>NC_080442.1:14420011-15025932 GCF_028018845.1 Melospiza georgiana
CCTTAGTCAGAATCTGAGGGGTTTGCTTACAAAAGCAGCTCCACTTCTTGATGTTGAGTTTCAAGCACTGCCACATCCCACACTGAGCCCACTCTTCTGGCCAGACAACAGGCTGCCCCTCACCAGTGACTGCAGTAAAACACCAGCTAGAACCCAGTAACAACCTCCTCCACCTCCTCCTGACCCGGGACATTTTCCATTACTAAGAGGATTTGGATGAACATCTGCCATCCAGGGATTTTCTCTGAAAAAAAAAAAAAAAAGAAAAAAGAAAAAAAAAGTTGGCAGATCATTTTTTCTTCCTCCCCAAGGTCTGGCAGTGCTGGCAGGGCTCACTGTCAGATGGGTGGCTGTGATGCACCAGTGAGTAGATACAGGGCTTATCATCACTTCCCTCCTCTGGCTGCCATCAGAGTTGCTCCATTAAATGTGGCTCAGGAGCCAGGGTAAAAGCATTAAGCCACCCAGCACTGCATTAAGATCCTTCCTCCAGGAAGTTTTTGGACTGAAGCTGTTTTTGCTTTGGCTCACCCTTGCAATTTGCACTTCAGTGAACCTGCTGGAGGTCAAAGTTAATAGAAATAGAGATCCCAGACTCTGAGATGTGTTTGTAACTTCTCTTGAGATCTATACCTGAAACCTTTACACACCTTCAGATCTCCTCACCAGGACAGCTTGGATCAGGAGGGTAGGGCATGGAGTGCAAGGATTGGTAGCACAGAGACAATGGTGCTCATGGTGGAGGTACAATTGGCCAAATCCAGCTCCACAGTTCTGGTACAAAGGCTTTTAATAGACAAGAACAGATTTTTTGCCTTTGACACACAAATCCTGCCCCTCAGACATAATGTGGATTGAAAAGAATCACTCACAGATAGGTGACCCCAGTGTGGAATAGAGAGATTTAAGAAATCCAAACTTTTCCCCATCTGATCAATGTGACAGAAGTGTCCTTCAAATCCTGCAATGGGTCTCTGCTGCATAGCTTTTAATTTAGTAATGCATTTTAAATCAAGTGCAGGCATTTGCAGTCAAAAGGAAGACAGGATCAGCTGCCAGATAACTCTGCATTAGCCCTTAACTGGATGGCACAGAGCTGCCTTCAGCCACCAGACTGATTGTTTTGTTTAAACATTAATAAATTACAAAAACATTCATTGCCACCTTGTTTTCCAAGTGTATTTGATAGAACAGAACCTGGGGAAGGCATTGGCTCGCAAGAGAAGCCAAACTTGGTTCAAGGTGAGGAAAGAACTTCCAAAGAGTCAACCATGCCTGAAAAATGTTCCTTTTAGCTGTATTTCTTCAATCAATGAATAGGAATGTTTCCTATTAAGGCAGTGTATTTACTTGCTTAGCATCCAATGCCTTCACTTGAGGCCAGGGATGCAGGGAGCTCAGCTGGCTCTTGAACCTAACATGTCCCCAGTCTCCAAACATCCTCAAGCATCATCCCTTTCCTTCAAGAACTCCCTGCACTGCAGGGAAAGCAGAATGTTCTGCTTCCCAGCAAGAAGATGTTCTCCATCCTGAACTAGCTCAGCCCATCTGGATCACATCCAGTGGTGGTCAGGCCCCACCAGGATCTCCACAGCAGGACTGTGCAGCCTATAGACACAGGCTACAACCCTGTCAATGGGGTTTGATATGCTGCAGGAGGGAGCAGCCTCTTGTACCTCTGTGCTCCCCAGGAAAAGCTGTGGTTGCAACCAATTTCTTCTGAACTACATGTGGAAAGTAGATAAAAGAAATGAAAAATATATTTCTGAACATTTGAGCATTAGGAACTAGTGTTATTTACACTGGTACCTGCATAAAAAAAAGGCAATAAAATCTGTGGATCTTCTGCAGCAGTGGCAGTAGAGGAGCAAAGGACAACTGCCATGTTCTCCAGGAGAGTGGCAAGCACAAACTGAGCAGGGTACAGGGAGACTACCCAAGGTAGAAACCCATTCTCCTCTATCCAGCCTGGCACTAAATGAGCCATTGAGACTGCCTTTGAGGACCCCATAGCAGAAAATCATGTGAAGTCAGGTTAAATAGAAGAATCTCTCTTTCTTAACAATGTTAGAGAGATAAGTCTATAGAGCAAACTGTCCAGACAAGCCCTAGATTCTCCCTTCTCCTGAAATTTTCAGATCAAGACTGCACTCTTGAGTAAGCTGTCCTTTAGTTAGACACCACATCTTGGCTCACTAACGAAGGAAGTAGCTGAGCTACACGAGGTGAGTCTGGGTAACAGACTGATCCTTTCAGACCCAGCTGGGAAAAGCAGAGAGTGAAAGAGATGAAACACTGCAAAGAGATTTAGCCATGCTTCATCAGCCCCTCTGCTCTCGCAGCTTTCCGAGCGTAAACAGCAGCCTGACAGAGCCTCTCCCTACACATCCTCCGTCCCACTGCACTCAGGGGGGTCAGAGGAGTTAAGACATCAGACTTCTGTTGTATTGTTGGTGGCACATAGCTGGGACACGTGCGTCCTAAGCTGCTTATGCCTGGCCATTGCTTACGTGCAGGGGAAATGTGAGCGGCGAGGTTGGGAAGGAAAGATGTGGGGCTGGTTTGTCCATGTTGCCTCAAGTGATGCCAGCTCTCAAGCACGAGATGGGAAAATCTGGGCAGAGTTTCTGAGATTTGAGGTGGTTAGGAGTATCTCTCCTTTATTGCACAATATGCCAGGACAACATCAGCTGCCACATGGGCACTTTGAAATCTCCTTCTACCCTGTGTACTATTTCTACCCTGTTAACAAGCTGATTGTCTCTCTCCCTTCCAGGCTTGATAGTCTACTTAGGAATGATGGTGGGGGCTGTCTTGCTGGGTGGCCTCGCTGACAAACTGGGAAGGAAGCAATGCCTCATCATATCACTTGCAATCAATGCTGCCTTTGCGTTCCTCTCCTCCTTCGTCCAGGGATACGGATTCTTCCTCTTCTGCCGCCTTATCTCGGGCCTCGGGTGTGTACCTGGTGAACCTGGCCTGGGGCAGCCCCAGCACAGCTGGGCGGTGTGGATGTGTGGGGTGGGACAAGGAAAGGTGCTCAGGAGATGCATCCTTGGTGCCCAGTCAGGATGGCATTGCCATTTAGCATGTGTGGCTGTGTTATCTCACTCTTGACCATTAGAGCTCTAATGGTGGGGAAGTTTGTTCACTGATGTCCTTCTGGTACTGCCCAAATTGTGCAGAAATGTGGGTGAGACATTTCTGAAAAATGCCCACCTTCAAGGCCTCCATTGAGATCCTCATCAGTTCACACTGGCTGCCAGTATTTTGCCTCCCTAAAATGAATGATCATGAAATAACAAGAGGAGATGTTTAAGCAAAGAGCAGGGTATTACTCTGGGTTTGTACAAAATACAGAAAATTCAGCTTTTAAAGCATGAGAAGGATCTTGTTCATCTTTGACGTCTAAAGCCAGTCCAGCCAAAGAGAGATTTGCATTTTTCCTCAGAAGTCTCACTTCTGAGCAGCCCATCTGTGAGTGTGACCTTCCCTCATTAAACATGCAATCCTAACCACAAACACATTGAAGCTGACTCTCCTTTTTCTCACGCGCTGTTTTTTCTCCTCAGTATTGGGGGCACCCTCCCCATCGTGTTTGCCTATTTCTCTGAATTCCTGTCTCGTGAGAAGAGGGGGGAACACCTGAGCTGGCTTTGCATGTTCTGGATGATTGGTGGCATTTATGCTTCAGCAATGGCTTGGAGCATCATCCCACATTACGGTAATTTGTGCTTTTGAATTTCTACACCACCACATTCCTGCACCACTACACCACCCCAAACCCTTGCACAGGTAGTGACAGTTCTTACACATCCTAGCATAAATAGCACTGAAAATAAATAGATACCTGAAGTGCTCACAGAAGGTCTTATAGATTGACTGTACGATTGACTGATGGATATTGAGGCTGTAGATAGGACTGAATGGGGCTGCTTTCCATCTAAAGTCTCAAATACATCCCTTGAATTACACTGCTGGAGCCTGAGCTCTTCATCTAAAATGTCAGCTCATTCAGGGAAAAATATAGACTGAGATTATATGGCAAAAATTGCTCCAGTTATCAAAAATAAGCAACTTTAATCAGGGAATCACTGGATGCTGTGGATGACAGCAGTGAGCACAGCACATGTGCTTTCCCTTAGCCAAGTGTCCACACTGTCAGGGCTGTGTACCTGTGACACACCTGCCCAGCTTGTGGTGGGTTGAAGTCACTCCTTACTTCGCCTAAATGGGTGCAGGAGAGGAATGGGTTCCCTGCCCTCAGCTGGAAGTGGGAATGAAAAAGTAGATGGCTGTAAACTGAAATTTACTTGTGCTCTGAGAAGCAAAAGTTTGCATTAGCATGGAATTTCTTGTAACTTGTGTATATCACTTAGGGAAACACCAGAAGCAAATATCTACTGGAAAAGATTAATTCCCCCAGTATTCAGTGACACCAGCTGTTTGTAAAATCCTGTTTGAGGAAAGTAGGACAGTTCACAAAACCCACAAAGGAAACCACTAACATTTACCTATCTATCATTTCATTTTTAGCACATTTAAAGCACATTCAGTATAAAGAAATATTCATGCTTTTGATTGATGTGACAGAGACTGTTGGAAAAAATAGGTAAACTTACTTTAGTGGTTTCAGGTAGAAATAATTCTATTACCTGCAACAACATTTGCTTTTAAAAGTCCTTAGATATTTACATTACAATTATTTTTCAGATGATTTTTTGATATTGTGTTTTTGTAGCTTCTTTTTTGATTTCCAGTGTTCCACCTACTCTTTTGGAACTTTGTGAAATCATTAGAACACCATGACTGGCTCAGATGAGACCTCTGCAAAACCCATTGCTGGATGATTTCCTTATTATGTGAATAAAATTTTTACAGGAGAAAAAAATTAGTTTAACACTCCTTATGAGATTTGAGCCTAGGGAGAGTGAATGGAGCAATGCAAGAGAATGAGGCTGTACTTTCCAGTTCTTAGCAGGGGAACACCTAACTTGGTCAAACACCAGGAAAAAAGCAGGAGAAGGGGTATCTCAAATGCAGGATTAGGATTTTGATGTTTTTAAGTTTGAACGCCAGCTCAGGTTTTGTAGGTCTGGAAAAAAAATAAATTTGCTTTTCTCGCTCACTTCCATGAAATGTGAAATACATATGTGATGTAGGAGATGGGAAGAAGCTGTCTCTAAAGTGCCTCTCAGATCAAGGATTTAACCTTTGTAAACCTTCACTAACATCACTGAGAAGCAATCAGTTATGGCCCTTATTCCTGCACCATTTTCCAGCCTTACTTGCCTACAGCTGCTCTGAGCTGTTCCCATCACTGGGTGATTTCTAAACTCAAAGACAAAAGAAGGTTTTTAAAAGGCAGAGCCTGAGCATGCTCCAATTTCTGTAACGAACATAAACTTGCTGCTATCCACTGAGCACGCTATCGAGCCTCCAAGAGCCACCAGCATTAAGAAAGCAAACTTTCAACCTGCCCTCATGTCATACAGAGCTGCCAAGTTCTGAGCAGAGGAAAACTCAGAGCTCCTGGTCAGTATTTTCACTTGTTGGCTCTTGCTGTTTCCAGGCTGGGGGTTCAGTATGGGAACCAAGTACCACTTCCACAGCTGGAGAGTCTTTGTGCTGGTGTGTGCCCTGCCCTGCATCGCCTCCCTGGTGGCGCTGAAATTCATGCCTGAAAGCCCACGGTTTTTGCTGGAGGTAAGGCGGTTCATCTCTGATACAGGCAGAGGATGGCAGGTCCCTAATGTGCCGCTGTCTGTCTGTCTTTGTCCCATCAAACACATGGAGCACAAGCTCAGAGGCAAAGCCACTCCTGTGTGTCTACCCCAGCTCCACAGACTGCTTGAACCCCAAAGGTTGCAGACTGTGGGGTCAGTCACTGATGGTCAGTGTGTCACTGCCACATGGGGTACAGAAGGAAGGTAGTGAGAGATGAGAATTTTATCTGTCCAACAAAGGCACTTTGAAAACATCTCACAGAGTTTGGGCATGGAACTGCTGAATCCTGGTGGTAGAGCAAAGGGTAAAGTACATTTCACTGAGTAAAATACTTAAAGCTCAGAAATCTTAAGCAAATTTCTGTATCTCCACAGATGGGAAATGTAGCAATACATAGTTCAAGCCTGCAATTCTTTAGCAGAGTGGGATGAGAGTCCAGTTCTCCTCATCCATCTCCTCTTCTATGTGTTTTTAAAGCTCTCTCCCTGACCATTTTTCTGCCTCAGGCAGTTTTAGGACAATTCCTTTCTCCAGCACAGAGATGCTGCACTCTGTGAATACCAACCATGTGCCTCTCTACTATGCTGGACCTCTAGAATTGCTTTCTCTCTGTGCTTTGACAAATTACAGAGCTGGCAGCTTGAACACTTGCTTTCCTTCTCTTTGGTATTTTCAGATTGGTAAACATGATGAAGCTTGGATGATTCTCAAGCAAGTCCATGACACCAACATGCGTGCCAAGGGCGAGCCAGAGAGGGTGTTTACGGTGAGTTGAGCAAAGCCATTGCTTAAGAAAAGCTGGACATACCCTCCTTAGTGCAGCACAGCATGACTTTATTTCTCCTTGGGACTCTTTCAATGTAATCTCTCCCCCAGCAACCAGAAAATGGATTCTGAGAAACATTTTGTGGGTTTAAGCTTAGATGTCAGTCTGTTTTTCCAAGAATTAGACAAATATGTCAATTGCAGCAAGTACTCTTCATTCCTGGTGTTATTCTACATCCTTTAAACCAGTGATTTCGCAATTATGCACGTGTTTAATTAGCTTGCTCTAAGAGACTAAAACAAAATAAGAGACATATTAGCCATGTGGGAGACCTGAGTCACTCCTTTCTCCATTCTGGCTTCTAATCAAAGTCTGATTAAACTTCCCGTACTTTCTAATGAGCTTTCCCAACTCCACCTGCCTCATATCCAGTCTTAAATCTCTCCAAGGGAAAGTGGGATGAGTGGCTATTACTCATTGGCCTGCTGCTTGTTGTGAAAAAGGTCACACCAGCAGAGTGGTTAACAGTAAATTCAGAGGAAAGGTTTATGCTGGGGTTAGCTGCAAATTACTATAATTCAGTGTTAAAATCCTGGTGAGCCAGCCAGGGAAGAACTCTTGATTTATTCTTTTAAAGATGAGAGCACAGATGCTTTTAAAAGATGGAAATAAAGGAGATACACTTGTGTGTGAAACATGTATTTTTGATCAAGAAGGAAAGCAACGCTCCATGTTCAGAAGGGCTGTCAGGAGATTGTGCCCCTCAGGAGTGATCCTTCAAGGAAAATAAAATTTCCTATCTGAGCATGACAACTGCATGCAGGTTCATGTAGGATCTTAATGAGCATGTGTTATTTTTAGGCTACCAACCATTTGAGTAATGCAAGCCCTGATAGCAAAGGTGACAAGTGGTTTTCTTCAAATCCATCACCGGCTTTGCTGTAACGCCGAGCTGGGAAATGAATCTCAAATATAAATATATATGAATATATATATATATATCTCCCAAAGTAGGGCACTATGAGAGTCTGAGGTGAGTAGGAGAATGGAGGAGCAGCTGTACAGCCCCCATTAGTGCTGGTTATTCCATGCCACAGAGCCGTGACTGCAGTGGAAGAGCGGAGCTCGCAGCGCACCTTGAGGCTGAGCCGAGATGTGCTGACACCCCTGGCACACTGCTCCTGGTGTGGCACAAACTGCCAGGGTTTGTGCTTTTCTGACAGGCCAGAAGCTGTCAGTTTGTGGTGAGTCAGCCCGTACGGGACAGCTCCCAGATCTGACATTTAATCACTGCCAGGAAGAGGAATGCGGAGACTCCAGAGCTGAGCCAAGGCGCTCGCTCACACTCAGAAATTTATTCAGCAGATTTTCGCCTCCTCCATGTGTTTACAAACAGTTCTGTTTTCCTTTACTATGTCCTTTAATTAAATTTGCTAAGCAAATATTTTCTGGTATACATTTGTAAGTTTTCCTGAGCAGTCCAGTTCAGGTATTCAGCAGTGAAAATTCAGATTATTTTGGTGAAGCAAACTGGTTGCATTGTGTGGGCTCACTTGATGGCAGGATACATTTTCAGCTGCAAAGATTCCTATCTACACATTCATTTGTCATAGAAGTTCTGTCAGTGGTATTTAAAAGATGTTGAATGAGAAATGTTCCTGCTAGTTGTCTTAGAAGAATGAAATCCTGAGGACACAGTTTGAGTACAAGTGACTGATCTTGGAGACAGTTTTTACTATGTTTTCTGAGTCCTGATTTGTAGTGGGAATCTGAAGATAGAGAAATAAGGATAGTATACAGGTACATTAGCCAGCAAATGAAAGATTGAAGTGGACATGATGTACTTAAAATATTTCACGGAAGAGAAGAGAGAGAGAGGATGAAGGGATAGATGAAAAGAAGGAAGCAAGGCTTATTTCTGTTAATACTCTCTTGCTGTAATTAAATCAATGAGCTCAATTGCTAATGCTACCTTTGAAGGAAAAAATAATAGGGGTTATTAGGTGGAAACATTGCCCAGAAAACAGTGGAATTTAAATCCACCCAAGATCAATTATAAAAGCTGCAGTCTAATTTTTTCCATTATTTTCTTTTTCCTCTAGGTTTCCTATATCAAAACTCCAAAGCAAGTAGATGAATTTATTGAAATCCAGAGCTCAACAGGGACCTGGTACCAGCGGTGGCTGGTCAGAATCACGACTACTTTAAAACAGGTAAAGAGGAGAAAAAAACTTCACACAGTGTTCCAGTGCCTCTTTGCTTCAGGTCATTCTACCTTAAAACCCTGACTCCCACCTCAGAATATCTGGTTTTTGCAAAGAGCTGTAATCTGAGCGCACTTTCTGTGCAGATGTGTGCAAGCTGCCATGCTGCCACCCAGGCTCCAAAATGCCCCTGTGAGCATCACTGCCTTCCAGCAGCGCAGGGCTTCCAGGAGCAGCCACAGCCCCAAGCACTTGGCTCTCCTCCTGGGCAGATAAATATTGATTCTCTCTCCCCAAGCCTTAATTTTTTAATTACCACCTGCAGTGGAGGCAGAAAGTGCTTGCTCTTTGTTCCTGCTGAGACCAAGTTTCTAAGAATATTGTATTGTCTTCTAAGCTAATTTAACCTTTCACACCTGCTATGCTGCTCACCTAATGCCTATGTAGGACTGTGGAAAACATTGCTAGAATGTCTAGTCTTGAAGGATGAGCTGAAAATAAAGGAAAGTCCTTCTTAATAGCAATGCAGATGCTATACTATTACTATACTTATGTGTCAAGATAAGAGCTTGAGGAGTTGCATCCCCTCATGTTCTTGGCAGCATTTTCTGCAATGAGTCAAGAGCAGAATTTGGTTTGCCTCCTGCTTGGCTTCATCCCTACCTGATTTCACCTTATACCTCCTAAAGTGCCAGCTGTGTTTGGACTTCTGCTCTTCAGAGAGCTTTCTATCTCAGTTTGAAAGCACTCCTGACACCATACATATATTTGAAAAGATAAAGTTGTCAGAGGGTCTGAGAACAATGTCATATCCACATTTGCTGATATAACCTGAGAGAGACACTGCCTCATACCCAGCCCTGACCATGCACTCCAGCTCATTACAAAGGTCTCAGATCAAGTACTCTAGCACTGAGCTGAATAAGTGATTTTTTGTAAGCCATTTACTCAATAAATATAATTTTGAAAAAAAACACTGAATATAAGCCACACATCTGACCTTCCTCTAATGAACCCATTTTTCTGACATTAGGTTTATGATGCACTCAGAAATTAAGCTGTCAAGTGTCTGCTGGGGTGTCCTGGCCGCTAATTCCTTCTTGTGGATTTGTAGGTCTGGGACAATGTGCTATATTGTTTAACAGCCCAGTACAGGATGAACACACTGATGCTGGCTGTGGTTTGGTTTACAATGGCCTTAAGGTAAGGAAGATACTTCTTTATATTTTTCAGGAAGCTAAAGCACTATTCAGAGTCTGAATATTTATTTACAAGTGTAAATAAACTATTACAAAATTAATCCTGGTCTTATTTTAAAGAGCCTTTGTGAACTAAGCCTTGCTCTCCTACAAATATTGATCAATCTACTGCTTTATATGAAGTACAAGGTGCTCTGAACAAATCAGGACTTGAGAAGTGGTTGGTAGCACAGTAATAGTTTGATTTTCTCACCTTTAGATCTTTCATTTGATCTTGTCCACACTAACAAAAAAGACACAACCCCACCAGACTCTCAGCTGTTCCTTAGTCTAGATCAAAACCACTCAGGAGATTCTAAGTCTAAACTACAGGTAAATTTTGCCTAACTCTCACTTGAATTGCACACTTACAGAAATCAACCCAGTTTGTTTATTCTCTGCTAATTTAATGGGTAGCAAGGTTAGAACATTTCTGTATTCTCCAGCCAAGGGGAACTAAAATGAATTGTCCTGCTTCAAGTGAAGGAGAATGGACCAATTTATTTCTGAGATCAACAGGGTGCTTAAAGTGCAGAAACAATTTGCTCAGTCCTGTGTCAGAACTGAGCAAGAATTTGTGTCAGAAATGCATTCACATTTGGAGTTTAACAAGTTTACAAGCTGTGAAGTGGGTCTTTGGAAGAATCTTGTGTCCTGATGTGTCTCCCAACCCTGCTGCAGTTACTATGGCCTTATTGTCTGGTTCCCTGACATGATCCGCTATTTCCAAGACGAGGCATATGATTCCCGGGTGAAGATCTTTGATGAGGAAGAAGTGTCCCATTTCACCTTCAATTTCACCCTGGAAAACCAGATCCATAGAAATGGGGAATACAGGAACGACAAGTAAGTGAAAAGAATTTGCTTTGATGCATTCAAACTGAAATAAATTTCTAGAAAGCTCTTTCTTTCTTTTCCATTTTCCATCAACTTGAACTTCTCTGTTGTTCTTTTGGACATTCAATCTAAATCTCTCAAGTCCCAGAGCAGGTTTTGAAAGACAAAATATTTTTTAATCATTTTTTCCCACCTACTTTGCCTCTGTCACTGACTTCTGCAGAACCCAGGGGATGCCAGTGAGGAGTTCTGCTTCCAGCAGCCCTGAGCTGGGATCAGGGCAGCAAGTGCTCCCCTGGCCGTGCTGGGCAGCCCTGCATGCAGAGGTGACTTCTTTTGCCTTAGCCCACACTGACATCTACTGGGCTTGGGCAGCCACTGGTAATGAAGTTGCTGGTGGATTTCCAAAATAAAAAGCTATTTCTTCTTGAAGTCTTCTATATGAATTACCCCAGTCTCCATCCTGCTGCCCATTAGTGCAAGCTGGGCCATGGCCATGCTGGGGTGCTTCTCCCACTGCAGTCACTGTCTCCCGAAAAATGAATGAATCACCTTCTCTTTTAGTGCTTTGAAGTCAGTGCATTTGCTCCAGCAGAACATCATTGCTTTCCTTCCCTGCGTCCTCCTATTTGGCCTGGCCTTATTTTTCCTTCTGCATCCAGCCTGGTCCCCAATCACTCTATGTTCCACAGCAGTGTAAAGCCTGGTTTCCATTACTACCATTCAAAATCCCAATAAAAAAGGAAAAATATCCCTCTGTAATTTCTGTGATCTCATTGCCCCAGGTAGACCTAACGGGATGCTGCTCCAGCTGCCTTGCTGGAGGCAGCTCCTCCCTATATTCAATGTTACACAAAACACTCATTGTTTTAATCTTCACAGCTGAAACCACATCCCATTGCCCAGCCAGCTTGTTCCAATCCCCTCAGAAATAATTTCCTTGTTATATATTTGATATACATTTGTGAGGGACCCCAACATGTGTCCTCGTGCCCTTCCATACACCTTCCCTGCAGCAAGGAGCTGAGCTTGATGATGCAAACCTAGCCTTACAATTCCTGTCCCACAAAAGAAAGTGGTTAGAAGTGGATGTTGGTCAAATTTAGAGACTGGGGATATTTTTCTTATGCCTACAGGAGGTGCTGAATTTTCACTAACCTCATTGAGAATTAAGGATACTCAGCACTGGCTGGCTGAAGACATAAAACTGATGTAAATCACTATTCTCCCACCTTGGCCCTCTCCATTTCAAATACTCAAAACCTCATCAAGCTATGTTGCAGTAATGCCCAGAAATTATCTCAGAATGGTTTACAGCTGTGTTTGCTGTTAGCTAAAACTCCATGGATCACCAGGCCATTGCTCTCTGAGTCTTCTCAAGTTGGGTGTTAAGAAAGTAAACTGCAGGAGGGAAAATGTTTTTTAACAGCCTTTAGGAGTAAATACATTACAAGGAGTAAATACATCACTGAGAAAATGCAGAACAGCTTAAGTTTTGCTGTAACCTGTGAGACCCTCTACATGGAGCAAAACACTTGAATAATCTTCTGGTGGTATTTGTGCATTAATAATTTCTGTTAGTAGGCTCAGTCAAGAAGCCCTGCAGTGCTCATTTAAAGGTGTAAACAACCATCACGTTATGCTGTGTTAAAAATGCTCAATTCAATTAAGCTGCAGAGTCTATGTTGGAAGGCTTTTTTTCATCTGGTGACAGTCATGGCCTCTTTAACTGGAGCAATAATGCTTGTTCTTAATAGCTCCTTACATCTCCTAAACATGTCTGTGCATTACCCAATACATCTTCTCAGTGTTCCTGCAAAATCTCACAGGTAAATCAATATTGTGTCATCCTTCAGGCAGCCAGGTCAGACATGTCACACTTCCCATCAGAGGAGAAATCAATCACCTGACACAGTTTATTATTTTTAGTGAAATCCGTTTTCATTACATGGTAAGTAATAAACCTCAAACAGAGATGGTTACAAGCAGAACTCAGATAATCTCCCCACTCTCTCCAGAATCCCTGCTGCATTTTCACTTAAAAAATCACTTTGAGTTTAAACAACTGTCAGAAACCTTTCACCAAATGGCTCAATAGGCTCCTGATAATGTCTGGTTTTATTTATGATGGAGGAAGGGGGAGACTAAGGAAGGCAGCAAGGTCAGCTTATGAAGGAAATGCCCTGCATTGAGTGAAATTCTGTCATCTTCAGACAGATTACGACTGAACACGAGAGGATTTGTGTCCCCTCAGCTTTAGAAGCACATTTTCTCAGATGTGATTATTGTGAGGAATAGAGAAACTGCACAAATCTTATAAGATCCATGTCTCTTCTAAAAAAATACTCTTCAGACCCTTCCCTCCTAATAAAACACAGAAGCAACACCTTTTCTGTAAATGACATTAGAAATTAGAATTAGTGCTCTGTCTCTTGAAACAGCCACTGCCCACCTATACAGTATAGAAAATATCTTAAAGCATAGAGTGAAGTTCTGTTTCCTGCCCCACAGATTTATTGGCATGAAATTCAAGGAGGTGAGATTTGAGGATTCATTATTTGAGGATTGCTACTTTGAAGATGTGAGATCCACTGAGACCTTCTTTGAAAACTGCACCATCATCTCTACTGTCTTTTATAACACCGGTAATGGGATTCCTGCTGCGGTGTCATTTCTGTAACTGGGAACTTTTTTTTTATCAGGAAACTATTTTATTAGAACTATTTTATCTGCTTTCTGGGAGAAAGGATGGTGGGGATCTGTGTGCTTGAGTGTGTGCTGGGTAATGAGAGTGATGCTGGAGGAAAAGAGTGTGATGCATTTGGAATGAGACCTCAGATGGCTCCATCAGTGATTTTTACCCCATGGCTTCTGGTGTCTCTGGGTGCTGTATGGGAAATGCCAAATTCTGTGCTCAGGCAGGTTAAAGTGATGGCAAAATTCTCAGCACTTTACAGCTCTACTCAGTAAAATTGGCTTAGAATATAATTTCAATCCACCGGCAGTTGAAGATTGTCAGCAGTAAAATAAGTCACTGATTTGTATCAAAAGGCACTAATAAAATTCACTGTAAAAAGTCACTAATTTATTAAAAAAAAAAAAAAAAAAAAAAAAAAAAAGCTCTTAACTTCTACTCTAATAAAGAACAAATGATAATGCTATGAGAACCAAAGCCTGCATTGCCCTGTCCTTCTGGCATGGGGATACTGATTCAGGTGACTCCAAAAATAAAAGGAGCATATGAGCTTGCATCTGACAGGACCCAAAGACTCAGCTAGAGTTTGCATCTCTAATAAATTTCCACTGAAATAAATATTCCCTGGCCATTTCCATTGGATGAGAAGCTTCTCTTGGGCCTTTGGTTTGGTCCTTGCTGTTGTATGAGGAGAGTTCAGCCAAGCAGGGTCAAGCCTTTGCCTCTTTCCCTCACAGATCTCTACGAACACAAATTCATCAACTGCAGGCTCATCAACAGCACCTTCATGAAGGAGAAGGAAGGCTGCCACATCGACTTTGAGGAGGACAATGATTTCCTCATCTACCTGGTCAGCTTCCTGGGCAGCCTGTCCGTGCTGCCAGGCAACATCATCTCTGCTCTGCTCATGGACAAAATCGGGAGGATAAAGATGATTGGTGAGTGGGGATGGTGGTGATGGGGCAGTACAGGGTGGAGCTCAGCCCTGCAAACAGCCCTGCTCAGTGTGAATTTGTCATCCCCAAAGCAAAAGGAGCAGAAGATGAAGTCTAGAGGGTCAGGCAGGTGATCCATGGCAGTAAGTCATCTACTCCCCACCTCCTCACCCCGCTTTTCTGTGTGTTTGTAACATTTTTTTTGTAGTTTATTTTGCCTTTTGTGTCAAATCCTGCATGTTTTTGCAGTGTTCAGCAAATCAGGGTCGGAGCTAAAAAAGGAGCTCTTAGTCCTGTTGAGTTGCTGCTGAAGTCCAAAGCCTCTGTATAAATAAATGAACATTTTGCTTGTAGCAATGAATATTCACAAAGGTTATTTGACGTGGCAGCTTGAGAGCCTAGGAGTTCCCTCTTTTGGTTCTTTATCTGATTTTCAAATGATTGCACAAGCAGCTTCAGAGACCATATGGTAAATTAACTGACCATGTCACAGCCAAGAAAGGAGCCCACTTTAGCATCATGGGAGTAAGTTATCAAGTTATCACCTTATCAGCTTTATGAATACTTTGGGAATTGCTGGTGTTGCAGCCTCCAGGGTTCAGACCTTGCTCTCGTCCCATGATATGGGAATCATGCCCTGAGGGACAGCCAAAGGAAGGTAATAAAATCAGGGATGATTTATGGGCCAAGGGATGAATCACTCTCTTGAGCTCCTCTCTCTCCTCTGAGAACAGAGGGAAGGTTTAGCTCAGCCTCACCTTCAGACAGGTTAAAGTAGAACAAGATTACTGTCTCAGGAATTTACACTGAGGGAAAATGAGCATTCATGTGGTGAATTTGAAAAAGACCCAAACAAACCAGAGGGTCTGTGAGAAATAAATTAGAGGAAGCTGGATGAGAATCAGATTGTCCATCCTGCAAACATGTCAGCATTTCAGCATTTTCATCTGGAATTGAGATGACAGCTGGAGCCCTAAATGCTTATTTCTCCTGCAAAAAGATGAGAACAGGACAAAAATTAGTAATGACATGCTGAAACGCTTCACTATGGAATTTCCAATCGAAAGAGCCTTCTGGCATCCCACCTGTATCACTCTGTGGAACATATTATTTCTGGTCAGCTTAACAGGAAAACTGAATTTCGCCTTTGTGTTATGCGCCTTGCTGGGACTTCAATTTGTTTTTATCACGTTCTGCCAAACTTTATCTCGTGCAAATCAGCAGATCTTTTAGTGCCTAGACCAGTGCTGGGCTGGGCTTTTGCAGCAGGGGGAATATCCACAGCACACTGTGGGGATGTAGTCTGGCCTTGTACCATGGAGGAGAAGGGGACAAGGAGTCCTGCACAGCAGCTTTTCATAGGCAGGCCACTGCTGCAGTGGCAAGATGCAACATAATGTCCAAATTGAAGCATTTTAGTTACACTTCGACATCCAAATTATTTTGGATGATGTGCTAAATTGACTCCAAAACCACCAAACAGAGAAAATTGTTTGCTTTCCTGGTAATAAATGGAGATATTTCAGTGATAACAGAACATTCTGGTGAAAAATAGTTTGATTTTGTCCCAAATTTCATCTTTCAGTTGAAAATTCCCAATGGGGTAGAAAGCAGTGATGTAGCTATTAATATTTCTGAATCTGAACTGTGCCTAACTGAGCATGAATGCTCTCACTTTCTCCCTCGGTGATGTTCATAAAATTATGGCTCCTGTGCAAATGTGCCATGAAATCTAATGATGTTCTTATAATTAAAAGAGACCTCAAGTGCTTCATACAAGTGACTGTAAATTATCCTAATTGGGACTAGAAATGTGTCAAGCGATACGATATGAAACGCACAAGCTTATCACTAGAAACTCCAGTTGAAAAACCTTCACAGTGATGCTTCCTCCTCATTGACTTTCATGTTTACTTGCCTCTGCTCTTCCTGGGTCCATCTGGAAGTCTGAGATGCTGGAAACCTGCCTGGAATTGCCTGTCTTCCCAGTCTTTGTAAAGCAGGACTATCAGCAAGATCAGGTGGACTTTGAGAACATTTCTAGGCTGGTTTCCAGCATCAGAGAATGACAGATAGGCAGCATCAAGGTGGTTTTGGATCCTCAGAGATTTAATACTTATTGGGATGAAATGCCATCACTTGAAAGCCATCTTTAACAAATGTATTTGCTCAGCTGTTGGGGCTACAGGACACCAAACAACACAAGCGCAAACACCACTGTTCTCAGGGTGAAGAAAAGGGAAGTTTATTTTCTGACTCTAACATTTATAATTTTCTAACAGTGACAGTGGATTGGAGGGTGAAAGTGCCACCTCTCCAATGACACTGGAACAACCAACAGTCTATCAAATTTCTCTTTTTCTATAAAAGAACACAAAACAATAAGCTATTTACAGAAAGTGCGCAAGAAAGTTTGCTGCAAGGATGCGAACGTCAGAAGGCTTAGAAAATCTTAAAAAATGGTGACAGTGCCACCTCTCCAATGACACTGGACAAACCAACAAGTCTATCAGATTAGAAAAGAATAAAAGAATGCAAAACAATAAGCTATTTACAGAAAGTGTGCGAGAAAGTTTGCTACAAGGATGCAAGCATCATAAGGCTTAGAAAATCTTAAAAATTCAGGGCGGCAAGAGTCAGGGGAAGAGTACAACCAGGCATCAAGTTGTGCCAGTGTTTTCCTGTTGGTTTCCCCCTGCAGGCGGCTCGATGCTGATCTCAGCCGTGTGCTGCTTCTTCCTGTTCTTCGGGAACAGTGAGTCGGCGATGATCGGCTGGCAGTGCCTCTTCTGCGGGGCCAGCATCGCCGCCTGGAACGCCCTGGATGTCATCACCGTGGAGCTCTACCCCACCGACAAAAGGTGCTCAGAACACTTCTCCCTTAATCCACACCCTCTCCCTAGTCCTCTTGGTTCCCAGCGAAAAAAGCTGTGTATTTTTATTTATTTCACTTTCACCAGTCCTTCAGGGCTGTGTAGTCCAGGGTCAGAACAGAGCTATTCCACAAGCATAGTTCTGCATGCATGGCAGGTTGAACACAGGGATCACGTGGACATATGGAAATTATGGGCTGATAAATCGAAGAATCAGAGAATCATGGTATCACAGAATGGTTTGGGTGGGAAGGGACATTAAAGATCAACTGGTTCTAAAATGAAAGAAGTACTCTGTCATTTCCATGGATGTGCATGGAGGTCTGGCCTTTCACACTGCATCTCCATCCTCTCATCATGCCTCATCACCGGGGCAGCCCTCCAATCCAAAACCTGGAGAAAACCATGTAGACAGAGTGATTTGGGACATGGGGAAGATCAAGAGACTTTGGGACAATGTTCTCTGGATTAAATCTTTCCTCATATTATTATAAGCCCCTTTTTGCCTTTTTCAGACTCTTGGGGCAAGCCAGAAATGAAGGAGAGGGACTGTACATTAAAAGTAGTGGACTTTGAGCTGCTGGGTGAAACAGAATTTAGAGGAGAACTATGGTCTCTGTTGACAATCCAGTCCAGGCAGCCCTTGGAAGAGCTTTGAGGAGATCTAGAGCAGATTTTGTCCTCCTGTCTTTGGGGAGGGCAGAGGCTGACAGAGTGGGCCATTCTAGAGCTAGGGAGAAGGTAGGATGAAAAGGAGAAATGAGTGCACACAGACATTCTTCCCATTCACACAGACACACAAAACAGCTGCATCTATTTATCTACTGATTTATTCCACCCAGTTTTACTTTCTAGAAGCATAGCCCGGGAAGCATAAGAGCATTCACAAAAATACCCATCCAAACCTTCTGTAGCTGTGCCAGAACCTGCCTCCCAACCATTGCTTTCTGCTTTTCCTCCCCACAGGGCAACAGCCTTTGGCATCCTCAACGGGCTTTGCAAGTTTGGTGCCATCCTGGGGAACTCCATCTTCTCCTCCTTCGTAGGGATAACCAAGGTGGTTCCCATCCTCCTGGCCTCCTCCGCCCTGGTTGGGGGTGGCCTGCTGGCTCTGCGCCTGCCAGAGACTCGAGATCAGGTCCTGATGTGAGCAACAGAGGCCGTGGGGGCTTGCGGGGGGTGGGGGCAGGTGTAGGAGAAGAACAAAAAAGAGCCATGTCTGGAAAACCCAAAACGTTCATTCTGCGCTGTTCTGTCGGCACCTCAAAGCAAGGGGAAGAAGAACCAAGAACAAGCCGCAGGGATTTAAACAAAACCATCGCTCCTGACCTTGTTACAGCCACGACTGGTGCATGCAGCCCCCACACACCCCTTGCAGAGCTTGGGAGCCCCCCCTGTCCCTGTCCATCCCCCTGCAAGGACACCAGAGGCAGACAGCAGCTCCGTGCCCGCGTGGAGGACAGACAGGAGGACAGACAGGAGGACAGACAGGAGGACAGACCCGACCCTCCTGCCCTGCCCAGCTGGGAGACCCTGCCCTGCCCAGCCACCCAGCTGTGCTCAGGCACACAGAGCATCCAGGCAGGGCAGGTAACACACCTGCTCCAGGTGAGCTCCAGCCATAGGGCTAACAGTGGCAGATGTGCTCACTGGCCCCAGCTGTTTTGATTTTGGGATTACCACTCCACCCTGGAAGAGTGAGAGTCCTGAATCCTCGAGGATGTGAGGGTGGGAGCTCAGCTGTCTCAGAAGACTCAGAACTTCAAAGCCCTTTACTGTCTTCACTTGGGCACAGGGAATTACTAGACACTTTCTTGCTGTGGAAGAGAAGTATCTAAACAATTATATATATATACATATATGTGTGTATTTACACCTCCTTGCAAACTTACTTACACCCATTGAAGTGATCAGCTATTAAAATTTAGGATTTCTAATTTCTGCACCCTTTAGAGGATTTTAACAGTGGCACCAAAAACAAATCCCAGTAATTCAAGTTTATCAGGAGTCACGACCAACTCAGTGACACTTTGCTCTTTACATCAAGATACCAAATATTTAAATGTCTTAGTGGCTGGGAATATATATTTCTATAATGATTAAGAGGGTTTTTTCCTTACAGCTTTCACAGAGGAGAAATTGATATGATATTGGAGCATTCCACAAACCAAATGTGTACATATTATCCAGCGTAAATAGGGGATTTTTGCCTAATACCTAGAGAATGGTAACTGAATTTACCAGCATTTTAGCCATATTATTTGAAGAATATGATGCTTGATTTTCTAATATACTTGGGTCTCATTGAAACACTGTAAGCACAGTTACTTAAAGCCATTTAACTTGTTACACAGGGAATGCACACAGCAAGCTTTCACTGTACAGAACATTAAATTCCCCATTAAGTGGCACAGTTTAGCTTGATATCCTGTGGAGAACATTTCTGAAATTTGTGTGCCCTTTTTATCATACCACTTAAGTCCTGTTGCACCTAGAGGCAAATTGAGTTGTGTATTTTGGGGTGTGTTTTCCTGGGAAACCAGAAGGAAAAGCACCCTGCTCAACAACACACCTGTGCTCACAATGGATGAGATAACACTAATTATACCCTTTGCAACAAGCTCAGCAACAGACCAGAATTGATCTGAAACCGCCACATAGCGCAGCTAATTTGTCAAACCAGGATATTCTGTGACACAAAAAAAGTTCTTTTGTACTTTTGCTGGTGATCTCATTTACTTTTTGTTAGATCTTTGTCGGATTTTGGGTTTTTTTGTTTTTTTGGCAATTTTTTTTTTTTTTGGAAGAAAACCAAGCAAGGCTAGGCTGAGATCCTGCAGGAGTGATGTCTCACAGCCCTGCCTTTGGCTGCACAGGCACAGCCCCTTGCACTTAGCCCAAGCTGCAGCTGTGGGACTCAGCGTGGCGCTGCTGAAGGACACAGCAGGGTCAGATCACAAGCAGCAAATCCTTGCCAATGAGGCAAAGGCCTCTAATGAGCATCACTTTTATCATTGTGTCAATCAGGGATAAGCACTCGTGGATCAGCTAGGCTACAATGGGCTGTTTGAGAGTTTTGACCTTTATTCTGACGTTTATGAAGTTGATGAAATCACAAGCTGTTATAATAACTGAGCTTATTATGCATCATTTCTTCATTTTATGGGTAGCTTAGGCTTTTTTTATTATTATTTATTTTATTTGTCTTCAAAACAGCAAGGTTCCTTCTCTAAGGTAGGAGTGAATGTAATTATGTCCTTCGGCAGCAGTTCATAGCTTCTGTTCAGAATCACAGCCCAGAATGTGGTTTTTTTCTCTCTAAGAATATCTGGTCCTTTTGCATGATGAGAAACAGTTTAAATATGTATTTTAACACAAAAGGTCACCATGACCTTTAGGCTTCATCCATTTTGTTGGGCTGTGCTTGCCAATTGCCACATTGCAACTGGACAGAGGGGGAGAAATTTTGTTTCATTTTCTGGATTATTCATTTGTGCAGCTCTGAGAAACTAGAACCTATTTGTCTAAATATTTATTTTGCATAACATTCCTATTTACATGTCACCCAAAGCTCACAGCAAACCTGTTTGTGTTCTTCCTTGACATTTTGCAGTGGCATTAATGAAATAATTTCTTTTGCAAAACTTCCCTGTTAATTTCCAGAGAAGGAAGAAATTGAAATCATGAGGAGATAGAAATGGCAAGGTAATATTAGGAAATATTATCCAATATTAGAAACCCTTCCTCCTTACAAAATGGCTCTTTCACAGGCTGCTAAACCTTACCCCACAGACCAGCTGGGACGAGGTAAAGAGTAATGGGATCTCATTGTCAGTGTCACCTGGAAATTCTAAAATCCATGGGTCAGTCACTTAAGTGCTAAAGGGATATTGGATGTGTTGGGACAAGGCTCCTACCCCTGGGAGTTTGTGACCAACAGGAGAGAGCAAACACACAGAGATAAAGGATTGTTGTCCTGAGATAAAGGACAACAGTGAGCAGAGAAGGAAGAAAGGAAAAGCTGAGGAGAGCTCCCATCACATAGCAGAGACACACCTAGGGTGGGACTGAATGGATTGCCATGGTTCTCAGCTGAAAGGCAGAGGGAATGTGTGGGAGCCTGGAGACGGCTTGTCCTGGACAGTCCTGCTCCTTCAGGGACAGACAGATCCGGGGCAGCAGCTCCAGCTCAGGCATTGCATTTGTGACACCTGGGCTGGCATATCCCACCCAGTTCAGTGGGGACAGGCTCAGGCAATATTCCCAATGTGCTTATTTGCTGTCTTTGTCATGGTGTAAATCAGTGTAGATGTCACACTGCTCTCTCCAGGGCAGAACAGCAGCTGGGTGCAGCCTCCTCTTCACGGGCTGGGGTTTGTTTTGGGCTCAGTTTCAGGCCTTGGCCATCTGCTAGGCTTAGCCTCAGTCATGGATCCTTGAGCCTCAAGGGAAGATTTCTCCTCAGGCACCTCCTCTGATGGCTCAGCTTAATTTCTGCTGTAAAATCAGCCTTGCCCCTGCTGTTCAAGGGCCAGCACATCTCCCTCAGTTCCCCTGCCCACGTCTGTCACAGCGACTGTCTCTGTCTGGGATACACTGGACCATCCACACAGAAACCTGCTGACCACAGCTCCCCTGATGGTCTCTGCACAGCGCCATCTCCATGGATTTGTGAACTTCACTGCAGCAGGGACACAGAGCAAGGACCAAGGCAGGGGGCTTGCCTTAAATCCCAAAGATCTCTTCTAGAGGGTAGCTGGATCTCCTCATGCAGTGTGGCACAGCAGGACAGCCACTTAGCCAGGGACACTGTGGCGTGGGGAAGGTGAATTTAGGGAACCCAAACTGGCCTGCTGTGGCTTTGTGATTTCAGCTGGGAGAGATCCACTGCTGAATTTCTGAGCATGCAGACACTGCTTTTATAGGAACACCAAGCACTGTTGATATTATTATTATTAAAGACCAGTGGTGTTACAATAAGAGTTCTGCCTCCTTGTGTTCCCTGTTGATTTACCAGGTTGTGGTATTGTGATTTATTTACTCCAGCTGTGGAGGACAGCTCCTGTTGCTGCCTTTGGCTCTGCTACATCCCAGAGGTGGTGGCTGCAGCTTGTGCTGGGTGGGGTGAGCCCCTCCTTGCCCATATCAACATCACTCTGAAATTCCTTGAAATGCTGTGGGACTCACAAATGGTGGTGTATGGGATCTTTTGGATTATGAGGAGGGTCAGTCTTGGAAAACCCACATCCAGTGGCAGAGGTTCTGCACTCTGGGAAGTGCTCAGGCATCCTGAAGTCCTTCAGTGATGCTGGAGGGGCACTGAGGGATGCTCCCCAAGCCTGGGAGTGGTCCAGCCCCAAGGCTGCCTTCACACAAGGGCACAGAGCAGGACTGCATGGAGCTGAGCATCAGCTCATCTGCATCCATCTGCAGATTCCAGGTCCCTTCCAGGTCCTGCTTTGAGACCTCCAACAGCAGAGTATTCTCTGATGCTCTTAAGGAGTCCTTTTATATTCCCTGCTCATGTCCTTTGACTTTCCAAAGGAGTCACAAAACCTGAGAAGGTATTTTTAGGTTTATTTTGTAGATTTGAGCCCTATGTATTTTATTTTGCATTAAGTTTCTCCCTCAGTTTCTCACCCTTATATTAGCAAATGCTCCTTTTAGGAAGAATCAAGCCTGGGAACTCTGAAGGAAACAAAATGAAATTAATTTCTTTGCTGTATGTGATGCTAGTGCTGTATAAATGTACACACGCTGCAAGTTCCACTGTAAATAACACCTGGTGTCGTGCTTTAATGGAAAGTTTCATTTAGATGTTCTGTCAACTCTGTGTGTGAAATAGCCAATTCCAGTCCCTTGGTTCCTTTTCTTCATTTTAAACCTTCTTTTATTTTTTTTATTTGATCTGTGTCTGGTCGTCACTGGAAATTGCAGCTGTTCCAATGGATTTGTTTTTGTTCTCTCTGTCACATTAAAAGGCTGGAAGAAAAAGAATGGCTCTTGTAGTGTTTGTGTTTAATGAACATTTTGAGCCTTTTCACAAGGGCTCTACTGGGTAACTTTGTACCCTGACACTGTAGGGGCTTTCTTTGATGTTTGCTACTTGTTCATCCTCCTCCTTTCATACAATCCCAACTCAATTAAGTCTGCCTTCTATCACAATCCTTTCACACCATGCACTACCAAACACAGGACACGAGAAAATCTTTACCCTGAGACATCTTCTGATAGGAGGAAGCACAAAATATCTTCAAATGCTGTGCAAGACCAAAAAGCCAAACTCTGCTTTGTGACAGGAATGCCTCCCCAAAGAAGAAGCAATGCTTTTGAGGCTTGGCACACCCTTTGACCACAGTAAATTCCCTTCTCAGATGCATTTCTGGGGATGTGAGCTCTTTCTTTCTGTTTGCAGCTCTTTGTATCCATCTAACTGTCCAGGCCATGCTCTCAGAGCAATGATACAGACAGCAGCAACTGCACAGGGAAAGAGCTCCTGGCACAAGCAGTGGAGGCTGGCTGCCAGACTATGGGCTTATGCAAGAGTTTCTTTATGTAAAAAACATTAAATGCAGTAATCTCACTTGTCCTAGGCCCACTGAAGGGTTTTGATTTGAGTCAGCTCTGACTTGATGTTAAGAAATTTAAGTGCTGAAAAGTTGTTGGGTAAGTCAGGGACTCGTCCTCTCATCACATCCACTGCAACATGCTAAAGGTAATATTAAAATGAGAAATAAAGAGCCAGAGAGATTGGAAATGTAATAAAGAAACCATGAAGGTATTTCCATCACCAGGGGATGGAACCAGAATTTTCCTTCAGCTGGGTCCCATTGGACCTGTCTGGGCTGGGGTTTCACTGGCTGATTCAGAGCCAGCAGCAGAATGGGGTTGGTAAGGGCTGGCATCAGGTGGGAATCATTGAGGACTGCTCTCAGGTAGGAACAGGTAAGGACTGGTCTCAGGTGGGAATCAGTAAGGGCTGGTCTCAGGGGGGAATCAGTAAGGGCTGGCATCAGGTGGGCATCACTAAGGACTGCTCTCAGGTGGGAGCTGCCAGCTGTGAATTTTGCAATGCTCCTGTCCAGCTGCAGAGTTCAGAGCTATGGAGCCAACCCCCCCTAAGCCCTTCTGCGTGGTCAGCCTGAAGGAAAACCTGCATCAGCAAACACCATCAGAAAGGATTTTCTACAAAGTGAGTTCTTAGATAAAGGTCAGAGATTTGCACTGAAAGCCTTGCAGGTGTTTTTTGAGTTGTTCTTACTCCAGGCTGGTTGACATTCTGCATAAGGCTGAAGTCTCAGTAAGCAGAAAAATCCCATATTTGAGTGTTCAGAGAGGGTTGCTGACAAAAACAGTGCAGAAAAACCCCTGACTAATTTTAAAGTAGGGCACAGGGAATTTAAAAGCAGGATTACATGACACATCTGCCTGAGATCACATAGGATGGGCTGGTTGGTAAGAAAACCTTTGCAAATCTGTGTTCCTGCTTTTCCACATTGATGTTCCTGCCCTGACCATCATCATGTGGATTTTCTGGCACAGATTCTCGTTGCTACTAAGAAATGACCCAGATTCCCTGGATGTGCAGGTTCATCCAAGCTGTCACAGAAGGTTACCTGGTGGAGGAAGAAGGCTGGGGATGATGGCATTCCTAGCAGCCACAAAATAAATCCAGAAATAGGTGTGAGTGATGATTCTGAATGGTGAAGTGATTTCATATTAGAAATGTGATTTGAGTCAGGTTATGGTAAGATGGCAAATCAGTGCTCCTGTATCTCAGATCCTAATCTGGGGACTTTAAAAATAGAGAATAAACTTGGCAATCTGAGTTCACATTTGTTGAAAAGACAAGGGAAGGGCAAAACTTGGCCAGGTCCTTGTGGAAGGGAAACTGAGCAGCCTGCCAATGCACAAACCATGGAATGATTTTGGGTCTGATACTGAGGGAGTCTGTCCTTATCAAACCTTTTTTGGTTTTTTTTTTTTTGAGTTTTTTTGGTTTTTTTTTTTTTTTTTTTTTTTTTTTTTTTTTTTTTGTGAGGAGGTGACTATGAACCAGAAAAAATCCTATTAAAATATTTTTTTACCATTCTCAGTGAGCAAGGAGAATTAGCTGCAGAACCTTCAGCTACCATGGCCAATGCAAACAGTTAGGGGGATTATATACAATTTTTAACATTTTAAGTGTACAGACTTATTACTGCACTAACCCACATAGTACTATTTGAAAATAATAAAAGTCAAATTTAAATTTATTGTTACTTCTTTTTTCACCTACAAAAATATGTGTGCATATATACATATGCATATATGTATGTTTATATACATATATGTGCATACGCATATATGCACACGTATGCACTTATATGTAAAACTAAATTATTGCACTTGACCGTACTGATGATGCCCGAGCTTTTTGAGGGATTGGAAGACCAGGAGATGGCAGCAGTTGCCCACGACATTGCCTGGTCTCTGCTCACCAGTGACTGCTGGAGGCTGTGCCCAGGACCCCCATCAGACAGACAAGGTGCTGCCATCAGCCACAGCTCACAGGGCTCTGACCATCAGCGAAAACAGGGAAAAGCAGGTAACAGAAAAAAGCAGTGACTCAAAAGTTTAGGGAACAAACAGCTCTGACTAATGCCAAAGCTCTTGGAACGCAAGTTTTGCAAAGCTGAAGCAAAGCAAATGTAATTATGGGGGAGAAAATAAGGATTTCTGCTTCAGTGGGCTGGTGCAATGGTTTTCAAGCTTTCTCAGCCTGCACATCCTGAGTGTTCTCCAGGGGAGATGTAGATTCCTTGTAGTAATGTGGAGAGACTGCAGGTAGGGGAGAAAAGCTGTGGCCTGGGCAGTGCTTTACCTGCAGGGCTGCAGCAGTGGTGCCTCCTGGGGCAGCCTGCTGAGGTGCTGCAGGGATGGGCTTTGTGCACAAGGTCTCCAGCCCAGCTGATCATGACAAGGTGTCACCAACATTGTCTCGTAAGTTCGTCCTTCTCCAGAAGGCAGAATTTTCTGCAGTTAAAATTTGGGCTATGAAAAGGAGAATTCTCGCCACAGAGGGGTTTGGTGAACCCCTCCCACACCTCTGTGTGAGGAATGTAAGGCAGGGGACAACACAGGTATTTCTAAGTGCTTTGCTTATCACCTCAAAAAACAGCCTGAGGCCACAAACCCTTGATGCTTTCCCTATACGGATGACTCAGATCAGAATTCTGATCCTGCTGGGAATTAACCAAGTAAAATCAACATTGCAGTTGTCCTGCCCACAGCCTCCAGAACCCACAGAGCCCAGCCTGAGGCTTGTGATCCTCTCAAGCAGGGCTTTACCCCAGCCTTAGGAGCTCACTCCCACCACATCTGGATACAGCTGAGGTCCAACCATTTTGTGTGGATTTTGTGTTGATGTTTTCCCTCTGAGAACCACAAGTTTAGAATTCCCTGCAAAGTTTTTCCTTCTCTATAGAAAATAAACAAAAGAGCTACTCATTAAATACAAGCAGAGCTAATAGCAAGGAAACCAAAACCAGATCTCAAGTGGCTTCACTCCTTGATTTTGTTACCCTGGCACAGCAAAGGCACACTCCAGGGAGTTTGTGACTTCCCAGGGCTGCATGCTGTCCAGCAGTGGAGCCATGGGCAGCACAGGAGCAGGATCCACTCCTGTCCTGGGGTTTCAGAAGAAGTTTGTAAGATTTCTCCAGGGGGAGTCCTTTCTCCCTTTCTTAGCCTTGAAATCGCCTGCTTCAGAATGGGAAAAGAATATTGTGCTCAGCCCTTCAAAACACATCTTAGAATGATAAACTCAGCTCTTTCATCCTTTCTTATTCAGGATAAGGGCTTTGAAATCTTCCCAGGAACCCTGTTCCTTCCCTTAGACCCTTGAACAACAAACTGCTCTGAAGGAACCGGCCTCGTACTGAGCCCTTAGGCCTATAAATATTTCAGAACAACTATTTACAGCCCTCTTTTGACCCTATCCAAAGAGGCCATAAGGAGTTCTGACAAGTCCTGGCTTGGCACAGCTGTGGGACCCTGCTAAGTTACTCTGTCCCCTTTTGCATCCCACCTGGAAGAGGACAGGAATAGTGTCACCTTTGTGTGGGTCTCTGGGACAGATCTCTTGCTCTGTGTGGGATGACCCTGACTTTAGGGGCTTGAGAGACCTTCTCAGACAGATTTTCTGAGGTTTTGGGTTTGAGTGCCATTATTATCCCATGTCCTTGCTGACATTTATATCTGGTATTGCAGAATGCCCTTCCTCCAGGTCACTTAAAGCAGCTTTTCCTTGTAAATGCTACACATTTGCTCCCAAATAACCATTTTCCCTGTCTCCTCAGGTCAAGGTTCAGTATAAAACTTGTGGGAAGAAAATCTTGTTAAAGAGAAAAAAAGAGTGGGTGAAGGCCACATCAACCACAGAAGAGTTCAAGGCTGAAGTTAAGTGTATCCCTAAATCATGAACATGATTATTGCAACATTCCAGTGTCCACTGGGGAGGAAATATTGCCTTGATAGGCTTTAGAGACAGGAGGATTTCATAAAGAAGAGGAAATCTAGATGGGAAAACTAAGCAGGGGAATGTTAAAATCCAACACAAAAAATGCGCCAAATTCAAACCCAAACCCTTTTCTGACCATTATCTCATGGTAACAGGGGTACCTCCCACAAGAGTAGGTTGTTTAAAGCCCCATCCAGTCCTCTCCCAGTCCCACACTGGTCAGGGTGCAAAGGACTCAGCCCAGGTCTCTGCTGTGTGTGCAAGCCCCAGGCTCGTGGAGGGGTGGATGGCAAGTTCTCTGAATGAGAATTGGGGTGGTGGTGTGGCTCACTGGAAAGCTGACAGCTCCTTCTCACTTTAGGAGGAGATGACTTCCTGAACTAGATCTCTGAGGTGTCTCACAGCACAGAAAGATCTGGGGAAATCACCTTCTGTCTCCTTTTCTCTCTGGGCTTTCTTTTTTCTCTTCAGGTGTGACTTCCCCAGGCGCCCTCCCTTGCTTGATGCAGTTGGAATCTGGTGACATGATGCAAATGAAATGCTGATTTTTAAGCAAGATTATGTGTCACAGACGTATTTTATGAAAAAATCCTTTCATTAGGATGTTTTCTCCTGAGAAGCTGGAGGCCTCAGGAACAAAACGTGAACAATGATTATCTGCTGCTGTGGAATGCAACAGGTGCATCTGTGATTGGTCTCATGTTGTTGTTTGTAATTAATGCCCAATCACAGTCCAGCTGTCTTGGACTCTAGTCAGTCACAAGATTTTATTATCTTCCATTCTATTCTTAGCCTGCCTTCTGATGAAATCCTTTCTCTATTCTTTTAGTAAATTTTAATATATACTTTTCTTTTAATATAATATATATAATAAAACAATAAATCAGCCTTCTGAAACGCAGAGTCAAGATTCTCATCGCTTCCTTTGTTGGGGTTGCCTGCAAATTCAACAATTATGTAAATCCAATGTGTTCAGCCACTGTAGTCCTGGGAATTCCCTCATCAGAAACATAATCATTGGGAATGAGTTCCCCCAGTCTGTGAGATAATGGCAGGGGTGAGTGAGGGCTGAGCATTACTCAGCCAGGGCTTCCTCCTGCATGACAAGGAATGAGCACGAGGTGAAATATTTGTCCCACAGACATTTCCAGTGCAGTGACCCTGCTCTCAATAGGCTCTTGAATAACTGCACAAGGCACTAAACCAGTGTGGAGGACAATCTCCATCTTTCTGTTTGCACCTAGGGATCCTGGTCTAGTTTGATGTCTGCCCTTGTGCTCATTAAGGAATAAAGCACTAAAATTTTCTCTCCTGAACTACTCAGTGGTCATAGCCCTGAGCTATTATTTCTTGTGTTCCCCTTTGACTCTGTAACAAGAATGTGTTTTGTGGCATCACATTTATGAGTGAAGTCCTTGGATGGTGGCCTGATTAATTTGGTTTCAAAATGGGACATGGGGGATAATGCTGCCTGCTTATTTTATGTCCTTGCTACCTTCTTACTACCAATCTTTGCAAGCACAACTCACAATTGACTACTTTGTTTTCCTCTGGGCGTGATTTAGCTTTATTTATTGATGTTGTTATTACTATTCATAAAAGAAATTATCTAGGTAACCTGCCTGGTGGACTTCCAAGCATTTGGTAATGACTTCTGCAAATCATGAAGAAAAATGTACCTTCAAAACTGAAGACATAAGCAAAAGCAGGGCAAGGGGATGATGAGCTTTCAAGAATAGGTGTCCTTCAAAGCCAAAGATTAATTCCAGATTGAAATTATCAGACAGTAAATAACACACCTGAGTCTTCATCAATAAGAAGCAAATTTACCCTGTTGCAAATATACTAATCACTAGCCTAGCAACTCACATTATTAGCTGAGAATAATTATTCTCTCCAAGGAAAGTATAGACCTTCAAAGGAGATAACATCTTAAATCACAGCGAATTTTAATTTAAATTCAAAGTGTAGGAATGCACACAATACCCCATCTCTCTCTTATCCATCCAGGATGGTGTCATGACAGTGTTTTAAAGACAGCCCCAATCATTGGCCTAAATACCTGCAGCCTAACACTTTGCAATTTCATTTTCTCCTTGTCAGACAGTGTAATTGATATTTGTACTGGAGGTAACAAAACAGAAATGTGAAGGTGATGGTAACTGTGCCATTGCTGTCTCTTGACCTGCTGAGAGGTGTGGAGGGCGGGGTGTCAGTGAGGAACTGGTGCCTTTGTCCCTGGACACCAAACCATTCCCCTGGCCTAAGGTCCCTGCTTGGACTGGGATGGGTGTGAGGTCACTTGGCACAACACCTTGTTTGGAAGCCAATTCCTGCAAAGAACCAAGTTCATTGATTCCAGCAAGACCCCAGCGTGCTGCAGGATGGGACTGGGGATGAGCAGAGTCAGCCCCTGGGAGATGGCAGGAGATGGAGCTCTGCAGTGCATCTGCAGGGACAGATGGAGGGAGCTGAAATGTTCACTGCTGATTTTTGCTGCCTGACTTTAGTGATTCATGCAGTGTTGAGGACTGACAGCTCCCACATACAGCCACATCCAGAGATGTGACCAGTTCTGATCCCCTTGTTCCCAACTCAAGGACAGGGTAATAGGATCTGTTTCATGGGCTTTTTGCTGAGAGTGACTTCACCAGGTGAATTACAGCAATTTTTCTGCCTGTGTGGGAGTTTGTTTTCTCCTCCAAATGCCTTGGGTTCAGTCAGAGCACTTCTTCTGTAGAAGATAGCTCAGAAGTGTCAAACTATGATGAGGGCCAGGTAATTGCAAAACTTTTCTCTGAAGAAGGCTCACAGACTCCTGTCTTTCCAGGTGCCACAGCAACCTTTTCCTTGGCCATCACAGCTGCCCAAATGCCCAAATCTTCTCCACTGATTTCTAATTCTTTTCATGTTTTGCTTTCAACATTGTGCAACACAAAGCACAACAGAGCTGATGGGTTGGGGAGATGTAAATGCCCTGCAGAAGTAACCCTGAGTCTGAAACCTTTAAAAAGCAGGACCTTTGGGTTGAAATTGCTCATCAGGTAAACAAAAGAAAAGAAATCCCCATCCCAACACCCTTCAAATGTGAATAATTTCTGGAGAGCATCTTCCGGGGTGATGGATAATTGTATCTGTGCCGCCTCCAAAGCAGCTCAAATCAGCCCAGTGACATTTGTCACAAGTGGAGGCAGTTATTAATAGGCTGCATACTTATAAAACTTCTTTACAATGCAAATTGCTCCTTACTGCCTTTATCCCAGCTTTGGGGATGTTTTATCCATGTATTCCTGACTTCTGACTCCTGAGTCGAATCTAAATATCCTTAAAGGAAAAAGGAGCCAAAGCCCGGTTGACTCCAAAGCTTTGGACAGCACCAGGAGTTCTGCAGATGTGTCCAGGGGGGATGGAGGACACTGGCCCAGCAGGAATAAAAGGCTGTGATGCTTCCCTTCCAAGTAAAAAGCCTACCAGAATAAATCCCAGAATACAGCCAATTTACTTGTTCACCACTGGAGCTGCTTGTACCCATCCACTTGGCAACACTGATTGAATAAGAAGTTTAATTTATTTGGATTTCAGAGATGCTTTGGCAAACATAGAGTGGGGATCACCCTGTCTCCTTTCCAGCATTACATGAAATGTGTATTTTTAGCGCTTGAGCTCAGAACTAATTTTTCAGGAATTTCACAGCTTAAGCCTCTCGTTTTGGAAAATAATCAGTGAAACATTAGGAAAGGCTGAAGGTAATGGGGATGGGGCCAGCTGTGAGGCCTTGCTGATGTCCCATGTCGATTGCTGGTTTTATCCTCAGTGTCAGGAAGAAAAACAGGAGCAAGAAAATACAATGCAACCTCCAAGCAGAATATGTAAATATAAATCATCATATAATAGTAGCAGTGACCCAAGGGCAAGCAGCTGCTAGAGAGGAGAGGCTTTCAGACTCTCAGATGAGATTTAAAATCAAAGTCCTGTGCTCTTCTTGTCAATAGGGGATTAATGAAATGAACAGGCACAATGTGCATACTATGGGAAGATGTCATAAAATTAAGTACTGAAATCCTGGCTGTAATTTTGTGTTACTGAGTTACTCACAGAACTGAATCCTTTCTTCTTTGAAAATGTGTCCCCATACTGAAATAATACCCCTGTATTTATACAATTATGAACTTAGACTTACTGCAATGTGTATATTATATAAACAGTAGCTCTTGGGGTCAGATATGATTTAGAAATGCAGATTACTGTTATTATTAATAATTATGACCATGACCAGCTGGGGTTTATAACTCAGGACATACTAGCCATGGCAGTCTATTACTAATGTATGTGTCCTGATCATTATCTTATAAAACAGCCAATCAAAGTGCTACACTGTGTATAGGAAATCATCCCCTCTGCACTGCTAAGTGAGCTAAACACATAGGTACCATTAGTCCTCCATTATATACTCTTCCAAGTACAATTAAGTGCAGACAGGGTCTAAAACTGGGGCCTGTTGTTTTTCCCCTGTGCATCATGTAGGTGGAGTTGGTTTATTACACCCATTTCAGTTCTTGTTTTTTAAAAAAAGAAAAAAAAGCTAAATGGTCCCATTAAAACCTCATAGAGGAAATTTATTCATCCTACTGAAATATTTTTGGGCTCTTCCGAAACCAGTAATCAGCATCTGAAGACAGTCATCTGCCTTGCTAATGGACCACAGTTACATGTGTAATTGATTAATTAAGGAACGAAAATCACTGCTGAGACTAAGGGAGACATCCACTTCAGCAGGCATCGAAGTGAAATAGCAGCTCCTCCTGGGCAAAGCAATGAGATTGTTTCAGGCATTTTTGTCCATTTTAAACCGCTCTATCTTCTCTGTACAGGTTGTTGTTTGGTATCCCAGACTTTTCTGTGGGGGTAAGAAAGGGGGAAAACAAGAAACACTCCAGCCCTCCTTTTCCAGCTGGCAGAAGGAGCAGAGTGTGGTTGGGTGGGAGCATGTGTGTGTTTATCCCCGTGCAGTCACTCATTGGCTTTGTGTGCATGAGCAATCACGTACGTGGAAAAAGGCAGTGGAGGGAACTCAAACAAACTAGCTCTTTGGCAAGCTCTGGGTGAGCAGGGTGGCGTCTGCTGCTCTTCACAAGCTGTGTTGCCATCATTTCCCTCCTGTGGAGGTTGTGCCTCCTGTCTCACCACTCATCTTCACCAGTTTGGAGTTCCACCGATGCTTTGCAGCAAGGCTCTTTGCAGGGTCCTGGCTGGGGAGGGGTTTCACACACAGGCAGAGCCAAATATAAACATCTCAGCAGATATTGTGAACAAGGGAAACGGTGCAGAGTCACCTCTGCTGAGCTCATGGTGAGTGTACTGCTAGGCAGAGGAGCTGTGCTCCAATGGAGCTCTTTCAAGGCATAAATTCCTTCAAGAGCAGGAAAAAGTGGCACCTGAGGGGTTCTGCCTGCAGACAGCATGGCTGGTGCTGAGGTCTTGCTTCTTCCATTTAATATCTGACCTGAGAGATTCCTTGCACTTTGAAAGAACTTCTGGATGCTTCTGGTTGACATTATTTAAAGAAATCCTTTCTAGAGATATCCTTTAGAGATACTGATCCTTTAGAGATCAGTACCAGGGGCTGCATCTAAGAGAAAATAAAAGAGAGGCTTGAATACTTCCCATCATTAAATCTATTGTTTTTCTGTGGCTCTCATTGCCTTAGTTTGATCTTCACAGGGCTCCAGGCAGATCCAAAGATCAGCCAGATTTTATAGCGAGTTAGAAAGAACCAAAGTGTTGAAATTTGACGAAAAACCCTAAACCTATTTTTAGATAAGCATCTTGAGCCCTCTAATAGCTGAACTTTTGGCAGTTCAGCCAGGCAGCCCAACCAAAGCCAGCTTTTAATAGTCAGAGACTGAGCTGTTTAGCTTGCTCTCTTCATCTGCCCATTAGACACCTCCCATTAGGCATTGCCACTCCAGTTGCGCACTGGTCCTCAAACTCTTGGAGAGCAGATGGCTCAGACAGATTTTCTGTAGAGCAGGGTCAGGCAGTTTCAGTGCCTTTGTGTTCTTGATGGTGTAGGTACAGCTTTGGACTCCTCAGTCCCTGTTCTCTGGCATAAATAACCACTGCACACCCTCCAAGGGGGCTGTGCCTGCTGGTGTTGATGTGCACATGCACTGCGTGTGTTAGTGATGAGTTATCTCAGCTGGTCATGAAAAGTCAGGAACATAACTGAGGCGCTGAATGGTTTCCACTCAAATAATTTTATTAGATGATGAATCTCCAAGTGTTGGAAATTGTAGGTAGGCAGCTACAAGCAAGCATCCCTAAGTTGCCTTCAGGTTTTGTAACATGAGTTTAGGTTTTAGGCAGCTAAAATGAAGCATATGGAAATTTTCTGGCTTTTATGGCAGCTGGAACTGATTGCTAACCTCAATATTTTAAAAGCAGCATTTCTGTGCATTTATTCCTCAGAGTTTATGTCACATTTGGAGAACAAAATGAACCTCCTCCTCTCAGCTTCCTTGAGCTTTTGCTTGTGAGTGGCAAAGACCTGAAGCTGGGTACATTTCCTTAACTGCACCTTAAAGCATTTGCCTCTAACTGCTATAAACAGCTATAATGAGCAGCCTTTTGGAGGTCACTTAGGCCTGCATTGCTATCCAGTGCCAAATAATGATTTGGCAGAGCACTACACAACTGGGCTGAATTTTAAGTATGGCATTAACTGTGTTTAACTCTGCTTGGTGTCAGTGAGGCTTACAATGAGTTTTAAATGTTTCACTGAACAAGGATGGATTCAAGCAGGTGCTTATCACAAAAAGCATCACAAAAGCACCTGAGTGATTCAGGACCTAAGAGAGATGAATGGGGAGAGCTACAGAGCAGCTGGTGTCCCTGCCTTCCCAGCAGTGCAATTTCCATCCAGGGAGCAGGTGAAAATGGAAGGGAAAGAGAAAAACTATTTTAAATTAAACGAGGGAGAAAAATATGTGTTAGTTCACTGTGGATATGTTTGGAGTGATGTGTTGACTCCGTCTGACAGACTCCTGGGTATGGATGTGTCCTTTCTTTGTGAGGGCACTCTGTCTGATGGTTAGGAATGATGGCCAAATGGAAGGATCATCAGGACAAGTGCAATCTTATTCACAGTCCATAAAATAGCAGGAGAGAAGCTCCTGGTCTTATTTATGTCAGCTTTGAGACCAAGCCAGAAAACCTGTTATTATGGAACAGCTTTGTATGCGTGTGCATGTACATTGTGTGTCTGTGTATGCAAAACCTGTCATTGTCAGACACAATAATGGCATTTTACTGGACAGAAATGGAACTTTCCTTGTCTTTATGGGTTTTGATTATGAGAGGAACTGAGAGACCTGCTGACCCCTCAGCTTCACTGACTTATGATTGAAGCTTATTTTGTTGTAGATTTTGTTTTCTTACACATTCAGATGATAACATGGTTCAGAAGGGAGAGCATGAGTGACATCCAGAATTCCTCAGTTTTCTTAAGATTTATGTTGTCTGTTGTCTGATCTCTCTCAAACAATTTAATTTCCATCATGGATTTCTACTTTATTTATAAAATAAATATTTCTGTACCTACTTAAGAGGCCCCATATCACTACAGACTGGTTTGGGTTGGAGGGGACATTCTGAGATTATCTAGGCCATGGGCAGGGACATCCAGCCTGACTTTGAACAATTCCAAAGGTCAGGCAGCCACAGCTTCTCTGAGCAACCTGTTCCCATATTGCACATCGGGCAATTTTGTGGTTTTCCTGTGTCTCCAGGACTATAACAGTAGCTCTGTATTGAACTCTCACTTTGCCTTTATCTAGATGGAAATCTGTTTTGCACACACACACACACACCACTCAGTTCATGCTTTCATCTCTTGGGAATATTTAGTCTTCTTATGAAACCCAACCCAACACGAAGAAATCAATTAATTCCGATGGTGAAGACAATGATCCTGCAGAAGGAAAACAGATGAGCAGCGGATGTTTACTCTAATGGATGATGAAAAGCTAAAGTGTTTTAAACACTGATTTATCACCACTGAGACCAAGAATGGGATTTAGAGAGAAGAAGAACAGCAGCTCCTCATTTTGCTGGCACCTCCATTTTCCAGGTTGGAGGCAAAGTTCTGTCCCAGCTGGATAACAGGGACAGTGCCTGTGAGGCACAGCAGGTATCCTGAGGGGTAGGGTGGCTATTGAAAGCCAGGGGCCACATTCTGCCCTGATCCAGGGAGAAGAAAGGTGGCAAGAAAATGCTCATGACTGCAGAATAAATCAAGAGAAAACAGAATGGAGGATAAGAGAACATTGAAGTGATAGCAGTGAACAGGACAGGACATCTGCAGTCCTGATTTGCAGAGGGTAACAATGGCAAGCTCTCAGTTCCTCCTCATGCAATTCAGATCTGCTAGGATTGAAGCAGTCTATAGTATCCTTGGAGCTGTTCCAGCTGTCAGAGACCAGCCTGGTGGCATCTCACATGTGTTTGATCCAATGTAGAATTGTCTGAGTTTCAGGAAAAAGGGAGGGTGACTCCTAGGCTGAACTTGAGGGAAGAGCTTGGTGTTAGCACAGATACTGCTGCTGCAGCTTCCCCTGGTATACTGCACTTTTAGGAGCCTGTCTCCTTCCTCCTCCTCTGCAGTGGTAAATGCAGAGGCTTTCTGGCATCACTCTGTCTCCTGTACAGGGTTATAAAAGTGCAGTTAAGCACTGGACCATTTTACAGCCCTGACCATCCCAGCTACAATGAAATAGATTAACAACGCTCCTTGTGGATCCTTTCCAATGCAGGACATTCTATTACTCTTCCAACCTTCATTTAAGCTCCAAAAAGAACAGAGAGCAGTCTGCTTTGTGGCCCTGACTCTGCTCAGTGGATTTAGGGGAGAGATCCACACAAACCTGAGCTCCACAAAGGAACCTGACAAAAGAAGCAGGGACATAGATTACAAGGTTGATGGCTTCAATCACCATTTGATTCTTTATTTGCTGCTGCCAGAGAAATTATGCTGTTGCAGAGTATTTGTATGTTGGTGATAACCATCAAAGGCAGAGAGTATATGAAATAATTAAATTGGTAATTACTTACTGCAGTAAAATGCAGTAAAATGCCCCATTCCCCTCTAAGAACTTTCCCCCTTCCCTGTACCTTGCTCACCATCTTGCAAGCACAGGAAATTAGCATGCATCATCAGAGACCACAGTCACTGCTGCTGCACCAAAATCAGCTAAATTTGGCTGGTTTACCTCACTGGAGGCTCAGGTCACCTCTCCCATTTGTCCCAAACCAGGCAGGGTTGCTGTATGCATTCTGAATCAACATCTGCCCCCTGAAGTGCACTCAGTGCCTGCAAACAGAGCTCCTGAAGAGGTACATTCATCTGACAAACATAATATTTAGTGTCTGCTAAGACAGAGGCTCACAAGAACAGACCATCCACTTAAGCAGAGAAAATATAAGAGATTGTGTTCAATGTACTGTACACAGGAGTCCCTTTTTCAGCATATACCCTATTAAATTAACTGGAAATGAGTGTTCATCAGTCTCTAAGGGAAAGAGCCTGAAGCCTTTTCTTTTCTCTTCACATCAGACATTCATCAGGCCTTTGATCTTACTGCTCACGACTACGTTGGCTTACAGAAAAGGTCAGGAAACAGCTCTGCAAATACAAGTAGGTTTTCCAAGGGCTAAATCCCTTAGTTCATAGGTGGGAATTTTTCAATAACATAATGGTCAAATGCAGCAGGTCAGTTGTGTTCTTTTTATTCAGTCAGGGTGTTGAGATTGTATGGAGATTACAAATTCCCCTTTGCCTCTCTCCAGAAGCAGGATGAATTCAGAGTCAGGGTGAAGTTACATTAGTTTTGCATGCTTAAAATCTTCAGGTCTTTCTACTTACTCCAGGCATCCTCTTCAAGAAAATTCATGCTGATGACTGTCAAATATTCTTCCAGGTTTTGGCAAACAGTTAAGTATTTGGGGAAAATAGCTGGCCTCACCTATTCTGAATGCTTCTTTTTACTTCTGGTGGAGCATGAATATCTTCCCTGCTTTGGTAAGGAGGTTAGAGATACATCTAAAATCACTTGCTCTCACTCAATCTGCTTAAATGCATGGAGATAAAGCACAGGTTTGTTTTTGTTTGAGTGTCTCATTTAGTGATTCTTGTTATATAATAATAACTACAGGGAACAAAACAGATGGTTTTTGTCATAAAACTCTGCTCTGAGACAGATGAATCAGGTGAATCTCACACAATGCCTTGCTGAATTGGGTTGCAGAGTCCCTCTGTAGAAAGCAGCCCAACTTCCACTTCTCTGATTTTATTTCCAAAATACACTAAAACAAACTCCTGAACTCAGGCTCTGGAGAGAAGTTTAAAGCCTCACTTGCAATCTGCCCATCCCCACTTGGGGAGGGAGAGCCATCGTGCAGCTCCCTGACAGATGACATCTCCTGCAGTTATGGCTCCATAAAGGGGCCCTTCTTGTGCTTTGTGAAGCTTTTCCAAGTGATAAATGGTGTTTTTCTGTCTCTCCATATCCATCAAAACCTCTTCATGATTTGATTGCACTCTGAAAGTGCGCCCTTGCCATAGAAATGAATTAATATCAAGGGGAAAAGTCAGTTTTCTGCTAATTCACATCATTTTTTTCATTTGTCACATTATCTCCTCAGCTTTAAAATCCCTAATGCTCTGGGTATAAGCTACTGATTAATGACACAAACTTTCTCTGCACTTGTGTAAAGCTTGAAAAATGCAGGGGGAAATCAGCCCATCCTCAGATCTTCTCTGCCCTGCCCTCGAGTCTCTGTGGTGACCTGCTCCAGCAGATGCATTTGGTGGGATGTCACGGGTAAATTAACAAGTCTCAGTGATTTCAAGTGAAAAGCTGTCAGGAGGCTGAAGGAGGGGCACTGAATTGTCAACTCTTCCTTCAGAGTGAGGATGATCTAGCCCAGTTTTCCTTAGAGAACACAATCCTGGTGGTGGAGCACAGGGAGGGAAGGTTGTTGAAGGTTGACTCTTGAGCTGAAGGTTTGCTGTAAAGACCTTGAAATAATGGAAGCCTTTGGCTGGAGATGCAAATCCTCTGGTAAATGCATATTTGCATGAGCTTTTGCAATGGCTTTTTTATCTCACTAACTTCTTGCATGCAGAAATCTGACCAAATGTTTGCAGAAATCAAATCCTAAGGAATGCAAGCACCAAAATAAACACTTCTTCCAAGGGAAGGGAGTAGAATTTCCCAGACCCCATCCAGGAGCAATGCGTAAAATCATCTGTAACAGCCCAGGTTCCTGCTGCTTCTTCATATTTAATGTAGTCAGAACAACATCCAGATTTTGAGCCACTGCAGGCCACCTTATTGCAGGGCCCTACTGCTTTTAGAGGAAAACTGAAAGCAGAGATACTTGGTCCCCTTATCAGATGCCTCGTTGCTAAACAGCCCTGTCTTGCTTAACTGCTGTAAATGATACTTCTGTTCTGTCACATTGACTAATGGGCACTACGGCTGCTATTTTCTTTTTTAAACTAGAGCCAAACTGAAGTCTCCATGGATGAATAAATGAATTAATTTATTTTATTGCCGTACTCAGTCCTCAATAAAATGTCAGAGGTAAAGTGGGGTTATTTTTTTTTTATGTTCTTGGATAGGAATATTCTGAGCACATGCTGTACACACGCTTCCTGGGGAAATTAATTATTGTTATTTTATTATTAGAACCCTTGAACACTTGTATGGAGTTTTACATCTTCAAAGCACTTTGCAAACATTTAGCTAATTAATTAAAGTGCATTTCATGCAAATCCATTTCCATCTGGGTTTACAATCAGCCGTCCTTTATGGGGAAATTATGTCACACATACAGCGAGCTGAGCTGTGAGCAGGAGCAGCAGGAGATGGGCAGCACAGCTGCAGGGCCCCTCACTGCTCCAGACAGCCCAGAGACCTGCAGCTCACAGCACCACACACCCACATTTGGCAGGATTTAGAGGCAGCCCAGTGGCCCCATTTCAGAGCAGAGCTTTGGGAGTGTTGACGGCCGCCTGTTGTTAGCGGTGTTCCTCCGTCCTGGTTTCATCATGGGGTGGACAGGAGTTATTTCAGCCTTACCCCCAGCCAGAGTGGTGGCAGTGACATCCTCTAAACGTCTCTGTCCTGCAGAGGAGGATCACATTCGTCACAGAGGCTTTTTTACCCCTGCTGGGGTTCAATGAGGCTTGAAAGACAGTGAGTGCGAGCGACTAAATGGGAACGTTGCCTTTGACAATGTGGCACGGGGGAACCTGTGGCTTCTTGGTCAGCCTTCTCCAGCCCCTGTGACAGGGCTGGCTCTGCCTGCCAGCCCAAATGCCTCCCACATCGAGCTCTCAAAGGCAGGGATGTGCTCAGCCGCTTGGATCAGCAGCAAAGAGTCCTGGATGCACTCAGAGATGCCTTTGCTGCCTCACAAAGGATCAGTCTTGGTGCCTCCAGAAGATGTTCTGCCAATGATTTTGAAATTATCTACACCATTTACTCAATGACCAGCACAATTCAATAACACCAGACACAGTCCAGCAGAGGTAAATAGGATCCTAAAATTGAGGAGCTGCTGCTGTCTCAAGTAGATGAGGTCAGAGCCACCTCCCAACAGCCTTGGCTAAGGGAATCTCACTGGCAGCCAGCTGCCCAAAACTAAACACATAGAATGTATATGTGCACATTATATATATATATCCACACAATGGATCATGTGAAAAATAAGTGGTGAGATCAATCATCCCATCAAGAATGGTGAAAAACTTCTGTGAGAATCAAAAGGGGAGAACTACATCTCTCAGAACTCAGAAATTTTAAAATATATTAGAAACAAAAAGGAGATTTATAATACAGATGGTTTTGTGTGTTGTTCTGGGGAAAATAGTTAAAAATTAATGTCAAAATGCTAAAAAAACCCTCAATCTTAATGCACGACAAAAACATGTAAACAGGAAGAATGCTTAAGCAGCAAAATAATTAGTGTCATGGTTGTCCCATCTTCCATGTTCTTAAAAAAAAAACCTGTATGTTCTATCAGAAATTTCACATGAACTGAATAGTTTGTATGCCCAGTTCAGCTTAACTGGGTGAAGCTTGGAGAAGTCTGAAATGAGAAATTTGATGAGAATATTAAATGTTTTATCTTTGAACTTTGTAAATAGCAGAGTGAAGGACACCTTCACCTACAAACTGATGTAAAAGCTGCCTTAGAAAGAGATCATCACTGGTGGGAGGACTCTCAGCTGACAGCACAACAGAGCTGCTGCCCCAAAGCAGCAGCCTCTGGGGCTTTGCCAGGCTCCTGCTGCATCGAGGGACAGTGGAGTTAAAACTGCAGGGATGGGAAATTCCAGGGAAAGAGCAGAATTTTGAAGGGATGTCCTAGGGAAGTCAAGAAAAAAAGAAAAAAAAAATGTAGCTTGTAGCAGTAACCTGGTAAAGACGACCCAGAGGAAAAGACTTCACCAAATTTTTTTTTTCCCTATTCTGTATGAAACAAATATTTTCACACTTGGGTCAGTATTTTCCGGCTGAAAATTAAAATATTCTCCTTTAGGACTCCAAGTATTTTTTATAATATGCCCAGACTTTAAGGAAAACAGATATGTCTGACATTTTTCCCTCCAGTGAAAATGAATGTTCTCTTAAAAATGGGCTTTAATAAAAAGTGTTGATTGCTGTAAGAATCTGTACAGTCACAGTAACATAAGAAGCATGGTAAATTGTGTCTATAATAATACTTTAGAGGTATTGCTCTTCTCTGCTTGCGTCACTGCTTTTGGACTGTGTGGTCATACACAGTAGAATTGCGGTCCAAGTCCATGAAAATCCTGATCTTTCACTAAATCAAGAGCAGAAAATATTGTTGACCCCTGGTGCAGTCAAGAGAGCTGTGTTTTCCTTTACAACCTGTTAAAGATGAATAAGGAATAAGAGGAGACAAGCAGGGCTAACAAGATCTCAGAACAAGCAGAAGCTCATGACTGTGTTTGCTTTCTGAATTCTAACATAGAAATTGCAACATTTAATTCTAATGCACATTTTTCTCAATAGGGAGGAAGGATCAGGTGAAAGTTAGCTCTGAATAGGCATTTTCTGCATCATGGCTGCATTCCAAAGGGAAGCCTCCCCCTCCTTCTAATGATGCCCTTTGGCTCTTTATGTTATATCTATCTTGGTTTTCCACTCTGATGATCATTTCTAAATTGTTGCTTATTACCGTAATATTGGTTCTTCACAGAACGCTTCAAGCAAAATGTTTTAAAATACAATGCATAAATACTGTTGTAACTACTACTGATAATCTCTACCATGCCTGCAAGAGCTTTCCCAGGGAGGGGAGGAAATCCCAAAGCTCCTGCAGAGGGCTGAACTCAGAGTTTCTCTTGTTTGAATATTTTTGAGTGCAGGAAAGACCAAAATTTTATGTTTTCATAGGACAAAACAGAACTCTTCATACTGAGACATGAACTGGCTCCAGGGATCACACAGAGCCATGGCCTTGGCTCCTGGAGAGCAAATGTTCCCAGATAGGTGACCGCCCTGGAAATTAAAGCAGCCTGTAGACAATCCCCAGTTTGGCTGGTCTCTGCCAACACACTGAGAGCTGTTTATCTTCAATCCATTCCCTCTCCATCCCCAGTGACAAGTGGGCACCTGCCCCTGGTAGGTGAACATCTCCATGGCATCACACTACTATGCACTGACCATTGCCCTCAGGGTCCTGCTGTGTGCAAATCATGGCCCAGGCTGAGTTTCCTTTCCCCTAAGGAGGGAAGGGCTCCCCCTGCTATCAGAACAGCCAGCAAGATCAGTCATGAAAGAAATTCCTCAGCAATATAGTCCATACCTGGCTGCTGGGTGCTGGGGTTTCAAAGTCTGGGCCCCAGTGAGTCCCTTCCCAAAGCAAAGGAGGCAGAGCTATGCATGGATTATCTCTTGGCAAACACTGGCTTTAGCTACAGGAATCTAAAGGGAAGTTATTTAGGAAATTATTTTCTTTTCCTTTTATGCCTTGCTGCTTTCTTGCCTTCCTGAGACTCAATTTCAGTAGCTGAGCTTCAATTTTCAGCTCTGTGTCACCTCTCTGAACTAAAGATTGAATTTAGTGCAATCAAATCACTGAAGATATTGACCCATCAAATTCAGATCTAGCTCTACTTTCATGCTTCACACTGCTCATGTGTTTTGGGATAGCTTGATAGTCGAAATGCCTGGTGAATTTTCAGATTGTCAGACTGCAGTCCAAGAGGCTTCTTTCTCCTTCCTCCTACTTTTCCTGCTTTTCAAGTCAGTGTCTTGCTAAGGAACTTTTTATGCATGTTGTTCCATGGTCAAATGATCCTAAGGAAGAGGTCTTTTTTTCCCAACAGCATCATATCTTCCTAATCTAATGGAACCAGCTTGCTTACCTGGAAGGATGAGTTCTGGAGTCTTGAGGTTGCAGCAGGTTTGGGGGACAGATTAAGCAGGACATCAACATGATATTCTGGTTTATCCCCATCCCCTTTGGTCTCTGCTTTATTATTGAATATTATTGAATATTATTGAATAATATTGAATATTATTGACTGCTGAATTGAGCAGTCCATGCACCTTGCTTACATTTTTCCCCTCTCTAAACTGCAGGGAGAGGCAGCCAAGACTCCAGTGGCCCACACTCTGCTTTTATGTAATGAACAGGCAACACGTGGAACAGTCTTCAGAGACTGATGCCATGGCTGGCTGGGAACAGCTACACAGATGCACCTTTCAATGCATCCTTTGAAAAAGGGGCTTCATAAATCATTCAGTCATCACCACCTTGAGAGTGGTCCCACCCCATGACCACAGGGCAGGAGCACAGCAGCTCAGGGGGTGCAGAATATCTTGATTCAGGGGGTTATTTTCATTTCTTTAGGCTGCCAATATCCTGCAACATTTCAACAGCCAAAGAACTATTTGTTCTTGGGCACCATTTTCTGAACAGGGAATCTGTCAAGTACATTTGCATGATTTAATTTCAGAGGCTCTGTTTGTTTAGGCCCTGATCCTCTCCAGGTTTTGAAAAGCCAGCTTTTCCCTGCATTTGGTAAAGGCTGATTTCTTCCATCCCTCAAAAAAAACCCTGTGAAGCTTAAAATGAGCCTTCCTTTCCAATCCAAGCCAAACAAACAAAGTTTGTGTCCTTCCACACTCAGCTGCCTCCTGTGTTTTTGGAAGCAGATTTGTTGGTTTGCTCACACTCCTGGCCTGGCTCTCTCTGGCACACACCAAGTGTGGGCACAGGGTCCTGGCAGGACTTCTTGGGGAAAGATGTGAGGAAAAAACCCCCATGAATTCATAAAACCCACATGAATTCACGAAACCTCTTTCCTGCCATTTTGTGTCTGGTATTTGGATTATCCCGGGTTTAATCATCTGGATGGGAGCTGAATATGAGCTGCCAGTGTGCCCAGGTGGCCAAAAAGGGTGACAGCACCCTGGCTTGTGTGAGCTGCAGTGTGACAAGAGCAGCAGGACAAGAGCAGTGATTGTCCCTCTGTACCTGGCACTGGTGAGGCTGCACCTCCAATCCTGGGGTCAGTTTGGGGCCTGCGCTACAGGAAGGACATTGAGGGCCTGGAGAGTCTGCAGAGAAAATGGAGCTGGTGTAGGAACTGGAGCATGAGTCTGATAAGGAGCAGCTGAGGGAGGTTCAGCCAGGAGAAAAGGAGGCTCTGGAGTGACCTTTTTGGTGTCACAACTCCCAGAATGGAGGATGTAGCCATACGGGGGTTAGGCTCTCCTCCCACCCAACAAGGGACAGGACAAGAAGAAATAGCTTCATGTCATGCCAGGAGAGGTTTAGATTGGATATGAGGAAAAATTTCTTCACCAAAGGTTGTCAAGCACTGGAACAGGCTGCCCAGGGCCATGGTGAAGTCACCAACCCTGCAGGTATTGAGCAGAGGTGTAGATGTGGCACAAGGACATGGGTTAGTGGTGGGCTTGGCAGTGCTGGGATATTAATGACAGCTCTGTCTAATGTTGGTTCTCTAGTGTCTCACAAGGAATGTGAGTTCATTCCCAGTATCAGCCTGAACATAGACACAGACACTTTTCTACCTGCTGGGCTATTTCCTTCTGGGAGCTTAAACACTATTTCCTCCTGGGAACTTAAAATCTTTGAGATTATTCAGGTATCTCATTCAAATCAGCCAGTGGACATCATGATTTTTACAGAGGCAGAGGCAGACATTGCACGCACAGTGTAGATCACATAAACCTCATTTTCCCAGGTACACTGTCAGCACAATAATCCATCAGTCACTGCCTTTTTCCACCCCAGCTGTGGTGAGGAAGGGCTGTGCTTAAACCACCTCACTTCTGTCCATCCACATCTATATCCACTAACCCATTGTGGTCCTAAATGATGAGAACCCCTGGCTCCTTTTTCCTTTGGTCTGTGTTTCTAATTCATTCTTGGAACAGCAGCAAATCCCACCCTCCTCAGCCCCCCAGGTCCCAGAGGAGCAGAACGCTGTTAATTAATTCTAATGAACATCAGACAGCCACTCTCTCTCTACATTGGGACAGGGGTTACTTTTATCTTCATCATTTGCCTTCCTTGATCTGATTTTCCCCCAGCTAAATTAAATCTCTGTCTTCTGTTTCAATTGATTTTTCTTTTCCTGCTCTCTTTGTAACTGAAGTAAGTTTACATAAATGTAAAAGTAACAAGACAAGGTCCTGGAACAGACATGTCAGCTATTTAATATGGCACAGGCTGTTGTAAAGCAATAGTAATGCAGTTTAATTTGTATTTTCATAACTCATTCAGTTTCCCCTCCTCCCCCCTAACCCTGAAAGCTAAATTATATTTAAATGTCATGGGGTGCTGGGAGATTGGCTGAAGCTGCCTGACCCATTGGACCATTCATTTGATGCAAGAGCCATGAAAGACTCAGACTTATGTCACAGAAGCAATATTTCTTGTATTAGCTATTTATGGATTTACACACATTTTCATTTTTTCAACAGTAAATAAAATAAATAACAGGCACCAAAATGCTGGCAGCATGACAGGGACCTTTATAAGATGCAGAACAAGGATAAAATTAAAAGCAGAGGGACAATAAATAATTCTGTGGACCTGATTTGTGACATGAGCATGGGTAATTGCTTCACTCTGTGTTTTAAAGTCATCATTATATCTGTGTGGGGTCAGAGAAGTTGGTGTTCTCCAGAGAAAAGGAGGCTTTTTGTGTAACATGAGACCACCCTTGCATGGGAATCTGGCATGGGCAACAACCTGGGGATAAGACAGGAAATAGCTGGAGAACTAATGGGCACCTCTGCTTATGAAAGCTATTTCTTGGAAATAGTAGATCTAATAAACTTGGAAAGACTTGGCTTCACATAGGCAAATGTGATGGCTGCCAACAGCAAACAGGCTTAATTATTTGAAGGAAAAAGAATCAAAACCCACAATAGTTCAGGGGTTGTGGATAATGAGGGGCAATATTTGAATCTATTTGGACAAAAACATAACATGCAACAAGCCTTTTGGATTGTGGGCAAAATTGAAAAGTATTTACTCTGTCTGTTGGGAATTACTTGGAGATGGCCAAGGTGAACCCTGACTTGGGAGACTCCCTGTAGGATACAGTGGCCCCAAGGATTTGGCCCTGTTTGCCTGGGAAGCTGTGATGGATAGTGACAACTCGCACTCCTTTTCCCTGGATGATCTGACTGATCTCCTGGCTTTTTGGCTGTCCTTGCCCTCCCAGTTTTAATTGGATAAGAAGGTTCCCATCAAGGAGCAAGCTTAAGCTTTCACTGCATCCAGCCTAACTCCTTGGTCTTAAATCACTGCAGCTTCTGGCATTGACTTGTGGGATTTAGGCCTAAAGCCAGGACAGATGTGCGCACACAAACAAATACATATATATTTAAACCATATAACATTTGCTGTCATGGTAGCAGCAGGGTGTCTGTGTGCTGCTGCCGCCTTGGTAACAGGGTCTGTGTTTGTCTGCTCGTGCAGCCTGAGCTGCCATGGGATGGGGTGTGGGATAGATTTAAAGGAAATAAGTTTTTTAAAAGCACAGGGATAAGAAAACCTATCAAGGCTTCTGTCTGCCAAATCATGATCCCTTTTACACACCTCCTTACAGCCCCTACATGCAGTTCTGCTCTTTGTTGTAACTAAGGAAGACTGAAGAGTCTCCAGAGTATTTTTTTTTTCCTGTGCTTGTCCACAAAGGCCCACATATACTAGACAAAGGATGGATAAAATTTAGGGGGAAAATAACAGCATTACAACACAATGAAATGTGGACATCAGTGAAAACTCTTTTATTTGGTGAATTACTTTTTTCTCTGAAAAATGAGTGCAACAGAGCACCATCAATAACACACCAGGGAGAAGGAAAGTTGTGTGAAGTCAAACACATCCACATTGGTAAAAATCATGGTCTAGTCCCTTCTCCATAGCAACCACTAATAATTGGAGAGATTTCTGAATCGCCAATTTTCTAATATAATAGTTAACAGCACAAAGCATTGATACCTAACTGTTGCTGTAAGATTAATAATTTTTTGGGTGCCCGCAGAACAGGAATAAGTCAGCCTGCTCAAACTCATGGCCAGAATTTAAGGGAGTCATTACCACATTGGCCCTTTACTGAAAGCTGTCTTGAATAATTAGATTTATGTGTAGCCATAAGTTATCTTCAAATTAATAGTTCTCCAGATTTCATGACAAAAATCCCAAATCCTAGGCAATAAATATCAATCCATTATAAAGAAGGAATGTAGGACCACTGTAACTGTGTGAGGGTCACAAGAACACTGCTTAGATGAGAAGAAATCAAAGCTATTACTTCCATCTCATGCAATCATGCCCATGAACTGAGAGATCCTTGAAATTCCCCTCCTGCATTTTTCTTGCATTGGTTTAACAAATCATTCTCACTGGTTTTATTAAACTGGAAGTGTAAATCCTGGTCTGATTGCCATTGCACCTCAGTCAGTAGGAAATTTTATTTATCTGTTGTGAAATTAATGCTCGAAAGGACACAATAAACCACAAAGAAGAGTGGGAGAAAGAATAGGGAAGGGAAAGAAAAAAACCCCAAGAGTCAGGGTTGCATTAGGCTGTGTTTGATTGCAAACACCTCTCTGATGGCAGCACTACATGTTGTTCTTCAAGAGCTGGTGCAATCAAAATGTGGCAACTCTCCCTTTGGAATGGGGATGAACTCTTCTGCAGAGCTGCATATGAAATGGATTTTTTCTATACTTCATAAAGTTTGGTTAATTGTGGCTGCCTTCACATCCCTGCTCATACCAGTGGTGGTGTTTTTCAGGCTGGTTTGCTGGTGAACTCGACCAAGAAGTGCTGCAGACTCGCTCCACATGGGCTGGTGAATCCCAGTCCCCAAAACACCATTTCCTTTACCATTCCAGTTCTTGTTAAACACCAGATTTCTATAGAAAACCACTTGTGATAGCAGCTTCTGGATGCCTTTTCCTGCAGCTTGTGCCAGTAACACAGCAGAGCTGGGTTTCACCAAAGCCTGGTAATGAAGGGCTCTGTAATGTATCAACTGAGCCTCACAAGGCCTCATCTATAGTAGAATTGTATATTTACAAGGAATCTGATTTTAAAAGCAATGTATAAATATATGAGCATGAAGAAATTCCTTTAAGAATGGCTGATTTCTGCAAACTTCTTCTTTCTATAGAAATCCAGAGAGAAAAATGAATGTCTCTGAAGAAGTTTGGGGTGAGAAGGCTAATAGAAAAATCATATCTCTGGTGTGGAATTTATTTTTTTTCAGTGCACCTCGGTATAGCATTCTGTAGGCAGTTAAAAGGGAAAAAAAAATCTATCAGCAAGTAACATTTTCTAATCTAGTTGAGTGTAGTGCAGCCCTGCAAAGAAATAAAGACTCTCTCATCCCAGGAATCCAGCAAGTGTGAAAAGCAGATAGGAAATAATTTGTCAATAGATTTTCAGATATCAAACGGATGCGAGAGGTGAGAGCAAGCACAAACCTCTGCACAGAGCTACAGCTTGTCTAACATTTTCTCCATCAGCTCAGGGAAAGTAAATAGTTTTCCATGAACCTTTTCAGTGGAGGGCAATAAAGAAGCAGTCCCTCAGCAGCTGCTGCCTTTAATTGCTTTTCAGGTGTTCTCAGCACTGGCACCCCTCCCCTGCTGCACGGACCAAAATCCAAAGGAAGAATTCAAGTAAGGTACCATGGAAAAATATCTCCCCGGTTTAGAAGTCTGTTCAGTAAGTTTCTTTCTGAAAACAGTGTGTACTTTTTAAAAGTTTGCATTTGTAAGGTTGATTTGGGCATCCTGATGACCAAAATAAGTCAGTGTGGGCACTAAATTTCTTTGGCCCCTTGCAAATTCACCCTAAGATCCCTGATCCAACAACAAAGGGAAGGCTGGGAGTTGGTCCAAGCAAAGCTCTGATTTAAGCTACTATACACCAAATCACAGCAAACACTCCAGTGATTTCATCTGCTGTGAAAAGAAAGCCCTAAACATCAGTAAATGCACCAGAAATTAGCTTTCCCTGGCAGTAAGGTTTTGTGGGTTTATTTATAGCCTATTAGTGCTCATGGAAGGCAAGGAACAATAATCCAAACCAGAGTCAGCAGTTCTGTGGCTAGTTAGAAAATATGCCATTTTAACAGCTCTGTTTGCTCCTGCTCCAAAACCCCTCTGCCTTTTCCTGCTCTCCTGCCTGTTCACCCTCACATCTTTCACACTATTTTCAGCTGGGCTAAGGGGTCCAGGCTCCAGGAATTTCCCTCACTGCTGAGCAATTTTAAGCACAACACAGAGAGGACAGAGCTGCTGAGAGCACCCAGAGGGTGACTGCTCTCTCCCAGAAATACTCTGGTGGAAGTAACATTTTTTTTCTTTCCCTTTTGGATCCAAGTTAGCCTCGCAAAACCTACAAAATTTGAGGTGAAAAGTGTTCTCTTTCCATAAAAAGGCCTGATCTATCAAAAAAAGCCTCTTGAGAGAGAAAAGACAGGCTCTAAGAGATATTCTCTGGGTAGTGACACAGTATTATCAGAACCCCTACCTGAAGAACTCCCTTTCTCCATGCAGCACCCTCCAGCTTGTTCCTTGGTTTGCCTGTGAGAGAGAGCAGGGGGGTGTAGGTAAGATATAAATAAAGTTACAACAGGCAGCACCAGCCTTCTTTACCATGGGATGAAAGAAGAATGCAGTTGTTCTTGGTTACTAATTGAATTACAGGGGTGCCAGAAACCCCCGATATGGGTTAAATGGTGCCCAGGTCTGTGGAGGAGCTCTCCTCTCCTTCTCCCTCTCCATCTCCCTCTCCTCTAACTATTTGAAGAAGCTGCTGGATGAGAGGAGTGTCAGGGGCTTCAGGATATGTCAGGAGAGGTGGAAGGTGGACTTTAGGATCTCATCCATGAGTGTGGATTGACAGGAATGGGCTGAATTATAAGACCACTCCAGTTTAAACAAGAGTCGTCAAAATGGAGTGATTCTTTCCTTAGACCCCACTTTAGCAAACTGTAAGTGGAAAAACTCCTGCAAGACATAAGAAATGTTTTAAATTCCTGCCAAGCAAACCTGCTTTGAGCATGTAAAGCCCCAGGCTCTTAAGACAAAGGCTGATGCAAATTACCTGCTATACAGCAAAGAAAGCTGCTGTGGTCACCCTGTGTATCAGAACCATATTCCCAGAAAAGAGTGGAGTAGATATGAACTGTGCATGTGTAGAACCATCACAGCATGTGGATTCATGGGGCAGGACAGACATGGGGGGTTTTGTGTGTTGTGAGGAGGAAGGAGGCCTGTAGGAGAGCAGAGCTGATTATTAAAGAAGGAATCACGGGCCCTGAGGTACAAACCACTATCAGGTAGTGGTTTCACTGTGAGGTACAAACTTCAGCCCCTATAACATCCATCCCATGCATACTGAGCTCCAGTGCAATCCCCAGTAAGCAATGTCTCACTCCATGAATTCCAGCATAGGCAGGAGCACACATCACATGTCACTCGGGCTGAGGAACAGCCCAGAGGCTCAGCTGTGTGCCAGAAGACATTTATGCCACATGCCAAGGCCTCCAAAGCCTTGTTGTTAACCTCAAACTAACCTCTTCCCTCTCCCACTGATGGGAATAGCACTGGGTAGGTTCTCTTTTGTATACATGATTTTTTTTTCTTTGCTGGAAATCTCAGGTTTGAATTGTTCTGGAGCTCCAAGCTATCTGGCACATTTAATCATTGGCTATGCCACATGTGAGAGGATAATTCTGAAAAGGGCGCCTGGGACCCAAATTCTGGTGATCAGTGTATTGTCTGTGTGGCCCACAGAAGAAAATGGTTTGGCTGCTCTCATTTAAACAGCAGTGAGCAGCAGAGCATAAGGAAAGGAAATGCAAGGTCTTAAATGAATCCAATTACTCATGCCATTAATTTAGATTTACTTGAGTAGTTAGAGCATGCTAAATAAACAAAAATTGATTAGTTAGATCATGTTCGTTTGAAATTTGACTATGAGTGGATGGATATTTATTTTCCAGTCTAACGGTAAAGGTTTGCCAATATGTTTCTGTGGTATTTAAAAGGAGGTCACTTGATTTTTTTTCATCTTGGATTTGCAATTATTCCCAGGATCATTTTCATCTGCAAGCCTTTCTTCCTAGATAAGTGCTGTGCTGATGACAGGTGTAGGTGATGCTTTTGTGCCTGTTTCAATCAAGCTAGAAATTCTCACAATAGAGTGTGTGTGTGGAATGAACCCTAAGATTTGGCTCTAGCTCATGTGAAAATCTGCTACTGCCCACAGGAGCCAGCTCTGATTTTTACTCTTGAGGGAAAACAGCAAAATATGACTTGAAACCTGAATCAGTTACAGAACTATAGCACAGGGAGAACAGAGTCTGAATGGGCTTTGAAATGAAATCAAGCCAAGAAAGTTCTTGTGTAGCAGACATGCATGCTGAGGCAGCTGAAGAATAACATTTCACATTGACAACATCCCATGCATTAGGAGGTGGGAGAAAAATGAATGGTTTTATTTAGAAACAAGGAATATTTCCCTAGCTCCCATTTCCTCTTGATAAAATCACTGTTGTCCCTGCAACTCAAACATATCTGGAGGTGGGGACCTTTCTTTCCACTACACAAAAATAATTAGATGCAACTTTACCCAAAACTTCCCTGTGAAATGTTGTACCACAGCCTTTTCCCTATGTTAAACTCGGCAAATGTTATCTCCCCTCTGAATTGTTCTGGGTACTCAATCTCTGACAAGAAAAGAGTGAGAAATAGTTTCTTCTGTGGCTTAAAAATCTTAATCTAAACTCAGGTAAAATGACTATAATGCAATGTGCTTCTTAAACACATTACTATTGGCCAACATTTCCTGTCCATTAATAAGTTTCCGAGATGGTTCTCTTGGATAAAAATGGAATTTAAAAAATATTTTATTATTTCCTTCACTGGAAACAGAGTTAGGAAGCAGATATATGTAAAAATAGAACATTCACTTATGTTTGGGGGTTGGTCTGCATAATCTTTTCTCCAGAGGGTACATCTTGATTTTCATCAGATACTGGTGAAATTTTGTGGGTGTTTATTCTCTCCATACTGTATTCAGTTCCAGTCACTGGGTTTTGTACACTATATTTAAGATGGAAAGACCTTGATAATATTGAGATAAAGCCCAGTTACTCCAGCCCATGAAATATGTGTAGACAGAACAGAATATTAAAATAAGCTCTGTGAATTGCAGTAGCATTCTACCCATGGCTTATAGAAAAATAACAAAGGTTTAGGTGGCAAAACTGGGCTGTTCCTTTGCAGTTTCTATTTGCTTATTTCATTTGGTGGTCATAACAGTTTTTAAACTCAGTTGGTTTTAACTTTTTCACTTTCCATGTCTCGTAGTGCCTGAGTCAGTCTTCCTTAAAGAATGCCTTTGTCAATGAAATGTTTTCCTCTCCAATGTACTTTTAAAGAAATTAAAGTACTCGTTAGTTCCTACTTGGAAAACAATATCAGATCTGGCAGTTTAGGATTATTGCAGTTGTGTCAGGTTGTATTTCAAGAAGACAGCTCTATGTGCAGTCTTCTAATTAAAATGAAAAGATATGATCAACTTATTAAATTAGCTTCCCATCTGGTAATTTTACTGTTTAAAATAAATTTCTTTTGTGCTTAAAAAAAATCTGAAACCAGCATAACAAATGCTAAACTGATCTTAATACTGTCACTGCAACAAAAGTCTTCCAAAAGATGAGGGAAAGTTGATAATCCTCATACAAAGTGTAGAAATAGAAGAAGGGGGCCAGTAGCAAGGAAGGGCTGACAATGATGGGTGTTTTACTGACTCCAGATCAGGTTTTATTATAAGAATTTTTCCTGAAACTCACAGAATCCTCTTTCCCTCAACCTCTGTGTATAAGGTGAATGACTCCTGCCCCTATTCTAAGTAGCATGAGGTGGATTTAGAAATAGATGTATGAGTGTATATCACATGTGAATATTCAATATGCCAAAAAGGAGGGGAATCTCAGCTGAGTAGTGACTGCATTTCATGCAAAGCCATTCTCCAATGTGTGTAGTTCTCTCCTTCATGCCAGCACTAAGGGATGTGCTGAGAGCCACATCCTGAGAGCTGAGATGTCTCCAGTTGCTTTGGGACCAGCATCCACCCTGGAGTGCTGCTCCCCAGGGAGAAGAGCAAGAGGAATTACTTCTCAACAATTATTTCAAAGTGTTCTGATCCTTTTAACTGAGGGATTGTCTTACTTAAGGAAAAGAAACACAAAGAAAAAAAAAACTCCAAGGAAACTCCATGCAGTGTAGCTACATGAGTTATCACTTAAAAACTCCCGAAACAAGGCTTAAGTTGAATGCTCTTTAATTGAATTAATTCTTCTCCATTTTGGTTGGTTTGGGGTTTTTTTTTTTGTTGGTTTTTTTTGGGGGGTTTGTTTTTTTTTTTTTTGGGTTCTTTTTGCATCCATGGAAATTTGTGTGTATAGCTCAAAACAGATTTTTCCTTCCTTCTTTCTTTCTCATCTGGAAAATCACTTCCTAATGCCTTGCAGACTCCCCAGGACTATCCATGGCTTATCCAACAATGTTCTGGCCAACCAAGATATTAATAAAGATCAGCTCTGTAGTCATTCATGCACATTTCCACTGCCAAAAGCTTCACAGCAGGAAAGAAAGATTTGACAAAACAGGGGTCCACAATCCTGAATGTTTTATGAATCAGGAGAATTTCTGGGAAAGTAAAACCTAACAGATAGCATCTGTACCTGGCAGCAGCAGCCTAGAATAGATTCAAGTCCTCCCTGGCTCATTGCTCATGACAGAGCCACACTCCTGAAGGTGCAGGGGCTGCAGGGTCTCAGGGAGGAAGGATTGGAACCCAGTGCACCAGGTGTGGTTAGCAGCGTGGCAGGATGAAGACACGTCCATCATCTCAATGTTCTCCCTTTTCTTGGCTTTCCACTGCCTGGAGCCAGTTAAAAACAGAGGAAAATTGCAAAGGAACAGCTACAGACAACCATCTGCTGGAAGAGAAAGGAATACAACAGGAAGAATTACTCAGCTGGCTGTGAGAACAGCTGCGGGTCACAGGTCCCCCCAGGGTGCTGTGTTCATGTCTGAGGATGGAGATGCTGGGACAGGGCAGAGTGAGGTGGGTGACAGCACTGCCCTGCTCCCTGCAGGCATTTTCTGTGCTCAGCTCTCAGCAAGGGCCAGCAGCACAAGCTGCACCCGTGCAGTTTGCACCAGGGATCATTTCCAGCCATTTTTCCCATGAGGAAAACCCACAGGGATTTCTGTGGCAGCTCAATGGCCCTTAGCTTAGCTGAGTGGCCCTTGGCAAAGCCTCCTGTGTGTCAGAAGAGCTGTTGGGCTGTGTTAAGGGAGGGATGATTTTACTTCAGCTTTCTGCTACACTCAGAACACGTTTTTTTCCCTGTCAGTGAGTGCCCCCATCCAGTCATAGAGTGCAGATTCAAAGAATGTGTTTCCATCCAATAATGGGTCTGGGATAAAGACCTCATCAGTCTGACATCCAATTGAGATTCTCGTTCAGTGGTGATGAGGCAGTAACATTAATGCTGGATGCTAAAGCAAGAAATAGATTTTTGGCCCTTAAATTGTTGTGTTCAGCTCCCTCCTCAGCAACCCAGTCTCCACAGGAATGGAAAAATAAAATCAGAGAGAAGAATTCTGTTAGCAGACAAGGCAAGAAATTCAATACAGATGACATTTGCTTTGCAAAGCAATAAAAAATGCTCCATCTGTTTAACAGTTAGGTACTTTCAGATAGGATTTAGCACAAAACATTTAGAACATTTTCAAAACATTGCAACGTTAAACACTCAACCCTCAGGACAGATGTGGGGTGGAGATGAGGAATTGGAGGCAGAGAGGTTGAACTGTGGCAGAATTCCAATCAGGATTCTTGGCTTTTGGGTTTTTATCCCAAGAGCAGAATGTCTAATTCTGTATTTCTGGGTGAGGCACCCAGCATGGCAAAGGGCAATCAGCATTTCAGCAGCAAAGGACACTGATGTTCCTGTCTCTGCTGCTCGTCCTTCCAAGTCACAAGGACCAAAAATCTGGTTAATAAGCAGGGATCTCTTTTCTTACTGCAAGGGATTGTGCCAGTGTTTAGCATATCAGGGCCAGTCATTCCCACAGAAGTGCACATCTGCTTTCTGCTGAGATGAGATCCCCAGCTCAGCCTCTTGCAGGAAATAATTCAATTGTTTGTAATTAGACTCAAAGAGCAGCAGCTCCCACTCTTCTGTGTGGGTCAGTGAGGTCCTAGGAAGGGCTACCTAGGAACCAGAGCAATTAGCATGTGGGCACCTAATCAGCTACTGCATAACGGCTTGAAATACAAAGGAGAATAAAGCCTTGGCTTTATTCTGTGCTATTTCTGACACAAACAAAAGCTTCAATTAATTTTGGAGCAATATGCAAAATTGGCCCTGTTTCATGGATATTCAGAAACCTATCACTGTTTCATGGATATTCAGAAACAACAGCTGCTCTTTTTGCGGTTGTTTGTTGTTGAAACCTAGCAGAGGTTAAAAGTTCATTGTTTCCATTATCCTCAATATATATGTATATATACATAGCAATTCACAGAGGTATGGTGAGGCTGGGTACATCTATTGGCATTCTTCTAGGAGGGGGTCCTGCCTGTGTGTATCTGCATGATGGAGAGATCTTGTTCATTAGCTCAGGATGCTCATATCATGTATATTCTATTAAGCACGTATTGAATATGCATCTCATTTTCATTTCAATTAGGATCTGAGGGCTGATTTCATTCATGACTATTGATTCCTTCCAGGCCATTTGCATTTTATTCTGTTCATTATTATTTATAAGCTCTGTGCTCTCTGAGGAATTTAAACATCCCTCTCACGATTGCCCCCAAGTGATGAATTACACCCTGTCCTTCAAAAACCAACACAACAAGCCTCATGCTCATCCTCTGCTCTTTCTGTGTATTTATGGGGCTTCCTGTGCTTTGCTCTCGTGCCTCTGTTGGGCTGGCAGCAGGTGATGCTCTGCATGGTGAGCTCCATTTACTGCATGACAAGCTGCGGAGTTTTCCAGTACAAAGAGATATCTCACCCCAGCTCTGCTGGGAAATATTTCCCTGCCCTGTCAGGGCACTGGGTGGCCAGGAGCAGAGAACATGACAGCTGAATCACAGACACCTCCTCTCTTCAGAAAATCACTGCCGGCTTTTGTCCCTGACTCACCAACCAGGACAAGAAACACTTCACTCCAAATCCTCTCCCTCCCCAAGGACTCCCTCCTGCCCCTGCCTGACATTTCACAATGTCAGAGGATCTGTTAAATGTTCTCCCCCTGTTTTTATAGGAAGGCTGTGTCCTTTTAGGCAAGATACTGTGTTTTAAGTGTTTTATGGAAAGGTTTTAGTTCAGTGCTTGCACACACTGATGTGTGTGGCTGAATTCCCTGAAATCCACAGAGGTGAGTGAAGAACTGGAGACTCTTCCTGACACGCCAATGCCTTTTGATGATTTGACAGGTACAGTATGAGATCAAATTTGCACAATCCCTAGCTTGGAATGAAAGAGAGGAGACTTCAAAAGAGCCAGAATTGCACTTTAAATTGAAAACAAGTTGTGTTTTCATTGGAAGGGCTATGCAATAATTAATTACTTACTTAAATGTAGGCTTAGATCTGAAAGGTCTTTTGAGAGATTTAAGAAAGTCTGCACATCAAATCTGATAGGAACATATGCTCCTAGATTGTTTTGATCTATGCTAACAGAGCTGGAAGGACACAAAAGTGCAATAGAAATAAAATACAAACTGAATTCTTCCAGATGTAGAGGAAAGCAGTTTTCTTGATAGAGTTCTGATGCAAATGGACAAAAAGAGGAGAGGAAAAAGACAAAGGTCATTAATTATTCTTTCAACAAATTAACCCCACTGTCCACAGCTCAGGCTTTCACACACCCATCAGCTGAAGCAATGGCATCACACCAGTGTGCAGTCAGACAGAAATGAAAGCCTGGATATCAGGCCTGCCAGAGTTTCTCTCCACTCCCATGAGGCTTCCTGTGTGATCATATCAAGGTGTAACAGAAGACAAAAAGTCCCAAGACATTTCTCCAAAAACTGGCATTAAGGGCAGGCTTAAGTGGGATGGATGTTATCTAGAGATTACATTCCTGACTCTCCAGTGAGTGATTAATAATCACATCCTGCCTGCTCCTAAGGGGGATTAACAGGGCAGGAAAGAACTCAGAGCTGAGCATCCCCACCAAAGCAGCTTCTCAGCCCACAGGCATACAGGATGGATGGATAGGAAAGAAGGGAGTAGGAATGTAACAAAGAGAGGAAATTAGGAGAGCTTTCACAGCTATACCAGGCATCATTGAACAGAAAGAATGAGATGTTGGCCAAACTTTGAATTTCTTACAGCAAAAGGTACATAAGAATATATACTTGCAAGGAGGGAGCAAAGGCTCCATGAGATGCCTCTGGTGTTTGCTCCTTCTGCATTAAATCAAGGACAGTTAGTTTTTTGAATTCTTTATGCCTGTATTCAGACACATCCTGCTCTGAAATCCCAGCAATTTTCTGGGTCATACTAGTGAAGAAATCCATCCTATTATTTGGACTTTCAGGCCCTTTTAAGCTGGGGCACCCAGCCTTAATTACAAACTGCTATTATAAAAGTTGCTTATTCTTGAAACTGTGGGTGAAGAGGATTTATTTCCAAATAAATTATCAATTTAGCCTGTACAAAGCTGCATCTGAGAATCTCACCTCTTCACTGACAGCTTCTATTGGTAGATACATTTCCCTATTTCATTGTGAAAATAAAAGCCCATGTAACACACAAAAGTCCCTATTGACACCAGAGACTGCTGGTAGAAGTCAATTGTGTTATATATACCTCTTGGAAAAAAAAAAAAAAAGTTTTGTGTTTCTTTCATATGTAAACTGGGTATTCCCTAATTTGTCTTGAAATAAATGCCATTAATTTGTCTGGAGATAAATGCCATTTATCTTCAATAAATGCTCTAACGCATCAGGGCTGATCAAAGGGCTCTGATCCTTGCCTCTCCACTGAAGATGCCAAAGTGGTTCAAGCTTCCCAAAACCCTCTCAGCAGGGGTATTTCCCTCCTTGGGTCTGTTTCCAGCACCCTGCACAAAGGCAGAGCTGGGGGCTGCACGATGGAGATAAGACCCAGACTGAAGCACTCGCAGATGGTAGTTGCCATAGAAGGTACAAAGGATCCTTTAATTAAGCCTTCCCTTCCCCTTATTAAAATTCAGGAAAGATTACCAAGGAATTTGTACTGTATCTTGAAAACAAATCATAACAATTACAGCAGACTGCCCCGGGCTGGCTAGATTGTAGCTCATTATTCCACAAAGGCTTGATGAATGTGTAAATTTATAGAGAAGGCTCCTGCATGTCATCGTTGCTGTGCAGAGACTTCCTGCTTGCTGTATCCAGTTTTAGAAGGAAGACCAGCTGGCTAGAGTCCCTTGAATTATTTGCTGTTGTTGTTGAATTTTTAAAATACATATAAATTATGTCTCACATTTACAGTTTTACTCCAAGCTGTCAAACAGGGACTCATTCCTGCTCTTTTTGATGCCATCTAACTCAGTTAACTCTCTAGCCACACATCCCTCAAACATCACCAAAAACAATGGCTTTAAAATTCTAAATATGTGCTTTTTAAATGCCACAGGCTTCCCCTTGAGGAAAAAGGAAACTTTACAGCATAATTGTTTTATACCTATGAGTTTAATTGCCTTACAGGAATAAAAGAGGAGATTTGCATACGTGCACATCCGACAGGACAGTCTGTGCTTCCCCACTAATTGATAGAATGCTGGGTCAAGTGGGGTGGGTGAATCACTCATTATATGCATTTCCTCTTAAAAGGGGAGCTTTGAACAAAGATCAGGGCTAGATTTGATCCTCTTCATCACACCCCTTGCATGTGTGATTCCACAGGGAAGACTGGAGCCATGGTGTGATTTATTGGCAAGGCTTATGGATTACAGTGCCACGAGGGGCTGTCAGGATGATCTTAGCCAACTCCCCTGCAGAAACCAGACCAGAATATTTCTCTGAATTAGCATCTGGATGAAGATCAGATGCAGGAAAAGATGTCCACTCATAATTAAAACCTATCCATCAGTAGATAATCCACTAACAGCCCTGGAGAAATGAAGTAGGAACATCATTCTGGGACATGCACCCACCCCAGCCAACATCCATGCCTGGGCCACCTCTGTGCTTTTATTGTTCTTCTGATTTTATACCTGAGACCTCCGTCTCCAGCACTGTATAAGGAACTCCTTCACCATTCTCTTGGATATATTGCTGTTATTGCAAGTTTAAAGTAATTTACATGAAACTGGTTCAGAGTATGTTTGCTGTAGAAAGAGGAAAATGTAAATTTTTGAAGGATAGTGCTTATGTGTTCTGTTTCCCAAATGCAGTGAAATGAATGTTCTTAGTCTCTCTCCTGCCTGGCTGTGGTGACTTCACCTTCTCTTGCAAGATTTTAAATGTTCAGATGCACGCAAATGCCATTTGCAAAGAAAATACCAGGCACTTTGAGAGTGCCTGAGAGCTCACAGCACTTTGCAAATATTTTAAATTCTGCTCATTTTGCCAATGGCACCTTGAAGCCAGGACTCCAGGGTCTCAACCCATCATGCTGGCAGCCAAGTTTAGCTAAATCAAACAGATCCAAGGTACAGCACTCCACAACCTGCAGGCAGAGGCATGGCCTGGAATGTGAAGGCACCAAGGCCATGACGAGAGACTTGGCAAAGAAAAAGGGAGAAAAACTTCCCACAGGATGGAAAAAGACATAAGGGATTCTGGGTTTGTACTGGTTTTATTTTTGATTTTTAAATGACATTTCTCATTGCATCTCTGTGTAAATAATCAAAAGAAAATATTCAGCAACCTTCTCCACAGCTAGTCTTTATTCTTGCTTCTATTCAAAAACACTCTGGCTGGGCTTGTCCAATAAATCAAAGTCTTCAGCTGATCACGAAATTAATAAATAAGGTGACACATTTGCTCTCCACTGCAGATGAGATTTCCCATTTCATGCTTCAGTTGCCTGAAGTAAGGATGCAAGAGAAGGAGAATTTTTCCTGTGGTGGTAAGGAAAGCTGATGAAGGATTACCTTAAAATCCCTCATAAGGGACAACCAAGAAAGACACAGAGTTGTTTTTGTTTTTTTGTTTTTTTTTAACTTCTCTTAAAAATATATATAAGCAAATAAATAAACAAAGTAGAAAGGGGCATACTTTATATTGATTTTCCTGCTCTGCTGCATCATTTTCCCAGGGAATGGAGGGAGAGAGGAGCTGGGATGAGGAGATGAACAGATGCCACAGGTGTGTGGGCTGGCCAAAAAAATAAATAAATAAATAAATAAATAAATAAATAAATAAATAAATGTATCATCCAAGTAGCTGTGGCATTTTTTCAACATTTATTTTAATAAAGGGAGACAGGAGGAGGTCTGTGAATTCTGAAATATATTCTTCGCAGGGATAAAAGCATCTGGGAAAATACAAGATATCATTATTATTATTACTTAGAAGACGGCTTAATTATATTTTTAACAGAATGTTTGAAGTTGGATGGTGTGGTGCATTCTTCAGCTGCTAATGAAAGATTGCAGCCTTCCCTTCAGCTGATAGTTCAGCTGATAGATTTGAAATGTCTGTCCTATTAGTGCAAGGAGGGAAATTTTCTGTTAAGTGTTCTCAAGGCAATGGGGAACTTCAAAAAAGAAAATATCTCTTTCACCTTCAAGACAAAAAAAAATTGAATATGGTCAGCGTTTCCATGTGCAGAATACCAAAGTGTTCACTGGCACATAAATCTCTGTCTCTCCAGTATAATTTTTTTTTAAATTATTATTAAGAAATTGTGTTTTCCTTTCAAAATAAATGGAAGAGGAGGGAACAATCATCGAGACTAATAAAGCCATCTTTTAAAAAAATAGATTTGTATTTTGTTTGAAAATTAAGACAGAAAGAGAGTGAGATTTTGGAGGATCTTGGTCCCTAGTGGTCAGAACAGCAAGAACTGGTGCTGCTGACAGGCTGCTACTCTGGGCAGCTCTCTCTGCCCTCTCTTTCCTCCATACAAAGCAAGTCACTTTTGGCACACGAACACCCCACCCACACATTTATTTTTTTATTTGTATAAAATCCTTTGAATGCTTGTTAAATGTTAATTTATAGATTAGAATATGCAAAAATTGTGGTAAGTCACGACTAAGATAACCAAAGTGGTTTTGTAAAATAGTTCCACCATCACTGTGATGTGAATCATTATAAGAATAAAGAAAAGATGTTGCTACAAATGAATTAAGTAAGGAGTGAAATAAGATATCCCAAAAGTACTGTGAAATAAAGGCAAATAAATCTGCAAATTCAATTATTTGTTTTCTAGAAGAAGTTGACTTGGAAGATATTCCTAACATTTTGTTCTCTGTCCTGCCAGAGCAAACAGACTGTATGAAATATTTAACAAAATTATAGAAAACCTTTGATGAGTCCTAATTCTTCTGTGATTAACAGTAATTAAGTACATCAGGTCCACATTTTAGTTTCTGTTTAAAATACTTTTACCTTTCAAATAGAATATGACTCATTACAGACACATTTAGCAAAAATGACAGGGGTTAATTTATTTTTTCCATTCTCAGTCTAGCCTTAGAATCAGGGAGAGCCTGGATTCCCAGGGATGCAGGGATGCTGTAGGATGCAAAAAGGCTCATTATCACTCACTGTGCTGATGAATTTGTGAGCTGAACAGAAATTTCTCAGCTGTTGAGGAATGTATTAAATGCTCCCAATATACATTCTAGCAAGTTAATGAATATATATATATGCATGTGTATATATATAAATGTTAACTTATAAATAAATCTTCCTCTCCTCTTTGAGTTTTTCTGCCATAGTAAGTTAACCCCATAAGCCCTGGTTAATATTATTTATTGAATTTCTGTTTATGCCAAGGGAATTACAGGCTGGCTGATGCCACCCCCGAGTCCTGGGCTGGGAAATCAGGAATTATGGAATCTACAATTCATGGGAGCTTCTCAGAAGCTGAATGCAAAAGACAAAACTGATGTTAACAAGCTGCAGGATTAAAAAGAGACATGGAAACCCCTGAGGTAGGCCTGGCCTCCTTGATTGATAGCCATCACTGACATTAATTCAGCTCCTCTGCACACAAACACCAGGCTGTCACTGTGACACTCCCTGTTCCCTTGGATGTCCAACCTGTGCCAACAGGATCCTTCCATCTGCAGTCAGGCAGGAGACCAAGAGCTCTCAGCTTTAGATAGAGCTGATACCACTCCCTCTATCCATATCTGGTATTTCAGTATTACTGACTGAGCATTTCTCACTGTGTCATCTTTTTGGTCTCCTTACAGAGGAGGAGACTGACAGCACATTCAGGCAATTCCCAAATGATGAAACCCAGATGTGTCCCTGCTCTTACTCCTGGCTCTGAACCTTTGTTTCAGGACATCTCTACAGAGCTGATGCACTTTTATTCCATATTTCAGCTACTCAGGCTGCGGTGAGAGCCTAGGAAAAATAAGCTGGTCTGTACTTTAGAAGTAAAGCTCTTTCTTCAGACTTCACTCTGTCTTGGAGCTTACCATGACTCCCTCAGACACCTGAAACCAGCTCTATCCTCTCTAATAACAAAGGACAGATGTCTTAAGTTTATTACTTTTTCCTTTCCCTGGTTCTTTTGAAACCTCAGATTTTCAGAAAGTAGCGTGTAAATCAATGAGCCTTTTCCCTATAATCATCATCAATAGCTGTGCACTACAATTTCCAGAAAACACTCTGCCTCTCCTGTAGTTTGATCCCCTCTTCTCTGCATGCTGCTGCCTGCAGGAGATTCAGAGGGCAGCAGGGCTGTGAAAACTGTGTGGGATGAAGACCTAAACAGGAAAGAATCTGTTGTGCAAGATGCCTTTTGTCAGCTGAAAATTGCACTTGTAAAAAAAACACAGAAACCCCAAAGCTTGTAGTTAAAGAGTAACATCTTTAACTCTAATTTATACTGACAGCACAATGGAGCTATTGCTCAGGCTCTGCCTGCTCTCTCCCCATCACAGCAAGGGTTTTATTAAGTGATAAATCAATTTCTACAAGGCAAACTGGAGATTAAGTCCTTATCCAATGTTCATTTGCAATTGAAAGCAAACAGAAATACCCTGGGACAGGGGCTTGGTGACCCTTTTCAAGGGCCAAGCTTGAATAAACACCCCACATGCCAGCACAAGGCTGAGATCAGTATTGCAGGTCCTGAGGGAAAGCTATTTCTCAGATTCTGATCAACTAACGATTTCTTCTTTAAATTAATAAATTCCCCGAATAAATAATTTGGATTTAAATGGTCACTGCTAAAGAAATGTCATTCTTTGATTCTGATGGCAGATCTCAGCTGTTGGAGACCAGTGCCCAAATGGATCAGCTTAGAGCAGGACCTGTCTCATGTCAGATTCCCTGCCAGGTGAGGGGCAGAGCCTGATATTTCAGAAGAAGACACAGGGAAACCTCTCAAGGAGCAGATCTGTAAGTGACCCACTCATGGACTGTCTCTCCAGGTATAGCATCAGCTCTTTGCCATGTGAGGTAAGAGCCTCTCCCTTTGGACAGTTTCTGTGCTGGTTAAATCCTTTCCTGCAGGAGAAAAGGGAGTTTCCCCACTCCAGGGAAAGCTGGAGTGGAAAACTGCCCCCATCTATTTACAGTGTCAATAACAAAAACCCAGTGGGCAGAGCCCCCTCTCCCGTATTTCCCCAGAAATTTAACTGGAGGTGCTGCACATGGAAAGGAGGCAGGGAGAAAATATGGAAGAAATGAGAATTGATCCCTTCAGCCTGGCAACAGCTCAATGAAAGGGCCTCCACATCCCCCCCTTTGAGGGGGTATTGAGTGCTCAGGCAGCAAACACAGAAACACAGCTGGGAACACCTGTGGGCCAGCAAGAAGTGACACTTCATGGAAATGCAATTACTCAGAAGATCAAGGTGAGCTTGTGAGGCAATGCCTGCTTTCTTCTCCCTGCCAATACCCCCTCAGCAGTGCTGCAGGGAGTGGTGACAGCCTTACATCTCTTTTTCCCTTGGACTGAAGCCAGCTGCTCAAAAGATGTGATTACCCTCCTCCTTTGGCTCCTCTTTTCTTTGAGGAAGAATTTTGGCACCATTTGTCCTCTCACCAGTTGTGCTTTCCCCAGTTCAGTGACCTCTAGCATTTCACCCAGCTTAGAAGTGAAGGATTCACATCTTTAGCCATTGCAGGAGTTCAGAGATGACCTCTGGGTCAGCTTTAGCTCCAGGTTTAATCTTAGAATCTTCCACTAAGTCAAGTGAGTTTTTCACTTTGTTTAGGGTTCTATATCTTGTGAGGGAATCTATAACTGATCCATCCTTGGCTGTGGTAGCTGTTTGAGAAAAGCAGGAGAGAAAACTGTCACAGTGTGGGAGAGTGAAGCTGTTTAGTAGCTCAGGGATTAGTGGTTTGCAGGCAAACTCATTTCAGAAGCCATCAGAGATAGGAAATCCTGCCTTTCAACTTCTTCCTCGCTGTGGCCCTTGCAGAAGGACCAGGCTTTCAGTAATCCCAGCACAGGGGAATGGGTTAGGGATGCTGCCCAGCTGGGAGGGTGAGTGGGTGGCAATCCCTGTGCCAGGGGCTGAGTGGAAATTTCCACATCTGGCACAGAGATGGGAGCTGAGGGCCCCCTGCTCCCTGCAGGCTCTTCCCCATCATTAATGGGCTCTGTGTGTTTCTGTGGTCTCATTAACAATGCAGCAGCCATAGCAGGGCCATTGCTGTAAATGGCACCACTTCAGATCATTACTATAGATTGCCGGAGCATTATCTCTCTCCCAGCAACAGTTTCATTTGAGTTCGACCAGATTCCATCAAATATTCAAATGCAAACAGATATTTAACTGCAGTGGAAGGTGGTTTGCTGGCAGTGAATCAAGGTTTTCAAACGTTTTCATGTTTTTTCAATCATTCCCTCCATCCCTGAGGTGTTTATTGTGAATTACCCGGAGGGAAGACATAACTTAGCAATGAATGGGGGAAGGAAAAGGGAGCAAACCTCTAGACCACAGTTGAGCAATAAGCAATTCACTTTGTCCCCAGAAAACTGTTTTCAGTGTTTCTGTTTTCTTTAGAGCTGGTTATATTGTGATTTGAAGAACAGAAATGCCATAACCCAGAGTCCTGTGGCTGGTTCATTCAACCTCTGTTCATCTCAGCCACACAGGTTAACTATAGTTTAAAATAAATTTTTTACTGCTGTTCTGCACTTCATAAAATCACACAAACCTTGAGAAAAATCTATTGCCTTCCTCCAAATCTTTGATGTTTACATGTTTTCCCCCTCATCTGGGAGCTGCCCTTGCTGGACTTATCATCAACACAATCAGGATTTATTCTCATGGACAAAACAGAGTAGCAAAGCTCTAAAAAAGACCAAAATGACACCAAATCCCTATGAAATCCAAAGCACACATAAATTTTCAGTGCTCACTGTCAGTACAAATGCCAGGTTATCACAAACCTGGACAGAAAAGCACAACAGGAGATGGCAGCAGATGGGAGAACCTGTGCTGGGACAGAGCTGAGGCTGGGTCCCCCCTGAGGAACAGGGAGATGGAGCTGCTGCTACCCTGGAAGGCCACAGGAGAAGCAGCATCTCTACTGCTCACCCAGAAATAACAGCACAGCAAAACTGAGGTTGGATTCAGGAAAATTCCTGCCAGGCCGTACACAAAGTGTTTTCAAGTCAGACAGCACAGCTTCTCCTTAATGAGGGCAGGGGTGGGTGGAAAGTAGGACACCTGGAACCACTGAGCTCCCGCTTCTGCATTCAGGGAATGGTTCTTACACCTCCAGCTCAGCAGCAAAACCAGGTTGAGAAGCTGAACCATGGCAATGGGTCCCTGACCCCTCAGCACCACCCACCACCTGCTCAGCTGGGCCAGGAGGGCAGAGTCCTGACAGCCTTCACCTCCCAGCCTCATCTCCCTCACCTTTGCACCATTCACAATGTCTGAGACTCAAAAAAGGCTGTTAACCTGAGGCTGCTCCTGTTGTGGCACAAATTGTTTAAGAAGAACCTCATCGAACAAGCCACCAGCACTATCTCCGCTCATCTAAGCCCTTTATCAGAGATCCAGTCTTTCCCATTCATGTAGCACAATAATTTGTTATCCAACAGGTAGAAAAACATAAATAAAGAGCACACAAAGAGGGGAAGGGAGATATGGAGAACAAAGGCATCTGGCCACAGCCCACTGCTGGAAATAGCAATGTGAGAGCATTCCAGCATGCGGGAGATTTAAGTTTTACATCTTTTTGTCAGAGAATTTGTTGCACAAAAGACAACAAAAATAATTCAAAGCAGTTTTGCCCCCATTCTCTTTGTGATAGGAATCTATTCCTTTTGCAAATAAACCATGTTTTCCCCAGCTCATCCCTCTCTGAATGGAGAAGCAGGCAGAAACAAATTAATCATGCTTACACTGCCTATTTGGTTTTTGCTCATTGCTCTAAGCTCCTTTGTGATCTCTCTCAAAATATTTTCATCTATTTGTTTAGAGAGAAACTTTCCTCCAGGCAGTAATGCATAATATAGTAATACAGGACATTGCAGGAAATTTCATCTTGTTATAAAACCAAACCAAAACTAGGTAGATTTGGTCTGGTCTTCCATTTGAAATTCCATTCACTTACCTAAACAATAATGCTCCTATTCCCACTGTGAAAGGATAGTAAATACGTTGCACTTAATGATGTTTTTCTGTGGTCTGTCTATTCTCTGCATTCTAATTCTCAGTGTTAACTTCCAGACACATCTAATGTTTCATAAAAGGCAATGATCCATTTCAAATTCCTTGGGACATGTCTCATTTTCTGAAAGATGTGTGTTGTTTACTGCTGGCTGAGAAAAAAAAAATCTTATTTCTTGCTGCTGGCCTTTATATCCCTGATTTTATGTCTTTTTAAATCCTGATGGAGAAAACAGAAAAGGTGTTGACCCCCATTTTATGGAATTTCTACCCAATCAGTTTTTCTCTCGCTGATTTCTTAGGGTTAATTGTACATCCTGCAAGTGACGTTTTCAAATTGTTAAGGGCAATATTTTTGTAATTGTAGCATTTAGATTGATGCTTGGCTGTGTTTAGGGACTGTGTTTATGTGGTTTGCCATCTCTGTCTCAGACCTACCCCCCTCAGAGGGGCTGCCTGCCTTTGGCTCCTGCTCTGCTGCTCCACAGCTGCTCTGCTCCACTGATTTAATGAAAGGTATCATCTCTCCCTCTGCATCTTCACTCACTCCTCTGCTGGGAGACATTTCCAAGTCCTGGTAACTGCAGGAGGGATGCCCTTGGGCTTTCTGGGCATCTTTTTCCCAGTTTAAGTCTTGCACAGATAGAAAAGCACCCCTTTTCCAGGGACAGATCTGGGCCTTCCCCAGGGAAGTGGAAGCAGAGTTTCCAGCCTCTATCTTCCCTGTGTTTTGATGTAAATGTCCTGACCCACCTCACCTGTCCCAGTGGAATCTGCATAGCCTTTCCCATTTATTTTCCAGGCCCTAGGGAATACAACAGAGGGGAAAACAGCAGTCTACAAAATCCGGCTGATGTTCCGGAAAATGCTGATGCCAGGGGGGCTGATCTCTGTTGTATTCGTATTGTTGTATAATTATATTTCCTGAGTCTCATACCTTCTTGGTGGTTTTCTCATGGCAGATCTTCACAGCAGTGGTGTTGTTGCTTCTCGGTCAGGGCTCCTCTCCAAGGCTCTCCCTGACCACCCCACCCCCTTTTATCTCAGTTACCTCCATGGGCTACAGCTGCTGCCCAATCAAGGACATCACAGCTGCTGCCCATTTACAATAACTAGAATCAGGGCAGGGTCACTAATACAATACAAAGATCTTTCACTGCCATACATATATTTACAATACATAAGTTAACTCAGGCCCCTACAGATCTCTTCTGTTTCAGTTTTCACACAGCCATCAGGGCAGCATGGAGGGCAGTTGAAGAACATCCCTGGGGTATTCCCATCAGGAGTGGTGCTCAGCACACCTCCACAGCCCATGACCCCACAGAGCCTCTTGGCTTGTGCTGGCACAAGGACACATGTGGGGAACCAGAAATTCAGCACAGCACGACAGCTTTTCCTCTCTGTGCCATCAGACAGCACAGAGAACAGCCCTTGACACCCTCAGTAATGCTCAGGCATCAAAGTCAAATAAGTACCAGCTTTATGGAGGGTTTTATGTATTGATTTGTAAATAGACAAACCAATTTTGCCTGACTCCCTTAAGACATTATTGATATTTTCTGCTGTAAAATCTTCCCTTCTTTTGTGTGTATTTATCAAGGACAAGGCAAATAAATGACAGGATTGGTGTTTCATAAGAGTAGCTCTGGAATGAACTGTCAGGGATTTTGTTTCCTATTGTACTTGCTGCAGTTCCATTTTAAACTGATGTTATATAGAAAAGAGTAGAATTATTTTACCCCTTCTCTATAGGTTTGGTTACATATTTAATTGATCCAAAGTTTTGGGAGTGACTCAGTCTCTTATATGAGTCTCTTGCATTTGCAGATTGTTGATTATTCACACAGAACTTCTCCTGAGAAAATAGAAATAAGATTCAGTTTACAGCTTTTGATCTTTAACCACCACTCAGCAACAGATGGACAATCCTTTGGTGAGGAGGGACATTCTTGGATGTCTTGGTGACACACAAGAACTGATGGTCCAGTGCTCTCCACTTGGGTGATTCCTGCGTTGGCAGTAACCACAGTCAACTAAATTCAGTGAGTATTGAAGGCACACATTTGCTCAAAAATAAGTAAAAAAAACTGCAGAAAACCTTTATTATATTTACAAAATGTATTGAAATCCATTGTGCCTTCCACAGGTACTGATTAATTGGGTTTAGAGGAAAGTGAATCCCCTTGTGCCCCATGAGTGCAAGGCTATGAAGGTATCCAAACACACCCAAGAAATGGCTCACTGGATATTAAAATACAGCAGGGAGCATAATTCCCACTGCTGCTGTGTATTAGATGAAACCCTAGCCCTTTGTGATCCTGGCACAGAAGATTTTCTAGCTGAGAATATCCCAAGTGTTTTTACTAATTAACCATTTCCAGAATCTACCATCCCTAACGCATGAGTCACATTCCAAGAGAGGATGATATTTTAACTTTTTTTAGTGCACCTTCTGCTTCCTAAGACCTAGCACTGAATTCAAGCTTTTCTGTGTAATCCTGTAGCTGAGAATTCTATCTAACCATGCATCTGCAGGAGATTCAGTGCTGGGAAAAACATGCCATATCATAAGAGTCAGTGAGTTTCACTCTGTTTGGCTGTGAAGAAAAACCTCTATTTCCATCATTTTCCTCCAGGATGCAGATTTTGCAGTACTATTCCATGGTATTTTAATGTAATGGTAATTTAACAAAAAGATGGGAAAGACCTTTGTTGTAAGAGATCCAGCAGACAGTTTATTTCAGATTTGGAACCATGTGATAGAGATCATGCCACTGAGTGAACAGGACAGCACCAAGCCCTGTGTGGGCAGAGCCCTCATGAAAAGCTCTGGGCAGGGTCCCAGCCTGTTTCATTGGCTCCCAATTACCTGAAACAGCAAGGTGAGCTCTTTTCTCTTGCTCTTGCCTCTTCTGGACCAAAAGCAGATGCAGTTACAAGAGGCCAAAGCAGCCAAACTCCTCACATCAGAGGGAACATCAGTTTGCAAGATACAGGGTCATCTCACTGCCAAAAACTCACAGACATAATAAAAGGAGGCATAATTTTTTATCTGCCTTTGGACAACACTAAAACATGATTCTAAGGGGATGGAGAATTAAAATCCAAATGCAGATGTTCAGCATGGTGTGGGCTGTGCTTCTCTATTTCATTATCAGCTGCTTTCTGTTGGGGACAAAATATCTTTTCATCTCTTGAAGAGCTCCAGTCCTTAACACACCACCTCTTCATCTAGGAAGGAATTAACAACTATTGTGGATGTTTTGGTAGTGATGAAAGCTTCAGTGTTCATCATGCCAGATCTCCTATTCATGGAGAAGCCAGTCTGTGCTGCTGGAGAACTCCACCATCTACACCTCTCTTGGGTGATTGTGAAGTGTCTGTGCACAAACTCAGCCCAGCTCCATCTCCCTGCCTGCCCTGATTGTGGGAGCCAATTTCCACTGAAATCAAAAGCAAATGCAAAAGGCAGGAAATCAAATTTATTGCTGGGGGAGATCCACAAAGTGAAAAACTTTAAATGAGGCATTTTTCATCCCCAAAGAGCAGCACTCGGGGTCACCCTGTCCCATCTCTCCACATTAAACATTTTATTGATTTTATCCTTCTTCAGATGATTAAAATTCCAGTGAAAGCAATGTGGGGAGGGGAAGGTGTGGTGGAGCCAAATTTCCTCCTACAGGGCAGCCACATCAGAATGCCTACATAATTGTCTGTTGGAAGTAGTTTCTTCGGAATCCTCGAAGCGGCTTAAAAAATAATGATGACCCTCTGTCCTTCTGCTCCATTACCCTCAACATACTTTTTCTTTCACATGGATACATGCCATAACGTGGACAAATACCAGGGAAAGTGAGTCTGTGGAAGAAGTGCTGTTTAAATCCAGGGCTCAGCCATTTCCACATGAACAGGCTAAGAGGTGCAGAGGAATCTGAGATGAGGAGGATGTTAGTTATCCTGAAACATTCATCAGCACTGCCAGCACAGCTGTTGGGCGAGGAAGGAATCCTCTGTCACTCTTGGCTGCCAGTCTGGTGGAGAAAAAGTAAAGGTTGTGTGTGCAAAAGAGCACAGATGCACAGTGACACACTCTGCCAGGTCAGGATTCAGGGTGTTTGGTTCTCTGCCCTGATCCAAGCTCAGGCAGGGAGGGGAGGGATGTGGGACTGCAGCTCTCCTGGCAGCTCTGCAAGGTGGCTCTTGCTGCTCATGACACTTTTCCCAAGGAGAAATTGTCTCTTTGGGGTGCCAGTGAGTTTATTGTGAACTCAGATCTAGGCACAAACTTGTATTTGTGGGGAAAAGCTTCTTACAGGACCTGTTGTGACAGGACAAGGGGAAATGGTGTTGCACTGAAATGGGGTCAATTTAGATCAAAGGCAAGGAAGAAGGTTTTTTTCAGTGAGGGTAGTGAAACACTGGCATGGGCTCCCAATGCTCCATCCTTTTAAAACTGAGTGGCCTCAATTTTAAAATATTGAGGAAAAGCAAATTCTCGTCCTAGGAAATAATTACTGAAAAGAGAAGAAAATAATGAACATTCAAAGCCAGGGGCTCTGAGCAACTTGATCAAGCTGAAGATGTCTCTGCTCACTGCAGAGGGGCAGGGATGCATAGGCTTGAAGGGTCCCTTCCCTCCCTCTGTTCATGTTCACAGAGAGACAGAAGCAGGTTTGGAGTTCATTTAACATTTTGTGTATTTCCATGAAAGAAGTGGGTGTCCTGCTAATTGCTGGGATCTGTTTCCAGGGGGAAGTGGAGACTAAGATGGATAGCTGCTGTTAGTAGTGCCTGCTTCATTTTCAAAGACAGCTTTTGGCTGTTGTTTTCTTTTGGTTGCCTGTCTAATAAGTGCAGAGCGAGCACCAAAGTCATTACACTCAACAGGAAATGGCTTTGGGCCACAGCAAGCTGGGGTTGTTTTTGAGCTGGCAACTGAAAATGAGATTTCTGTGTGCTGTTTACCAGCCCTCTGCACCTCCCATTCCCCCCCCCCCTCCTTCCTCCCTGCCTTTCCCTCCATCACACAGTGGTGTGGATCTGTCATTGATGGATGATATCCAAAACCAGGTCCTGTCCCCCCTATTGGATGTGAATGTTGGGCAGATTGTGACTGCTGCACAAAGAGTGGCCTCAATTTTAAAATGCTGAGGAAAAGCAAATTCTCATCCTAGGAAATAATTACGGAAAAGTGAAGAAAAATAATGTTCTATGGCTGCATGTTTGGCTCCTTCCTGCTTTTGTGGCTCCCCACAGTGGCTCAGTCACCATCATTTGATGGTTATTGACAGCCTGGGGGTGCTGGTACAGCCACTCTTCCCACACTCCTCCATCAGGCTCTCAATTCTCCTCACACACATCATTCCACCAGCCAGCATGAAGGCAAGAAATGCTGCCTGCTGGAATGCTGAGGATCTTCTCTGCAGCCACAGGCTTTCCTGAATGCTGACAGGGTTTCAGGAGCTCAGTGCAACAGGGTAAATGCCCATGCTCCTGGATTGTGAGGGGAGACTGGATTTCTGGTGTTCAAAATCAAGTGGTGGAGGAGCAGGAGAAGGTACAAAAATCAGTAGGAAGAAGGTGGGGAGGGAGCAGTGTCTGCAAACAGAAATGAGTAATGGGGCAATAATGGCTGGAGGAGAACAGTGACATAAACCATGGAAGAAGACAGGGGAACAGTGCCCAGAGCAGGCAGGAAGCAAATGGACTGTTCAGAGCACACTTGTTCCTTTTGGCTCATAATGCAGCTGATAATCTTTTCCTAAATGCATTTTCTTTTCATCATTTGCCCACACTAACAGCCCCGCTTCTAACCCTCAGAAAGGTAACACTTGTGAATAGCTTGCTAGCCAAAATACTTTGGGTGAGAAATTCAACAGGTTTCAGGATGGAGCTTGCTAAATTTATCAAAGATATTAAGTGGTGGATGTGCCTATGGGGTTTGGTACCCTTGGAGTCCCCTTTGGGCCTGTTTCCTAGGTTCCTATCTCAAAGCACTCTGCACACATTTAGCCTCTAAGCCTCAACAACTGGCAAACTGATATTATCACTTCTATTTTCTCTCCAGGGAACATTAGACACAGAAAAGAGTTGGTCGAAAATATTGTTGCCAATGAATTTAGTGGAATTACTAACTCCTTAAAGAGAAGTATGTGCTTCAGTGCCCAGGGTCAGAGCCTCCCTCGTGCTCACTTAGGCCCATTTTGTGCCTTACAAATTACACCCTCTTAAGATACCAGCTGGCCCCTCGTTTCTGAGTTGCTTAATGTGTGTGTCTTTCCACCACTGCCTTTCACATTCCCAGTCAGATGGCAGTGGGCATTTTAATGCCTGTGACAGCTAGAGGGGTGTAGAAATGCATCACATGTTGTTCCTGCTAGTTAATGGAGAACTAATGAGACAACAGCTGCCAAGAGCCAGCAGTGCCCTGTGGTGGTGTTTGAGGGTCCCCAGGATGAGGGAAGAGCTGAGAATCTTGACTCCATGTTTCAGAAGGCTGATTTATTATGTTATGATACTATATTATATTAAAAGAAAATGATATATTAAAACTACACTAAAGAAAGAGAAAAGGAGACATCAGAAGGCTACCAAAGAAATGAATCATAAAATCTTGTGAGACTCAGAGAGTCCAACACACCTGGCTGTGATTGGTCATCAAGTAAAAACAATCCACATGGAACCAATCAAAGATGCACCTGTTGGTAAACCATCTCCAGACCATTCCACAGCCATCAGATAGTTATTGTTTGCATTTCTTTTCTGAGGCTTCTCAGCTTCTCAGGAGAAAAATCCTAGTGAAAGGATTTTTCAGAAAATATGTGTGTGACAGTGCAGCATTTTCCTGGAAGAGAATGAGCAGGGAGGGAAAAGGAAAATGCCATGGAGCTCACTGCTAGTTCTACACTAGTCAGGAGCAGACAATGATATCTACAGCCAGAAATGAACAGTGCTTACTGAGAGCCCCAACATTATTTTTTTCCTTTCCTGCTTGCTCAATGATTCTTTTTTTGGTTGTCATTCCTAACACCCAGTTTGGAGTCTGCAGCTCCATAAAGGTTCAAGGCTCTTCACCTCCAAAGACAGTAACTGCATTCTGTAGGGGAATGAGCAGTCACAGCCCTCCATTTCTACCTTGTAAAGCAAGAATGTCTGATCAATAAATTTTACTGCTGTAGCAGTAACTGTGGTAGTAACTAAACTAAAGCACAGGAGATGACAGAATGGCTGGATTGATATTCTGTCAGGAGGAGAAAGAATTGCCAGAGAGGAAACTCTTTAAATGTTCATGAACAATCAACCATAGGATATTTCTTCCCATGGGACATTTTTAAGAAGAATAAATTAGCTGCATGAAAGTATTTGTTGCTCAGAGCAGCTGACTGAAATGATATTGTGTAGATGTATTTCAGCTTCTTGGAAGTCCTTTGCTTCTTTTTTAAAGTTGTATCATGCAAATCCAGAGTCACCTTTGCAAAGGTAGGTGGGATTGGATCATCTCCCTATTGAGAATGACTGTATGTTCAGGTCTACTGCTAAAACCTGCAAGGAGATGGTGGAGAATTATCTCTGACAAGTTTAAAAGCCAGTTGAACTCAGAAGGCTTGAAGGGAAAGTTCCTCTGTAATTGTTGCAAATATTGATTCAGTCTCCAAACCTGTCTGGCACCAGAGCAGGGAAGAATTTCACTGAAACCAGACCTCTGTCTGCATCACTAGAGGTCCACTCTGGGCAAAAACTGGAGACTTTTGGAGGTGAGAAGTCAGGAGACAAAATTTCATTGAAGCACAGGCTTCTCAGAATCACATTTTGGCAAGTTCTGATAAAGGAAAAACACTCCTTGCCTGTAGCTGCTTATGTCTCTTGAATAATTCTCTGCAAGCTCATCACCATTTATCAACAGTACTTCAGCTGAAATAATGCATGACCCTTGTGCATTGATCCACTGGCTTGGCCAGGGTAAGCCCAAAGCAGCAAGTGAAATTTCCATCATTAAAATCTTAAACACAATTTACTTCTTGATTCTAAAAGGCAGCCTTTTAGAGTCGCTATCCATGCAAACTGGCTGCTTGCACTCAGAACAAGGAAAGGGTAACAACTTATTCAACACCCTCTCAATCTGTCTTCTCAAAGGCCTTTTCTTTTTGTATTTACTGCAGATAAAAGGCTCTAGGATAACCAAACAAACTGTTGGTACTTATCCAAATTGAATGAAATCTTAGGAACTTTCTCCTCTTTTCTTGTGAGTAAATCCTGGCCACACTGAAATGCAAGGCAGAATTCCTGTCACTTTAGTCATTCAATGCCCCATGTTCCCAGCAATTGCTCCTGGGGGTGGGCTTGGTGCCTTCCTACTCCACATGATGAATTGATCCTTGTTCATGACACAGAGGGTCCCTTGCCAAGTGTGTAGAGAGAAGGGGTGAGCAGGGCTGAAACCAAAAGAGATGGTTTCTGTCCAGCTGCCCTGTACTCTGCCTGAGCGAGCAATCGGGGTTGGGTTTCCCTTTTTTTTTAATTTTTATTCTTTTTTTTTTTTCCCCAGAAACTACTGGCTCTGAACAAAATTATTTGCAGGCTGGGTTGGCAAAATGCTGGTCTGCATATCACTTTTGGGGCTACCTCTCCTAACCATGCTCCAGTGCATCACTTGCTGTGTAGGTACCAAACTCCCAATGGTCTGGGGAGAATCACCTTCCTTTCATCACCAAACCCAGTGGAACAACCTAAAATAAGTATCTAATAAATAGTGGTGTGCCCTATCTTCATAACATTTCATGAGCAGTAATTATTGATTCATTACAATAACACGTGTCTCTTGTTTTTCTGCACAGTGCCACGTGTGAAAGCAGCATCCACCTTGAATATTAATGGATGAATCATTTAACAGTTTACAGGCTCAGTTCAGATAAACAATTAAGTGCAATCCATGTCTTGTTAGAGTAAATGGAATATTTGGGGAGGAAAGCAAGCCAGCATTTACAGCCATGACTATGATGCAGTCATGGGTATGGCAATAAGAAGATGTCAAAAGAGTTTTGGGAGCTTTCAGAGTCAATGTGTGTCCTTAGAATCCAGACCATCTGGGTGAGAGACAGTCATCAGCCTCTGCTTTATCCTGGGTCCTTCAATATTTCCCAGGTACAGATCAGAGTGGGACCATCAGCATCCTCAGCATGGTTATTCCAGTTGCACCAGTACAAGGTTGCCAGAGGACACCTACCCCGAGGCAGCTCCCATGGTGACAAACAGAGATGTCCAAATGGCTCTTGAGTCAGGCAGATTCCAAGAGAACTGAGAGCCAGAGAAATCCCAGGAGAGTGAACCCAGAAGAGAAAGAATCATGTCTAAATACCTGAGACAATATTGGTGTCAGCAGCAGAAAGGCCTCCACACACATCAAGCTGTGATGATACAATCTAGGGCATCCTACTCCGGAATCTTTTTTTATGCTCTCCCAGGTTACAGACATTTTGAGCACACGCTAGAAGGAAAAACATGATTGGTGACACTAATCCTGCCTTTCCAAGAAGTCCAGCCCCAGTCCTTTATCTGGACAGAGCAGCTTGAAACATCACTATATTCACCAGCCCTACAAAAATTCAGCCTGAAGATAAAGTGCTCTACTGTAATACAAAGGCACATGCAGCAATGAGCTGTGCTGGGAAACCTTGGGAACAGACTCACAGCTCAGTGGATGGGATTAGCAGGGCTGGAATTGCTTTTACAGCCTGGCTTTTGGTTAACCCTGTAGTGCACAAGGGGCTGCAACTCCTCTGCAGCTCTGTGGGAGCAGAGCAAGGCTGGAGGCAGCTTTGGAGATGGAGAACCAGCCTGTGAAAACTTCCTGCTTATTGGGAGCAAGGAGGCAGGAAATGCCAGCTGGGGTTCTCCCAAGGTAAAGTATTTGCCCAGCGCTCTGGTCACAATATTCTTTCTTATCCAAACAAGGTTGTAAATTGTCTCCCAGTAAAAGCTGCACAGCTGTGACTCTAATTTAATGCAAGTAAATGTGCTGCAGTAGCAGCATGGAAAATGGGGTGGCTACAAACCCTTTCATCCCAGTGAAACTGTGAGGTTAGAGGGTCAGACAGCTTACTTCTTCTTCCCACAACTCAAAGGGGACAGGAAAGAGGGACAGGGATGCTACCAATCCCAAAAATGTCCTAGCAATGCCAGTTAGGATCCTTTTCCCTATTTCCAGGCTATTTTATTTCTTGAACTCATTTTACTGTGTTTTGACATTTTCATTGGACATCATCCCTCCTGCAGAGAACAAAATCAGTGTTTAATGTGCTCCCCAATGAAATAACTCAGACCATAACCCTGGACATTCCTTCCCTATAACCCATTGGTCACGGCCTGGCTGAAAACTATGTTTTCCCTCTACTTCTGTTGTCCCCAGTAATAAACCATAGAAGATTTATTACCAGATCAAATGATGACCTGCTGTGAAACTTCAGACCCTGGCTATTGATTTGTGTGTGCTGCCTGCCTGTGTTAACAAGCCCAGGACAGGCTGAGTGGTGTGCTCAGTCCCCCCTGGTGCTGCTGGGTGCAGCTTGCCCCTGGCAAATTACACCAAAGCAGCTCCAGAGAATGGACATTTTTTAGACTGGAGAGCCAGAGATTGGGATGGCAATTTCTGTGCTGCTCTGGGTTGTCATGATATTGGGGCAGATTTTTTGTGAAGCCATTTTGACTGTCACTGCTTTCTTGTCCTTCCTGTAAGTAGGAATAAGCTATGACCTGGTGCCAGGATCATGCTTTTCCCCTCTCCCCATCTATCATAATGCTCTAAAGAACTGGGATCAGGTCTCATGTCCATAGTGTGTGCCTGGTGCTACAAGGCAATGCAGAAAAACCTCTTTCCCCTCATTTTACCCTCCCTGCCTTCCCAGCACCAAAGCCTGCTGAACTTAACCTGTTTTCTTCAGTGTGAGAAAGCTTTTAGATTTCTTTATGGAAGCCCTTATAGCTCTTTTGACATGTCAGGAATAATTAAGAAAAATGAGAATATGAGATTTGGTAAAAAGGATAAATCAGTGTAATAGGAAATACCTAATTTGAGGGAAAAGCAGAGACGTTTGCCCAAGTTATGCTGTAGCTCTTGAGCATCAATACCTGGGTGGCTCTTGTGCAGTTCTGGCCACTTGCAAGGCCATGGTCCAGATGTTACCTTAGAGGACTAAGGAGCAAAAAGCTCTGCCTTGAATCATGCAACATCACCTTTAATCACGCAACATCACCTTTTACCACCAGCACAAAGCTCTTCCTTTCTCTCCCCCTTATTTTGGCAAAGGTTTAATATTTTTTGAAGTGAGTTGGGCATTAATTCCCTACTCCAGTGGCTGCTAGTGCCTAAATGCTTTACCTGGTCCTTGGTGCTTAAACCCAGTAGAGATGTCTCTATGCCTTAGCCCTGCCTACATCCTTCTCTCAGATTGGCCTGACTGCTCATTTTGTTCTCCTTCCTTTAACAATTGCCCACCCATCTGAGCTGTAATCTTTTGTCTTAATGCAAAGGTGTGGAGAGAGATAAAACAAAAGCACTCTAGTGAGACACAGAAAAACCTGGCTGTGAGCAAGGCTCTGTTCTGTGTTTGCAGTGCATCCATCAGCCATGCTTGGCAGACCAAGAAAATCAGTCCCTGGCCTGTATAAATATGAATGATGCAAAAGGAGGATTAGATGCAATAAAAATACCCTTGTTGTTTCTCCTGCCTTATTTACTTGGTTTTGTTGCTATTAATAAGAACTCTGTGCAGAGGATTGAAGTGTTGCTATTGTTCTACAAAAGAGCATAAACAGATTTATAAAATAAATTAATAAAAATAAGGGCTGTTTATCCTAAAGTCTAATTTGCCTTGGCTAAAGACACATATTAATGGTGTGGTGACAGTGTGGGTGTGCGTTGGGTGTGCTATCCAGACATGAAAACAGACACTGGCAGAGGTTTAGGATGTGAATTGATCCTGCATGTAACCAGGACCCTGCTACAGAAAAGTGTAACCATCAAAAGTGCAGCCCTATCACCCTCCCCCTGCTCTCCTTCATCCACTCAGTGCAAATTAAATCAAGAAACTGATCCCCTGGAAGACTTCTTTCATTTTTTCTTCCTCCTCATTTCAGCTCAGCCCACTGAACTGACTCTGACTCAGGGGCTGCAGGTCCTGCAATGCTGAAGAGCCTAGAGAGGAGCAGCTCAGCCACACAGTGCCCTGCTGCAGGTGCAATGTGTGCTGAGAGCCCTGGAACATCCTGAGCTGGAGCAGGTTACTCACAGATGAGCACCAGACAAGGCAGGAGCTGCACCAGCAGCTTCTCTGGTGCTAACAGGGACAGCATGGTGGGGCTTGGATCAGGGTGCAGGGATGTGCTTGGAGGGAAGCACAGATTCCCCTTGCTCCCAACATTCACCAGGGAATCTGATGTCCCAGTCATGGACTTTATTAATGTCCAATTCCTTGCTGGAACTGATGCACCTCCCTGAGAGCCTCATTTTGCAGCGGGGTGGAACCCGTGAAGGAACTCAAAGCATGGGCTCAGTAACCCCCTGTCCTAGGGTGACATTATGTTGCTTGTATCCCCATTTGTGTGTTCTGTTTATGCGGGATATTATGTTCTGTGCTTTCAAGACTGGCTCTGAAGAGCAGAGTTTTGTTTTGGTTTCTTATCAGCCTGCTCCCCCATGGCTGGCGGGACGCACAGACAGGGCAGTACATAGTGCTGCTTTTGCTTTTTGCTTGGCTTTTTCCTTTGCTCTTGCTTCTGCTTTGCTCCTCCTTTGCTCTTGCTTTTTGCTCCTGCTCATTAGTTAGTTTGGCTAAACAGTCTGAATTTTTCTCTGGGCTGTTTGTCCTTTCTCTTTTTTGGAACTGCTCAGGACTGGGGCCTGGCAAACACGGAGAGTTTGCACCTTGTGGCCTAGCGGGGCCTACTCTGGGCAGCAGCCATTCCCAGTGCCAGAGGGACTGATAACAGAACAACCACCCCCAGAGAGATTTTATGAATTTGTCATCTTTTTCAGAGTGTTGTCATCCACTATTGTTCATTTTGTGTGCTGGGGGGTGCTGTGCCTCTTAAATAAACAGGTTCTTTCCACTTCTCTCTGAGGAATCCTTCCCGAACCAACTGGGGGGAGAGGCCATGTGGGTTTGCTTTCTGGAGGGCCCCTTTGGAGATTTTCTCCCAAATTTGCCCTAAACCAGAACAGCCCCCATGCTGGGGGAGTGGGGGCATCAAGGTGATGGAGAGGGAAAAGTAGGACAGGGTGGCTGCGAAATTTTCCCTGGCCACAAGAGGGTGGCCTAAGGTGGTACTTCTTCTGATAAGTAGCATGTTTTGAGCTTACAAAAAGCTCTGTTTATGTGCATTTTTCTAATTCCAGCCAGAAGCACAAGTGCTGGAATAGAAGAAAAACTGATTTCGCTGTGATTTTCCTGCTGTGGCTTGCAGATCAAAGGAGTTTAAATAGTTTGCTTGGGCAAGTTTTGCATAAGCTTTCAAACTTTCTTGGTGCTTATCAGCATGATGTAAACTCTAGCAGGAATGAAGGATGCTCAAAATCCTAAACAGCTGTTGAGTTGTTCTTAACCTCCAGCTGAGTAACAGTGCCTAGGAAGCTGCATTTTTGATATGCAGAGCTCCAGAAAGTAGGATGGTTTTTTATTACTTCCACATCTGGAAAAGAGGAAGCATAATAGAGTCGCTTACTTTCTCTTCTTTGTTTCCAAATAATTAAACTTCCTCAAAACACTTCTGTCTCCTCTGTCTGTATTTAGTTATTATCTTTTTTTACCATACTTTTCAGGCCTCATGAAATAAATCATCTTCACATGGCAGAACAGTGAGATTTTGTACACTTCTCTGAGCTGATACAGGCATAGCTGCAATTAGAGATTACTTGTTTTTGTGCTGAACCAGGGGTTGAAAAAACCCCTTTTAACGGGTGCTCTCTCCAAGATAACTAATGTCAATCACATCATTACTGTGGGCTTTGCTAGCTGTTCCATAGCAAAAACATCCTGTTATCCTAAGGGGCTTTGTGATGGATTGGTTGAGTAGCAATGAGGGGAGGGATGTGCTGCATTTTGCATTGAAGTGATACTTTTTAGTTTATATTTATCCTAGATTCCTTTCTCTTGAAGAACAGTTCCTATAGCTGATGGGAAAATCTGCAGAGATGCAGTTTAGCAGCAGGCAGCCTAGAGGTGAGGTAGCTGGGCAGGGAAGGGAGCTCTGTCTGGAATCATTGTTTCAAAGGGGGTTTAAGGTGGCCAGGTTGTGGTGTGGGATGTCTAAGGGTGCCTCAGGTGGGAGGCAACAGGCCTGGAGGGGAAATGGGGTCAGGTGGGCACTGAACTGAGCCCTTGGGAAAAGACAAATGGGAAGTGCTGGTGGATGGGGAGCAAGATGTGAAGAGACAGTGACAGGTTCAAAAAGGGTTCTAATGTGAGCTTTGGGGGTTTCATGGAGGGTTCAGGTCAAGCAGCTTCACCCTACAAAACTTCTGAGGCTGATTATGCTCATAACAGTATTTGGCTGCTTCACAAAGAATCCAAGGCAGATGTTCAGGCCCATGAACACAGATTTTTCCTGCAGGGGGTTAATTTACCTTCTTATTGCTTTATTTTTTCCTTTGCTAGAAAGGTGTTTTGCTTTGCAAAGCAGAAAAGCCATCACCTGCTATTGTAGGGGACAGTCCTAGGGAGTGCAGGCTTCATAAAACTGCTCTCCAAGAGCAGCTGCAGCCTGCCTGGGATTTCCATGCCTGTCTGGAGATTAGGGGATGAAAAGAAGCTGAAGAGAATCTGGGTAGCCATTGTATCAGGGAGTTGAGCATAGATGGCTGAAGCAGAATGGGTTCTGTTTCTGATTTCCCTCTTCAGTGCTTAATGATTACTAATGGAGAGGTTTTCTCTTGGAGCCTGGGCTGGGAGCACCTTCCCTGCAGCTTGCTGGGCTTTTTCTCTTTGAGTTCAGCTCTGTTACTGCAGCTGCAGTCAAGCTTTGCAAGCTGAACACTCTCATTAGTGGGGGTAATTTTGATGAGGAAGATGCCTCAGCTCCTCATTGCTCATGGGTTTCTTCTCTGGAAAACTGAAAGAGGGATGTACTGAGCTTGCATCCACATCTTGCCAGCCCTGTGAAAGGTGTCCATCTTCACCCTCCTCACTGCTCATCCCATGCAGGCTGCAGGACCCACCTCCAGGGGAGGCAGAAAAGGGGTGAGGAGCTGATCTTCCTTGCAAATGGACACACAGCTCCTGTCCTCCATGGCAGTGACAACTGTGGACAGGTAAATGGACTCCTCAGACCCTTGGAATGTTCATTCTTGTAGGCTCTTTGTATTTGTTACAGGGGAAGGTTCCATTTTTAGGAGGAAAGTAAGGCATTGTCATAAGGAAGAATGGGGAAAAAAAGGGAAAGAATTACCAAAATAAAAAACCTTGCCCATTTTGCTTTTTTGTCTAAGTGTCACCATCACTGCTGCTGTTCTTGTATTCAAATGTGTGTTCATGCCCTACACTTTTATTTTAAAGTAACAAATTCAAACCAGCTGTAAGTGTGGCTATTGCTCTGAATTTCATTTGTTTCCATGTGCTTGTTTCAACTGTGAATTCATGTTGAGACAAGTGGAATTTTTTCTCAAATGATTATTAAATACCTCTGTGCTGTAAATGCTGTGTTTTTTTCAGGCATCTTTTTAAAATTATTGCCACTATCTCATTAATTTTATTCAAATTCCACATAATTACCTCTTCCTATCCTATTAGTGAATATATAACAGCAAGAAAAATCATGACATGACAAAAAAATGCCAGTATCCAGCTGTCTCTACTTCTCCAGCACAAAAGATCCTGCACAAAAGATCCTCTTTTAAGTAAAGCTTCTGTTTGTCTGTAAGTGAACCTGCTACAGGACTACAATAATGGATTCTTTGAAGGGAAAACAATAAACATGGTATCAGCTGACAGATGCTGTCCTTCCTGACTGCAGTGTTATATCCATTATTCAATAAGATGGACATGATGTTCAGGAGAGCAGGAGCAATGAGGTGTAACTGTATCTTTCTGCACCAGGAGGAACCTCCAAAGAGATTAATGGAGGGGAAGATTTTTTCCTTTGGGTTTCTGGTGTCTTATGACTGCAGCTTTTGGTCTGCAGCAGGACTCTGGAGGAGTCCTACTGGATGAAGACTCGGATATATAAAGCTGCTTGTGAGTTGTGCTGGTTTTGAGTTTGTTTTTTTTTTTTTTTTTCCACAACTTTGGCAGCAAATGTGTTTCTTTTCTTAGTACTATTTTTTCAACATTTTTCTGCAAAAGTGAGGTCAAGTCATGTTCAGTTCAGGTGTTCTTGGTTCTGTGGATGAGCAAGAGGCACAGGGATAAATGTGTTATTACTTAGAGTTGAAGAAATAACCTTGGAGCAGCTCCATGCTGAAGGTTCAGCCTGAGGAGATGGATCAGCAAGTGAGACTCACATAAACATCAGCTGCTCTGATACAGTGGAGTTTCCTGAATACTGACTGGAAAGTCTTGGAGAAAATTAATTTTTGAAGCCAGTATTCATATGAAAAGGGAATATTTGTGTTCTTAAGTTTATCTTAAGTTAATGAGTGGTGCAGGGACAATTAGAACAGCAGGCAGACTTTTTTGACTAAAGAAGCTGCAGATCTTGGCTGTGCTGTTTTCAGCTAGATAAAATCTGGGAGGTTTCTAGGTCCTGGGGAAGTAGATCTAAGTCTCATCTCTAGGAATTGATCTGATATCAGTAGTTTTTCCTAAGCAGTCTTACAAAGTGCTGCTAATAAATTCTACAAACAGGTGTAAAGTAGCTCTTAGATGTGAAAGATGATGATGCTCACACGAGAGACCAAACTTAGCAGGTAGCCCATATGTCTAGACTGGGACAAGAAATATATATACCAAGCCCCTTGGTTCATGCAGGTCAGATCTATTTCAGAAGCAGCCTTTGTGCCTGGCTGCTGGGATATAAAGCTGATTTGGCTCCCTGCCAGCAGAAAACAATCCCCAACCACCCCTGGCTGTCTTATCACAAGGCAGCACACTCCAGGCATGCTGACTTCCTCTGATCTGGCCCTAGGTGCTCAACTGTCAGCAATTAGTCTCCCTGAATCTCATTTCTTGGGTATTACAGTTCTAAGGAAAGGGCCAGTGCCTGATCCTTGAGAGGGCAAGGGGTTAACATGCTTAATAAAAATACCTTGACACTATAAAAAGCTGTATCCTTATCTCTGAAAGCAACATATTCTATTACCCTGGAAGTGACTGATTGGCCCTAATGAAGCTCCATGGGGAGAACACACAGCAATATGGCTGGCTCTGGTTACCTTAGCAACTCTCTCCTTGAGAATTCAGAGGCTAAATTTATATAAAATTGGAGATCTAAAAACACCTGACAATATTCCAACAGAGAAAAATGTTACCCTCTGAAATTAACCTTGATTAAGAAGGATGATGTTGCTGTAATTGACACTGTGTGTTCCTCCAGCAGAGGGGCTTTGAATGCTTTATTGTTTTTGTGAGGCAGGGAAAGCAACAGGCAGCTCTGAAAGGGCCCAAAGGAACATCCAGGGGAAATTAGAGGGGAAGATGTGGAGTGAAAATCAGTGAGATGGGGAGAAGCTGGCGCCAAGTTATGTGGAAGTGTCCAGCTGTGAGTGTTTCTAGTGCTTGCAATCCCCTATCACTGTTTGTATACAATTATTTGGCTTCAAAAAACCCTGAAGATCAAGCCCAGCTGTGAACTTCCTATGACTTCTAGGATTGTTCTTTAGGTTAGGAATTCTCCAGCTCTCAGGCAAGGTCTACTCTGCCCTGCCTTGTGAAGCGCCTACTTGGGTCTGCACCTAGAGCAGAACTGAAGTTTGTAAGTGGTGAATTTGTTATTATGGACCGGTTAAGTCAATACACATATGACTGCTTGTATTACCAGGGTGCCTGGTCTTATTTGTATTTCCCTGGATGTCAGTGCAGGTCAAATCTTTTACATCAGCCCCAATAATGCTGGATAACCCTTGAGAGGGGGTTTGGAGAATAGTGCTTCAAATTCTTCTGGTTTTGCCAGAATTCTGCTTTCAAGCATGGGCAGTTTGTGATCATTTCAATGGTGCTGCTTATTGCCTTTAATAATTTTAATGATAGTCTGTACTGACTTAGCTTTTAAGGACTGAAAGGGAGTCTGGGGACTCAGCAGGGAAATGTAAAGTGGCCTGAGAAACCCTGAGCTCCCATAGGTGAAGCTTAAAGAGCTGCTCCTGGCTGGGATCAGGGACTGAGCCACTCTGGGCTGTGAAAGCTGTGCTTAATTTTACTTGTGGAATTTGTTGCTGGGGGAGGTCAGCAGGCCAAATACTCTGGTTGGGTTTTAAATAGGGCTGGATAATTTCATGATGTCTAACAACATTTGCAGCTCTGCAAGGCAAGCTAACGAGGTTAATCAAATCTTATGCTTCAGGGAACTGCCTTGCCATGCAGGCCTGCTTCTGTGTAAACACTGCAAGATGGTGCATCACGGGTGTTTGACCAAAAATATCAAGAGTCTGCATCAGTGAGCCAGTTTTGTCCTAAGCTAGAATGATCAAGGGTTTGATGTGAGATGGAAAAATGGAATAACCCTAATTACTTCTCAGCCTACTGCTCTCCGAAATGCAGCTCTGCTGGCATATTATAAGAAATCAGAGCATGTGTGCAGCCACAAAACCTTGAGGAATTATCAGTTACACTCCGCTGCTGGTGAGTGAGGTTCTTGGTGATTGTAGTACCTGTGTACTTAATGCTAATGCTCCTAGGGCAGTGCTGTCCTGCTGTAGTGCAGCTTCTGCTGGGTCAGGAGCTCAGGAACAGATCAGGAAATGATGCTAAAAACCGAAAGGCTTGCACAGGTGAGGCAGGGCATGACTGCACAGTCTGTCCATTTCCTCCTCCTTCACTTAGAAACCAGAATAATTTCATTTAAATGGCTTCTCTGTGAGTCCTGCCAGTGACCCTGGCAGGCTCAGCTCGGCACAGGCAGTGGGGACTTCGAGGGTGTCACAGAGCTTGGGACTCTGAAAGTAGGCTGTGTTAATGGGGAGCATCATTTTGATGAGCACCCAAAGTTGTTTCTGATTTAGTGAGGAAATGGATGGAAGATCTCAGCCTTTTATTCCTATTTTGATCATTCACAAAGGGGTTATACTGGTATAAATCTATTGGCTCATTTAGGATTTATACTCTGAAAATTGGTGGCAGGATTTGGCTGGCTGCTTTTGTTTTTGCTGCTACTTGGCTCTTGGATGTGATGCTTGTAATTGAGAGCTGAAAGCAAATGGAGTGAGCTTGGCCACTAAACAGCTTCACTTCTGGTCCCATTATTTGCACAATGTTTTCACTGTCTTGAAAGGAATATGGGGGGAAAATGTTCCTGGCTTGATTGTGGCTTTAATGCAGGCTGAGCCAGGTGGGCTCCAGCTAAGTTTGGCTCTTCAGCTGTATCTAACAGGTCCAGAGCCATGGGAGAGGGCAGAGCTGGAAGGCAGAACACTTTTCTGCATATTTACTGGATGGTGTCCTTCCTTTGCCCTTGATGCTTAAAGTCTCTTCAGTTACACTGAGAGTTAGGCTGGAGTGTGTCAGTGAAGCCTGGAAAAAGCTCAGGGTTTTCATGGGCTTCCCAGTATTCTGACTGAAATATTTAAAGACCTGAAAACCTGAAGCAAAATCTTCTGGACTTCCCTAAATTGTCATTTCCTGAAAACTCACAACAAGCCAATATGTTTATAATTTCCATGTTTTTAAAGGGGGAACCAAAAGGAATTTAAAAGACACTTCTCATATATAGGGGAGGTCCAAGTTTCTCTGAACTAAAACAAAAAGGATTTCAGATTTTGGGTTGCAGATGTTTTCAGTATCACAATGATTAGTTCTTCACATATTCAATTTTTGTTTAAACATAAACTAATAGATGCAATGTACCCTCAAGTCATGGAAATATAATTTGATTGTAGCTTCCTTTTTTGTTTTACAAATAATTGCATGATGATCAGGGAACAAAAATTTTTGGAGAATTAATTATGGAAAGAACATTCAATAAGAACTCCCCTCTGCATACTTATGCCATGCTTGTGAGCTTCTGGAGACAGCACATGGTGCTGACTTCTGCTTAAGTCAAGCAAACAGAGAAATACAATAACTCCCATAAAATTACACTTTCATTGTGTATGAATATATTTATATAAATGTGTATATATTTATATGTAGTACATAATTGTTGTGCAGGGTTGGACTACATTGTCCTTTCAAGTTAACACTGTCTCCAGTGCTGGTTCCCAAGTGGTTCTATTCCAGAACTTGCATCTCAGCAGAGCATTGTCTGCGTTTCTAATACTCTGTTTTCCCACCTCAAAACAATCCTGAGAGTATTCCTCTTGAATGAAATAAATTATGAAGGTCTCTGATATATTAAAGGGAGGAAAAAGACCAATCTCTAGTTAGGGGTTAACTGATGATTAACCCAGCTGATAAGAGAAGGTGTTGCCAGTCAGGAGTGCCAGAGGAAGGTGATGGCTTGTGTGACATCTCATGGCATTGCAGTGGGTGATGCTCTTCTGTCAACAGCTCAGCTCAGAGCCAGGAGTCTGGCACAGGAGTTCACAGAGGGAATCTTCCTGCTTGTCTTTGAGCCAAACACAGTCCTCAGGCTGGGCCTGCCTGGCCAATATTGGATTTAAGGATAGGTACACTCAGTGGTATTTAATTAGGGTTGTTTTCCTTTTATGTAAATTATAATGCTGCTCCCTACAGAAAGGAAGGAAGCTGGTCTCTGCTAGGAAGGGATTCTGCAGCCTCCTGTGAGAGGGTCGGACGTGCCTCAGCCAGGCTGTACCAGGAACCAGTATAACTTTGGGACAATGTACACTTTGCTAAGATGGGTAGTTTGAAAAGGAGAATGCTCTGGAGAGGCAGATATCCAATGAATGAATCCTATATCCCCCTGACACACTGCCCTTGCCCTGTCCTATCTAACCAGGTGATGGAAGTGGGAGGGTCATAAAGTCCCAGGAAGACGATCAGCAACACCACCAGCTCTGTTTTCTGTTTAATAAAAACTGGTTACAGGGTATTGATAATCCCTCACCTGACCTCTAGACACCCTTGATGCGTTTGAGTGATATTTTTAATCGAATTTGACAGTGATATGCCCGGCTGCATGGCTCAAAAAACACAAACTTCATCAGACAATCCAGAAACTCATCAAGATCTTTCCATTTGCAAAGCAGGTTTGAGATGTTTCATTCTGCCACTGGCCACACATGTGGTGTCTGTCTGTCACCTTCCAGTGCATGCTTGTCACTCAGGGAAGGGTGTGGAGGAGCAACCTGAACATAATAAGAAGCCCTGGATAAAAGGAAATTGAAAATGCAAGTCCCTGGCCCTTGGAATTAAAGGATGAAGCAATCTCTGGTTAGCTCACTCCCCCTAGGGAGGTCCTCAAGCCTCTTGCAGCCTGCACTGTAAAGAAGCTTACAGTAAAATATGCATTTCATTTTATTCTGTTGAGAGGAAGAAGGGAAATGAATTGACCAGGGGAGAGATGGACAGAGTGGAGCAGAGTGGGCACTTTCCATTATGTTTCATTTGTCAGGCCAGTTAGTCTTGCTGCAGGAATAATCTCAGGTTCTCTGCCTTTTTTCCTCTGGACATCTGCTGCCCTTTTGCAGTGATTTATCTGCTTGCCCCTTTCCTCCTTTCTGGGAGTGCAGAGAAGATAGTTTGGACTTGCCTCTTGTGCAAGCTCAGAGCCAAGATCTGCCCATGTTTTGATTGTGGTTTGAGACCCTCGGTGCTTCTGTGGGGGACCTAAAGATTTCCTTTTTAGGGCGTTCTTGGCCAGCATCTAGGAAATATCTCCCACTCTGTTTGTCTGGATTTGTCACAGCCCATCTCCAAAGTACGGGGTACATCCCCCAGAAACTGGTTTAGCATGCTCCTCCCTCCTTAAATAACTGTGTAATGCTTCTATATGCTGGAGTTTGTGACATAATTGAGCTAAACCTCTTCCTTTCTCACTAATAACAGCATTTCCCCCCACTAACAACAGCATTTCTCCCCTCTGCTCATGGAATGCAGCCTGTGGTTGGATTCTGTGAATTGCTGCAATCCTCTCTGATGCTATAGGCTCTACAATACATTCCCCAGCTGAACTCCACGCAGGTTCAATCCTCAGCAGTGCTGAGCTGCTGTGCTGCTGGGAGGACTTAGAAGCTGTTGCTTACACAAAAGCTGGCAATTAGCAAATTTTGGTAGGGACATGAAGTAACACTTGTACCTGTGCTCAACTCCCCACAGGGGCCAGTTTACAGTCCAATTAAACAATTATAAGTCATTAAAGTGAATCTTCAGAATCCTCTGGGCTCTCTAAATTGCTATTTACATAATTCTACAGCTAAAAATAATGAAGATAAAGTAATCAGGTGGCATTGGAACATCTTTTCAAGTATACGAGAAGTTAATTGCCTTCACTTTATTCCCAAGTGTGCAAACACTGTCTTGTTTGATAGTGACAAATATAATTTGGGGGGTATTTTACCCACCTGACATTTTGCAGAGGGTATAGGCTGTGCTTAGTTGCAGAGTTATCATCTTGGAGAAAATCATATTACTCTATACAGGTCCATCACCCTGTGGTGTTTATTAAGGAAATATGAGATTGCTGAAAGATGTAACTTCTGAATTAGGCTCTGCCAGCCTTGACAGGAAAAGCTGGAGTGAACTTTCCAGGTTTAAAGCCTGGTAAAAAGGAATTTTGCTTTTCCTTTTTCTTTCCTGTGCAGGAGCAGGCAGGATTTGTACTTTGATACTTGTGGGTCCCTTCCAGCTCAGGATATTCTATGATTCTAGGTTCATGTCACCATTCAGATCAGAAAAAGCCCTTTGTACTCACATAGATAGCAGACTTTCAACAGCTTCATTTGGAACTCTCTTGGTGTTCTTCCCTGCCCTCATACTTTGGGAAAACCCTGCTAGGCTTACCCTGCTTTCACCTATGCCCTTCACTACAGTGGAAATACAAGGCTGGAAATAAAAGGATGACATTTATCTTAAAGGCCACACTTGACTTCAATTGGAGCTCCCCAAGTGCTCAGTGCTTTGGAAAATTCATTCTTCAACTGACAATTTGATGGCTTATCCCATACAGGACATCTTAAATGCTTTATGAAACAGAATGGCTTAAGCTTCTCATTAAATGCCTTGCTGAGTACAGAGTTAAGTAGCAATTATTTTGCATGACTCAGTTTCTCTACCCACCCAGAAGGAAGTTTTTGAGCACTCAGTACAGCATTACAAGGAGATATGGTTTAATGTAAGTGAACATTGTACAAAATCCTACACTCAGCTTTAGGTTTGCCTTGCTGTGGAAAGCTCAGATAATTGCTCTTTGCAATCAGTGTTCATGTTTCTTCAGAATGACACCAGCACAACTGCAAAACAGAAGTGAGTGTTTGGAAAAGAAATTGCTGTGAACTGAAAAATGAATGCTTTTTTCCCCCAACACTTCTTGTCCAAAGCTCCAAGTACCTTTCATCAAATTCTACAGAAACAAAACCAAATTAGCTCTAAGTAACTCTGAGTTCTCAGAGCTGAGGACTGGCACCTCAGCTGTGAGAATGGTGTTTGTTCTCTTTTGCAATGTGTTTCTAGAAAAGAAAAAAAAAGTCATTAGAAAAGTGATGTGAAAAGGAAAAGTCTCACAGTGTGCTTGTTCAGTACCTCAGCAATATCACGACTTACCTTTGTACCAAAGCTTTTTTAACCCTTTGGAGTTGTTCTTGGAGCCTCTGAGTTGTTCTGGATCTGTGCTTCTGTTCCACAGCAAGGAGAAGGGATCCACTGCAGGAAACAAAGCCAAAAGCCCCAGTTTTGAGGAAGAAGGAATTCTCTTCCCCCTATACAGATCTAGGGAAGGACTGACAAATGCATTGCAGTGATATCTCCACATTTCCCTGATTACACAGTAAGCTATGTCCTTGATGATAAAAAATTAAATTCAACCCTGGTCTTAAAGTTCTTTGTTCCTTTAATCTGTGAGTTAACTGATTATTCACAGCAGCAGGGACCAAGGGCCAAAGACCCTACCTGAGTTGTTTTTCTTAGAACTGCTATTCAGTCTGGGCTGTGCAGGAAGAACATGTGGTACAGAACTGGATCTGACTCTTAATTTCCAACTCCTTCTACCAAGGGACACAAAAAGAGGCAGAGACATTATGTTAAAGAAAAGTGAGAGTGGCAGAGGTGGCCTCTGGAGATTTAGCACTGCACAATGTCTGTTCCCATCAAAGTGACACCCTGTGCAGGTGCCCCTGGGACACTGAGCATCCCAGGAGCTGCACAGAGACCTCGGTGCTGCTGGAGAGGGATGCCTGCAGGAGAAGAGCAGTGGCTGCACACAGCTCTGCTGACAGACAGATGGCACCTTCAAGAGGCACAAACATCTGAATTTGGTGATGCTTCTTTATCCTGAGCTCACCTCTGCTCCTCCTCAAAAAGCACTGCTGCAATTAGAAGCATGTTATCACTGCAAAGTGACCTTGACCTGTCACAGCCTGTGAGATACCTTGTAAATCAAAAGGGACAGTAATTACCAGCATTAGGCAGGTGATTTGGGATTGTTTTGGGTAACAGCATTGCTGCAGATTCTCCTAGGGATTTCTCAACTTCAGGAGAGTAAGACTTAAGGTTCTCTCTGGTGTCCTTTGCTAAGCCTTTTATTGCATCTTTTGGGCACTTTTTATGATGATCCAGCTTTTCTCAGAGCTTGTAATGACCATTGCTGGCAGGGAATGGCATCAAGAGGCTTTTTTAGCTTGAACAATGTGACATTTTATTTACAGCATCCTTATGCTTGGCTATGATCTTGAGTGGAGGGACACATAACCTGGCAAGCTGGAGTAAGCTATGACTTGAAAATGTGAAGTTTTCCTGATTTCTGTAGCTTTTCAGGAAGTATTGCTTACCTGACTTTAATTTTGCTATTCCTACAAACACTGGGTTTTATCCTTTAAAGGATAAAATTTTGCATTTGGTGGAGTTGAGAAGCCCATGAGAACAAACATAAAATGAGAAAAAGACCAGAATTGCTGGGCAAAAATGGAAACAGCACTTTGTATTTGACTGGTGTAATTCTGCTTGGTCTCACACTTCCAGGTGAATTAGAGCCCTTGAGACAGAATATTACTTGTCTTTTTAACTTATGGGGAATTTAACCTGCCTGTGGAAATTAATGTTTGCTCAGTCTCAGAGATGGAAATGCTGGGGATTCCCTGTGCAGAGATGAGTCAGCCATGGCCCCCAGCAGCCACTCCTTCAGAGCTCCAGCTCTCCTGTGATGTGCCTTCTGGCCTGACTAGGAGGATTAATTGACACCACAAGTAATAAAAAGAGAAAAAAGGGAGTTGTCTGGAAGAGGAATGGGAAAGCCCTGCAATCTCTGAAGCCCTACTCGCCTGCTGAAATGCTGAAATGCTATCCTTGTCTTCATCTGAGCTCCAAGACACTAAGGACTTCCAACAGTTCTACATCATTTAAATCTCAAATGTCATCATTAGTAATAGAAGATATTCTAGTAATAATTCAGAAATGGCTTAAGCCTTCCTGCCAAAAAACTCCTCACCCTAAACCAGTTCTATTAGAAACTCTTGAACTTGTTCAACCTTGAAATCCCAAATTCTATTTTAAAATCCTGTGCTCTGGCTTTTCCTTCGGTGGCTCTGTCTGAAGCTGTTTCTGCACCCCTGGAGGATGCTCACCCCCAGATGGGGATGTTTGCACCGTGGTGCTCCTGCCCTCTCTCATTTCAGGTGGAGCCTGGCTGTGCCTGCTGCTGGGCAGCCTCACCCCGCAAGGCTCTGCCCTGCCTGGCAGCCCAAGGGACCCAGCAGACACTGCCTGGGCTGGGATTTGTGTCTGAACCCACTGCCTGAGCTGGGCTTTGTGCCTGAGCTGGGCTTTGTGTCTGAACCCACTGCCTGAGCTGGGTTTTGTGTCTGAACCCACTGCCTGGGCTGGGCTTTGTGTCTGAGCTGGGCTTTGTGTCTGAACCCATTACCTGAGCTGGGTTTTGTGTCTGAACCCACTGCCTGGGCTGGGCTTTGTGTCTGAGCTGGGTTTTGTGTCTGAACCCACTGCCTGAGCTGGGCTTTGTGTCTGAGCCCACTGCCTGTGCAGAATATCACCTTGCAGAGTCCCTGCCCCTTGCTTAAGAGGCCAGGGTAAATCTCACATCCTGCTTTCCTGGATACAACAGCATCCTAAAAGAGCAAACTCCTGAACTCTGTGCCTGACCTGCGTGACTCAGGATGTCTGCTGTAGAGGCCACAGGCTTTTTGATGGGGTTTTCCTGACAATAGGGCAGCCTCAAATAAAGCCCTTGCCCAGAGAGACGTGTGGCTGAAATTTCTCCAAACTGTTCAAGGAAGGAAGTTGGGTCTTAAGAGGAAAAGTCTGTCTTTGAGTCATGTTTCTTCTACTTCCTAGGGCTATTTTGGAATTATACAGAAAGGAGAAAACAAAACAAAAAAAGCAAGGCTTAGGTTGATTTTTTTTTTTTCTGATTTGGCATGCCTTATGTCACCAGGAGCTTTGCAATTCATTTCAGTGGGAGCCCTTATCACTGCCTGTCATTTCTCCAATTTGTTTCCAGCCCAGCAAAGCAACCTGCAGTGTGTTTTGGCTTTCCTGGAGGCTGTTGAACCCCACATCCTCTTTTGCTGTTCTCAGGAGCTGAACAGAGACTTTTCAGTTATGAGTTATAAGCTGCTTTTTTACTGCAGCAGTGAACAGGGCAATTCCCTGCAGTCCCTGGCCTCTGTATCCCCAGTCTTGTGTGGGGACAAAATGACACTGCCTAAATGTGACAGATTCTCTGCATGCATGTAAAGGACCTCAAAATATTGTAGAGTCACTCCTGTGGTGGTGTGAGTGTTTTGCAGTAGTAATCCAAAATCTGTAGGAGTATTACTAGTACAGGAAACCTGCAGAGGGATGCACAAGATCTGTGTTTGAAAGGAAGAAAATTTGCAGTAGTAAATCTCAAGGTAGTTGTTCTTTCCTGCCAAGTGTCTCCTTGTAATTTCCAAAACCAAATCCTCTGTGCTCTGCATTGCTGCATGTCTCTAGGTCATTCAGTGAGGGTTTTCTCTTTGATTGAGGTTACCAGAGCTGGAAATCCACAACATTCCTACCCTGAACATTTGAATTTGTAGTGGCATCCAGCTCCTGGAGTGATGATACATAAAGAATGCCCTCTCATATACTAAAAAAAAAAAAAAAAATAAAAAAAAAAATAAAAGGAAAGGTTATTTTGAGCCCTTTCCTTTTGGGGAAAGTTCTCAGTGATCTCCTGAGGACTCCAAAGGAACAAATAGAACTTGGGAGTTGAATTATTTTTAAATTTCAAATTGCCAAGAACTGGAAAAAAAAAAACAAATCCCTGAAACTGCCTCAGAAATACAGGGCACATAAGGAGAAATGCTGTGTCCAAGCAGCACCCTGATCCCATCTGTCCAACAGTGGCAGAGACAACCTTCCCATTTTACCTGTGGATAACTTCTTGCCCTCTTGATAATTTCCTGACTGAGGACAGGGAGGGAAAACTGCAGGAATCAGCTCGTTCCCATGGATCATCCTGCACTGTTTTTTACCTTGCTGCAATATTTCTCACCTGTCCCATGCAGCAGATTCAAAGAAGTCATACAGGGGCCAGGTCTGCAGTTCCATTTATCATTCCAGACAATATAGAAAATTGTGTTGCAACAGAGCAAACTACTAAATCACACATAATTGCTCTGATAACGACTTAGGGAAGGTGGCAACCACTAGGGAACCCTTTCATCTTCCAAGGTTAAACATCTTAGAGGTATTTGATCAACTCTTCATGTGAAAATGTGTATTTTCAGCCCAGATCTTTTCTGCACAAAGGAACTCAGAGGGAAAAAAGAGGTTTGCTTATTTGTCTGGATGTAACTAAGGGAGGGCTGGCTGTTTTATGGGGTGTGTGTGATACTGAGGTCACTCTGCAGAAGGCAGGAGCAAAGCAGTCACTGTCCCTGTGCTGTGGCACACTGAGAGGAAGGACCTTGCCCAAAACTCCAAGAAGTCTTTGGCAGATGTCATGGTTTGTGGCAGCAGCTCTCTGGCCATAACTTTCCCAGGCCTTTCTGGGAAAGGCTGTAAGAAGATCAGAGAAAAGAATGATAAATAATTATTATCTTCACCTGCTGCACCTCTTACTGTGAATACGTGGAATGTGTTATGGAGATTTGCTTACCAAAGGGTGGTTTCTTAATTAGCCAATAGTGATGGTGTTTGGATTAGAGGACCAATAAGGTTCAGGTGTATCATAACTGTCTAAAAAAGCAATGAGTTTCTTAATAATAATAGAATAAAAAAATTCATCAACCTTCTGTAAATCATAAGGGCAATAACTATTACCCAACTGAGAAGCTTCTATGACAATGGTTGGGTTCAGGCTGGTCCCAAAGCCCTGCTATGATCAGAGAAGCCCCCTCATCCCCAAGACAATCTGCCTCCTGGTTTTGTGTCACTGATTTCAAAGCCAATGTCCTCAGTAACTGAAATCAGTTTGGTTCCTGGTAGGTGGAAAATTACAAAGTTTTATCTGTGCAAGACTAGAGGACTGTTCTGAACACAGAGCATCTCCAGCTGTTGACTGTTTCCCCACCTCAAAATATCCTTTTTATTGCCCTACAATATTAAAACTTCAGCAGCTAGAAACTGTCATCAAGCTGCTAAGAAAATCAGAAGAATTTCACTGCTAGAGTTTTAACAAGGCTTTTTTCTTTTTTTTTTCTTTTTTCCTGTGGCACTCCAGCTTGTAGCAGCCAAAAATAGAGCTGGCAATTGAGAAGCCTGCAAGGAACTTGTCTTGCTGCTCACTCCCTTTCCCCCCGGCAGGGTGTGGGGTGTGCAGCAACCACCCATTTCCACAGGCAAAAACCTCCTTGTTGGAAGGATTTCTCTCCCCCTGGACACTTAAAATCTGGTAATCTTCCCCAGAGTGAGCTGTGTGCAGTGGCATTGCAGCAGGGAGGGGGTTCAGTGTGCTGGTGCCTGGATTCTGGGATAACTCTGGGATAATGGGGGTGTCTGAGCATGTCCAAGCGGGGCAGGGGAGCCAGCCAGGGCTTTGCTCCCTTGGTAAATGCCATTCCCAAAGGTCAGGACCGAAGGCAGGAGGAAGCCCCACCTCAGCCAGGCTGTTTTCCTTCATTGTGTCTGGCTCTGTGTCCAGCTGTGAGGCTTATCTTAGAGGAAAGGGTGGAGGTTTTCCAAACAGCTGATTCAATTCTGATTTTCTCACCCCTGGGAAGATGCCATGCATCCTCACTGCCTCTTTGCAGCTCTGGCTGCTCCAGCAATTTCCTAATTGCTCGTGAGAAAGTCTGCAGGAGGTTGGATGTGGCAGTGGTGGGAGCAGGGCTTTCAGGCAGGTGGGGAGATCTGCCCCCTGTTTTTCCCAAAGAGGCACAAAAAGTAATTTGTCTCGTATTAAAAATAAACAAAAAAAAAAAAACACCAAAAAAACAAAAAACCCCAACAACAACAACAAACCAAAAATAAACAAACAAACAAAAAACCTCACTATCAAATGAAAGAAAAATAAAGTGGCTTAAGAAAGCAAAAAGATTGCAAGAGGTGGGAAGGGAGAACATGGCAAAAAACCCCATCATAAATTGTTGCTAGGTGTAATGCAATGTCAACAGTCAAATCTGTCACTAAACCCAGGGGTGAGGGTCTCCCCTCCACATATCCATGGGTTTGGGAGGATGCTGATGCTGCATTAGCAGTGACCTCCTCAGTGCAAAGGACAGATGAGATCCACACAATGATATTTTCCAAAAATGACAGCTAACACAATGCCTGGGTCACCACTGAGTGCTTCACGCCGTCATGGCAAGGTCAGGTGGGGAGTGTGACTGCAGAGCCCCTGTGTTCTTGGGTTTTAACTCACTCCCAGTACCAAAAATGAAACACAGGCATGTCTGCAGAGGGTGTGAGCTGATGTGCCTCTTCTGCCACCCATGGGGAAGGTGTTCTCCCTTCATCTCATTCCCAGGTCACTAATTCAGCCAGCACAGCTTATTGGATCACCATGGTGTATTTGCAGCAAGCCCAGGATCTGTGAAGTGCCACGAGGAATACCAGAGTGGCAGGTGGTGGCTGCATGAACAGAAGCTGGCCTCACTTGGGAACACCTTGCCCTGGGTGTTTCTGCCCAGTTTGAGGCAGTGGGGATATCAGTGTGAATAGATTTGTTGCTGGCAGCACTGCCAGAGCAGATGAATTTGTTTTGGAGCAGTCTCAGCCACACAGCTCCTCAGAGGACACCTTTGCTTCTCGCACAAGAAGCAGCATCACTACCCCATCCCTCACTGAATGTACCCTTATAACAGCAAACACCAGTTTTGTGTAATGCCACATCCTCAGCCAGGCTGCTGACCCTCAGGGTAGGTTTTCTGGAGACTGACTTTCCTGATAAACAAAATAAAATTAATAACACTTCCTTCTCAAGCTGCTGCAAATCTTCAGTTTTGCTTTGAAGATGGTCTGGCCCCGTTAGATTAAATTCATGGATCAGCTGCAGTAGCCTTCTTGGAGTTATTATGCCATTCTTTATTTTGATATTTGTTGCTGTATGGTAAGATGGTTCCTCAGGCCCTACAAAAAACAGGTGTGTGTGTGATAAAAGAATTTCCAGCAGTTATTTATCTGACCCTCTGGATTTTCATGGTTTATGTATGGATGGGGAATATTTCTCTGGTTTTGCTCTGGGCTTCAAAGATGGGAACTGTGTTTTCCAAGACTTTAGTAAGAGTTAGTCTCAAGTCCTACTTCAGTCCCAGTGGTAAAGCAGAGCAGGTTACTAAAATATGGAATATTTTATGAATAGTTTACAAAACAGACTGTGTAGATTTGTTTCACACTTAAAATAAGAATTTCACAAAAGCAATAAAAACAGTCTTAGAAATAACTTTAAGTTTGCAAGACTGAAAGTCTCCTAAGTCAGGAAGTCACATATGTGGTAATTCAAAAATCTGTTCATCCATTTATCAAATTCCATTATATATAAGTTGAAAGGAGTGGTTTTGACTGGAGGCTTTTCTGTATGTGAAATACACTTTTATTTTTTTAGTTTTAACCCTTTTGACTATCTGGATTTCATTTAGGACATTGTCTGACAAGAGAAATTGGGCCCAAGACCTGCCACTTGTTTCCCTTTCCTTTTCCAGACACAAAAATAATTCCTGTGCTCAGTGGGGCTGGAGAGGTGAGAGGCACCTTCTGCTCCTGGAGCTCCTTCAGAAAGCAGCACAAATTTATACTAATAATGGTGGGGGTTTAAATCCAGTGCAATTTGTAAATGTGCATTTCCATGGTAACACGTAGGTAGTGAAGTAATCCTCAATTCATCATCTTCCATGAAATTCCAGCAACTATTCCTAAACATTCATCCTTTTCTAATCCCAGAGCTGTTGCCATGGAAATGATCAGATAAGATACAGGCCTTTAGGCAGATGGGTCTATAAAGGATGCTAAATCTTGGCCCATTGAAATCCTTATTTTAAAACAACATAGCTGGCAGTGACTTTTCTTCGGATCGTTTCAAGATTAATTAAATTAAGTTCATATGACAAAAGGCTCCATTTCAAGTGACCCCTGGGAACTGAAAGCGTCTCTGGCCACGGAGACTCAGGTCTCTCCTCTTTGGTGTGGTGCCAGGGGCTTCTGCTGCTCCTGTTTCCTGCTCCCATGTTCCTGCACCTTTCTCCACACGTGGATAACTCAAATTCTCACTGGCTTTGCTCACACTCTGGGGTTTAGGCCTGCTTTTCAGATATCTTGCTCTGCAAAGGAGCTTATTTTTCTTTTTTGCCATTCATTGGAGCAGAGGACAGCATCCAGGAGATTACATCCAACACCCAGAGGATCTCTGCTTTCCAGAGCATTAAATTCCCAATTTCAAAAGCTGTGCAGGATGAGAGGCTTGCACGTGCAGAGGCACCTTCTGAGCAGCTTTCCAAGCTGGACCTGGAGGTGTGTGGATGACTGTTAAAATGGGATTTGGTTTCTAAATCTCTATGTTCAGTGCTCCTAAGTTCACAAAGGTGTGTTGAAAGTCTTCTGTCTTCACCAAGACATTTCAATGCAGGGGGACACACTCACTTTTGCCTTCTCCTGAAATCAAAAGGAGAGAGTTTCAAAGACATGAACCACTCATAGGCACCAGTTTTCCTGACTTTTAATAAGGGTTGGGGATCCAATTCCCATACACACCTTAGGCATTTTTCTGCAATGTTTCTTTATCTCTCTGCACAGAAAAAAAAAAAACCAACATGTAAATTAATATGAACAGAGAACATCTGAATGCAAAGTGGATTTCTTGTTATTTTATGAGGCTTTAGGGACAAGAGTCAGAGGGTGAGAGGTACCCTAAGCACTAAGACAAGTGCTGTAGAGATAACAGTGGTGGTGAAAAAGCCTTCCCTCAACCAGCCTGCTTGTTACCAGTTTTTGGTGGAGGTTTTTCACCTCCTGAAAGGTTGTGAGCTTGAAGGGAGGAGGCACCAGGTGTAAAGCCTGAGTTGAAGAGCTGTGAGTGTTCCTCATCCAGAGCAAAGTCCACCAGTGTAGGCTGGCTTGTTAAGGAAGGTCTGGTGGGTGTTCTCTGTCCTGAAGGACTAATGAGATGTGGAGATAGGATGTGAGAATCAGAAAGTGGAGGGCTGGAAACATCAGGGAAGATTTAAGAGGACAGGTAGAAAGTGAGAAAGGAAAGGAGACAGATCACTGGGCCTGGAAATCAGGCAGGAGAGGAGGAAGGGCTCTGCCAGAAGCTGTTCAGCACATGAAACTCCAGGGAGAAGAGCAGACAATATTACAGCATCCATCAGTGTCTGCACAGTCTGCTCCTCATCCCCTCACAGGCTTTCCTCTCTGCTCCTTCCAGCAAGGCAGCAGTTTCGTTTTCATTATGTGGGGAAATTAGAGAAATTACACCCTCAGACAGTGCCTTGTCCCTCCCAGAGCTGCTGGCTCAAGCAGCCCAGGGCATGGAGCCCCAAAAGAGCCTCTGCAAATCAAAAGCTTCACTATTTGCCTTGTAGCAGAGGGGCACTTTTGAAGATTCCCTCATGGATGACCTAATAATTCCCATTAAAAAAACTCCATGCAATTCTTTATAGAGCTTAAAATAAATCAATATCAGCAGCTCTACCTGTGTTTAAATCATTCATGGACACTGTTTATTGCCTAATAATAATATTGCATGGATTGCAGCTCCTGTGCCAACCACATCACATTCCCTGGGAGGGAAAAGGGGGGAATAAATTCAGGAAAAATGGCATGTAACAGCCAAGATGGACAGCCAATGGCCCCCACCAGAAAATCAGGCCAGTTCTACTTCTCACAGAAGAGGTTAACAGCAATCACACCCTGGATATCGTGTCCTGAACCCAAGGAACACATGGCCCCTATTGATATTTTTTCCAGCTTTAGCTCATAGATGAGGAAGGACATCAGAAAGGGGCTGAGTCACAAAAGCTCATGAACACTGGCAGGAATCAGACACAGGTGTCTTGGGCTCTGCTCTGCAGCTGTAATTCAATATATGGTATTATCTAGACACACAAGAGAGTTTGAATGGGAGAGGCTGATGTAAACAGGAAGGGAAAGGGTGATGAGTGTGATGGGAAGGAAAGAGGAAGGGGAAAGGAGGGGCAGCAGAGGAGTGTGCAAGATTGGAAGGTAATTTTCCAGTGTCTTCAGTAGTAGGAGTCAGAAGAAGAAAGGAGGTTGGACCAGCAGTGGAGGAGAGATGGGCTTGGAGACAGAAGAACTACTGAGATAATGTGTAGGAATGGTGCTGTGCAGCAGAGCTAGGAAAGATTTCATGCTGTGGTAGCCAGTGGAGAGCTGCAGCCTTTGTATCTGCTCCTGGAGCTAAGATGTGAGCTGGCCACCATCAGAGCCTCCCACATTACTGCAGGAACATTGACTCTTCTGCATGGAAGCAAAACATCCATCTCCAGGGAGACAGCTTGGCTAAAGCTTCAGACAACATCTCAGTCCCTTTCATTATGCCCTAAGCAGCAAACTGCTGTGATTTCAGCAAGACTTTAAAATATCCCCTTGACCAGGCCCGGCCAGAATTGCCTTGATTTGCAGATCTGCAAAAAACAGATGAAAAGACAAGGGTGAACCAGGTGCTGTCATGCAAATGAAAGGATGGAAATGAGTGAAATTTTTGTCTGGCTTCTCTCCCTCTACCTTTACCTTTAGAGACACTTAGCTCTTTGCAGCAGTCCTGTCCAAATGCTGCTTGATGATCTGCTAGGACTTCCTCAAGTGACTTTTTATAGCAGAGTTTTTGTGAAGTGTTTCTCAGGTTTATCCTATTTTCAAATCATCATTCAAAAGCAGGGTACATTAAAGAGCCTCTGGTGCTCCTGATATCACACAGACTGGTTGGGAATGTAGCAGCAAATGGCATCACCACCAGCTCTGAATCCAGAGCTTTTGGCACTATCTCTCCTGCCTGAGCACAGGGAGCAGCATCTCATCTGGTAGCTGCTGGAAGTTATTTACTGTGTTTAAAAAATAACAAAAGTCCCACTTTCTCTAAAAGTAAAACACGTTGAGAGTTTGATAGCAAGGTCTCAGCAGTTATCTCTGTGCTCCAAAGCAATGCATCTGTGTGTGCTCCCAGCCAAGTGCACCAGGAGCTGCCTGGAGTATTTTACAAGCCTGGTCTGCAAGATGAAAACTCTGGAACAAGTAGCTTATCACTTAAGCTGCTTCAAGGATTTAGAGTGGTTTAAATTACTTAAAGTGCTCCAGGGACCCGATCCTGCACCCATTGAAACTAGTGGTGATTTCGCTGGAGACTTACAAGGGACAAGGATTTGGCACTAAAGGCTTAGAGAGCTGAAGTGGATAAACCCCTACAGCCCTTTAGAGATGGCTAAACCATTCCAAAGCCCTAGACCTGTTCACAGCACACCAGTGACAGAAAAGCCTTAGGAGTGCACCAAATGTCTGTCTCACTGATGTTTACATCAGGCACGCTTTCAAGCCCTGTGATTGCACCAACTCATCTCTTTTCCATTTCCCATTGGCAGCTTGGTCCCACCCTGCTCACAGCAGAGTCTGCAGCCCCACTGGGCACAGAGAAAGGAGGTGCCTTGTGCAGAGCATTGCAGAATCACTTGGGCAATTTAGCTGGTGATAACCAGGCAGGAGCAGAATTGGGCCCCAAGGTGGTAGCTCAAATATTTCCTCCTTTTGGTTTGTGCATAAGGACTCTTCCCTAGTCCTTTTTGTTGCCCATTTCAATAATTTACTGCCATTTGCTTTGATCCTGTCTTCCTTCCACATACCTCTTAGATTATTTTAAACTGTATTTAATACTGATCCTTCCCTTCTTGTCTAAGAATGTACCAGCAGGCACCCTGGGGTTTAAGTTGTTAGTTAATGTATTTCTCACAGGCAGAAGAAAATAAAAATATGAAACCCTTCCAACTTTTCACAATAGCCAGAAATATTTTTTTTTAAAGTGTGTTTATACCCATTGCAAACCTTGGAGGTTTATTGCTCTCCAGAGATTCAACCTTCCAGTTATGCTCAGGCCTATTCTGCTTTTCATGCAGAGTGGAATATGATCCCAACTACAGTGGCAGGGAGTGTTCAGGGACTTTGGGAAATGCTGACGTGGCCTTGCAGGCACAGATTATCATCTGCAGAGGACACATGAGACTGAGGGACTGAGCCAAACTCCTCCAGATCAGCACCCAGGGACCCTCAGCAATGCCCAGAACTGTGTCATCCAACAGGATGTTTTTCCCTGTCTCTCCAGCTTTCTCCTCCAGCCCATCCTCATGGGCAATAAGAGTGAAAATCTTAACTTCTTAAGAGGAATTCAGCCATCCACAATATAATACACAAGGGGATGAATTCCTGAGAGAAACCTCTTTTGGTATAAAACCTAAGAGGATCTGGTGTTGTAGATGACAGCATGGAGATAAGAAAAATTTTTAAAACTTTCTTGTGCAGCCATTGCCTGATAAGGTGTTCCTCCTTTTCCAGTTGCTCTTACCATCTCAGCAATCTTCTGGGACTTGGGCTCTCATGCCAAAAAAAAGAAGAAAAAAAATTAAAAAAAAAAAAGATAAAAGCTGTAGCAAAACCAGAAGGAGAGGATTATATTCCTGGGATCTTCAGCAATTTTTTTTCCCAGCAGCTTTCAGAATCTACTCAAATCCTGTCAATGCAGTAAAAGCCAAAAGGGCTGAAGAGAAGCATCAAGGAACCATCACACCAATAGAAATGTTCTTGTGATATTAAAGAAACAAAACATAGTTTAAACATTTTTCAGGTCATGAGATTTCCCTTGGTAGAACAAACACAGTAATCTGGGCAGGCTGACTAGAAATACAAGTCAAAGAGACTAATCGATTTCCATATATATACCAACCTAGATGTATATATTTTGGGTTTATAGCGAATAGCTCAACAGTGTCCCCTGAAGGATGCACTGTAAATAAAAGAGGTTATGAAAGAGGTAAAAGAAAACAACACAAAAAAAAAAAAAAAAAAAAAAAAAAAGAGAGAGAGGAAAATAATAGGGAGAAGTAAATCTTTTCAAGAAATAATTCCAGCTACTTTCAGCTATTTTTTTTTGTAACATCTACACAATTCTGGAGTTTCGCCGACGAGTTAGTTGCTGCAGTGATGTCCAATTAGCTGGGCTTCAGATATCTGCACCCAAGAAACCTCTCTGCCTTTTCAGAGGGCATTTCTGTCATGGCAAAGTGAGTCTGGTGCTCCTCCCTTTTCAGCTGAGCAGGAAAGCAAAGGTTTTGGTCAGGGTGGTCTCATTAAAACCCCATCTCAGTGTGCGCCAGGGATGCACTCAGTGACATCCCATGGACACCACAATGTCAACAGTTCTGCTGGATGGATGCTGAAGTCATCCAGGCATTGAGAGCCACGTCCCTCAGTGCCACCAAGCTCCTGTTTGGGATTTTCTTGGAAAGGGATGTTTCTGCAGCATCTTCCTCTGGGCACTGAGGGTCCCTGTGGAGGCAGGACTGCTCTGTCCAGCTTGAGGCCACGATGCTGCAGCCAGCTCCCTGTGCACACTGTGAATTCCATGTGGGAATGCAGCTCTCAGTACCAGCCCCAGTAGGATTAGGAAGTTCCATCAATTCATTTAACACCAATGTGGTTTTTTCAAACAGCATCAATGAGGTTTTCCCTTTTTTTTTTCACACAAAGGAGAAACAACCTGACCATGACGAGTTCAGCTCTGTAGTTTTCTGTAGGGAATCTATTTGCTGAGCCACTGGCTCCACTGGTGCTTTGCAGTAACACCAGTGCTCAGTAAATATTGGCCACTGTGCCTCTAAGTACTATTAATGAAGTTAATTAGCAACAAAAATTTCCAAATGTTAAAAAGCTACAGGCATAGCCATGGTTCATTAAGCTTCTTAGAAGCTTCAAACCAATCTTAACTGCATTTCTCAGGGAAAAAGAACACAACTTTTCCTAAAGAATTGAAAGAATTTAGCAGTCTCTACTTTATGAAAACAGCATTTGATTCCTGTGGGTATAAGACAGATTAGTCCTGCTTTTCCTGGGAACACTTCCCTGCAAGCGACCCCCCTGAGTTACCTTCTACCTACAGAGATGGAGCTGATGGAGCATTTAGGAAGGAAAAGAAAAGATCATAACCTTTTTAATAAGCAGTTTGCCTGTGACAGTGCTGGCCAGTCCAGCACATCCCTCTCATATAATTAATCAAGACCAAGCACTAGATTTGCTATTGTCCCATTTCAGAGCATTATGGAAATCCCAGGTTTAAGGCAGTGCTTTAATGTCCCTGCCACGTTTAATACCATTACTGTTATAGATTTAAGGTAGCTCTTAGGTGGTAAATTTTCAAAGTGTGTGGGACTTAAGGTCAACAGAAGTTCCATCACTAAGTCTTTTGCTCTGCTTTAAAAATGTTCCTCTTAACCTCTTGCCTGCAGCTTCATACCTGGGCTAAATGGGATACTTTTGGGGTATTCCTTATTTCCTTATTTCAGTGTATTCCCTGGTGAGTCACAGGCTCTGAGACACAGATTTCACCCTAATGGAGACATCCCCATGGTCCAGATCTGGGATGACAACTGATAAGCAATGATGCAATGCTCACTTTTTAATTTTCTTTGAACTGCACAGCCTCTCTCCTGACCAGGAGAGAAGGGGGTTTGTGGCAGGCTGCAGGAAATGGGGACAGGGAAGTACCAGATGCCTCTTCTTCCCTTCCCCACCCAGGAGACACAAGCTTGCACAGAACTCTGCTGCTGCTTCGTGCCAGTGTTTGAAGTCTTTCTGATTCAGATGTCAAGATCCCACTGACAGCTACATGACAACATGTTTTCTCCTTGCTGCTTTCAAATAAAAAACAAAATGAGATTTCCTTTGCTGTGCCCTGAAAGTCTGTTTTTCTCTATTTTTAAGCCTAAGCTGGATGCAATAATTACTCCTTTAAAATCAAGAGTTATTGTACCACTTCCAGCTGTGTAGTTGAAATGTTACCTAAACCTCTTCAGCTGACAAGCTACAATCAGCCTCTAACAAGGAGTGAGACTCAATTTCCCAAATAAAATCCCTCCTTAAATAGAAACCTAATCAAACACATTCCACATTCTCAATGGTCACCTGAGCCCATTTTCCAATAATCCGTCTCTCTCTGCCAGAGTATTAAGTCTGGTAAAATGAAAAAAGAAACTGTGGGGGAAATTAAAGTTGGTTTGCTGTGGCAGCCATCACTTCTAGCTCAGCCAGCTGCATCACTCTTTGCTGCTGTGAAATCAATTTTGGAAGCAAAGTTCTGTTATTTCACCCTGATATTTCCTCAACAGTTCCCTGAAATACATGTGAATAGAACTGTGACAGGGATGGCAGGGTCAAGCTAAAGATAACCAGAAAGAGTTAATATAGAAGCAATGCTATTCCATGGTATATGTCCCTGGAGCACTGCATGCACATGGAGCCTCCCAGCAAGTAAATTTTGATGCAGATGGAAATGTTTGTACCTAAAAGTAAAAAAAATACACATATTTCTTATCCAATTGAGAGATAAAGCCAGTATCCTGTTGCCTACAAATCTGGTAAGATTTAAAACCCACGCTGATCTCCTTGCAGATGCATCACAAATAGTTTTCTCACATATAATAAGAACAACATAAATCCTCCACCAGAATTATTTACTGAATTACTTTCCATGACCAGTTATCAAAGGAGAAAGCAAAGGAGTAATGAATTGAGAAAGAGATGATGAGAAGCTAACAAAGTATTCATGTGGTTTTATTCCTTTGGGCAAAACCTTTATTCCACCAAAATCAATGAGAATAGAATAGGATGAGATATGATTTATTGCTACAGTCAGATCTCATTGTGCTGTATTAAAGAGGTTGTGATGATTACAGGTTTTCTCTGAACATGCCACAAACAGAGACATATTTAGAAAGAATCAGATGTCAAACACCAAACTGTTTCTGAGAGAACTTACAAAATGTCACATCACAAAATGGATCAAAATAGTGCCTTTCCCAGTTTATTTTACAAGCACTAATTCCTCAATGTGCTAATCCAAGTCCTCTCTTGATGTGTGGCCATTGTAAGTCAGTTCCGAGGGCAGCACAGACACATTAGCCTGAGCCTGGCAGGAATTTGTGGCATCTGGACTATAAATCAACGTGGCTTTGCTTGTTTCCTTCCTTGATCATGCACCAGATAATCAGTGATGACTCAGAATTACTCAAAGAGTAGCCATTGCAAGTTCATTTCGTTCTCCTTGGTGTTGCCTTGTCTGTGTGTGCACTAATCATGCTCCAGGGTAGTGGGTTTAATGATGGTGTCATCAGAAAGTGGTAGTGTCTTTTTTGAATTTTTTGTGACAATATAAGCCCAGCTGATGTATTGTTAGTGATATTTTCCTGCTTATATCCTTAGCATGGATGGTACCAAGATGAAAGCAACACTGTCAAGCCTTTTTGGCTACTGCTAAAATTCCTATTTGCTATCAGAAGAGATTATGTTAAAGCAGCCATAGTGGGGCCGGAGGTACCTCAAAGACATACTGCAGTGACAAAAAGCATTACCAACACACAGATGCAACTGCCTTTCATGGGAGCTTAGCTCCCAGGTATGACTGATTGTTTTAGGGCAGCAGCACTGACAGGCTTGGCTAATTTTATCAGTTGGAAATTTCCCTCTATTTTTGGTTTATTTTATTGAAAATATTCTGAAAACGCTGGTGCAGGGATTTTGTATGTTAAGTGTTTTTCTTTGCTGGAAGGGAAGTGTCAGGACATTGAAGTCCATCTGGTTTTAAGAACCAGGCAGTGACTTTCCAAGGGGGAAGGAAGGAGCTGAGCACTGTTCTCATCAGTTTTTCTTGTCACCAAGAAGCGAGGGAGTCTGCAGGGTGCTACAGTGAGTGAGCACAGGGGGTTTAAGAGGAGCTTCCTCCAGGCTGGGAACCTCAAACCCTGACTGCTGCCAACCACCTCTGCTGGTCTCTCCAGAGCACTTCAGCTCAGACCCCACCACCTGCTGCCTCTGGAGATGAGCACAGCAGCAGCAGAAAAGGGAAATGATCAGGAGCTGATGAGTAGCAGAAGTCCTGGATGTGAGCAGAGATGGTTTGTGATCAGTGATGGTTTGTGAACCCTTTGGTGCAGCTGGGAGGAATCCCCCAGCACTGCTAGAAATGTACCTCCTGTTAGCAGAGAACTGATGATGCTTGAAATGATTCTGTGAGGCAAAATAAGTGCATAAACTTGTATAGAAGTTCAACTTGAAATAAATAAATGAACAATTTTATTCTCTTAGGTGGCTATTTTATTTGAAGAGCCGAGTTCCCTTCTTAAATTCCTGTAAACCAGTCCTTGGCAGAGAGATGGACCCAAGTCCCACAGGTGTGCACACTGCTGTGTCACCAATGCTCTGGAGAGGCTGAAGGTGGAATATTTCTCCTCTTCCCTGAGAAAATTCTTCCAGCTCTGGACTGGAACAGAGTGGACACAGTCCTGAGGATGCCATCCCAGCAATATCCACTTGCTGGAACTGAGGCCATATCCCTGTTGATTGACCATCTTTGAAATGAAGGCAGTGTCTGTGCCTAGGATGGAAAGAGAGCTATTAAATAGAAAAATAGTGAGGTTATGTTTTATGATCATGGCACTCCTTCCCTGATCTTACAGGAAAGTGTTCAGGCTGTGTTCCTCAAAGCAAGAGCTAATCTGCCAAAAGCATTTGGCAGGGGCTCACTGCCTGTCCTCCTCACATCAAATACCGATCTTTTGATCTGCTCATGCCGTGTCTCTCCACAATGTATGTGGCAGCACATTTTCCATCCCTGGTAGGGAATATCTACTGATATTGTGAAGTACAGATCCCCTTTGTGATCTTTCAGAGACCAAATATTCAGTTGACTTAACTTGGTGCTTCCTGAGCAAAGAAAACAGGTAATGCTGGGACAACTCAATGCAAGGAAAGTTCACAGGTCTGCAGTCACATGAGGAAAGAACAGAGGCTGAGTGAGGAAAAAATGTACTCATGCATTTAATTACCTGAGTCAGCCTAAATAAATTGGTCATCCTAGGAGACGGCAGGGATCCAGGAGCACAACCATCATCAGAGGTCCAGCAGCAAACATTTGTCATCTTCCAATTAGTGCTGCTCTGCTGGCAGATTCCCAGTCTCAGCCTGAGACGGGGCCCTCCCTGGAGAGCCAATGAAATATTGAACAGAGGGTTACAGGTTGTAGAAAAAGGAGCACATGTGTGAGGGACTCCATTAGGGTTGCTTAGGCAAGCTTAACTTGGGCACCTCTTACATGTGGTGCACTTGACTGGACTGTATTAGTGTCCTCTTAATGCTGTTTCTTTAAAGACAATTTCACAGATGAAGAACAAGGAGTATGAAGAGTTGTGTTCACAGAAGAACAAAGAGCAAGCCAACAAGAAAGGAAACGAGACAGCCAGAGACAAACTTTCCTGGTGAGAGAAGTCTCAGGATAAAGCCTGGCACGGTTCAGCTGCAAAAGATACGTCTGCTGTGCTGAGAAGAAATGATAAACTTCTATGAGAAATGAGCTGGTTTTGCTCTGTATTGAGCTTGAGCTATTAAATACAGGGCCAAATTCAGGTCAGATTATGGAGAAAATATCTTTACATCCTTAAAATTAATAATCTTGCTTTTTAGAGCAATCACTCAGATTAATATTGAGAAGTAGAAGAAACATTTTGGCACAAAATTTTAAGGAAGGAGATGGAGTTTGCTTTTCCTGAAAGCACTGTCTTCCTTTTTTTCAGCTAGGAATAAATATCAAGAAGGCTGATGATTACCTCTGGTTTATAGTTCTCAAACTTTAGTCAGCAAAGAAAGATTGACTTTGCTGCATGGTTATAGTTCCAAGACTTGGTGGCAGGTTGATGAATTACAAAATTTATTCTAAATTAACTGAACTATTATCAGTGGCGTGCACTTAGTGTTAAAGCTCTGAGGTAAAATTACCAGTTGAAAAGAGAAGCTATCTGATGAGTGTGGGAATGTAACACGGGTGTGCATCTTCTCCTTGCTGGTTTGTTTCATGAGTCATTGCTTTCTTCTTCCCTCTGCCCTGCCTGGTTATCTTAGGCTCTGACAACAATGTGATTGCCACATTGCAGCCCTCAGCAAAGCCATGCAGGATCCCATGTCAGAATTTGGATGAGGGGGATCCTGCTGCTGTTACCACCAGCCCCAGCAATTGCTGGGCTTTGGCTCTGCTGGGCTCTGATGCCAACACAGTCCCTGTACAAGGAGCCTTCTGCTGGTGAGATGGTTTGGATCAACAAGATATCAAAACCTTTCTTTGCAGTTAGAGATCAAATACAGCAATTAGCTCAAGATTAACACTGGCTTCCTACAGTCTTCTTGACGGAACTGGGTATTTTGGCTTATTCCCCATAGCAGCTGACTAACCACAAATAAAGTCTTGCCAGTGGGCCATGTTCTAATCCATGGCTCTCTGTGATCGTGTGTGTGTGTTCATGTCTGTGAAATGAGGAGCACACCATTTAATTTCCCTCTGTCTTGGGTCTCTGTCACTAGGGAAGAGTTAACTTTCCTTTTTACTCTGATAGAAATGCATTCATTTTTAGGCTGATACCCTAAGGCACCCAGACCTTGACTTTATAATTGCATATGGCTAAAGGCAGCACTAAAATCTCATGTTCTCTCTTCAATTCTTGCAAGCTCTTCTGTGGAGGAAAATTTTAAGGAAAAAAATAATTCAGCTTATCTCTTTTTGTCTTTTCTTTACAGACATTTCCAACAATGCAAAGTTTCACAAGAGGTACACCCACAAGAGAGCAAGAAGGAAGGAGAATATTCTAAATACAACTTTTGCCAGCAAAAAAGAGAAAGAGAACTTGTATTACAAGTTTTCTTCTTGATCACACTGTAAAAATCTTATTCCTTTCAATGGAATTACCCAAGTGTAACTTCAAGGGGAATTTGGCTTATGTGGGATGAGGGCAGGAGGCTCAGGAGTAGAGGCTGGCAGAACTCCTTATTCCCTGTGGCTCCTTTTTCTGGGAAGGAGAGTGAAAGGGAGAAAACCCTACAGCACATGTACTCAAAACATTCCACCAAACAGATCACTCATCCCAGGCAGAGCCAAAAAGCTCATTCTCCAATGATAAATTCACAGAGCCCTGACTGAAGGGATGCTCTGAGCAGGAAATCTGGGGCACCCCTTTCTGTGGTACAAAATTAAGTCCAATAGAGACAAGGAGTGGCATTTCAAGGAGGAGCATTTCTGTTTGGATGCTGGGGGGTCACACAAAGCTGCTGCTGGTGCTGCTGATGACACACAAAGCATGGAGCCAGTGCTGCTCCCCAGCACAAAGCCTGAGCTGCTGAACCAGCTCTGCTCAAGTGTGTTGCCCTGCTCTTCTAAGTTCTTCTAAGCCTTTTGATGTTTACATTTTTGTAATGGACCTCCTCACGGAGTTTTCATGTAAATAATGATTGTTTTGCATTCCTTTCCAGAGGAGGAGAAATTTGATGAACTGTTGGTTTGACCAGTGTGGCTGGAGAGGTAGCAATTTCACCCTCCAATCCATGGTCAATTTTGAAAGCCTATAAACACTGGAGTCAGAAATAAAATACATTTTTTTGCCTTAAACATTTCAACCTCTGCGTGTCGTTCATTTCATATCCTATTACGACATCTGGAAAACAATCATTATTTACATTAAAATTGCGTATAAAACTACATTACAAATATGTAAATATCAAAAAAAATTCAAAAACTTTTAAAAAACCAAAACAACAAGAGTGACTGCAATAAACCCCTGATCTCTGTACTGTGTATCACCCAGTGGAATAAACACTGCCCACCAGTACCCAAATACAGCTTGAAGTTAACATAGCATGGCTGCATATCTGATTGACTAAACCTCTGCAGTGGTTTTGTCCAAAACTCCCACTGACATCAGCCAGGCACAGTCTGGCTGGGGGGTCATTGGAATCCCCCTGAGGATGACAGATTACAACACTCCAAGGGATTAGAGCTAAACCAGTGGTGCTTATGGCCCTGGCTGTGTGGAAAGATTTATGAAGGGCTGGCAATTGCAGCCTGCCAGTGAAAATACATGTTTTAACAGTACAGTGACTAAAACTAATGTTGTATTTCTGCTAGCTGCTGCCTGGGAGTTTGCTGATGTACTTAGTTCATAGGTTCAGGGCTAGAAGACCTTACTCATCACAGCTCTTAATGCTCCTAGCCTACTGCAAAGCCTGGCACCTGACTTGATGAATAGTTATTGGAATTAATCATCAGAAGAGACCAGTTTCTTCATCCTACATTTGTCTGAAAAATTGCTCTCTTTGTGGAAGCTTTTAATGGATTTCTCAAGTCTTTCTGAACCGTGACACATAATTCCTGACATTCAATGGAAGCAACAAATGAAAGGGATGAAAGCTGAGGTGGAAGCATAATTACTGCATATCAAAATATGCTTTGGGAACTGGAATTCGTAGGTGATGTGGGACAGTTTAACTCTGCCAGGGGCTGACAGTCCCCTTCTGCACAGCCATCCACGCTGCCACCCTGCCCTCCTCTCCCCAAACTTAATTGCCTTGCAATTATTGGCTAGGAAATAACCTGTAATCACTAGTGATTAATTGCTTGTCCCTGGAACTGACAGGAAGAATGGTCTCAGGGCTTCTGTCCATAGCAGCATTTAGCAGTGAAAACACAGCAAGTTGTTTTGGAAATGTCAGGGGGAAGTTGCCAGCTCTCCTCTCGGGCTTGGACGGCTGCTGGAGCACTTCGAGCTCCGCTATTTCCATTACAATGGGGCACAAATCATATGATTTTCACAGACAACAATGAGAAACCATCTCTGCACCTAAAAGAGATTCTGTAATGCATCTCCTCCTGCCGAGAAGTGGGAACAGAGCTCACCTTGCTTAGGTGATGCAGAGCATTGACCTGCACTGGGACTCTGCCTTTTTTGGAGAAGGCTGGGATGAGATTTTACAGAACCTGCCTTAGATTTTCTCAATTCCACCTTTCACACCCTGGACTGCATCAAAACCCATGTGCCCTCATGATCACAATGCGCAGCCCCACCTTTCTCTCCTGAATGGCAGGTTGTCACCACGAGCTCATCTTGGTGGGATCAAAGCTGATTCTTTTAGAACACTCCAAAGAACAGCATTATTTCATTTGTCATCCAGAAAAAAAGGGGAACAGAATTCCTTTCAGGTTATCATAACCATGTTATTTCTAATTCCAGCAGAGAGGAGCAGACCATATCTCTGCTGTATTTCCATGCCCATGTAGTTTCATTTCATCCCTTACAAGCTCTCCTATCTTGCTGTATGTGGAGCAGTATCCAGAATATTGTCAACTACAATCAAATATTTAGTAATACAGGAAAAAAACCCCAAAACCCCCCAAAAAACCTCCAAAAACAGCAATAAAAAAAGAGGTGCTGGAAAACCATGTATCCACTTCTGAAATCTCAAATGATTGGGGAAATCTTTACAAGAAATGTTACCAACCACATGTACAAGGATCCTGTTACTGGAGTTAGAAAAAAATGCAGCCATCACATCAGTGCAGCACCATAATTTAGAGGCTGAAATTCTCGTTCTGGGGTATGTGCCATAATTTTTAATAAAAACAAATCTAAAATAGAGCTGCTGCCAAGCAAAGCATTACCAGGGCTGCCAGAAGGCCTTCTGAGGAGCCAGCCCTACACAAAACCAGGCATTGTTTGGGCATGGCTGGTAAGGAAGGCTCATTTGGATAGTTTGTGGATTTGCATGGGAATTACAGCACATTGAGGTGCTTCTTTTTTGCTGAATTGGAAAATATTTGATGGGGAATGCTGTGGTTTAACCCCAAATGGCAACTAAACCCCACACAGCCTCTTGCTTCCACCCAGTGGGATGGAAGAGAGAATCAAAAGTGAGAAAACTTGTGGATAGAGATGAGGACAAGGAATTGGGTAAATCAGAAGCCGTGCATGCAAATAAAAAGCAAAACAAGGAATTCACTTGCCACTTTCCAAGGGCTGGCAGGCGTTCAGCCATCCCCAGGAGTGCAGGGCTCCGTCAGATGTAATGATGATGTGGGAAGACAAACACCATCACTTTGAATGTGCCCTAATTCCTCCCTCTTTCCCCAGCTCTGTACACTGACCATGACTCCACATGATCTGGGATATCCCTTGGGTCATTTGGCAACAGCTGTCCTGATTGTGTCCCCTCCTAATTCCTTGTATCCCAATCCTGCTCACTGATGGGGTAAGAAGAAGGAAAGCCCTTGGCTGTGTATATGCACCATTCAGCAAGAAAAAAAATCATCCCTGAGTTATCAACAGCACAAATCCAAAGCAGCCTTACTCTGGCTACTGTGGAGAAAACAAATTTTACTCCAGCCAAAAGTAGCACAGGGAAAAACGTATTTCTGAAAATTCACAGCCTCTCCTACTATGTTTTACACAGCAGCTGGGAACAGCTTTTCCAGATGGTTTGAGGTAGGAAAAGAAAAGCACATTTGCTGTATGACACTGGAAAGTTCACAGAGCCAGATGACAGACGTGAACCTGGTTTGGGGACAGGACTCAGCAATGACACATGGAAAACATGGCTTTTCCCACAGCACTTTCTGGATCTGTTCTTATGGCTGTCTCTGTTGGGTAAAAACTTTCCTTGTGAGTCTTTTGTACCAAAAAATATCCAATTAAAACCAGACTACTACAGCACAGAAAATATATAAGCGTTTTTCTAAAAATGCAACAAGTGGGTTGTAAACCGTTTAAGTTCTGCAGCTTTTGTTCATGCCAAGCCCTGAAGTAATGGAAACTGGATTCCAACTGACCAAAGCAAAATCTTGCCAAAAAAATCTTTTGTCTAGTACATTTGCTGCTTTTATTAAATACAAAGTCCCTTCTGGAGAAGATCAAGCAGAGTAAGTGGCAGCAAATCCTGGCATCACCTTCTGAGGTATTAGTGGCCTCTTGTATTGCCTTGTGCACTGGATTTTTTGTCTCACTTGCCAGAGCACCATTGAAGCTAAGTTATTAAATGACTGAATCCCAAACACATGTGTGATCAGCTACTTGGCCCCCCTTCTGTCTTGATTTGTTACATGACATGATTTTTTCTTTCTGCTCTGCATCTTGAAAAGGAAGTTCAATGTTGTGGAGAATTTAAAATTGGCTCACACTGCAGAGGAGATTTCATTACCAACATAGCAGCCCTCAAGGTACTCAGTAATTCTCTCCTTTATATTACTGGAATTTTGTGTATCTTTTCTAGGAACTAGGTATTGATCCTTGGAAAATGAAAAACCCTTAAAATAAAATATAGATAACTGCAATCCCAATGGTCCCATTAAAGGATTAAATGCTTCATTAACACCTCATAAGAACATTTGGAACATGAGTGGACAGCAAGTTTCCTCTTTCATCATTGGGGCACGGTATCCACAAAGGAGTGGGTCTTAAACTTCCCAGGATTAGTCTACACACAAATTACCACAGTGTAACCAAGATACATAGAACTTGCAGTGCTCTTTCCTTCCATATCAAACAGTTTTTCTGCTTAGAAATTGTTTTATCATATTCCAGCCTAAATCAGCTACTTAGCAATTTAATCTTAAATGAAATAGAGGAAAAGTAAACCTTCACAGAAACCATAATTAGTTTGACAAAACTAGGTTAAACTATCAATTAAACCAACACAACTTCACATATCCACGTGCCCTTGAACTTCTTGCCTGTGAGGAACCCACATCAAATTGCTGGACGTGATCTCCCTTGAAGTTTCAGCTTGTAGGTTTTGGCTGGGAGAAAGCTCTTCAGTCTAGCAGAGGTAGCAAATCTGACTGACATTTGAGAAACATAGAAATGCTGAGTCTCTACACATGACTACATAGTTTTCCTGTATTTATTTGAGCAGTGATGTGAAGGCAAAAAAAGAGCAGTGTGAGGTGTCCTGCTGATTTCCATGGCACAAAGGTACCTGTGAAAATTAAGTCCCCAAGCATTATGCAAGTCATAACTTGCACATCAGGTGGTGCCTGCCTGGAGTAGCTGGAAGCACACACTAAATTAGCAGGCTTATGAGAGTATAATTAGTTTCCAGTGAGGGACCCAAGAGAATTTGTCTCCAACGTGATTTCAGGTGCTAAATAAAGCGTAATAAAGCCCAAGGGGTAAGTACTCAATATAGAGACTGGATCCGCCTGAGCTAGAGTCTCCTATATCTCCCAAGGCTGCAAGAGGTTGTAGAGGCTGTCCTAAATCCTCATCCACCCACCCAGCATGCAAATGATGCCTGGATCACAGCTGTCCTCCTGAGTGGGTGAAAGCCCCCTCAGAAACTCTGTCTCAGCCCAGAGAGACAGAAAATGGATCCATTTATGGGTCTGGCTTCCTAATACCTCCAACAATCTCCTTCTGCATTTTCTGCCAGGTTTCCTATCGATTATTTCATCCAGCTAGAGACTGATTATACCTGAGACATCAATGGTGTTATGTAAATATCTATCCTATATAATCAGTGTTATCTACCTAAGGCTTCTGAGGTTTCCAGTTTACTTCTGACAGGTTCATGAAGAGTAACTCAAGCTAATGATCCGTGTCAGTTGGCTTAAATTCCTCAGCTGGAAAATGCTCAGGGGGGTTGCAAATCCAAAAAGGTTGAAAACCGAGGCAGTCAATAGACAGATAGTGTCAGTCTGATACTCTTAGTGTCTGACAGAAAAAATACCAATAGCTGGCATGATTGATGGGAAATGAAGGAAATACCACCCACAAACAAAAAGTAAATAAACAGGATCTGAAAGGGCTGCGTTGCATTCATTTTGAGATTTGTTACTTTTCCCTTTTTTAAGCTGATTCGATTTCACTCCTTGGAGTAATCCTTGGATCCAGGCAAACTTTACAATAAAGAATGAAATAAATTCATACTGCCCTCATGGCAGCACCTTTAACATGGGCTCCATTCCCACCTGAGTGGAGCTTCTGTGAGCTGCCATGGAGAGGAATGGAGATACATCATCTTATATTGAGTGACCTCTGTGTAATCAATAGTGTGTTGCTCAATGCTGTGTAAACATATAAGTAAAAAAATTAAAGAGAGGAAATTAATAATAATTAAATAATAATTTAGTTGTTTAAAAAAAAACCACAAAAAAGGTCCTTCTTGAATGTGTTCACCTCCTCCTGGTGTTTGAAATTCTAGTGTTAAGCCATTTGGAACCAGAGTTTTTGGCTGGAACCTGGGAGTTTGAGTTCTGCCAGGCTACAAATAAACATAGATTGATGTACATATCTGTTAGCTTCATTTTGACAAGTTTTCAAGCATTTCAGGTCTTTCACATACTGCGGTCGAAATGCCAACAAGGTCATTCTAGGAAATACAGAAATTCACCATGACATTTCCAGTGTGAGAAATGCATCAGTTTAGGAGTAAAGGAAAAGAGATGAGAGAAGGCACCACACGGGGTCTGTTATAGGCACAGGTGGGGAGGATCTGAAGGAACTTCATGAAGTGTAATATCATTAATAGGCAAGATACTGATGGATACCTCTCAGTTGGTGGCACTGGAAGAGTGTGACCTAGACCAGTTTGTGGAATACCAGGTCAAAGTACATGGAAGACCATGCCTGCTGCCTCAAGAAAGCATGAAGAAATTTAGGGTGGAAAAGGAAAGAAAGAAAAGCATGTGGGTCCAAACACACACTGCTTTTGTTTAAAATGAGCCACTTCCAGGCACCTCTGAGAAAACAAAGCCAGGTGAACTGTGATCTCAGCTCTTGGCAGCAGCTCAGTCCCAGCCACACAGAGCATTTCAGCAGCAACTCAAAGTGTCATTTCCAAGGAGGCTGGAGTCTCTTTTCCAAGGACCCAAATCTCTTCTCACACGGAATGAAGTGTTCTGATTTTTCAAGCACTACACCTAGAGTCTACTTGTACCTTTATCTGCCTTCCATCCAACAAGTCTTTCGGGGAATGTAAGACTCATCCTTTGCACCTGGGGCTTCAGTTGGCATTTGAGCCAGCTTTCAGTATTAACCACACTCTCTCCTTAGGCTGGAGCAAACTATGTGGCTGGCACAATAAAAACAATCTGGGGTATCACAAGAGGAGGAAAAGCCTGGCTTCCCCCTGGCAGCACAGCTGTGAGCAGGTCGTGCCACACGCTGTGACAAACTCAACTTAACCAGGACAATGCAAACACTGCCAACACGAGTTATGTTGGGAATGAGTGATGCAAGTCCTTGTTGCTACTTTCCCTTCACACCTTCAAGCCTTTTGTCCAAGCTGCACCAAAGAAAAAAAAAAGTGAGAAACATATCATTCTCTGGAGGGGTGAGGAAATACTGCTATTCTGAGCAGGAAAGAACAAAGTCAGTCCCTGAGCCAATATGTAGATCACTGAAGAGTTTACATATTGTCATCAAGAATAGATGCCAGAATCTGATGTCTTTGATGTCTTTGATGGCCCATCAACAGTCTAATCAGCAACATAAAGCCATCTCAGAATGGAAATTATTTGTCACACTCTGAAAGACTGACATTTGACATCTGGTTTGACAGGTTACAAGGCACCCTTGTAAATGAAGAAATTCAGTTCTTTCATCAGTGTCTATAAATAACACTTCTGTCATCCTGGGCGTTCTGGGATTCTAAAAGGTGAATTTGGACATCACCCTCCAAGGCCACCTGGCATGCTGCACTCCTCCTTTCTCATCAGGAAAGAGAATTTCTAATTGCCTCTCAACTCACACCTCTGAGAAGACCCTAAAGCCAAAGGATCAACATATATAGGAAATACAAGGGTAGACAGAAAATTGGCTGAAATGTCCCATGATTAACCTATCAAACACAACGGTTGTGTGTTACAATGTTGGGACATAAATCAGACATTAATTAACATCCCACTCACTGCAGGATGCTCTGAAATACTAATACCTGCAGAAGAAAATGTCCTTTCTACGCCAGTCCTGGTGCAACTCTCCATTGCTCAGGGATGTAGGGACTGAGACACAGTTTAGTGTCTGGTACTACTGCAAAATGCAGAACAGTGAAGCACTTCACAACAGTCATTAGAGATAAGGTACCCTGCTTAGAAGCTGTAACAGAGCAACAAGATCATGCCAGCAAGCACCAGAACACCCTAATTGAATTATCTTTTAAAGAATGAAGCACTTGTGGCAGTCTCCTGGTTCTGTGTGCAGAGAGTTTCACAGCACTGCAATGTGCAGAAAAGGCTCCATCTTCAAGGTCACTGCTGATTTTATGCCCACTTATATCCAGGACAGTTTTGATGGGCAAAGACTGCAGAGTTTTTCCCTCAAATCAATTGCCCTGATAAGAACTTGCACAAATGGCTGCATAGGATGAGAGCAGATGTCTGTCTAATCCTCTGTCCCCTTCCTCATCATGGTCAAAGTCAAAATAAATGCTGGACTCCACCTGACAGCCTTCCTGGAACAGAGTCAAACTCAAGTACGTTTGCTTTGCATTTGTGCATCAACAGACTGAAATTCTGGAAAAATAACAGGGGACGTGTATTAAAAGCTGGGGGTTTTCCAGTAATAACTCCTATAAACCAATCACACCCATTGAAATCAACCAGGCATGCCATTTATTTGGTGCTTTGATAAATTACAGCCCTGGGGGGCACTGAGGGCCAGATTTTAAAAGCTGTTCAGCTGTTTAACTCTCATTGATTTCAGTGTAATTGATTTCAGTGGGAGTTAGGGGCCTGCATTGCTTCACACTTTGGGCCAGGCCCTCCTATGGTAACTGTACCAATTAGGCAGGAGAGCCATTTATCAGGAGCCCCATTAAACAGAATCAGAGGTGCCCAATTACATCTAAATTACCAGCTCAGCCCCCATGATGTTGGAAGGGGAGGGGTGGGATGCTTGTTGCTGTAGCACAGGCACCACCACTGACAGGGGAGCATGTCTTCCATTGTATCCCACTTCCAGCAGTGCTCATCCAGGGAAAACATCCTGCTGCCTCCATTAACCCACGGGGTATTTCCACCCTCCCGTCGGGTCACTCTGTCACTGCAGCAGCCTAATGGTGTAATGGATACCAGGAGGAAAAGCAGCCCGAGTCCAAACCTAAATGAGTGGGGCTTACATAATTAGAGGGTGAGAGAAAGAGAAACTAGCATCAGAGGCACGGCCTTTTCAGGGTTTCCAAGGCAGCAGTGTCTGCTTCTCACGCAGCACGCACCACAATCGTGTTCGCAGTGCTACGGCATCGGTTTCCCCTACGAGGAAGAGAAAAGAAATCCCCACTCTTTTGAAATGTGAGTGCTTTTGAAACAACAGAGAGAAGGTCTGGGACATTATGCTCCACATGAGTAGTTGTGGTGATATCTTCATTTATTTGATACCATCTTCTGACATTTCGTTCCGTTTGCAGGCGAGCCATTTGTAGCGTTCCGTACAAAGGGTTCTGGTGCCATGATCTTTAGCTTTTGCCCTGCATTTAATACTAAAGATCACTCAACCATGATGAAACCAGCTGGATGAAATTCCTCCCCTGCAAGACACGAGGGCCAACGACGGTATGAAAGATGTGGGGCTGCTCTGTCATTTATGGCTTCGTATCCCATATGTTTGTCTGATTGGTGAAGGGAAAGGTCTGTTTATTAATACAATAGCTCATGTGAATTGCAAGCAGCTGAATGGAAAAGAAAAAAAAGGAAAAAAAGCAGCCAGGAAGGCAATGCAATGACTGAGCAGGACAGCCTTAAGGGAGCTCCCAGGGAGCTGCTGAAAACCACAGGAGATGGCAAATTTGGATGGCTAAGCCTTCCCTAGCACCATGTTTTGAGAAATAATCTTGGTGAAAAGGGTTCTAGCAAGGGGGGAAAAATATCCTTTTTTGTAAAAACACTGAAAATTTCTGTCAGAACGCCAACAGGTAAAGCAGGGAAAGAAGCTGACTCGGAAGTATAGAAATATTTCCCTGGACAGATGGATCGCTCTATATAGGTCAAAATTTTGTTTTCTGCCAGCCTTCTTTCTCACTCCTAGGATGACACCAGCTGCACCACATTGTACTGCTGGTTCCTCATTCCTGAAAGCAGATTTTTCCAGGTGCCAAACCAATCAGAACAATGTAGGTAGCTCAGGTGATGACAGGAACCCAGAGCCAAAGTATTGGGCTAAAATCCATAAGACAGCATTCCTAGAATTGATATCATCAGGAGAGAAACCTCCTGGCCTGCCTGTACCACCAGGTCTCCCAGGACATCCCTCCCAGCTCAAACAAGCTACAGTCCCTGGAGTGCCTGGAAAAGGTAAAAAAACAGAAAACAAAACCAAAACCTGCTTCCTTTTTAGTTCATCTGTTAATGAAAGCTCCTTGTTACCCACAGCCCTGCTCCAGCATGAATGAGCCAGTTAACACAGTGATGGGGTGTCAGTGCCTCACTGTACTCCCAATTCAAGATTTAATGCTTACTACTGTTAAGGGAAAAAAATATGAATAACTCGTTTAGCTAGATTTAATTTCCTTACTCTCTGCAAAGTCTACAAATTAATTCCTCAGTGGATTTCTGTTCCAGCACTTAACCTGATCTTTTCAGACACAACAATGATAATTTCTCACTTCCTGCCTTATTCTGCAAGAAAATAGCTCCACAATACCCTGCCTTCTCTGACCTACCCATGGTAGAGCTCTCACACAGCTATGCCAGAGAGAACAAAAATAATTTTATATATTTGGGTGGAATTTCCAATACTACAGTGGTTGTTTTTAATCGGAAAAACCCCTTGTTCTTCATGGGACCAAGATCAAACACCACCATGGTTTTCCCTTAGTGGGTACCCAACCCAAGCACTCATTTAATTTCACCTAAGGCTGGGGGAAATAAATTCATTTTGCTTTCCTGCACCATATTATCCCAATCTATTTCTTCTCTGTTCTTTACCCAGCTAAATTGTTCATTCACTGTTGAGTCCAACTAACCCTTTTTATAACGTGCTGGTTTTCATAGGTGTGGGAAGGAGGGCATGGAGAATAATGAGACTCATAATAACTCCCAGCCTGTAATTTGTAGAATCTGGCACTTGGGAAAAGCTTCAAATATTTTTTCTTGTGATGATGAAAAATGAAAAGGAAAAAAAAAAAAAAGTGGTGCTGCTTGGCCAAAGGTTTCATGGCTGAGGAAATCATCTGTAGCTCAGGGTGAATGCTGGCTCTCTGCTTCCCAATGAGCTCATGTTTTCACACATTAGGCTGTAAAATTGTTATGTGGAGGTTTAGGGCCTCTGGTTTCTGACTGTGAGTGACACAGAAGGGCACCTCCGTGCCATGGTAACAAGCCAAGGACACACTGTTGTAGCCAGAGAGTGCACGGAAGTAAAAGTGTGGCAGAAACAGCAAAGCTGGATGGGTTGTTCATCAGGACATGTTTTTAGAAAACCAGGGGAAAAAATGGGAAAAAAGACAAAGTCATTGATACTGCCTGTTCACTGCAGAGAATGTGTCAGGACCTGGTGCTTCCATAGATGTTGGAGTGGATGCAAAGTGGGGCTGGGATTGCTGAGTGCTGCCACTGGGGCTGTCTCAACCAGGAATCTTAAAGTCTTCTTTCTTCAGATGTTTTTTCAATATATTTTCTTTTACACTTGTAAAACCTCCCGTCTTTATTCTTACTTATGGAATTTCTCCATTTCTCAAGTAGTTTTTTTCTACCCCATCCTCCTTAAGACAAGATTCTCTTGGGTCATAAAAGCCCCTGCTCAGCCCTTTCTGAGATCAAACTCCTTTTGCAATTAATGAGTACCTGGCCCAAATCAGGAATGGTTTCAGGACCTCTGACTCAAGAGGTCTCTGAGCAACTCTTCAGCCCAGGTTACCACTTTCATTTTTAAGTAAAACACATCTCCAGTGTCTCCAACAGAGAGGTGTGTGTGCTAGCCAAGAGTTTTAATCCTTCCCAGAGGCCTTTTGCAGTTTTTAGGCTGGCTGACAAGCCTAGAGCTTGTGCACAAGCTTTTAAACATCTGCTCTAAGAGCACCATTTTAGCCCTTTGAGTTTGGCCTTACAAATGCTATTTTTGGCCTGTGCTAGTGACTGACATGCTGTCCTGCTGACTGTGTTATAGCCTGGAAACGCTGCAGGCTGTGAGCTGCAGGACTCTTGGTTTGGGAAAAACACAGGTTTCTTCTGTAAATCTCCAAAATCTGAGTGTGTTTTAGCAATAACAAGAAGGGAAAGAGATGAAATGGGTGGTGAAAAGCATTAATATATAATAAACAAAACAGTGGCATAACAGACAGAATTTAATCAGCTGGAATCTCAAATACTGGTGTAGAAGTGGAGTATTTATAGAAAAAGGCTCCTCCAGCTCTGTTTAAAAATACTGACAGAAGTTGGAGGGAAAACTCAGATTACTGTATAGGGTGGAAATGGCCAACCTAGTGTAACATTTGCAAGTCTCTGGAATTTTTTGGGATTTCAAGCAGCTTGGGGCAGAGTATAGTGCACACACATGGTGCCTGCCATGTGTTCAGCCCTCTCCATCAGCAGGCCAACTGCCAGGATTTGTGCAGCATGTCTGAGGATGTGTTTGGATAAAGCATCACTGGAAAGGGAACTTATGCAAACTTCCCTGAGATCACCTGAAAAATTTCCACACACACCTCTTAACATGGTGGCTGTTTTATAACTCCAGCCCAAATGACATCACTATAGAATTTTTAAACCTTTGTGACTGTCCCTCCATTTCCAGACAGGGAGGGTGTTTTTCTGTACTTCACCAGCTCAAAATTCATGCATCAACAAGCTCAAACATCTGTTGCATCTCTTTCAGGTTCCCTTTCAGGTGGCTTCAACCTGGAGCACACAAAACCTGCAGCAGGGGTGTGGAGATTGTGCCACGTTGCCACTAAATAGTTCCCTCAGACACAGGCAGAGGTAAAGTGCTCAGAATATTGGAAGGACAGCTGAGCTGGACACAGGTTTCATTATTCAGTGGATAACAATCCTTCCTGTGGCAATGAAAATAATCTTGGCAGTGCCCAAAGTGTCTCTGTGAGTGCCGAGGAGGCGCCAGCTGCTGACATGGTGGGAGATTGAATTCAGCCTGGGGAAAGGGCAGGATCATTTCTGGTTGTAGCTGCAAAACAATAAGGGGTGAAAGGAGAAGGGCAGGAACATCACTGCAGTTTATGTGGCTTTTCCCTAAGCTGACCTCTGTGGATACATTTATTCTTATTTCTTTGAATTTAGCACTTGTTTGCTGGCTTTATTTTATCATGATTTTTTTTTGCTTCTTTCAGAACCTCAGAAAATTCTTGAGATCATTCTATCTACATATCCTTACACCTACATATCTGCCCCTAACCTGATCCCAAACTATCTCCAGGCTTGATGGGGCTGTGAGCAACCTGGCCTGATGGAATATCCCTGCCCGTGGCATGGGGGCTACAACCAGATCTTTCAGTTCCCTTCTAAGGACCAGTCCATGATTCTGTCAGACCTTTGGGTCAGATTCTGCCCGATTCTATCAGCTACATCCAAGTTTCAGCTGAAGAAAAGGCACAACCATGGTTTTAATATTTATTAGAGCACTAGAGAGTGCGCTCAGAAAAAAGACAGCAATAGACTGGAGCAGAGTTCAAGCCTCTCAAAATACAACCAAATCCAACTGCTCAGCACACTGTTGCAGAAAGCCAAGCTCCTCTTTACAGTGTTTGACTTTATTTAAAAATGCAAATGGCTGCAGCCCCCCATCCATCTGATCTGCCAGAGAAGAGGAGTTTGAGGAGGTACAGCAGAGCACACAAAAGTGATTTCAGTACATCTTGTTATGCTGCAGCAGAAAACTCCAAAATGAAGCCTGAAGACTTAATGTATCAATGAGCACTGATTTTGCCTTTCACTGAAGGTACAGAAGAAGCAATAAACACTTCTGTAAACCCTGTAGAGAGTCCCTGCACAGTTTTTTGCAGACACTGTCTCCCCAGATGATTAACAAACAGCAGTAATGGGTCTGTGTTTGAGCACAACGCTGCTGGAGTTAATATCCAAATCCTTCCCTGTTTGGGAAAGGCATTTTCTAGGTGTTTGAAAATGGGCTGGTTAATCATCAAAACTGGAGTCATTCAGGCAAGAGGTACTCCAGAGATGAGACAGCAGGGAAAAAAAAAAAAAAAAACAAACCTGTTCTGTTTGCTAAAGGTGACAGATTTAACAATATTTTTTTTCTTCTGGTAGACAGATGTTTCATCTGTGTTGACATCAGGGAGTATGGTCATGTAAGTTTGTGTAGACTATTTTATTGATACTGAATACAGGCAAAAATTTGTGGGATTTTTTATTGTAGTTTTTAAACAGTCAGATGTTGCAAGACATTGTCTATGGATAAAAAGAAACACTGCATAAGCAACTCTTAACAATTAACCAGAATTCTTGCACCAACAGTGCAACAGGGCACAAAATCTTCTCTCATTATACCCAGTTCGGATTTTCCACCCTTGATTTGGCTTTCTGCCAGCAAGAGCACTGGGCCAGCACCATTTCCTTTCAACCTTTCCTACTGAAATTGCAAGACACAAATTTCTGTCAAGGAGCATTTGCTGGCCTGGAGAGGTGATGTGTGCAGGTGCTCGTGAAATGCTGTGAAGATGCAGAATGCTTCAGGAGTGCTGCTTGCTCTGCAGGAGGAGCAGAGCAGCTGGGGATGCTCTCCCAGAGCTCGGGGAGGAGGAAAGGTCACTGTGGTGGCACAGGAGGGATGGGGAACTGAGGGGAGATCTCAAGGGCAGCGTGCTGAGGCATTTGGAAGAGCAGAGCTGCTGTCAGCCCCCACTGAGATCTGAATGCATTTGTTGCTGTGACGAGGCTAACACTTTCTCTTTTGTGCTAACTTTGGTTCCTTGCAGTGCACATCCTCCCCCTCTCCCCCTCGAGCATCTGCTGAGGTCACATCTTCTCCTGTGCTCCCGCCGCCTCCGCGTTTTGGGGGTGAGCACTCATTGCTGCTCACCCCACGAGCTCCCTGCACGTGCCCAGCCTCTCCCCCAGCACTGGGACACATGGCACTGCTGGGACAGAGTGGCACTCAGGCTGGGGACAAGGGCACTGTCAATCCCAGCACACAAAGAGAGCCAGAGAAGCATCCGCACTGTGCATGCTGAGAGGCTCGAGCCGTGCCCAGGCAGCAAGGCCAGCTCAGGACGCCACAGCCCTTCCCTGGGGCTGGGGAGGGAGGGATGGCTGTTTGCTCAGGGTCTGCAGCATATCCACAGGGCTTTGCTGCCACTGGACCCTCCTCAGCATCTCCCTAGAGGGAGGAAGGCATTGGAGCAAGAACTGCACACTGTCGCTGGGGTGCATCCTATTTTCTCTTCCAAATTCAGGATGAAGGACAGAAATTAAGTGAGAGCCAGAAGATACTGCGCATCAAATGGAGCTGTCAGTATTTTTTCTCTTCTACAAGTTCTGGTCTGCTGGACATTGGGCCACCAGCCTCTCCCTGCTGCCTCATTTCAGATGCTTTGTGTAAGCCATTTAAATTCCTTCCTTTGGCACCCATGCAGCAGGTTTTCTCTGCTGGTGTAGGCACCTCAGCCTCAGTTCAGTGGCAAGGGTGGGATTTCTGTCCTGCACATCATTCTAGCCATGGTCTATATGTACCACCTGCAGACAGGGATGGGGAGCTGGCAGGCTGGTGAATCCTGTCCTGAGAGCAGGAAGAATCTCTCCAACAGAAAATTCTCACTAGACTAAATCTAAATTAAATCCTTCTCTGTCCTTCCTAAGACCTGAGTAGCCCTTGCTGAAGCTTTTACTTTTCAGTTTAACACTTCAGGTATCTTATATGTTCTCTACCCAGGGAATATCCACTAATAAGGTCTGAGCATACTCTTGCAATTTCTTTCAAAGCTAACTAACACTAACCTATCCCTTCAGGACTCCACCTTAATTACTATAACTTTACTCCTACTCCTGGCATATATATTCCTGGCCAGTGCTCCAGATTAATGCATTCTTTCCAGATGGGGCAGGTTCTGGGATTTGGGGGAGTGGAGATCATCCATGAAACAGGGGGAGAGGAGGAGGAGCAAGAAATGATCAAACAAGTTAGAAAATTTTTCCAGTCTACCCACCCCAAAATTTCCAAACCAAAGGAATAAAAATGAAGCCAAAACAAAATTGGAATCTTGGGATTTAGGGCCTCCAGAGAAGGATCCAACTGATTTATTTTCTGCAAGAAAATTTCCCTAAAATATGGCAATTCAGATGGAGTGAGGCAATGCACGTGAGCTGACTTAGGCTAACATTACAGTGGAAAAAGTGAGTGCAGCAGTTTTTATGTATTAACTTCCATGTACACGTTGTTAAAACAATATATTTCAGTGCAGGCCTGCCAGTTGCAGGGGTATATTTTCAAGCTGAAAAGACTGGTCCCTTCACACTGAGACAGGAATTTTTACTGAAAAAATTGACCTAGAAGTGATTTTTTAACAGAGCGAAAAGTTTATAATGGTGAATAATCCAAGGCTGAAGAAAACTATTTTTTTGAAATATCCATTTTTACTTCCTCTAAACTGATTTTCTCCAACACTCTTATTTTCTGTTTCTGCCATTAAATCCCAAAGTCAGGTTTTTACTGTGCCTCAGCCCTTCAGGCTGTGCTGTTCTGACTCCTCAGCACTCCAGGAGCCTTGCAGGAATTAAGTGCCTCTCACAATAGGACACATTTCTAGGGTGAAGGTTTAATTTGGTTCTGGACTGTGTGACTAAGCGGATGAAGAAGTAAACAAGAACTTCCTCATGCCTCTCCATCGGAGCTCTAAGAGTAAATGGGCTGATTTGCTCAGTTACGGGTGGGAAATGAACTGAAGCAATCCTGCATCCACCACATGTCCAGCCAAAAGCAATTTAGCCAGCTAGGAAATAAGGAAAACTGGGATGGGCTGCTGGTCCAGGGCTGTCATATGCTGTTATCCTCCTCAGGTAGGGAGCAATGCCATGAAAGTTCAGATCAGTGGGACTCCATGGCACCACACTTGTGCTGGAAAAACTTTACAGCGAACACAAGGGTGTTTCTGGGTTTAGACAGATGGGTTGGTCATGGCTTTTCTGGGGCAGCATATTCAATTTATCACTTGTTGGATACAGAGCAACAGTGACCTGCTTCAGCAACTCAGTATCCCACAGACTCTCCCTTTCAGGGATCCTTCTGTATGGACCAGTCCAGTGGTAGCCCCCCAAATTCTTCCCCTGGATCACAGCAGAAGATGCCCAGAGCCTGCATTTTGCTGTCAGGCCTGCAGTGCCATGCACAGGTAAGGGGACACCAGGAGGCATTCTATCCTAAAACCAGAGGGGGATTGTATTGCCATCCTTCTCAGCTGCCTCACAACGCCCACCTGAAGCAGGTAAATAGCTTTTCTAACAGAGGTGTGTTAGCTGGGTGGCTGTGGCCATCCTAGAGGCACATCCAGGCAGGGCTGTCCTGCTGCACAGAAAGCATTGCAGGGATGCAGGATGTGACTCCTGAATGTGTGCAATCACTTTGGTGTGTGCCGTGCCCAGCCCACCCTGGGAACCAGCTTGGACAGTGCTTCCTTGGGGCTCCCAACCTGTCTGGGGCACACATTCCCTTAGATGTGAGCAGCACAGACAGGAGCACTGTGTGAATTTCCTGCTTTCGTCTTCTTTGTCAGCAAAACTGTGTTCCTGTCCTGGGAATACCCCAGTGATGCTGATGAGCTGGGATTAGAAGGACTTTACATAAGGCTGTTTGATTAAGTGGCTATTATCAACTAAAAACTTGGTGCTTCCCATTAAGTGCTCTCAAATGTGTGTCCTCATTTTACTTATTTTGTGCTTGCATTATGCTTCAGAAGAGGCAGCCTGGCCTTTCTGCCTCGTCCAGGCCCTTTTGCCAACACTAATAAGATGTTCTGTCTTGTTCAGTGCTCGTTTAAGGCATGCAATGCCCCGATGGAGCCCTTCCTTAAAGGTGTTTCTCTAAAATCAGCACATCACTGTAGTTTGCCATGCAAATTGGCCCAGCCCTGTGAACTTTCTGCTCCCCACCAGATCCTTCAGCTCCTCTCCCTCGAGGCAGATTTCTTCTTCCAGCAGATCAAAGCCTGCAGCACTGACAAAGGACTAAAACAATAAGGTTTTCACCTTTTGTCTTTGTTTCTATTACTGTGCCAGTGCACTTTGATTTGCTCTTTTGCAGCATCTGTGCTCAGGCTGCAGTGATTTCCCATAATAGTCCAATATACTTTTCATGATCCATGTTCAATTTATACCCACACCCCACTTTAATCCTTCTGTCCAGATCAGTTATTTCATACTTTTGTACATCAAATTGCTTTCACCATCTGTTGGCCCAGTTGCCCTACATAAGCCAAACCCTCTGAAGGTATAATTGCAATATTGTTCATTATTTGCTCATTCCCTTTCCTCCCAATATACATAATGGCAGCAAAATGAAGAAATAATTTAAATCTAATTTAAATTCCCTTCAGGTTTTTTACACTGTGCTGATCAAAATAGTAGCTAGGGTCTTCAAAAGAAGAAGCCATCCATCTCAGAAGAGCCTTGATGCCCTTGGATAGCTATCTGTGAAAATGAGTGAATTTTTGTAGGACTGGAGCACCATGTACCAGCATTTAACTAAGCTGATGGTAAATGCTATCAGCACATCAGCATGCTGTTAAATCATTGCGCAGAAGAATTCCAATCTGGTTAAATAGGATCTGATTTTATACTGCCACTTCCATGAAATAAATGTACTAAAACCATTTTTTTTTTTCTTCTTGTCTTATCTATTTCCATCCCTATTTCAGCCCAAGCTCGTTGTACACTGTGCACTGTGCTTGGGCAGCTTTTCAGGCATCCACAGAGAAAACCTGCGAGCACCAACCCTCTTCCCCAGGGATAACTATTCCTTGAGCTTTGATTTAATTTTTCCTGCAGTCAGGAGGCCACCCACAGAGCTCCAGTTCTGCCTGACCTGCTTCATTTCTTCCCCAGCATTAACAGCAAGGGCACAGAGGGGCATCAGTCTCTGGCAAGATTCACAGGTTAATTCAGACCTGGGTTTGCATTTACCTTCAGGACTTCCAGTGGGGAGGAAACTGCCCAGCATCAGAGGGAAATGTTCCAGTGCAACACATTCCACCGGCACCCAGCTCCTGCAGGAGTAATGTCAGTGGAGATAAATAAGACATGTAATTTCTTGTCAGGCTGTTGCATTTCCCACCGCTCGTTTTAACAATTACACCCTGCGACTTTTTTTATTAAACAACCAAAAAGAATAGATTTGTGTAACCCAGGAAGAAAAATTGCCTGGAGAAATGAAACATACCCAGACTTAATCTTCTCTCCTGCGCTTTTTGAGGTGTTTGAAATGAATGTGTTCTCAGGGCAGCAGTCTGTAATGAGACCCGTGGTTTTGGCACTTCTCTGCCGTGCTCCCTTCCTCACCAGCCAATTTCATTACAGAAATTTACAGAAATTATAAACCCAGGAGGAATAAAAGGACCCATCCAAGCCATGGCACAACTTTCTCCTCCTCAAACCAATGGAAACACTGCCACAGTTTACAACAGGGATTGCCAAAATCCCACCATTATTTCATATGCAGCTTTCTCCAAGCCTTATTTTTAAAGCAATTAATAGAAGGAGTGATTGACCTTTAGAGAGCCCTATCCCAGTGGGATTTGCAATCAATGCTTCTTCCGAGTGCTTCTTTGCACTGGCATCTGTATCAATTAGTGGCTTCTTCTACAGAAAGGTTACACAAACACAGTTTTATTTCTTATTATTAATTATTTTTTAGACAGGGCCAAGTTTTAAGCAGCTACCCGGACTTAACAGCTTCAGTGTTGGATTTACTCTTGTAAGAAACGTGCTGCTTTTAAGACTGACCTGGAAAATAGATATTCAAGGAGCAGACATGCTAAAAGAGGTGAAGCACTTTGTTTTGCTTTCAAGACCAGAAGGTTGCACATAAAACACACTCCAATACTCATGACTACAACTTCAATGCTTTTTAAACAGCGATGATTCTGAACTCAAGACCAGCCTGTTGTAAATAGATAATAAGATCAATCTGAAACCCTCTTTGTATGCTCAACTGGTGCACATTTGAAACAAAAATAAAATGTAGAAAAGTAAAATTGAACTTTCTTTGAAGACCAAATAGAGAAGATACGGATACATCAACCTTGGGTCTAGAAACATCTCTGTTCAATTCCAATTCAACAAAATGCAACATGGTCTAGCCCCATTAGGACTGGGAGGAAGATTGAAAAAAAGGTAAAGCTTGTGGGTTGAGAAAAGAACAGTTTATTAAGTGAAAGAAAATAAAATATATCAATAATACTACCCACAATAATAACAATTGTAATGAACGTGTTAAAAATGGGGGAAATTGGGAAAGGAGAAAGGTTGGGGGATAAAGGCTTTTGTTCCACAAGATGTGCAAGTAATTAAAATGCTGTACGTGGAATATTTCTCTTGCGAGGGACAGAATACAATCTCCTTTAAACAGCTAAAACATCCTGTTGGGTGTATTTTTTCCAGGCAGAACAAGCTGAATCTTCCCTAGTATAGTTTGTTCTGTTGGAATTGGTAGGAGAGGTCCCTCCGCGATGGCTGGGGCAGGATGAGTCAAGACCTCCACAGAGATAACTGCTGCTTCAAAAATCAAGGGCATTGATAAAGTTGAAGAAAGGCTTGAAGGAATAAGTGCTCGGTTTTGCCACTACCACTGAGTTTCAGGGCAATTTTTAACGCAACATCTGGGTTATAAACATGAAAATATGGCACTCCAGACTCACAGCCACCTGAACGTGGCTGAGGGTGAATGCTCATTTCTATCATTTCTCACCAGGGCGAGTATTGATTTCATTTCTCACACTGCACCAGCCACTTGACCAAACTGCAATCCAATATTTAGTGTGTTCGTCACACTGGCTGGTGGGGGCCTGTGGTGTGTAGTCTATCACATGGTGACCTTTATGGTGACTGGCATAGCCTTAATCATGATAGAAAATGCTGATACAGAGGTATTCACATCATCATTTCTAGCACTTAAAATAGGATTCTTGAAGGAGTAAGGTATGAGTAGAGTAGCATTTACTGTTCCCTGTGGACAAGTGCAGTGATTTGTTGTACAGTTTAATGTTGGGGTTTTTTCTAAGGACAGGGACAAAAAGTTGGCTGCATAGGCAGCTGAGAGGAGGTAAATGCTCAGTTTTAGATGAAGGAGTGCTCAGAACAGAGGCATCAAGGCTGAAATTCCTCACATTAACTGCTTGCACAACTTTTCCCAGCAACCTCGTTCCCCTCCAAAAGCACTGAGCAGAGTTTGAACCTCAAAATGAGGGATGAGCCAGTGACATTGTCAAGTCCTGTAGAGGCTTCATATTTGTTATGCTGAAGATGGAAGATGCTCAGATTGTCTGGGAGCACACAGACATTAAAAATGGCCAGGAGAGCCCAGCCCACAGGGAGTTTGCATTGTTAACAGCTGCCCTATGAGCTGGAAGGTCTCTGTTCCCATGAGAGGTCCTGACAGCAGAAACTGTTTTTCATTGAGACCAGTCTCACCCCTCAGTGTCCTCTCCCTGTAAGAAATAAATGAAAGGGATCAATATTTTTCCATGCTAATTTTGCCATTTGTTAGCCTTCCTTGTAATCTTTGAGCTTTTTTCACCTTCCAAACTATCCTTCCCTTCTATAAACATTATCACCTGTCCAAAACATTTTGCAGTTATTGCATGAGCAGTATCTACATCTTCTAAGCAAGAACTTTTGATTGATGGTGAGGTCCTCCCCACTGTGAAGGGTTAACCTGAATCTCAGGTGCTACTCAAGCTCCCAGGCTGACCCTCAGTGAAAATTAATAGCTTGTATCTGTTTAATATTCCTTTCCAGCACATTGTCAAATCGTTTCATCTGTGCTTAAATGGATCAGTGGTTTTCATCTTCAGTGTTTCCTCGTTCCTCTTTTGGGTTTTACTAATTCTTTGTTGTTTGTGGGTATTTTTAAAATCAGAGAAGAAAGTTCATTGCTTTTATTTTTATTTCACAAGGTTTTCATAAAGTTGGAAGTAAAGGACGGATATAACATTAAAAGATCTATGTTGTCTTGCTCCAACTAAAGAAGTGGACCACATCTATGCCTTTTATAAGTTGCATTACAGACATGGCAGTGTCATCATTTGCAGCTAATCAAAACATGCCAGTTGGGCATAGATTTTCTAAACACATGTATCAGTCTTATTTGTCATGCAAGTCATAAATTTAAACTGATGCATCTGTTACAACCATTGGTGCAAGAGATGGAAAAGATCCATAGGGAGGCTTTCAGCTTTCCATTTAGTGCTAAAGTGGAACAGAACTCTATCAGATGTATTATTATTGTCATTATTATTTAATATCCCCCTCTGCCTCCCCCATGCATTAGCCACTTAACAGCAAGCATGAGTGCAGCCCTTGTCTCAGCCTGCTCCATCCAAGTGACAGACGGGTGTCCAAGGGACAATAAACCACATTTCAAAGAGGATGGCCAGGATCCTCCTGGAATGGCTGCATGGCTGCTCAGGAGAGGGGCCCCAGCTGGCTGCTGGGCACAGAGGAGTTTGGGGGCTGGAGTGGCTGCTGAAGGGTAAACGTGATGGTGCAGCCATGAGCTTTCCAGAATGGCTCGATGGTGAATGAATTCAAGGGGTGATTGTGAGCATTGATACTTCATTAGACACCATAGACACCAAGGAGTGACAGAAAGAAAGAAGCATAAAGGAATATATTGCAGATGCTGAATAACAGAGAGATGGTAAACTGACCCAAGTGCTGCTGTAAATCCAGTCCTTAGGCCTGGGTTCAGATGCTCTGCAGTGCCTAAGCCTTGCATGCCCTCAGGCTTGCTTTAGCCATGCTTCCAAGCTCAAGAACTTTTTTATTTTCAACAATGACAGCTCCAGCTTGAGGTCTGTTCTTGTGCTGTTTCTGCAGGACTCACATCCTTGACTTGGGAAAAAAAAATCCTTTCTTCATTACACTTTGAGGGTCACAGAGTTTACAAGTTTCCAAGAAAACCTTATGTACATCAACCTTGGGCAAAGGCAGGGGACATTCTTTGTGCTTCCAGGAGACCCCTGGAGCCCAGAGATGGCCACATCCATCACCCAGATGAGCTTTCCCTGGGAAAGCATACTTTGAATTTGTTCAGACCCTAATGAGTTATCTACGAACCATCAAATATTTCACATTCCATATGGATCATCCAGGTTCCCTAAATGACACCATCAGCTAGGGTGGCTGCAAGGAGGGTCGTAAATAACTCCCTCAGTTTAATGAGTTACAGTCTGAGGAAAGGCTGCTCCACCAGGTAATGAGTCACAGCTTCACTTTGCTGTAGATCAGCTGAGACACACTTGATTTACTGTGAGGGTTGCCTGTATTAAAACTAATCAGAGGCTATCGTGGAAACCCAAACAGACCCAACCCTACCACAATTTAATCTCCCCACAAATAAAATCTACTCATAAATCACAGACAGCATGGAAATGTGTCCCTCTAATGCTTCTTTTAGGAAACCTAAACCCGCAAAAAGCTCAGAAGGATGTGAAAACTGTGGTGATGTCAGTGGTATCAGGTTAATTCATAACACAGGAGGAGATGCAAGATACATTCTGATGGTTAAATAATCAAGATAGAGAAAGTTATCCTGAAGTATGTTTTCCTTTTGAAATGTAAAATGGACACATTTTATTGACCTTCCCAGAAAAACAGAGAAAACTTTAGATAAAGGTGTTAAAATTGTCATTGTAATTTTTACTTACCGAAATGAGAATTCTAATAGAAAATCCACTAATGAAAATGTACTGCTTTTAATAAAAAATGGCATAAAAAGCTGAGTTTCACAGAAATACGTGTATTTATTATGGTTGAAGCATCTCTCCTGATCAGCCCTGGTAATGAGTTTTCTCAAGCAAACAACAGCAATAGTTCATGGAAGGTCTGTTCAGCTTGATTGAGAAAAGGCATGTTGATACAATGGAATGACTGCAGTGACAATCACTCTCTTGAATAATCATCATCATATTGTCTTGTCCAGGTGGCAAAACAATCTCCACTAGAGGAGAGCTGAGACTGAGCCTTTGTTCAGGAGAAAGCAGCACCTCCAGAACTCCAGTCCTCAACAGACCAGGTGGGCACTGCTGCCATTTATGTCAGTCAACAAAGGTGAATATTTAAAAAACCATGTATTTTGTAAAGACCTTAATTCTCATCCTCTCAGTAAATTAACTACTTCAGTTCTCTGTTCCAGAAAGGCATTTTTAATTTTGTACAAAAGGAAAGAATCAAGATCCTTCTTGTCAAAAGATTAATGACACATGTCCACATGGAGGAAGTTTTGTTGAGTACAGTGGTTGTCTTAAAGTGCCATGCTCCATTTTAACTCAGTGTGATGTGCACAGACTATTAATAATAGTAAATTATTGCATTTGGGACAAAAACTCAAGGAAATAATTTATAACAAAATCTGCATTCAAGCCATCTCTCAGCTTTCACATCCTGGTCGTAAATCACTGGAGAGACATTTATGATTGATTCACAGGAGAGTTTTATATTACCATAGAAAAATAAAAATAATAGTTGCCTTCTGAACAGCTGTCCTTCATCCTAATTATGCAGCCTAACATATCCTTCATAATTGACAGTCAGGATGTTTCTCTCAGAAAAGAGACTTTGAAAGTCAGAAAGGGAGCTAAGGTGTAGATGCAAAGCTAGATTCTGAATGACAGTGTCAATGTTTGTTGTTAGGCAGTGGGAAAATCCAGTGTCAGTATTCCCATCCTTGTGGTGTCAATACAGGTTGTGGTGTCTTTATGGCACCAGATCCCACTGAGCTCTAGGGAATACCTCTGAAAACAACATCTCAAGGTCATTTCCTTCTCTAGATTAGATCCTGTCTGTAACTTTCCTTGGTAAGTGCATAGGATCTCCTCTGGGAAAATGAACAATTTTAGTGGCAGAGTGAATCCCATCTCCTGATGTCCCACCGTAAGTATAAAAGGCTGGAGCTAGTTTCTTGATCTGGAGGGGAAGGACATATTTAAATGAGTAGTGAGAGATTATTTATTTTTTAATCCATTTGAACTAGCCATCCCATGCTCTGATGTGAGATAATAATTAGCATCCAAACCTCACTACTGCACCCTCAGCATTAGCATAGTGCCATTCTTGGCTTGTGGACAGCCCTTCATACCACAAAAATATAGGAGATAGAAATTGTGTCTTTTTCTCAGTGAAAAATAACTGCTGAGGGCTCACCTGCAAGCCACTCTACCCAAAGAGCAAACATTCATGTGAGAGTTTTCAGGATATTTCCTGTAACCCAATTATTTTCTTTTTAAAATAGCAATGAAAAGTGGAGCAGGAATGTAACGCTGTTAAGAACCTGTCAGGCTTTGCCTTTCCTGTTGCTCCATTTTCTCCATGCTTATTGAACACTCTAGAATTAGCATCAAGCCTCAAGATAACAAGCTCACAAATCTCCTTTAATGACACCTTCCTTTTCCTGACTCTTATTTACAGGAGAGTTGTTCTGTTATGTCAAACAAACTATGGGCTCTGGTTGCTTCACAGTAAGCAAATGACTTGGACATTTTTTCCTTGAGGGCCTTGCTTATTTGAAGGTCAAGTAGAACAACTCTTTGCTGCTTTACTGAGATACTCTCAAATAACTTGGATTTATTCTTTGACTGCCCATGGCACTGCCCTGTTTTCACGTTGGAGGTCAGGCCAAGAGCAAGTGAATTCCCTTTATCTTTCACTGACTTAGCTAAGCTCCAGAGAGGTCAACAACCCCTCTCTCCCCTGCATTCCTGGGTCCTGCATTTCTATCACTGCATTTCTATCATTGCTTCAGAGATATTGCACTCCTTCATAGCAAACACTGCAAGGATCCTTCATAAGGGGAAGTTCAGCCTCTAGGAACACGGGGATGAAAAGCAGCAAGACTCTGGTGCTCTTTGGATAAAGTTTGCCTGCAGACTCAGGAATGCTCTGCAAGGACTTCAGTAAAGGCTCAACACAGCTGAGTCTTTATATCAGATGACCATTGCCTTAAATATCAGTTTGTGTACTCAGACATTACGTACCACAAGAGGCTGTTATAGACATTTCGTTTTCACACAGACATGGAATAATTTAGGGACTCTCTTAATTCTAAAAGCTTGAACCAAAAAAGCACAATAAATCACTAAATACCCAATAAAATAAGTTTTAAAAAAATTCAATTCCATTCTTGAAGTTCCTACTTGCTTCCATTAGTCTGTGTGCAAACCTTTGAGGACCAAATGTTGTCAAGAATGCTGAAACTCAATTATAACAGGCTATTACAGTAGAGTCTCAGACAAAAGAAAAACATTTAATTTTGGCCAAAATGCTCACTATATATTCATATTGCTGCCATTTTTCAAAGGCACATTGTTAGTAATCTACATGAACCTAAAAGCTCAACTCAGGGTTATGTGTCCAGCCAAAACAGATTGTGACTGACCTTATGGTACCCAGAGGCACTGGGACAGCTAAGGTGACAAAAGGGTGTTCTTTTACATCAAGCTCACCCAACTGAAATTACATAAGTATATAGAGTAACACCCAACAACACTGTTAGCTGCTCCTAAGATGAACTTATTGAATTGAACTGGGGTCATGCATCAGTTGAGGGGGTGAGAGAACTCAGTTCTGGCCAAAAAAAAAAAATCCCCAAAAAACAAAAAAACAGACAAAAACAAACAAACAAACAAAAAAAAAGGCAATAAAAGGCTGGTTTATGGGAGCTGGTTTGTTTTGAAGAGCTGCTCCACAACATCACAATGCCATCGTGAAGTTCCTCCCTTTTCTGTCTGTACTGTCTTACTTTGTGTTTGTTGATTGCCTTGATTCTTTCATGGACAGCATAGGCCACTATTTTAATTATAATCTATAATTATTCAGCTTCCCACTCTCTCATGAACACCTTTTCCTCGGCCTGAGAGATGGAACACCTTTCACAGTGGCTCAGTTAATCTGTGACTACAGTGTGTGTCAGAGAGACCCTGGTACTACAGATTCACCACAAAATCAAACAGGAAACTCTCTTCCATTGGCAAGAAACAGCTAATCCAGAAAAGCCCTAAGCCAGGTTTTTACCAGCTCAGAGATGTTAATAAAATCTATTCTGCAAAGAGATACAACATTCATTTCAACAAACCCAGGAACTAGTACAGTGAGACAAATACAGTGCTCTACATTATGTCTAGATAAAAAAATATGTCTGGGCTGAAAGCAAGCAGTGTTTGATTGAAAGTGTTCACACCAAGCTGCAAGATCCACTGAGGACGTGGCCATGGACAGTAAATAAATGCTCCAGGGGAAGTCAGCACATGCACCCATGGCTGGGTTTCAAGATGCCACTGAGCATCACTGTAAACAACTTCTTTACCAAGGGGACAGTCTCATTTACAAGTACTGGGTCCATCAAGGCATTGTCTAGCAAGAAGTGTCAGGGCACAACTGTTCAGTGTCTGCATGAAACTCCACTTGCTTGCAAAGTGTTTATAGCTCCCTTGGTCCAAAGTGCTTCACAAACTCACGTAAAAGCTCTGCTACATTTTGCCATTAAAGGAACTTACTCACAAGGTGGACACATAGAAGGAGCAAATTGGGTCAAGCTATCACCATAAAGACCACCAAGTAAGGGGTCCAAATGAAATCACAGCAATGAACTTTGGGCTGACCCACCAATATTGATGCCCAGAGCTGGGCAGAAGTGTCTGTGTGTCACCAGCAGCTGCCACTGTGTGAGAGCTTGGTGCGACTTCCCACACAAAAGATGTCACCATCACTCCTCCCGTTATCCCACCACCTGGAAGATGAATTCCTGCAGACTCCAGGGAACATTGCCTTCTGCTGCATCATCAGCCATGGACAGGTCTGGCCAAGAATATTTTTCAGAGTGTCACAGTGACAGGAAAGCAGAACATTTGTAATAATGTGTTACTACAGTGAGTATCTCAGTTGTTTCACAAAGGCACATCAATGTATAAAATACAGATGACATTCCTTTTTTTGACTAAATAGAATTATCTTTTAGAATTAAGAGTTTCAAGGTCTCATCCTTACAAAAAGAAATTAAATATTTTTATTGTATATTGACTTACAGTTTGGACAAGCATTGCTTTATGAGATGCTGATTAATAGTCAGGAAAGCATCAGTCTATTGTCCAGTAATTTACTTTTCATTTTCTGATTCTGCAAATTAACTTCCCTACTAAATGAGGTGTTAGGCTGATGTCAATATTTGTAGGTACTTCACAATTATACTGTGTTTGCTAAATGACATTGCTTTAATTCAAAAGTCATTGGGATTTCCATTTAGACCATGATCCTGCTGGGTGCCTAGCTCTGCTGCAAAAGTGCTGCATGCCCTCAGGTCTCATGGAGTCAGTGGCACTGAAGATTACTCTGCTACCTTCAGATCCAAGTCTCATTTATTTGGGAAACCGTAATTAGAGTTTAGGAGCCAGGTTTATGCAATGTGGATTGTAGACAAGACACCCAATTCTTGCATTTAGGAATCTCCTCTCTTTGTTAACTCTTTTTTTTTTATAGGTGGAGATTTCAAGGTGAGCCTTGACCTCTTGTTAAATTAATGTCCTAATTTTCTGCACTTTTTAGCTTCAGTGAGGTGTTCTCCATCCTTTCATCATGTGGGGGAAGGAACAGCTATCTAATCTGCTTGTCCAAAGGAAATGCCTTTTTAATGAGTCCAAGTCTCCAGCAGGACTCAAAATAGCAAGGCAGTAAAGCCAGAAGTGTTTATAGAAAGAAATTGCTTTAAAACGGTTAGTGTCATGGTATCTTGGAAAGGACAGCTGCTGATACATCCACAAGCTGCCCCAGTCTCAGCTCTCCTCACTGCCACACACCCTTGGCTGCTGGGCACACTTACACCCCCATTCTGCACTGGTAGGTGATTTAAATCCCTTCCTGTCTCCTCCCTCCTGTGCCAGCTGTTCCACAGGGTTTTGCACTGGAGAATCACCAAAACATCATTTCAAAGCCATCCCAAGGAAAAGCCTCTTGGCCAGAGCCCTGGGATCTCATATTTATTTACATTTTCTTCCTTGTACTTTGAACATATCTGAAGTTATTCCTTGTTGTCTTACTATGTAAGCCTTCCCCCAGACAAATGCACCAGGCAGGACCAGTCAGGGGTGCAGATCTGGTGCCAAGGGGATATGATTTACATTACATGCAAATCTGCTTTGGCAGCACATGAGCTCTCCTTTCATCCAAATGGCTTAAAGCAAATGAAAACTGGCCCGAATGCAGATACACTGTCCTGGAAAGGAACCCAAATGTAGTCTGAGACTGGTATCTGAGACAGCTGTGCCTGATTTTTAACTTCACTGGTGGGATTTTGAGCGGAGCAGAATGCAAGCCTCTCAGGGACATTATTCTGCTGTACCTAATGCAGGGGTGCACATCCTCCCGGCCAGGTGAGAGCATCTTCTCTGCCAGAGCAAGGGGCAGAAGCGGTGTCAGAACCCGGCAGACTGAGCAAGCATGCCCCCAGGGCATCACCATGATGCTCCTCAGTCACCCTTGCAATTATCTCAGATTAGCAGCGATTTACAGCCGGGCTGGCACCCAGGGCCACGGGGCAGGAGAGCACAAGCACCTGTCTGAAAGCATAGCCATGGGCAGGGGTGAGGATGCAGGCACTGCATCCTCAGTCAGGCTGCAATAGCTGCTCTGACCTACAGCAGTGGAGAGGAGAGCAATGAAGTGCAGTCACCCTGCAGAGAACATCCAGAAAAGTTTTGGTGGCAGAAGTCAACAGTTATGGTTGCAATGTTAAGGGCAACAATGGTTGCAGCACTGCTTTGGTTGGTGTTTTTTTTTTTTTTAATTATATATCGCAGTTCTTCTGTAAAACCATCATTTTCTCTTAGCACCTGTTATTGGTTTTCCCTGCTACATCCTGAGCAGGAACAGGTACAGTGCTGCCGTACTGGGTGAGGCACACATTAGCTCCCTGGACTGTAAAATATGTCTGGAAGGTTTAGGAATACGATTCCAATGGGAATTGTAGAGATGCCTAATGATAGAGCTCAGCTGCTTGCTTTGGCACATTGCACAGGAGTGGTTTCCACCAGCTCTGCTGAAGGGAAATCATCCTCTCCTGCTCCTTCTCCTGTTACCCACACTGCTGATGGTCCAGCTTAGATTTTCAGTTTGCACTTTTGCCCCTTGAGGTGTAAGATACCAGTCAAGTACTTCACTAAGGTCCTCACCCTGCACAGCTCTCTCTCAGTTCTTCAGTGCCACGCAACAGGCAATGACTCTGAATATGGATCAAAAAAGTTATGCCTGCCTAGCATCAAGATTACACAGCTAATTTGGAGTAATACTAACCATGAACAGGAAGGGGGAAAGTGAACTAAAGCAGAAATTGTTTCAGCAAGGTGATGGACTAAGAAAACTCTGTCTGCTAAGGTTATCCAGAGGTGAATGTTGCCACAAGCCCGGGAGCAAGGAGATGTCCAGAGCCAAGGTGTGATGAGATGGTCTCAGGAGATTTAAGACAGGTTGGTTTAAGATTGGCTGGTTTAAGTTTGGAGTGCCCACCCTTATCTAGGACAGCACGCTGCCTGCCAGCAATGAATCTCAGAGTGTTTATGAAAACCTGACAGGGTATCTGCAAGATGCTTTAGTAGAAATTTCTGTGGGGAAAATGCTTGCTTTGGATGAGGAAAGAGCTGAGAACTGTGCTGGCAAAACTGCCGAGCCCTGAGGAGAAGGGACTATTCTAGCTGTAGAGTAATTTTTTATTCTAGGCTAATGATAATCCAAGAACATTAGTATTCCACACATTAGTAGTTAAAGCTGAGTCAATTTAGGCCAGAAAAGCTGTTTGGCTATAGCAATAATTAACTATTAAATCCAACCTGGTCACTTGTCCATCCCTGAAGCATTCTACTGAGATCTCTCAGGAATGTGGCCTGTTTAGAGGCAGCAAAAAGCAAACTCAGGTCTACCAATGTACCTCAAGTGGAGATGCAAGACCCTCACTCTTTCTTTCAGCAGAGCAAACCAGGAGGAATTTTTCTAGAGGAAAAAAGTGCGAGTATACGACATAAATAAGAGCAAAAAACCCAGGCATTCTGTCTCTTCTGGACAGAAACAGAACTGAAAATTGTATTCTGCTGCAATAAACCAAGCAACCAGATGTTTCAGATAATTAGTATTAGAGTCAAATTTTTCTAGCAGCTGTTTTCCTTGTGAAAGATAAGCAGTGTATCAGCCTGAAAAAACTCTTCCAACAGGTTGTCTAAGATGTGATCGAGACACATGATGTCATTTGCATATATTACATTTATACATATATATATTCTGAAGAGTTTTAAAGCATCAACTTGAATATTGGTAACTGCAGTAGCACGTGCAGAAGTTTACTTCTGCCTCCAGATATATACTCAGTGAGTTAGATGAGTTTTTATATCTTTAGCATCTAACCTAGAGCAGGCAGAAGATGACTGGACAGACCAGCATGCCCCAAAAGTCTGTGCTGGTTCTGTTGGATGGGTTTTTTTCAAGAAATTTTAAAACTTCCCCTAGCATAACTCTGCATGTTCAAGTATTTTAAGAGACACCACTCTGGTTTCACCTATTTAAAAGTCTGTGAGCTTGTCCATCCTGTTTATCACGCACTGCAGCATCCACCTGGAGCAAAGCATCTGTCTAGCCACACTAATTGAATTAGTCTGTGAATTCACCCATCTAGAGATAGAGACCTTGCTAGCTTCCCAACTTCAGGATTTTTACAGAAGAGGTGCCTAAATAAACATTTTAGGAAGGCGATGAGCACTTTTGTTGTCTAAAGAGATTTACAGAACACTTGCCTTTTTGGGGTTTCTCTGGTAGAAGAACCAGTTTTTTCAGGATGGAAAACAAATACCTCATGGACTGGCAGAAACCTGTATGGAAGAGCCAGTTTCTCATGGGCTCATGCAAAAACCTTGGGAGCTGAGGCCCCAGGCAGCTTCTAATGCTCATCTTGTGAGCCTTGCAATGTCTGGAGGACTGATGAGTATCTCATTAAAATTAAGACCACTCATCTACAAGCACCGGGCTGTTCTCCTCACTAATTATTTGATAACGACGCCTCAGGCCATTGATATTGGAGGCTGTGTCCCTGAGGTGGAGCGGACTATTGACTCCTGTTGATGTGGCACAGACCTGCTGGAAAAGCTGTGGCGAGACAAAGTTCAGCTTGGGAGGGACCTGCTGGCAGCTGATGAGCGAAGGGCAGCGACGGACTGTGCCAGGTCTCTGCATTTTCTCTCCAGCAATGGTTTGCAGTTCTGCAATGTGCACCAGTAAAGATTCATCAGCCTGGGTGGAGACATCGCTCAGAGATTTTCAGTATCGTGGTTAACATGGTTACTCACGTAAAATAGGCCAAAATAAAAAGCCCCCAAGAGGTGATAATATTTTGGGAGAAAAAACTCAGAAAGGATATGGGAAGAAAAAAGGGCTCATTCAAAATATCAGTTCTCTTGACTTCCTGGTGCTGACTGGTTTATGGTATGAAAATTAAAACGGTCCTAAGCTCCATTTTCAAAGATATCTTCTGAGGTGTTCAGGAGCTTCAAGGCCTCAACTACCTTTGAAAATGAAATTTAGGACGCAGATCATGGGGTATTTCTGAAAAACGTAACCTGTGTCTCCACAAAAATTCTTCCTCTCAAAGGCCATGGGTATCCCAGTACTAAATGAAAATGAAATATAGGTTGCTAGTCATGGGGTATTTCTGAAAAGCGTAACCTGCGTCTCCACAAAAAATTCTTCCTCTCGAAGGCCATGAGCATCCCAGTACTAAATGAATCGTGGATTTAAAGTTCCATATAACTTGGAGTTTAATAACACAAGGAAGTAGAACAGCAGCCCCCAGTGTGGATCCAGAAATGAACAAGAAAAGTGCATCTCAAGAGTGAAACAGATCAGGTTTTGCAATTACGCCGACAAGGAATGCGATCTGTAATAGTAGAAGTGAAGATTAGTGGTTTTTTAAGAGAAGACATCTCCTGAAATTAGAACTCGAGGTGGGGCTGACCACAAAGGGCACCACGGATGGCAGGTGCCAGGCGCACCAAGCACGGCCAAGCCTGGCGCACATGGCAGCGGCGGTGCGACGCAAGTCACCTCCAGCCTCACTTCTTCTAACATTTAATCTTTGCGGCGCCTCCGTTTCCCTTTGCGAAGGGGCTCCCAAAACCGAATGGAACAGGGGATACACACCGGCACGGAGCCGGCCGGGAGGATGAGGGGGCATCGTGCCCTCCACCTGCGGGCAGAGCCCGCGCAGCCGGCGCCGTGCGGGAGCATCGCCGCTCGCTCCGCCGTCCGGAGCGCGGGGCAGGGGCGGCGGGCCCGCAGCCCGGGACGGGAACGGGGACGGGAACGGGGACGGGAACGGGGCCGCCCCGCCCGCCGCGGAGCCGCCGCCAGCCCCGGCCCCAGCCCCAGCCCCTCGCGTTCCCCGCCCCTCGCCGGCGGGGACGCGGATTCGGCCTGCGCGGAGCCGGCGGAGAGAGGGAGCGCGGCCGGGCGAGGGGAGGGGAGAAGCGAGGAGGCGGCGGCGGAGGCGGCGGCGAGCTGGCCATGGCAGCAGCCCGCGGGCGGAGAGGCAGCCGCGGGTTGCCGCTGTGATTGGCACCCCGAGGAGGAGGAGGAGGAGGAGGCGGAGGAGGAGGAGGAAGGCGCGGAGCAGCCGCGGGGCCCGCCATCCCGCGGCGGCGGAGCGGCGGTGCCCGGGAGGATGCCGGGGAAGCGGGGCTCGGCGGGCGGCGGCGGCGGCAGCGAGCTCCCGGGGGCCGGCGCGCCGCGGCAGCGCAGGCGGCGGAGGAAGGTCTCCTGCTTCTCCAGCATCCAGCTCTTCCTGGTGTCCGAGTGCGCCCTGATGCTGGCCCAGGGCACGGTGGGAGCCTACCTGGTGAGTGCGGCGGAGCGCGGGGGAAGTTTCCGCGGCTCTGCGGGCAGCCCCCAGCCCGGGGGGGTCAGGGCAGCCCGGCGTTGGGCGGCTGAAATGACTCAGCAGCGCCCAGGGGTCACCCACCCGCTGCCGCCCAACTTGTGCGGCCGCTCCGCGGGACTCTCGAGCGCCCGGAGCGCGGCCGTGCCCGGGCAGACCGGGCACCCGGCTCCAGCGCCAGCCTTCCCGCTTCGCGCTGAATGAATACCGGCACAAGCCAGCGGGGCATTTATTTCGTGCCTCCCGCGTTACCGCTTTCCCTCATCCTCTTAAGTGATGCGGCGGTGCGAAGCGCAGCAGCCCCGAAAGTCTCGGTGTTGGGCGCAGAACAATCCAAATAAGACTTTAGCACTAAATCTGCATAGTGAGATGTGGTGTCAGAGGCAGAAGTGTAGTAGAAGAGTTGGGAAGATGTCCATACGGCTGTGCTTGTGCCTTGAAGTGTACAGCCTGTGGAAATGTTCTGCTTCCAGCAGATGTAAGTGTATAGTTGATTTAAATTTCTTAAAATAGCTTGCTGGATTTGAGAATTATAGTTTCCATGGAAAAGAAATGTATTCGTAATCTCTGAGGCTTTTTGAGGCCATACACATAATATATTCTACAGTAAATGTAAGAACTCTGCATTTGGTACTTGTATTCAGCATTTAGCATTGCTTCTTTCACATGCTCAAAACTACTTATGCAAATTTGTACTGAACGTGATCTATAATTTTTCAAGGTATGTGACTAAACTAACCATGGTTAATATTCCCTCTTAATATGAAATGGATATTAGATTTCATCTCCATATAATAAAACAGAAGTTTAGTTTGAAACATAGTTGTAATTCCAAAGGAAACTGCACCACATCTGATGAGATAAATTCAGCAGCTCTATACCCTAGGTGAGTATATATGGATATAACTTAATTTGTAGGAGCCTGACAGGAACACGCCTGCCTTATGTGAGTAACACCTTAGCAAGTAAATATATTGTTTCCGATGAGCTGCTTGCAAAATGAGCTGTTAGTGTGAATGAGTGTAGGATAATCCTTCCTCAAAGTAATAGCCAGGGAAGAGCCCACGGGTGATGTCACCCGGTGGGCACCGGTGTGCCAGGAATGCATGGATCTGCTGGAGGGATGTATATCAGCACGCTTGGCTGGGGTGTTGGAGCGTAGGATCGGCAGCATCAGTCCCCAGTGTGGCATTTCCCTCAAACTCCTTTGCATTGCTCACTCCTCGCCAGTTTCGCGTTTCTTTTCCCGTTTTCCCCAACTCCTGGGGCGTGCTTTGTGTTTCACACAGCCCAGCCTCGAATCAGCCTCGCAGAGCTCTGAGATTCCCAGAGCCCTCCCTCCTCCCTGATGAGATAAATTCAGCAGCTCTCTACCTGCTCTCTGTTTTCTCCAGGTCTGTGTCCTGAGCTCCATGGCCAGCAGGATCCACAGGCAGTAACAGGGAACTGGGCAGTGGGGGGAAAGGAAAATAAAAGCAAACTAAACTCAAAACAATCCCTAGCATGCATAAGCAGTGGCCCAGCTGCACTGGGCAAGTGTTCCTCTGTTCCCTGTATAATTTTTCGGCCGTCATTGCAAATACCACGATGCTCTTCATACAATGAGCAGATGCAAATGTGGAATTGTCATTGGAGGGTGAATCTGTGCTTGAAGCCAATCTGCCCAGCACTGTGCTTACAGGTGCTGCAGGGGAGCGAGAGCAGCAGCATCTTTGATGCTTGCTGGAAAGCACGGAGCACTTAATGGTTTTTGCAGACCGAGTGTCCCGTGGGGCCAGGTGCTGTTCTCAGGTGCTGCTGTGGGGTGGAATCAGGGGAGGCACTGCAGAGTTGCCCAGGTGTAGCTGTAAGTGGATTTTCATTTGCTCGGGCTCCTGGGACCGGCGGGGCTCGGTGGTGGCTGCTGGGCTGCTCCCCGAGGGACAAATTAGCAGGCGAGAGAGACAAAGTGGAGAGCAAACAGCAGGGCAGGCAAAGAGGGAGATGCTGCACACGACAGGCACAGTGTGTAGTTCTGGGCAGTTGAATAAACTACTAATTTTAGCCTGTCAGCAGTGAGGGAGTTCTGTATTGTAGTTCTGCTTTCTTTGGCCGCATGTGTGACTTTCCCTAGTTATTTGTAACTCAGGAAGAGAAACCTTTTTTTTGCCTTATACGGTGACAAGCTGGTTTCCTCAGATTCTGTCTGAGGGAGACCATGAGGGCAGAAACTCAGCTTGTTAAGAAAACAAGCCAGGGGCTTGGCTTTTCAGGAGTGATTGAAGAGCTCAGTTTGGATTGGGCTTGGCTTTCATGTCAGTACATTTAGAAGTGGCTATTGTTACTTCTTTTTAGAGTTGTAAAAAACCTCCCCTTTTCCATGTTCACAGTGCAATAGACTAGCAACAACCACTTGCATATATATACAAAGTATACATTCATTCATTATGTGGTTTTTAAGCAAGGATCATTCACTTTTATTTGTTCATAAAGCATTCTGCTTGCCAACAGGGCTTTATAAATAATAAATGCTGATAAAAATCTATATAAAGTCCAATTCTTTTCCCACAGAACTCAGCAGTGAAAATACCCCAGGATGCCAGCAGTAGATGTCTGTGTTTAAATAGTGCAGTGTCTCTGAGGTTCTTCTTGTGAAGTTTTAGGGAGTATTTGATCAATGTCACGTTCCAAAATATTTGTCTATTATTATGCTTGCTGTTTGCAAAATGCACATGTTCCAAAATTACTCGGTGCCATATCCTGCATAGTTTATGCAAATACAAGCCTGCGCTGCTGCTTTAATTTCTGGGGCTGCTGAATACACCCTATTATTTGCATATTCGTGTAAGGTTTTGTGTACACATTTATTTGGCTTCATCTAATTACTCCTGCGTGCTTTTGGAAACTTGAATTTCCCAGCAACTGCAGTGGCAGTGGGGAAAATGCTGCTTGTAGTCTGCAGGCGTCCGTGCTGCAGAAGTTACTCAGGGTTTTTGCAGCAACTTTTTAGCAGCCCAGCCGATTCCCACCTGCAGTTGCTCTCCTGCAGCGTCGGGCAGGGGATTAAAGAGCTGAGGATGGCTGGTGCAGATGGCATGAGGAGGGGAGGGCTGGAGCCTCTGTTCTCCAGCTGGAGCCCTGTGCCTCTCGGGTGGATGCAGCAGTGTGATCAGTCATGCCAGCCGCGCAGCGATGGGGGTTTCGATAAGGCTGATTCACATACCTTGGCAACACTTTGCTGCCTGTCTGCCTCCCTCCCTCCCCGTGAATTCCTACATGCTCTGTATTTGGGAATATTTCTGCCGGTAATAACGTTCCAAGCGCTGCTGACGGTTCATCTCTGAGGCATTTCATCACCCTGCCAGTCAGATCTTGTGCCTAGCCGGTGGTGAAATCATTGCTTGAGCAGAAGGCAAGGAGCTCTCTCTTTGACAGCCACAGTTTGTGGAGCAGGAGTGCAGTTTAATTTCTCTCCCTGGCCTTTAGCCTCAGCTCACTCTGGTTCAAACTGACCTAGTTGCAAGCATCCAACATCTGCCAAAGTCATGGGCTCCTTTAGATAAAGGGCATGCATATGGGAAGCACGTTGGGAACCAGCTCTGTGGTGTGCTCTGGGGAGCTGTTTTTACAGAGCTTTACTGAGCTGTCTCTGTTTGCTACAGCTCTGAATGCAGCTATTCATGTGTTTTATCAAGTGATAGAGGATGACTGGCCTGAGCATGGGATGGAAAGGAAAATAATTGGTCCCTCCCAAGGAGGGTGCATTGGTGTTTGCGTGGGAATGAATGCCAAATTGTTTCTTGTTTTGCTGAATGAAAACTTTTGAGCCGTGCTTAACTTCCTAGGGAGAGCTTTGCCCATGCAGCAGTGTTTGACTGCAGCCTGAAAAAACCCTCTTAACTAAGTGTCTGAAGTAAAATTAGTGCTGTGTGACTCCAGGTGAGTGTGTGTGAGTATGTGGTCTCAGACAGGCTCCTTCTGTGTGGGTTTATTGCTGCTGGGGTTTGAGATATCAATGAAAATCCTGAAATTCCATCTTCAGGAAAAAGATAAGTATCAAAGATAAATACAGAATTTAATGACCAAAGGGTTCCTGGTGGAATAAACAGAAGTAGGGGCCCTGTGTGATGGACAGCTGGGAACTGAGGGGTTAACAGCAGAATTTGGCTCTTGGATTTTTTAAGTTGTTTTGCTCTCTCATATTAAATATAACAAGCACAATATTGTATTCTGTGGTGCAGACCTGATCAAACCCTCCTTGGAATCTGGCAAGATCTACATGGAGGATGTCATTAAAGTCAGTTTGGGGAGTGCTGCAGTGCTTCAGAGCTTTCTGTTGTCCTTGGTGCTGCACAATAGAACTTGCCTCTGTGTATTTGCAGTGTGAATGGATGGGATGGGACAAGTGTCACAGGTGGGGAAACTGAGGCAGAGATTAAGAGCTTGATTCTGTCTCTGAAGCTGTTGATAAAACGTTTGATTGGTTGGCAGCAGCAGAGCCTGAATGGCCTAGGCATGGGCAGACTTAACTACAAAAGTAGTTTTTCCTTTTTAATTTACTATTGTTTTTAATAAAGTATTTGTTTCTCTAGAATAAGAATCAGCTTGAAAATATTGCTGCCTTTTTTTCCTCTGCATTCTCAGCTGTGCTGAGTAATAAATTAGCTGTAATGTTCATAATTTATTTGTCACTGGGGTAGTTAAAGGGGAAGAAACCCATGGAGTGAAAAATAAACGTTTTAGTGGGGATGAGTATTGCCAAGCATTGGCTGGTTATTGCTTACCGTTCATTTTCCCTTAATATATCTTTGCTGGCAGTGTTATTTCTGGAAAGTTGTTTCTAGTGTGCCTTTCCCATTAGAGAATATTGTCTGTTCTGCAGCTGAGTTGCACAGAAAGTTATTCTAAACTAGCTCTTTTGACTACATTCATATTTCTTCTCAAAGTAGCCTTCTGATTTTTTTTTTTTTTTGGGTCTCTTACTGCAGGATGGAGCAGAAACCAGATCCAGCTCTGGGTCCTGATGCTTTCAGGCTCATGTGGGGTGTGAGTTGGAGTGTGGCATGGACACATTAACATAAAAACTTTATTGAAGTTATAGAAACAAATTCCAATCCTAGTGTGGATTTTTGATTATCAAAACTTGTAACTGGCATGTATGTGTTGATTAGGAGAAAGGGGTTTTTTATCTGCTACCAATAGGTGAAAAGGTGTAGTGGTAACATGCTTATCTCTGATACTATGTATTATGTGCAACTTACAACCGGATGTCTTCTTGGTTAAATCCATTTAAAGGCAAAATGCACTTGATGGCTGAATATAAAATCATTGATTTTAGTGTTTTTTAGATTTTTTTTAGCAGAAAGTTTGGGAGTTCTTCAATTTCTCTGTAAGGGCCAAGTGATGTTTGTAGGCTCTGAAAGAAGGAACAGTTAGAAATTCTGTGGTCCACTGTAAAACCAATGTCCCATTTCTTCTGGCCAGCCTTCACTTCCAGAACCCCTCTAGCTCTTGCAGGGTGCCCGTGTGACAGGCTCTGTGTGGTTTACACACTCTGCAGTGTTCCTGCAGCTGAGGTTTAAAGGGGTCTTGAGTCAGAGCAGAGAATGCCCTGCTCTGAAGGGCTGTGCCATTCGTGCTTGGGAATTTCATGCAGTGTGACTCTTTTAGTGGTCCTGTAGCCCTGTCCCAGAGAGGGCTCAGTGGAACTGTGATCCCTCCCCTTCTCTGCAGGGCAGAGCAGATACTCCCTGCTACCCAAAAAGGGATGTCTGTCAGGTTTGCATGGGTTTATGGGTTTTTGTGTCCTTTTCTTTCAGGATATTGTAAAGGACCAAAATCCAACTTCTGTCCTGCTACAGCAGTGCACATTTATTGCTTCAGAAGGGTTATTCTGCAATTCATCAAGAAGAATTTGTCCTCTGTGTATTATAATCCTTGTAGACTGCTTGGTCTCCTGCTGTTCCTTCACAGGAAGATCAAACAATGGCAAGCTGTTTAGTGGGTGAGGTTGCACCTTGGATGAATTAGTGTGGCTTTGTCTCCTGATCAGCACCAGATGAAACCACAAGTGTTGTATTTTAAGCATCATCCAGAAGAGTTTAAATAAACGTGATAGTACTTTGTGTAGTAACTCCTTTAAGTGCTCCAGTGAAGTTTGGAAGACTTAATTTTTCCTATTGCGCAGGAAAATGGGCCACTGATTTTGATTTACAAGGCTTCATTATAGCTCTGCAGCAAAACCAGGACTGGAACCCCAAGAGTCCTGTCTCCAGGTCACCTTGGAACAGGCACTAGAAGCTCTGTCTCTTTGCAGACAGGCAGTGCAAAGCAAACAGTGGTGCCTGCTCCAGGAGCAGATTTCACACTGCCCTGCTCTGTGTGCTGTCAGTAGGATCAGGAGTGATGGCACGCTGTTGGGGAAGCTCCTGCAGCGTCTGTCATTCCTCCCATCCATGCTGGGAGGGCTCTGCCCTGTTATGGGAAGCATTCTGTGGTGTTCAGAGAGGTGATCCTGCGTCCAAGCTGTTTCTGTTTGAGAGGAGGGGGAGAAGGAATGTTCTTTTTCCCAGATGTTTAGCAGGGTAAGCAGTCCTAATCACACAGAGGTGAAAACTTAGAGCACAGGTCTGGATCTGCCTCTCCTCCCTCAGGAAACTAGGAGACTCCTCAGAACTAAAATCAGATTTTCTAAGTTCTCCAGTTAGCAACTTTTTTTCCCCAGTCTTATTCTTAATTTGATGTGCTTCAGCATTCTGCCACCTGAGTATTCCTTGCTGAAGTGAGGCAGGCAGCCCTCCTGCTATTGCACAGTGCCCACTGTATTGAAGTTGAAAATCCTTTACTGAGCTTCTGTTGCAGCAGTGCCTGAACCCAGTCAGTTATTTTAGATGACTGGAGTGTGAAAGCAAAATATTTATTTCTGGTTTGCTGGAATGTTTATCATCATTGTTATTTTCAAGAAGAAAAGGAATGTGCTTTGGTTTCTGTTTTTCCCCTCTGTTGCCTCTCCCTTCATGGTAGCCTTTCCAAACCTCACCAAGCAGCCAGATGATTTCTCTGTATTTTTTTAACACCATCTTGGTGTCTGCAGCTATCACTTGGATGGTTTCTGCATGTTTGCAGGCACAGTGACTCTTAGATAAGTGGCTATGAGAGCTGGTGTGGGGGCACAGGAGTTGTTATTTCATGCTGCATCTGTTTCCTGGGCAATGATTACTGGAATTGGCTTATTTTTAATATTAAAGTATCCTTTTGAAACACTTACCGTGCTGTTCTCTGGTATAATTCATAATTCCTTAGTTTACTGGAAGTGGAAAAAGACTTAAAATTTAGTTTTGTGGTGATCCATCAAATGACAGTGAAGTTTTTGACAGAACCTGGATAATTCAGTTGTATTGAGGTCTTCATGACTCACCCACTTTCTGTAGCAACTATAGCAGGTTTGTTTTTTGGTGCTTTGATGTTTGCATCCAAATCCAACATTGTCTTTAGTTATTTGTTTTTTCGGTTTTTTTTTGAGGCAACTACAAACTCTGTTATAAGGAAACTGAAAGAAAGTTCGGCTGCTGAGATGTGTGGTGTGGGTGTGGAAGAATACAGAAACCTTTCAAAAATGTTTCACTTTTCATTTTCAGAGATGAACAGTGGTATATTTGTGGCATACTTTTTTTTTTTGTCTCCCACTGGAAGAATTCTGGCTGAATTGAAATCAGCGTTGAGTTTGGGTCAATATAGAAGAAACAGCCTTGAAATGTGTGTTGTTTAGGGTGATACCTAACATTTTAATGCCTGGAGAACTGCATGAAACAATGTGGAATTGCTTTGCACTGGAGGGTGAAAGGTAGTGGTGCCCTCTGCATTCCTAAAACAGAGGAATTACTCTATGAATTTATGTTTAAGGTGAAAAGGAAGTATTTTTCCTGGAGTCTTCTTGGAATATGTGTTAGATGGAGCACCTATGTTCAAACAGAGCAGAGCCAGAGGATTGCAGTGTTTGTGATAGATAAATAGTGTTTGCCATGGCAGGACAGAGTTCTGAGTGTTCTGTAGTTTCAGATTTATTTCATCCCTTTAATCCTCCAAAGGAATAACAGGGAGTGAGAAAACATCATAACTGAACAGTTTTGCAGGCTGTCCTGTTAAACAATGAATGGTATTTGTTTTCTCTGGTGGAACTTTACCAGGAAGGGCTGCAGAAAGATTGTCTGGAGTTCTTGTTCTTTTATTTCTGAAAAGGAGGATATGAAATAGCTGCTACCTCTTTCCACTTCTCAGCTTCATGCAAACATGGTTTGGCACTATTTGCTTGGGAGTGTTTTGGTGCTGGAATGGACTAAACCTCACACTTTAACTTGAAAGGAATCTCTGAAGGAAGATGCAGGAGGACTGGCATGTGCATTGCTTGGGACAGTAGCAGGGCAGGTCCCTGTATCTCTGAAAAACGCCAGATGTGCCTGTCTGCACTGAGAAATGCCAAGAGAGAAGAGGGCAAGCATCTAAAACTTTCCAAGAGAGAAGCTTAAACACTGACTGAAAGGAAATTATTTTGAAAACCATGAAAGGGGAATGCCCCCAGTGGTGTCCTGGTGCTTCTTGTGCCCTGCTAATGAGTTTCATCTGCTGGAAACATGCTCACTTCTCATCCTGACATGGTCTGAGTGTCACATGATAATGCATTGAGTTGCCATGTTAGGCATGGATCCTTTGTTCCCCAGTAATTTGGAAACAGAAAAATAACAGTATATAACTAAGGTTTGATTTTTAAAGAGGAGAAGCTTAAGACTTGCAGTTTTTCAACCCTACAGCTTGCTTCTCATCATCTCACTGAGCTGCAATTGTTGTGATTTAGGAAAGCCATTTTCTCCAAGTTATTCTTCAAGCTTTTACTCTTTTCTTGTTAAAGGGTGTCCACCTTGCTTGGTGAGATGTTATGGTGTGTTAACCTTGGTCTGCAGCCAGATCACCACCTAGCTTCTCTCTCACTCCCTCATCAACACAGTGGGGGCAGAAAATGAGGTGAAAAAGCTTGTGGGTTGAGATAAAGCAATTACTGTCAGAGATAAAACAGACTTGACCTGGGAAAATTAACTTTCATTGCCCATTAAAATAGATTTTTATGTTTTAAACAAGGACAAAAATGAAAAAAACCCACCATATTCCCCCCAACCCAACCTTTTTTTCCCCCCCTAGGCTCTCTGGGAGTCTCTGTCAGATGCTCACTGTGCTCTGCTGGGAGAGCATCACCATGAAGTAAACCATTAATCATGTTTGAGCACTGAAATGCTCTTTGCAGAAATGTTGGTTTCCACTGGGTAAATGGTTTCCCTTATGCTTGGGTCCTGTCTGCACTTGGTGATCAGTCACTGGTTTTTGTGGTGTCCCAATGAGCAGCAAGGTTCAGCCCAAGGAGAAGCATGTCTGTGTGACTAAAGCATGGTGGTGTTCTTTCTGTCCTGCAGGCATTGTCCGTAAAATGTGATTTTTGTGGGAGTTACCCCTCCCATAGCCTATGCCAAATGCTCTGGCTTGTGACAGGGACAGTGCTGGGCATACAGGCCCTTTATGAGAAATAGTGGGCAGTGTTTTTAGGGCTTACCAGCAAAGGAAAACTGTGGGTTTTGTTTTTGTCCTGTCCAGCGTACAGGGCCGAGAGTGGTTAATTACAATGGGCCTTTCAGGCTCTGCATGAGATGCACACTGTGTTTGCTGCTGCCTATAGCTAGTTGTGATGCAGGTCCCTATGTCTGAGGGCAGTGCAGCTGCTGGCTGGGGGACAGGAGCTCCAGCTGAAGGGATGCCTTGTCCTGGGGTGCTTGTTTGTGAAGGGCAGGGATGGCTGTTTGGGTGATGCATCCTGCACACGGATGGTCTCATCCAAGGGGCTCAGTGCAAGGAATGCCCACTAAGCCCAGCTGTGTTCCTGCAGGAACTGCCTTGTGTTCTCCAGCTTTGGTCCAAAGGAGGGTGCTTGGACCACAGGTTTCTACTTTTGATATCAAAATGTGATATTAAAACCACATGGCTGCTTGAGCCCCATGGCCTTGAGCCCAAGGGTCACAAGGTGCCAATCTAGGTTGGGTTTTGGGTTTTGTTAGTTCTCTTTCTACAGTCTGTGATATTTTGTGAGGCTGTTCACAGGGGTCTTAGGTTGAGGGAAGAGACAAGAATCTTGACTCCATGTTTCCGAAGGCTTGATTTATTATTTTATGATATATATTACATTAAAACTGTACTAAAAGAATAGAAGAAAAGATTTCATCAGAAAACTGGCTAAGAATAGAGTAAGAAAGAATGATAACAAAAGCTTCTGTCTCAGACTCTCTGTCCGAGCTAAGCTGCGATTGGCCATTAATTAGAAACAACCACAGAAGACCAATCACAGATGCACCTGTTGCATTCCACAGCAGCAGATAATCAATGTTTACATTTTGTTCCTGAGGCCTCTCAGCTTCTCAGGAGGAAAAATCTTAAAAACCAGATTTTTCATAAAAGATGTCTGCGACAATATTTAATACTGTTAAAAATTGTAACTCAAGGGAGCTGCTGGGGGTTACTGAAAAGCTTTCCCACAGTCTTTGGGATTCAAACCTACCAGCTTCAGAGAGCTTGAGAGCAAAGGCTGAAAGGATTCAAGTGTTCCATGGAGCTAGATAAACCGTGCACTTCCATGAGTTAATTCACTTAACTGAGGCCTCTTCTGCATTGACAGATCGCTGTGTGAATGAGTGGATTCCAAAATCAGCTTGGGGGTTATTTGATGGCTACTGAAGTTTAGCCACACTAGCAAGCCATGTGCTAGAGGCACAGTTTTGTGGGTTTGCTGTGTCATTTGGCACAACTGCACAAGCTTTCTCAGAACTGCACAGAAGTTCAGAGTTTTCCATGGATTAGGATGCATCAAGGCTTCTCTGTTGCACTTAATCTCAGTTTTTGCTGTTTCTTAGCAAGAAGGCAGAAGTTTCAAATATCTTCTTGCTGTTTCTTGTGGAAGCATTCGAGCCTTATGGTGTAGCCTCCCTTATTTTATTTTAATGGCATTTATCGATTTGAATTATTCAGTTTAGTTCTATGCTGGACAAGCTTTTTGCCAGAATTTTTATTTTGCCTTCTTATTTAAATCGATCCCTAATGAATTGCTGTAGCTGTAAGATCCCCAATGAATTACTGTAGTTGTATATAATGGCTCTTGGGAAATACTGGATGCAGTCTCTAGAATCAGATCTGTGTGTGTTCAGATTGCAAACTTTTGAAGTCTATCCCTGAACAGTGCCCAGGGTCCCTTGTTGTTATCTAAATTTTCCAGATATTCCCACATTAATAGATGGCAGCTCTGGTATCTATGGGCAGCCATCCAGTGAGCAATTGGTTAGCAGGGTAAAAACTGGGAGGTAAATCTGGATGCAGAGTTCTTTCTGGGATTTGGTATGAGGTTCTATGGTCTAAGTTTTTTCTCCTACAATGTTTCCAGCTCAATACTTCTGTATTTCCATGTTCAAACTGATGTACTTTGAGCTGGCATTACAGTTTGGGGTAGTGCTTGGCCAAAATGGACAAAAAAGTTCATACTTTGCCACAAGCTATTTTCAGGTCTTCTGGTTTAGCTTTAACCAGGCCTTTAGACATGAATGGATGTGTTACTCCAATACTTGTACTCAAGTTACTGTTGACCAAGTCTTTATGGATTCCTGTTAGGCATCACACTGAGGTTTCCAGGAATGGGATCTTTAAGAGGTGCACAGAACTTTGCTACACTGGAAGTGCAAATGAAACTAAAATGGCATTTGATTCTTTTTTCCTTTATCTTCCTCCTGTACTTCATAGTGCATAGATTCAGACACTTTCAATTTGATTCTCAGCATCCTGATTGCGTTCAGAACTCTTGGTATCCAGACAGTGTCACAGAATATTAGGTTCATGGAGTGTTTCCAGGAGTCCTGTCACTGTGAATTTCCCTGACCTCCTTCTCACCCTCACTATTCAGGCAAGTAGGAGATTAAATGATGGAGGAACAGCAACTTGATTCCTCTGAACCAATACTGGTGAGGTAGATTCTGGTGATGGTGGCAGCTTGGCAGGAACAGAGGAGCATTCTTGCCACATCTGGATAATGTTTTCAAGCCAAGCTCTTCCTTTGCAACTGGCTGTCCTGACCTGTCATGTCCAAACTGACTCCCTTCATCAGTCCAGACTAATATTTGTGCCCAGAGAAATCTGGATTTATTCACATTTGGCCAATGTGACATGTGGCAGACTTGGGAGAGGACAGCTTAGGCCGTGGGGTAGCTCTTGTTGGCTGAGGAACAGCCACTATTTGTATTTTGTGGTGAAGGTGCAGACCAGGCATGCTTGGGCTTATTTCCTGGCTTTATCTGGGACATTTCTAGGTTTTGGGCTTTCTCTCTCAATCAGCAAATGTGCTAGCTGTGTTATTGTCAGGTTCTGTGGTCACCTTGTGGTGTAGGATGATGGTCATGAGCTGCTCCAGTGATGGTAACTGGGATGAAAGAGTGCCCTGTGCTTGTGCCTTGAACAAGGTCTCCTGCAGTTATCATAACAGGCTGAACTAAATTAATTAATGGGCTAGTGATTTTGTGCTATCCTACCTGTGATGATGCAGCCTTGTTGCTGAATGGCATCCCTGTTTCCTTCACACCTGCCTGAAGTGTCAGGGCTGAAATGTTTAGCCTTTTGCTCTTTGAGGCTTCACTGGAAAAGACTGCTTGGGGCTGCTTTACTCACCCTTTGGTAAGTGATGGATTTTAAAAGAGCCTGAGGGTATTATTTTCAAGGATGTTTTCTGAGCCATACTGTCATTGACAGAAGTGACTTACTCCAAGTGTCTCTTTGAAAATGGGGCTCCTGTTCCAAAGCCACTGAAGTGCTTTTGAAAAATACCCTTCCCTGTTACTGACTGCAGTGCACTGTCTCAGTGGTGTCCAGCTTTCTCTAAAGCAGGGCAAAATTAGAGTCTAAGTGTTATGTGCCTGGCTAATAAACTGCATTGTAATTAGTACCTTGGGGAGGCAGGAACCAGGGAGAAGCTGAGTATAAAGAGAATTAACTTCATGTAGAAGCTGTCTGCAAAGGATGAGTGAAGAACTGGAAGGAGATGAAAGCATGGGATTTGAAATGGCTGTGGAGGTTGAGAGAACCCAGGTTGGAAAAGTTCAAGCAGAGAAGAGAGAGCACTCATGTTGGCTGCAGTAACCATTAGTTAGTGGATGTCCCTGCTTTGTGTTGAATGCTGAATCCAAAACCATTCCCACTCTCTAGTCCCTGGATGATGGATTCCTCCCAGAATTTGCCATATCATTAGGAGCATTGATCCTCTGTGGGAACCCCTCTCCTGTTGTGCTTTGGCTCTTGTCAGACTCTGATAGATAAATAGAAGAGGTGAGAAGTTCTGTTTTCCTTGTGTCATTAAAGTTTTTCAGGCTCTGGTGATTCTGCTGTAGATAGATTTAAGATCACCTTCAAGCTGTGACTTGCCTGCTTACACCATGGCCCTCCTTGCTCACCCTTTAGTGGGGAGCTTGGCAGCAGCCAGCACATGGCTCCTGTTTGTACCCTTGGCACGGCACAGAGACAAGGTGAAAGGAGCAATGAGTGCCTTGTGAGCAGCCTGGGAGCAGGGTGTTAGCTAGCAAACAAGCAGGATGACAGGGACAGTGCTTGTGTGGGTGCAGGGTGTGAGCTGGGGATCAGCAAGCAGCACATGTGGCTCTGGGGCAAGCTTGGGGTGTTGCTGGTTAGGTGCTGGAGAGACCTCAATTCCACGAGCACAAGTGTAATTCAGTATTTCTTTTATGGGTTGTCCACAAGTGCTGTGGAATGGCACGTTGCAATGTGGCCATTTTGTTGTTTCCCTTTTAAATGGCTTCCTCTGTCCCAAAGCTTACTAAATTAAAGCATTTGATGCACTGCTTGATGGGAAAAGCCTCAAACTTCTCCCTAAGCTGAGTTCCCATTTGCTGCAGCCAGGCATCCTTTTTGCTGGATAGGGATAGAGCAGGAGAGATATCAGCAGAGCCAGAGCAGAAGAGGAGAAAAGTCATAGGACTTGTCAGAAAAGCTCCTCTCCCAGTATACAGCCTTTATATAATCACTGCTGTCCTCCAACCGTGAAAACTGAATCCAGCTTCCTTCAGAGCTTTTATTAATGCTGCCTCAGAGTGTCCTGCCCGTGTCACTTCTGCCCTGGTTCATGCCTGGCAGCTGGGAATGCTCCAGCAGCCAGCTCCCCAGCCTTGCTTCTTCATCTGCACTGTGGCACAGCTCAGGTGCACCCTTAGCCCTGAGTTCAGCTCATGGTCATAAATTTAAGCTAACATGAAGCCCTATGTGTGACTGATTCCCTGGGCATTATGGTTTCTGTGTTATAGTAGGAAGCCTTCTCTGCAGGCAGGGAAGTGTTGTGTTAGGAAGTGTTTTGTGGGATGAACAAGCAAACCTGCATTCAGTTGTGGAGGTGGGGAAGGGAGGGCGTTGCAGTGTGACAGCTTGGGATTGTGCCTCTCCACTGGTAGTACATGGGATACTATATAGGAAGGGGTTTTTTCCGTTAGGAATCTTCCAGCAACATGAATTCCATCTCCTCCTCTCAGCTGGAGCCCAGCATGATGGTGCCCAGTTTGCAGAGCTCAGACCTGCATTCAGTTGTGGAGGTGGAGAAGGGAGGGCGTTGCAGTGTGACAGCTTGGGATTGTGCCTCTCCAGTGGTAGTACACAGTCTATGGGATGCTACATAGGAAGGGTTTTTTCCTGTAAAGAACCTTCCAGTGACATGAAATTCATCTTCTGTTAGCTGGAGCCCAGCATCATGGTGCCCAGTTTGCAGAGCTCCTGACCCATGTATGAATCTTGCTGCCAGTTCTGTATGTGGCCAGGAGTGCTGCAGGAACCTACATTTAAATTTTACACTTTGAATTCCTCTTCATCTGGCTTTCCACACCTACTTGCTGCCCATGGAGAAAAAAAAAAATCCATCTCTGAATGTGTCAAAAGATGTTCCAGCAGCTTTCCCTTGGCTGTTTGCTCTGACAGAGAGATTGGCTGCCCCTGCTCACCAGCCCCTGCTGCTGTGCATTTATTCCACATGGAATTCTTCATCCTCCAGGTCTGAAATGTGCCAGCAGCACTGTTCTGTGCTACAGTTTTTAAAGCATGCAGAAATGCAGCTACAGGGTTGAGGTTTGTGCCTCTTTGCATGTTTATGATGTGTTATTTCGCTGCCAGGGAAGATGACATAACATTTAAAAATAAGCAAGGATTCAAATACCTACTGGCTTTGTTGTAAGTGTGCTACTCAAGGAAAGTTTGTGCTAAAAATGGATTCTGGCACTGGGTGATTTTATGTAGATACCTTGTCGGGGACTAAAATACCACCTGCTTTCACTCAGTGAGGTCAGTGTTGAGCAGGAGACGTGGGGGCAGAAAGTTTGTGTGGACATTTGTAGGGGCCTGAGTTAACTTATGTATTGTAAATATATGTATGGCAGTGAAAGATCTTTGTATTGTATTAGTGACCCTGCCCTGATTCTAGTTATTGTAAATGGGCTGCAGCTGTGATGTCCTTGATTGGGCAGCAGCTGTAGCCCATGGAGGTAGCTGAGATAAAAGGGGGCGGGATGGTCAGGGAGAGCCTGGGAGAGGAGCCCTGACCGAGAAGCAACAACATCACTGCTGTGAAGATATGCCATGAGAAAACCACCAAGAAGGTATGAGGCCCTGGGAATATAATTGTACAGCAATATAAATACAACAGACACTAAGTCAATGGTTGTGATTATAATATCACTGTAGGTTGGGGCTTAAAAAGGTTAAAAAGTAGATTTTGGCTGTGGTGTGCATCTCTGTCAGAGCAACAGAAAAGCCTTTCAAGTTCTGCTGAGGCAGTTCTGTGTGGCCTGGCTCTGTACCTGGCTCTGCTCTGAGCTCCTGGTGAGTCAGGCTGACTCTCCACCATGGATGTGAGGGGGTAGCTGCAAACAGCACCCCAGTCATCTTTGTGCTCGCGCTGCTGTAAATGGGGCGCTGCGCCCTCCCTTGCTCGGGGAGCTGGGAAAGGGGTCAGCCCATTGTGTCCCGTGCAGGATCTGCAGGAAGCCAGTGAGGGAGGTACTGACAGCCCTGCCTGCCTTGCTGCTTGCTGCAGTGGGTGCCTGGGTTAGGGGTGAGGGTTTTGTACAGCATGTTTGGATCCCAGTTCCACTAGAGTAGTGGAAAGTGCACGTTTACCTTTGAGAGGCGCGTGGCTTTTTTCTATTTTGGAACAAATTGTGGTTTTTTGATATATCAGCTTCTGACCAAAACAGGATATGTTCCATGGGTGCTGAGTACTCTCTGCTCTGTTTTCAGTGTGCAACAGCCTGGAGCATCTCTGTGTTTGTGGCACAGCTGTGAAACCCTGCCAAAGGTGCCCAGGTACACTTGCTTTGTGCCCTGTGTGTTGGCCAAGGGCCAGGGGCACAGGATGTTGTGGTTGCTGAAATGTGCTGAGGAGATGCTCAGTGGGCTACAGGAGATGACAGGAAAGTTTTCTGCTTGATGCCAGAGAGAAGAAGGTTGCCAAAAATGTGTGCCTTGCCTCAGCTAGGAGTGTGATGTGCTGTTTCTCTTGCTGCATGGTGCAGTACCCTCTCTCTTCTCAGGCCCTGAAAATCATGACGTGTGATGAATTTAGACTGTGTCAGTAACCTCAGAGCTGGTCACTAGAATATAAAATGAATTTTTCACACCAGTGAGGCACAGATCCAATCTGCAAACTCCTCATGGCACCAGTACAGTAACTTGCAGATTTGTCGAGTGCTGGCCTAGAAACGGCACAGGCACATGCAGCAAGAGCCAAGCTAATAACACCCTACTTCCAGCAGGGGTTCAGCTGTGGCATCTATTATCCCTGTCATGTGAATGCAGATTTCTATGCAGAGATGATTTCCGGACCTTGAGCAGAGCCAGCTTGGGTGTGTCCATATCAGCACATTTTTTTTGCTTTCCTTTATGTACGTGTGCCCAAAGCCAGCACAGGTGTTGGCATCTGCAGTGGAAATGTATTTTAAGTTTTGACTGATTTTGCTGGACCAGGGAAAGGTCTTCAACAGCCTGAGACAGGTGATCCTGATGCCCTCACTACTTTGGTGGGGTGAGGAGTAGCAAGAAGAGCTGTTGCCTGGGTTTGGACAAAGGGTATTAAACTTGTTGCTCTCTTCCCACCATGCGATGGAGAAGGAGTGTGCAGAATGCCAAGGACGTGGCTGCCTTTTTAAAAAGTTTGGCTCAGCCACAAGTGATCTATGTAGTGCTGGAGTTGTGGAGCAGGAAGATGTCAGAGCAGAGGATCAGCATCATTCCCTTTGAAGCCTGAGCCTGGTGGCTGTGGAAGGAGGGTGACCCAGCCCTGGGGACCAGCTCTACACAAGGAGAGTTGTTCAGACTCTCGTAGTGATGGGATCACGTCTGCCCCATCCTGCACAGCTGCTGGAAGAGAGGATGAGGTGACACCTGAAGAGGTGGGTGGAGGCACCTGGAAGGAGTGGCACTTCTGGCGTGGTCCCTTTGGCTCTGCAAGGAACCCTGTGTTTCCCAGCTCTGTAATGGAGACTGCATTTGTTTTCCTTTGGGAACGTAGTTGCCAGGCAATTATTTTACACCCCGTAGCACTGCAGACATGTCTCTTCAAGTCCAATCTCTTACCACGTAACTGAGAAAATGTATTTTACATTAAAAAGGAGCCTTCTGAAAAAGCCCTTCAGGCATAAAGTCAATGTGTTTTCTATATATAACCCAGTATTATTAATACAATGAACTTAACTGGAGACTCTGTGGGTGAATGACTTGATCATTGGAGAGACGAACAATATGATATTCATTTTCAATGTACTGTGGCTCTGCCTCCATAATGGTGCTCCCAGCCTTCAGTTCATTTTTTAGTGATAAAGTGGGCCAATAGGGTGAAGCAGGTCTGTGGATTGTATTTTTGCTGAGCACTAATATAAAATAAACAGCCTATAGAGAAAACAAATTTACTTTGGTTCAGAAAGGCCGAGCTCTGTAGATTCGGGACAGGCAGGGATGATGAATGTGAGCATGTATTACTGAAATAAGTCCAGAATGGCATGGCATAAGCTTCCCTGGATTTAGTTACAAAAGTTGCAATACAAATTGCTTTGGCTGGATAATTTTAAGGTGGTGATTGATTATTTCTTTTTTTTTTTCCTTTGATGTGGGTCATTTATCACCGTGTGCGTTACGTGAGACATTTTCCTTTTTCAATCATTGAAGAGTGTTTTAGAGTGCTGTTAGGAGGCCCCTTCAGCCCAGGCCTGTTTGATGTCAGTCATCTGATCCAAACCTGTGTGTGCAGCCTGCTGTGGCTCAGTAAGGGGAGACAGTGCAAGCATGCTACAAGTTTTAATCACTTCTAGCTCCCGTATGTTGCAGTGTGATCACAGAAAGCCACCAGGCTGGGTTACATGGTCTTTTCTAGATGCCCAGCCTGCTTTCTGCATGAGCAAGGTGTGCAGGTGCCAAGCTGGTGTCGTTTTCAGTGGTCCATTGGCTGTTCTGGTGTAGAGCCAGTCTGGAGGAGCAGGAACTTGTGGAGTAGCAGCAGCCACACAGCTGATGTGTCTCAGAGCTGCATCTCAGTGGAGCTGCTGTCAGAAATGGAGTGGGAGATGTCTGGGGTGGGTGAAATGGGAGGCATGCAAGAGGCAGCAAAGCTGGCACAACAGAAGGCTGAGTCCAGTGCTGCAGTTAAAGGAAAGGCTGGTCAGAGCCCCAGTGACCTGCTGAGGGACAGATGTGAGCACAGATGTGCACAGATGTGAGATAAGGGTGGCAGGCAGGCACACTGCCACAGGAAGCTGCAGTTCCAGTGCTGTTCCCATTTTCCTGGGTGCATAGAGCGCTGGCCCTGCCTCTGTCCTTGTGCCTGCTCTGGACCTGTCTGTTCCTATGGGTGGTTTCACACCAATGACTTCTTGGGCTCAGACTGCATTATCTGCTCCACCTTGTCTGCATGAGTTTTCCTGGGTGCTGCCTTTGCTTCCTGGAAAAAGCTTTTTTTAACTAAATCCCCTCTTATTCGATTCTTCCCATCCCTGGCTGAGCAGCTGTGTGAGCTGACAGGAGTCAGGAAGCAGCAGCCTCACAGCTGTGGGCTCCTGGTGCTTCCCTGCTGTATTTGAGCAGGAGTTTGTCCATCTGAAGCTGCTGTGAGGCTGCCCCATCCCATGGCCCCCATCCCTGCTCTCAAACAGCATCCACGTGGGCTGTGCTCTGGAGTGACTGACCTGGCATCAGCACACAGGGACTTTTTATAATCCTCACAGCCTTTCCACATGACATCAGTATTTTACAGGGACCTGTGGTGTTTTTTACAAGATTTTATGTAACTCTGGATAAACAGAGTTAGTGTCTGTGAGTGGTGATGGCTGGTCTGCTGGGGAACAGGATTGTGAAAAGAAATACAGGCAATGCAGTGTGTTTATCCCACAGTTACAAGGGCACTGGGAACATCCCACACAGAAACGACAAGTTCAGTCAGGCTAAACCTTACATACAGAAAGTCCCATAAAAGTGGAGCATGGAGGGTGGGGAGATGATTTTAGCCATGGGCAGGGGTTTATTTTGCATAAATGCAGGTAACATCTGTGCTGTGCTATTGCTGATTTTGTAGTTGGCCTTTGTAAGGTCACAGCCAATGTCACAGTAAGAGTTTGGGCTGTGCTGTCCAGGCTGCAACCATCCTGGATAAAATGCAGTTGTGTTCTTGTTGTTCTCTGGCTAAGAATCTGCATGTTGACAGTTTATTTCCCAGCCCTATTTTTATTTTTGGAATTTTTTTTTCCCCTCTCACTGTGACTGTCAGTTTTGGAGGCTATTCTGCTGATGCTGGTCTCAGCATTTTGTACTTGGATGCTATTTTCTTCTGGATGCTCAAGGCTGCTATGATGGATTTGTTCTTTCACCATAGCCCCTTTCATCATAACCCACTTAGCACTGGGTAGCAGTGCTGCAGCCAGAAGGAGCAGACTGGGAAATGCAGTGTGGTCTGGCCAGAGGAATAAGGAGAACTGCCAGGTTTTATCAAGAGAGTTGGAATTTGCCCTGTGTTGTTGTCCTCCTCCGGCCTTTGTTTCAGTCTTTTCCTCAAAGTAAAGCAGGAAAGTATTAGGGAATGGTGAGAGGAAAGTATTAGGGGATGGTGAGGCTCTTTTTCTCTCCTGTGAGTGGATTAGTGTTTGTAAAAAGGAAAAGAATGGCTGAAGTCCCACAGAAATAGGAGTGGAATGAGAATTGGGACTCTGGTTTTAGTTCCCTGGTTTGTCACCAGTTTACTGTATCTGTCATGTGAATTGCACCTGGAAATGGTGCAGTTTTCTCTCTCTGAAATCCAGCTGTCCAAAATCTGACCCTTTTGAGATCTGGCACCCACATGTATCTAAACACCATCCTGCTTTCTAGCCACTTGTATATATGTATGATAAAAGCCTAAAATGAGGCAGCCAGGTCGAAATGTGGGAGGCTTCCAAAGCTAGTTAATACCAGTTGGCCTTGGGAAATCACTTCTGTTGGCTTTCAATCTTCCAGCCTAAATTATTCCATCAGAAATTAATTTTGTTGACTGCACTTGTCTCATTAATAGTTGGCTCTCTACCTCAGTTTACACAGCTGTAATGAGCAATCATGAGTTTCCCATCCAGGTACAGCTCAGAAATGAGCACCACAGACATAATTTTGCATGCTCAGAGTTATACATTGATCTTGGAGAGATTCCCCAGTCTGTCAGAGTTGGTGTTCACGGGACCCCAGCGCCAGCCCTGTTAGACCACACCTTGCAATAAAACCATGGATGATAGATCCTTATCCATGGTGGAAGGTTTGGAACTATAGATGGTCTTTAAGGTCTTTGCAATCCAAGCTATTCTGTGCTTGTCTCTGCCATGGGTGCCTGGTGGATCTGCCTGTGGCTGTGGGATGTTTGCATCCCCCTCCTTGTCATGCCTTGCTCTGGGAGCACCAGCATGAGGTTTTACAGCAGTGTCTGTGCTCTCCTGCTCTGCTCCCACAGAGAGAGGGCTGGGAGCAGCAGTGTCCCTTAGAATGTGAGCTCCAGCCCTGCCAAGGCCACTGGAGCAGGACAGGCTGTGCTGTCCCCTCTCTCAGAGGACACCCTGGTCCCTCGTGAGTCACGGGGCTGTTCCATCCCAACAGGGACCTGCACCTGGTGCTGCAGGCACAGTGGTGATCTCCTCTCCACTGACACACACACCTGGCTCTGGCATGGGAGGAATTACTGCTCTGGCACTGCCTTGATTCATAGGATTTGATTTTCAGGTTTCTTTCTCCTTGCCTTCCTCAGCTCTTTAGTCAGGGAGGATTACACTGGTGGCAGTATAAAATGAGAGCTGCCTGTATGAGAAGAGGGCTGGATTTTCAGAAAACATTAACACAGCCCAGTTTTGGAGATCTGACTTGGACATCACAGTCAGGTTTGGGAGCTTTTGCTTATGCAAAGCAGCAGAAGTGGGTTGTTTCCATTTTCCATGTTGTTGCCAGTGGGGCTGTCTTTGTCCAACTGTGCCCTGGTGTACCCTGGCAGAGGCAAACTGCCCCCGGAGAAGAACTGCTGTCAGAATCCTTTAAAGTCGGTCAGGCAGGCTCCTGCTTCGAGAGGTTTATCAGCAAAGATTTTCAGTGCCTCCAGTGGGAGGCTATTTTTATTCTATCCAGGGGCTACCTTCTGCTCTGAGGTCTTTATCACGTTTTTTTTGGAATCGAGAAACCTGCCTCTTTTAGGACAACCTTAAATACCTTCATCTTTTGCGGTCCAAAAAACTAGATAGTTTTTTCATTCAAGGTAAAAGTTTTTGGCATTTCTGTGACACATTCAAGATTTCTTTTGTTGCTTTTTTACTGTAGAAGAGGGACACTGCTGTAGACATGAGAATACTCTGTTTTCTCCATTGAGCAGAGCTGACGGCAAGTGGGGTACTTAATAGTTCATCATTCATACTCTGATCAGTGCTTGACTGTTGCAGGAAATCCACTGCACCATGTAATCAAGATTGGAAGAGCTCTCCAGAGATGATCTTGTTCATTTTCCTGCCCCATGGCAAGATCTGTCATACCTGTGTCTTTCCTGACCTGTGTTCTCTTAAGACCTCTGCAGCCTTTCCAGGCAACATATTTCAGTGCCTCACAATCCCTACCAGTAAAATCTGGTTTCTCCCCACCTTGTATCTAACCTGAATCATCTCTGCTGCAGATTAAACTTGTCACTTCTTGTCCCATCCATTTTGAATTCAAAGAACAGGTCATTCCTTCTTGCAGCAATGTTAAATATTTGAAGACTATTCATGTGCTTCTCTCTTCCTAGTGTTAAATACCCACAATTTGTTAAATCATCCCTTCTTCATGGTGGATTTAAATCTTCTATGTAAACCTTAATTGGCCTGTCTTCTCAAAAATACTCTGTGACAATCCCAGTCATTAACTAATCCACAAACAGTTTAAACCCTTTGATCAGCATTTTATTTATATACTTGAGTAAAAGCATTCAATGCCAGCTAAACTGCCTGTTTTGTACATCACTGTCTCTGATAGCCTTGTGCTGGTGTGCAGGCAAAGAACCTGCAGGGTTTTCTGCTGCTCCCTAACTGCATTTCATTCCAAGGGAAAGGTTGGGTGCCTGGCAGGGTGTGAAGCTCAGCGTGGTTTGTGCCTTGGTTCTGTGGGACAGTGCCCCGTGAAGGTTGTGCCTTCAAAACAGAAAGGGAGCCCAGAGACAGAATCATGGAATCATGGGTGTCTGCAGGCATCCAAAATACACGCTGATGGGCACGGGAATTCGGAAGTGACATGTGCTCAGACAGGTGGTAGGCTGTGAAATGTCACTTGGTATTAGGGCCTTCTGGCGCGGCTGTGTTTGAACAGTCAGGTCATGCTTGGAGCTCAGCAACTGTACTTTGACTTGGATGTCCTTGATGGGTATGGTTTCAGCTCCAAGGAAAAGTCAAGGAAATTTGTATTTTAGCAGTACATATGGGGGAAGAATGGAAGGCATGGAATGTAATTCCCTCTGGATTTCTCTGTTGTAGGTGAGTGTTTTAACCACCTTGGAGCGGCGGTTCAACCTGCAGAGCGCCGACGTGGGCGTCATCGCCAGCAGCTTCGAGATTGGCAACCTGGCCCTCATCCTCTTCGTCAGCTACTTTGGGGCCCGAGGACACCGGCCACGCTTGATAGGATGTGGAGGGATAGTCATGGCCTTGGGTGCCCTCCTTTCTGCCTTGCCTGAGTTTCTCACCCACCAGTACGAGTACGAGTCGGGGGAGATCCGCTGGGGAGCCGAAGGGAGGGATGTGTGTGCTGTCAACGGGTCCAGCAGCGATGAGGGACCAGACCCGGACCTTATCTGCAGGAATAGGACTGCCACCAACATGATGTACTTGCTGCTCATCGGGGCACAGGTTCTCCTGGGCATTGGTGCTACCCCTGTCCAGCCCCTGGGAGTTTCCTACATCGATGACCACGTGAGGCGGAAAGATTCCTCCCTCTACATAGGTAAGGCTCTCTGAATTTCTCCTCCTGGAAGGCTTTCCTTGTGGGCTGGCATCTGGCTCTTCTTGCCTGTTTGATGCCAGTAGAAGTGCCTCAAGGCCTCTTCTCCATGTGCTGCTGGGCTGTGAAAGTAACTTGGCATGGGTGTCTCCATCAAGCAGCAGGGGAGCACAGTAGTGCTTGCTTGTGTTGTAGCAGTGGTAAAGGTTGACAGCTGTGATGATTGGGCAGATGCTCATTCCTTCTCTTGTGTTTGCCCAGATTGCTTTAAGTTCTTATATTGATGGCTCGTGGCTCAGTTTTAGCTGAAGAATTTTCAAGTGGTGTGTGTGATGATGGTTGACTTTTTTATTTTGGTTTTTTTTCCCCCCACACGATACCCTAGTTCTCATCCTGTTCCAAAGCATCTGAGTGATCACTGCAGTGTGAGGAGACTGAGAGGACACACGTGTTGTCACTACCACTGTCACGTTTTAGCAAGGAAGTGCCAGTTACAGAGTGGGTGCTGTGGCCCAGGATGCTGTGGCAGGACCCTTGATAATGTGATCCCTGTAACGGAATGGGATGTGGAAACTGGTGAGGTCTATTTTCAGATACAGTGAGCCTCAAGTAGAACTCATGGTGCTGGTGATCATGTTGCAAAATTCTTTCATATGGTTATGCTGTGAAATTTGCCTTTGATTCCCCAGGGAAGCATCTCAGTTATTGGGGTAAAGTGCTTGTGGGTGCTGCTTGAGCAGTAGTTGCCCCTCCCAGCAGGTTTAAAGAGGATGTTGTTGGTCAAGTTTTCTTTGAAAAAATGTACCAGCTTGGCACATTCCTCTTTCTGCAGGATTTGTCACTAGGTGAGCTGCTCCAATGGAATAAATCAGTGGAGTGTGTGCTGCCATTGTTGGTATAATCCTGATAACCAAAAGTGTGCACTTGTCCCATCATCCCCACCTTGGTGTGACTTTCAGCTGAATGGGTGATCCTTTTCCTGTTTGGGTTTTTTTCCCAAAGACATTTTTATCAAGTTTCCAAGCTGAGTGTGGCCATTGAGGGCACAGCTGAGCATTCCTGCTGACTTTCAGAGTGCTTTTTAATGTCCTGGGTAGTGCAGAAGCCTGGTGGAAGGTCACTGCATAGTGTGGCACTCATGGATGTATTGCTGCTTCACTCAGAGCTTCGTCTGTGTATTCAAAACATGTCCCTGCTTTTCTGTAGCTGGCCATAAAATCATAGTATTTCAGCATTTAGCTTTGTCCTTGGGTCATTACTCATCCTCACTTGGTTCTGTAAGTGTTTGTGAGGGATCCACTGGACAAAGAAGGATGATGTATAAAATACAAGATAATGTACAACCCAAAGGTGAATAATGAGACTGAATTCACTGGAGCAACTGTGCCAACACCATAAATGATGAGCTGGAATTAAGAGTGATTCTAAGATTATCTATTATAAATAACTGTATGGAGGAGCAGCAACTTCTTTCAGTCTGTTCCGTGGGCATTTTTTAAGCAATGCTTCATATCTTGAGAACAGGCTGGAGGAGGGTGCATGAGAGGAGGATTAGGAAGAGTGATTCTTCTTCTTCCTGAGCTACATTCATCTTGTATGCTAAAATAACGTGTTTAAAGTTGGCAGTTCAACTGTAGCTGGGAAAATGCTTCCAGAAAATTATTTCTGCTTACTATGTGCTGCTTTTTTATTTTTTCTGCAGAGATAAGGATGTTGTCTAACCGTATTTGTTACTACATGTGGAGTTTAAAAACAAACAAAGAGAAAAAGCCACACCAAAAAAAGCTCACCACGAAACCCCAAGCATTTTGGGGTTGTTTGCTTTCTAGTTTTAGCTATGGAAATCATAACCCGAATTTCTACATCTGAATTGTGGTTTACAGTGTATGCACACTCAACCAGCAATGAAATTTAATTTCTGCCCTGTCCTAGCCTATAAATCACAGGTAGGGTTTCAGATACTGGATGATTAATTCATCTATCAACTTGCAATCAATTTTGCTAGTGAAAATAAAAGCTACCAGGAAAAAAAATCTATTCCATGAATGAATATAAATGGAGAAGTAACAAGTGGAAGTGTCATCTTACAATTGGTGGAAACTTGTGAGAGAGTCAGATTTCTCAGTTTAAATGTTGTTTGAGAATTATTTGCTCAGATTTGCCTTTAACTGATTATTTTTGTTGATGTCATCAATGCAGTTTTTAGTGGCCTTAGAAGAAAGCTGGCTGAGCAGCTTACCCACTTCATTCTGCTCTGTTTCACAGAGGAAATAACTGCAGAGTGGATACTGTCACTGTGCTATATTTATATCAGTTTGCTTTCTCATAATAGCACACTCACTCAGTGGGGGCCGTGTGTGACCAGAGGAAATGTTTTTGGGTAAGTTCCCTTAGTTGAAATTAGGGGCAAATCTGGCATAGATGGTTCTCTCAGGACAGGAACTAATTAATAACAGTGATAATAGTCTGGCTGAACTTTGTAAAATGATTGGATGCTGCTGAGAAATGATCAGATTGACCAGTTTGGGCTGTCCTTAGTGTACTGCTTATGTTGGGTCTGGGTGTGTTGCATTGGGCTGGACTGTAGCTGAGGGTTAGAAGCAGTCTCTCAACCTGACAGCTAAGCACTACACATAAATAAAAATCCTCATGTCCCAAGGCAGTGAATTAGATAGAAATAACTGTGTGCACCTAGAGTGGTTTTTTTTTTTCTCCTTCTGAGTTCTATCAAAGTTAAGTGTGGTAATAATATAATATCTAACACAGTCACTTTGCAGTGAAATAACAATACAGTTCAGCTTCTCTGGTTATTTAAAAAAACAGTCCAAACCCCAAGAACCCCCCCCAAACCTTCTTTTTTTGTGTGTTAATGCTCATGTGGATGCAGAGGAATGCAGATGTGATACCATATGGAGTTTAAAGTGGTGCTTTGGCTTTAATCATTAGTGGAACTAATAGCATCTGTGGAGTGTAATATTTTTCAGAACACTGAAGCCCATCAGATTTCTCCTGTGGTTTCTCTGCAGTGACAGGCACACAGGAGGTTGTGGGCAGTGCACCTCTGCTGAGCATCCTTTGAAGTCAGGGGCTGCTCAGGCTTGTGCTTTGCCAAGGAGGTGGGGATTCTTGGAGTTTCTTAATTAGCGAGGCAGGGGTGAGATACTACAGGAATATTTCTCTTCATGGGCTGCTGATTTGCAGCTTCATGTTTCTTTCTTGCACTAATGGCAGATTTTTTTAATTATTTTTCTTTTTGCTGCCTGCAATGTGTTGCTACCAAACTCAAAAAGATTCTGTTGCTGTAGTAACCAGGCTGAGGAAAAAGGGGCTGTTTTGGTAACCCAGGGCAAAGTGAACCAAAGAGGTGAGTGTGTGAAAAGTCCACGCTGAAGTATGTTCCAAAGGAAACACATCTGAGCTGTAGCAGGGTTAGAAAGATCATGGCAGCATGCCTGCTCTGGTTAATCATAGAACAGTTTGGGTTGGAACAGATCTCAAAGATCATCCAGTTCCCACCCCTGCCATGGGTAGGGACACCTTCCACTGGTCAGGAGGAAACTCTCCTCCTATTTTCAGCATCTGACCCACAGGTCACAATGCTGGCAGTAGCAGACAGAAGATGGAAAAAAAATAAAGGAATTTTCTTAGCAGTTTGAAAGAGAAAATATCTGGAGAAAATATTCTGGTTTGGTGCTGGTTTGCTTGCTTCTGAGTCTGAGCTCGTATTTAATATTGGAACTCCCATCTAATGGTTTCCAAATTAACAGATTAATTTTACCTGTGTGCTTATTGGCATCTGACATAAGTAACTCCTTTGAGTGGAGGAATTCATCATTCCTACAGACTATGCAGGGCTTGTTACTGCTCCATCTTCACTAGTGTCAAAGGATTCCTTCAATTTGTGGCACTGTTTATTTTAAAGGAGTAAAGACTACTTACTCTACGCTTCTTTTCTCCACCCACTAATGACTCACTTGGCACTTCCTTTTTTAGTTCTTTCTCTGCTCAGTCTTGCTGAGTTCTCTTGAAATCAGTGAGGACTTTGTCATTGGGAGGGAGATCAGAGCTGATACAAAGAGGGGAAATAAACCTGATCTGACAGTGGTTGTATGGATTTGCTGCCTCTCAGATAAGCTTACAAGAGTATTTTTGGTCACTGGAGTGCCCGTGCTGCTCCCAGCAGTGCTTTGTGAGTCCCATTAGAGCCAGTGCACTGATGTGGTTGGTTAATGTTTTTAGCAGCCTGAGACACACCTTCTGGCCTTCCTGCTGCATTTAACATTTGCTGATAAAAGTTCTTGCATCTTGTCTGGGACACAGTTACCTACAGAGCAGAATGAATAGCCTCTGGGAGCCAGTATTTGATCTGGGACAATTAAGGGCTGTATTAAACAGAGGAAGTTGCTATTATTCTGTCTCCAGTTGATGGAGGAAATTGATATTGATGTTGGAAGGAGCCCTGCCAGATTGTGAGACTCATTCAGAAGAATGCTGTGCTGATCTTTAATGCATTTCAGAGTTTCTCTTTGCATTTGTTGAAGCTGTCTGTGTGTTTGGCATTGTGGGCACACAACCCACATGTTCAGGCCCCATGACTTGGGGGCCTCACTGAATTGCAGTGATGTGAAGAATGGCTTAAAGGAAACCCCAGAAGGGACAAGTCTTGAGTCGAGAAATGTGTGCTGTGGAGTGATGAGTGCTCCTGAGTTATTGCTGTGCACAATCTGAGCACAGCATCCTCTGGGGCACAGAGTTGTCCTTGGCCTGCTTCATGACAGGGCAGAGGAATGCAAAAATGGGTAACTCAGCTCTGCTTAGCTGCTTTCTTCTGTCTTACCTATTTGGCTTTTCTGTGTGTATTTTGGTTTTATCATATGGCCGTTCCAGCTCTTACCCTTGGTGTGAGAGGAGAACTCAACAGAATGGTGTGTTCCAACCACATCTGTCCTAACTAACCCTGTGAGAGGGATGGGACCCTGCATTGCAACTGCTGGCTTTGACCTTTGTATTAGTGTGGGGATATTTTGCATGGAATTTGTAGAAGCACTTTTTGTTTTGTGATGACAGAGGGAAAGCTCACTCTGGCTTCTGGTGCCTTCTGTCTTGCTTTAAGCACCAGCTCAAGATTTGCTGCAGTGGAAGACAAACATGCCCTAATTGGGATCTTGCTGTCTCCAGGGATAAATTTGTCCATTTGAAAAATCATTTATGGTAGCTTACGTCAGTCAAAATGATAGCAGCCATTGTGCTTTGGAGAAGGAAAAGCGTTTTCTCAACTGACAAGAATTAAATCTGAGTTAGTATCTATGCTGGTGAGTTAATGGCAAGTTATCAGCACAAGCTGCTGAAATGAGAGTTTGAGTCAACATTTTGTGTGTTTGAGGTTTGCTGGTTTTGTCTCTACCTGATGAAAAGCCTCTTACAAGGAGGATGAACATACTTTGATCAGTCTTATTCTTTCCAAAGCTCTCAAATTTCTTGCCCTGTATGTCTGAACCTACATGTCTAAACCACAGGAAGTGGAATAAGTGTGTTTATAGCATACAGGTCATATCATCAGCCTTTTGAGCCATCTGTTGATGTGTATTGACTGGAAGGCCTTTAGGACCCACCTGAGAGGTCTGTACAGCTCTGCCCATCCTGGCTGCTCATCCTTTCACTCCTCACAGCATCTCCCCCTCTCCTTCCTGTTGTGCTCATTTGTGGTCTTGCAAGCAACATGGGTGCTTGATTCACATGAGCCCTTCCTGCTGGAACACGCTTCTCTGAGCTCACCACCCAAGGCCCTGCCAGCCTTGTGCATTTTTCCTTTTAAAGCCTGTTTCATGAGCTCTTTTGTAGTGGATTGTGGCTGACTCCTATCTGTTGTATTTGCTGTGTGCCCACTCCATGCCCATCAGCTGCCTGGTGATTTTGTCCACCCCCACGTGGGCACAGCAGCCAGAATTGCTTTTCTCCTTGCTGCTACAGGCAGCTTTATAGGTGTGGAATATTTTTAGCCCAAAGACGGGATTCTGCAACGCTTTTGTTCAGTGAGTGCATCCTCCTACGGGTGATTTGGAGAGCCTTTCCTTCCTGTCACAGCCTCCCCTGGGCTGGGAAAGGCTCAGGATTAGCTCTGAGAGCTGCTGCCAGCGCCAGGGATGTGACGCCTGCTCGTTACTGAAGGTGTCTGTGTGAAGGATTCTCTGGTTGTCTCCCCCATGGACTGCCTGTGATCAGGTGAAATTACACAGCAGATATCCTGGTATTAACCCACTGATCCATCCACAGCCTGCAGCCCTTTATAATTACAGCCCTTTGGGGAGAGATGGGTGTTCTCATTTGCTGCGTGTCAGCAGGGCTGGCTCCCTTACACATGTCCCCTTTTACAGTGCTGGTGGTAATACCCTGGAAAATTAAATGGAAACACCAACAAGCGTGTAGGGTGTATTAGAGCACTAACAATAATCAATTAATGGGAATAACCTTTCCCACTACAGGCAGGAAGGCTGTTGCAAAAAGCAGTAGCTGAATGGATGTATTTATTCAATTAAATAAATATATGCACTAAGTCGTAACTATTGTGGGCTCCATTATTCTACAGCAATTGTTTCTGTTACCTTAACCTTCTGCTAATAGCTTTTTTTTCCCCTGTTGTTATGAGCTGAGTAAATAAAGCTTGAGCCCAACCAAATGACTTTGTGTGAAAGCATATTGAGGGTGGGAGCTGTTTCCATGTTACTTTGTGCTCTCTGGGCACTCTGCAGCTGGTTTTTGCCTTAATTGGGATTTGCTGACTCTGATGTCTTGTAAAAATCACTCCATTTGTTGAGTTTGCTGGGTTTTTTCTGTGGAGTACTTTAAATAGTCATCAGCTGGGAGAACCTAGTGAGGTACATCATTCCTGGGGCGGCATGCCTAGTGCAGTGCCCTTGTCATTTAAATGGCACGTATGCAGAGTCCTCAGGCTCATAAAATTAATTAAATAGATTGGAAGGTGCTGAGTTGCCCCTGTCAGAAGCTGAGGGCTGTATTGTGCTTTGTTGATGGCACAGGCAGGAGTGGTGTGTGCCAGTCTTGGCCCTTCCTCTGGGAACTTGACCGAGACTCCCCAACCTACTGCACATAAATTGGGGCATCCGTGTTGCCCCAAATGTGCCCAGATGTTTTGGCTGCAGTTTACAGGCTGGCACTGAGGACAGCTGGGGCTCTGTTTCCTATGGTGGGACAAGACACAGAATTTTCCTCTTTGCCAGCACAATTCAGGGCACTGGCTGGGTGTTACTCACTTATCTGCAGGACAAGGTGCTTGTGTGAGTGTGTAGGAGAATGCAGAGAAGTTCCTGCAAACTCTTTCACATCAGCCTCTCCTGTGCCTGGCTGAGGTGCTCAACCAAGTTTTCTTGCACTTGGAGAAGTTGCTGCAGGTCTGAGCTGGGTTCTGGGAGAGCTGGCACTTACACTCTTTGTGCGCCAAAAAAGTGCTGTTTGAGTAACCTCCTAAAGGTGTTTGCTTTTGCAAAGTCCCAGGCAGTGCCATGGCACAGACATGCAGCTCTGCTGACCCACAGGCCTGGCAGCACTCAGCTGCCAAAGCTGTTAAAGTGTGGTTTTATCCTGGCTTTGCTGGGCACTGGGGACTGTGCAGGGCACTCCACCACCCCTCTGTCAATGACACGTGTGCCACTGTTTCATGACCCTCCTCATAATACATTTCTTCTCTATATCTGGAATTGGAATTGACCCTGTAGTAGTGTAAAATCTTTATCCTTGTCCTGTTACCACAGACCCTGTTAGGATGTGACATGGCCCAGCAGTATGGGACTTGTGGCAGAGCTGCTGTGGGGACATCAGTGCAGCCTCACTAACTACAAGTGTCTGATTACCCCTCAGGCACCAGCCTGGAGGAAAAAATGTGGCCAAAAGTGATGGGTACCTTGTAAAACAAAAATAAAATTCCTCTGCATCCTTTGTGGTCATTTTAGCGGCCACTGGAGTGGAAGCTCTTCCTTGGTTTGGTGAACGTTGAAGGTTTATAACTTTATGGATTTATTTGTTTTGCATGAATGATGTTTCCATACATCCGAGGTTATTAAGCACTTTCTCCTTGGGTTTGGAGAAATTCTGGCTTTGCTTTCTCAAATTTGGTTGTTTGGTTCAAAGTTGATGTCTGCTCCCAAAATTGCTTCTTCGAACTTTGCTCTTCTGAAAGGACTCGGTGTTTTCTCAGATTTCTTTTTGCCAGGGTATGGCCATTCCATTAACTATGCTGCTAATGAGGTATTTGGCTTTTCCTAAGAGGGAGGCCTGCTCCTGCTAAGCCCCCTTTTGATTTCAGTAATAGGGATTTTGTATGGAGGAGACTATCCAAATTTGGCCCTTTATTTACCAGTTAAAATGTGAGATTTAGTTTCTTGGATAGAAGTTAACAACATGTGACTTTGCTATTTGACTTAATACCTCAGAGCTCTTGAGTGCAGCCAAACAAAGCTGTGTCTGTGACAGGGAGCAGGATCTGGCTGAAGGCAGCAGATCAAAGCAATAGTGAACATTCAAGTGTTCAAACTGGTAGAAGAGCAAGATGCTCTGTGCAACAGAGTCCCTCTGCTTACCTCACTTTTTCCCTGTGGTATTCTGTGCATTCCTGCCCTCCGTGTTAAGACAAACCAGTCCCTCTGTGACTGTTTGTACATATTGATGTGATACTGCTTATTAGAGTTTGAAAGAAATAATATTAGGGGGGAGAAAAAGACAACTGGGACAACTTTGCTGTGTTAGTAATTGCTGCAGAGACCAATTACCCATGTGATGAAAAACCACCTCTATCTTGTTAGCCATCAGCTACAACATATGGATGTCCTAATCCAATCAGGCTGATCATCAAAAGAATAAGACTTGTTAGAGAGAGCTTTTTCTCTCAGACAGTTATAAACTGTGGGCTGGGGTTAGAGACTGAAGGGGTGGTAGCATGCAAGAAGTGAGCTAGAAAGTCCCCTGGTTGTGTTTTTGAGATGTCTCGAGCGCTGATTAATGCTTTACTGGCCTGAGCTGTCATTTCTCTGTGAGCTTTCTGGTTATTCTGGGCACTTGTGGTTTTGTGTGTGTGTGTGTTTTCAGTGTTCCCCCTCCTCACTTTATATAAAAACTCACACTCCTGGAATGCAAGCCACAGATGTTTAACTGCATTTCTGTTATCACATCCACTGTAAATGTGCTGCTGGGAGACAAGCACACTGTGTTGTAAACCACAGGAAGCAGCATTGCAGAAAACAAAATTATTTGCCGTGGTTCTGGGTGAGAGTTCTGTGAAGAGTTTCCCACAAGTGCCAGAGGGTAAGAGGTTTGTAGGGAGAGATAACACCTATTTAATACACACATGCTCATGCTTGGTGGAGCTTGTTCTGATCAGTGTGACTAATCATGCTCAGGAATATTTACATTTTGTTTCAGTTGTCACCTGATCTGGTAAAATAACATCACTTCAAACTTTGCTTTACTTCATGTGTTGGTGAGACTTCCCTAGGAAATGGAAACACTCTCTTCTGTAATTGTATACCCCCCTCATTGGGAGCTTAGAGTCCTGGAGGTACTTGATTTATAAGTAGGAGCAAAACTTAAATTAAGCTTAGGTTAAGCAAATACTCCTACTCAGCAACGTCTCAAGGGTTATAAAACAAGTTAGTGAGAGGGTGAGAATAGACCCCAGGAATTCTGACTCCTGTGCTCTGCAATTGCTCTGAGAACTAAAGCATTTCACTACATTCCTGCAAAGCAATGCATCTTCCATGGGTGCAGACATTCCTTTCTTTTCAGTGTCAGAGGGGTTACAGATCCTGCCTTTTTGTCTGCTAGCACTAGCCTGCTCCACCTCTGCAAACTATGTTTAACTTGCCTCCAAGAGCTGGGTGATTAAACTGAGACCAACTCTGTCTTTGCAGAGTGGAGAGAGACTATTTACAAGAGCGTGTAGTGACAGGACAAGGCTTCAAACTGGGAGTAGGCTTAGATCAGATATTAGGAGAAATCTTGATTGTGAGGGTGGTGAGTCACTGAGAACTGGTGGATTCCCAGTCCCTGGAAGTCTTCAGGGCCAGGCTGGATGGGGCTGTGAGCACCCTGGTCTAGTGGAAGGTGTGTTGAAATTTTAGGTCCTTTCCAGCCCAAACCATCCTGTGGTTGGGGTTTGGTGAGCTGCAAGGAGCATTTTGAGGACAGTCAGACCCCTCACTCTCCTGTAACTCATTCCCAGCAGCCAGCAGCACAGGGATGAACATCCCAAACTTGTCCAGTCCCCTCTGAAGCTCACTTGCACCCTGCACAACAAAAATGGGAGCAAATTCCACAGTTCCCTGTGGCTTTTCTCATCTATGAGTTAGGCTGTGCATTTTTTCTTCCCAAGATTGTTGCTTTCTTCAGTGGATGTGTAGGATTTTGGCTTTAAGGCTGTGAAGGTGGCGAAGTGGGCACAAAACTTCTCTTGGAGTAGAGATACTTTAAAATTGCACCTGCCTATCAAAAATCTGCTGAATTGGCAGTTGTGCCATCGCCCTGGTCTTGCAACATCCCACCACAGATAGGACAGGAGTGCACATGGAATTCCTTGGGCTGGTGAGAAAGTGCGCTGGGGCTGGGAGATAAGGCACAGGCTGGCACAGCTGGCAAAAATCACGACAGGCAATCCCATTAGGTGAAAAATACAGTCTTTAATGGGTTTTGCCGATGCATAAAAGACCTGTTGAAGTGAAAATTTCACATAAACAAGAGAAGTGAAAATGCAGCTGTGCTGCTCTCCGGATTGCTGTGCAAAATGCTCCCATGTGTAGCTCCCCTGAGTTCATCTCACATTCTGCAGCCCCCAAAACTGTGGTAGCACGGAGATGAGAGCAGCTGAGTGAAGCTTTCTGAATAAATTAGCCTTGCTGTCCTGTGGTATTCCAAGTCTGGGTAAACACTCTATGCCTTGAAATCAGCAAGTTTGGGTTTTATTAGCCCTGGAGGGGCAGTAAATTCTAGAGCTGAGCCAGAGGAATGAGAGTCAAGTAAGGAGGTGTAGGGCTCACTAAGGATATGCTGAGAAAGTCCTTGCTGCTTTCTGCAGCCCCGGAAGGCAATTGGAAATTGAATCTACAGTGCACTGGGGAGCTCTTGGAGGTGGCTTAGGATGGGGTAAGGATTTGGGAAATCTGCTCTAGCAGAGGCAAGAATAAGGATGGTGGTGAAAGGGAGGTGGAGTGCTGATGTGTGCAGCAGCATATTAAACATATTAAAACTGGGGATGGAGGGGTCAGGTGTTGAAGCAACCAGAGTTAAGAGAGGCAAGAATAAGGATGGTGGTGAAAAGGAGGTGGAGTGTTGATGTGTGCAGCAGCATATTAAACACATTAAAACTGGTGATGGGGGGGATCATGTATTGAAAGCACCAAAGTTTTAAGACAGGGGCTCAGCCAGTACAGCAGAAACAAGGTATGGGCCATCTCCATTAATCTACAGAAATCTGGATCTGCACATCCAAAGACTCGCATTTTTTATTAAAATTCAGGCTCTTCAAATAATCAACACCCACCTGGGAACCAGGTGTCCTAGTGGAATCTGTGCTGAACGTGTCCTTTCTGGGTGACAGCTGGCTCAGGAGGGTGTTGGTGTGTGCCTCTCCTGGACCACAGGGTGCTCACATCTCGCTCCTCTCACGAGGCAGGCTGGTTTTGTGAATAAACACTGTGGTTTGATGGGGAGGGTGGGTGGTGTCAGGAAGCCAGTGTGCCAGAAGCCTTGTTCCCAGAGAGATCCAGTGTTTACTGAAGATGCTAATTGCTGCCTTCCGGCCCGGCATTATTTGTCTTCTGCCCGCAGCACAGCCATCAAAGGCGCTGATGGTGCTTTTGCTGGGTAAAAGGGTTGTAAGAAGGAAAAGAGATGCTCCTGAATTTCAGGAGTGCCATTGGCTGCTCCTTTTCCTTTTCCTTTTCCTTTTCCTTTTCCTTTTCCTTTTCCTTTTCCTTTTTCTTCCTTTTCCTTTTCCTTTTCCTTTTCCTTTTCCTTTTCCTTTTCCTTTTCCTTTTCCTTTTCCTTTTCCTTTTCCTTTTCCTTTTCCTTTTCCTTTTCCTTTTCCTTTCCCTTTCCCTTTCCCTTTCCTTTCCCTTTCCTTTCCCTTTCCCTTTCCCTTTCCCTTTCCCTTTCCCTTTTCCCTTTTCCCTTTTCCCTTTCCTTTCCTTTTTTCTTTTCCCCCCTTTTTTCTCCTTTTTTCCCTTTCCCCCTTTTTTTCTTTTTTCCTCCTTTTTCCCTTTTTCCCCTTTTTTCCCTTTTTTCCCCTTTTTTCCCCTTTTTCCCCCTTTTTCCCCCTTTTTCCCCCTTTTTCCCCCCCTTTTCCCCCCTTTTTTCCCCCCTTTTTCCCCCTTTTTCCCCCTTTTCCCCCTTTTTCCCCTTTTTCCCCCTTTTTCCCCCTTTTTCCCCCTTTTTCCCCCTTTTTCCCCCTTTTTCCCCCCTTTTTCCCCCTTTTTCCCCCTTTTTCCCCTTTTTTCCTCTTTTTTCCTCTTTTTTCCTCTTTTTTCCTCTTTTTTCCTCTTTCTCCCTTCCTTTCCTTTTTTCCTTTTTTTCCTTTTCGTCCATTTTCTTCCTTTTTTCCTTTTTTTTCCCTTTTCCCCTTTTTTCCTTTTTTTTTTTTCCTTTTTTTCCTTTTTTTTTTTTCCTTTTTTTTCCCCTTTTTTTCCCTTTTTTCCTCTTTTCCCTTTTTTTCCTTTTTTTTTTCTTTTTTTAAATTTTTTTTCCTTTTTTTTTTTTTTTGGAGAGATTTTTGAGCCTGAAGGTTGCAAAGGAAGGAAATGCTTTTTGGGTTTTTTGGTTTTGCTTTTTTTTTAATGCCCCATATGGCCGTTTTATTAACTGGAAAACCTCCAGCTGAGAATTGGATGATGCTACAGAGAGCTACAGAGCAAAACTCATTCGCAGCCTGTGGCAGAGAGTGCTCGTGCCTTTGAATGTGAGCCACATCTCCCAGCTAGGGTTAGGGTGAAAAATAAAAGCTGCCTTTGCCCTGTTTTGCTGACCCGAGGAAAACATTGTTGTTTTCATGCTGGGGATGTTGAGCTTTTCAAACTAAATGCAAACCTTGAACAAGTGAGTTGTCAGCAGATCATCAAAGAGCACTTTGAGTTGAGGCTGTGGGAGTGACAGGTACAGCAAACCCCTAAGTTTGGGGGTTTTATGAGTTTATCCACACAAAGTTAGTAGTAGAACAGGTACATTTTGACATTATTCCCTGTTTGTATGTGTGGGTTTTTCTACATCATACGAAAGAAGCATTGCGAACCAGACTTGTGTAACAGTGATCTGCACTTCCCAAGGATTGGCTCTTTGATTCCTGCCTGAGCAGCATTTCTTCACTTTGTCTGCAGATTTCTGTCCTGTCTCCCCTGCTGAGACAGAGAAATTACTTGCTGTCTGTAGCTTCTCAGTTGGCAAATGAGACTGAGTCTTTAGAAATAGCTTGTAGATGTGTTTATCATCTTCTGTGACTGTGTCTGTTGAAGTTGCTACCTCAGTTTTCTGTCCAGGAGACTTGGAAACAGAGCACTTCTCCAGATCTGCATTTTCACTTGTCATTTTCTGTTGTGTGAAGTTGGGACCTCAGCCTTTGTTGTAAGAGTACCTTGATTTTTCCACAGTATCCTGCAGACTTTCTGTCTCAGAGGGATGCAGGAGAGAGGAATGGAATTTAAGTGGATCTCTTTAGATTTAAGGATTTGCTTCCCTGACAGTTGTGAGTGTAGAAATGGTTTTGATGTTTGGAAGCAGACCTTTCCCACTGCACATCCCACAAGTTGTGCCTGTGGTTCTGCTGCTCACAGCCTCCAGGGCTGGGTCCAGCTCAGCAGAGTCCACGCTCACACCATCACAAGTTAAAGTTCAGCGGATGATTCATTGTTTTTGCTGCCAGCTTCCCTCTGGAGCTGTGCTAGGTAGCACAGAGCTGCTGCCTGCTTGCCAAAGGTGATGTCCAGGAGTGAAAGGGCTGGAGGAGGTTCCTCAGTGGGTAGGCTGAGCTCCCTGCGAGCAGTGACTTGTGGCTTTTGCTTCTTTTCCCTGGAGATGCCTCTGGATGGGAGACAGGCTGCCAGAGACAGAGTGAATAAATAAGCTGTGCTCTGGTTACAGCAGGTGGATAGTATATCAGCAGGGTCCTCCCAGCAGTGTCTGGGGTGTGCTGCCAGAAGCTGAGACAGCCTTTTGCTGCAGGAGCAGGGTCAGGGCTTGTGGTGGTGTTCACAGGGGTCCCAGGATGAGGGAAGAGAGAGAATGTTGACTCCATGTTTCAGAAGGCTTGATTTATTATTTTATGATATATATTATATTAAAACTGTACTAAAAGAATAGAAGAAAGGATTTCATCAGAAGGCTGGCTAAGAGTAGAAAAGGAATGATAACAAAGGCTTGTGACTGACCGAGACAGTCCGGACTGTGATTGGCCATTAATTAGAAACAACCACATGAGACCAATCACAGATGCACCTGCTGCATTCCACAGCAGCAGATAATCAGTGTTTACATTTTGTTCCTGAGGCCTCTCAGCTTCTCAGGAGAAAAAAATCCTAAGGAAAGGATTTTCCATAAAACATGTCTTTGACAAGGGCTGTGTCACACCCGGTGCCACCATCAGTGCCTCTGGGGACAGTGTGTGTGCTGGGTGGCATCACTGGGGCACTGCTGCCATGGGGAGCTGGCACAGAGCAGGCACAGGCTCAGTTCTGCAGGGTCTGCACCTTCTGCTCCTTGTCTAACCTATGGCAGGATGGCAATGGAAGAGAAGCAGGAGGTCAGAGAGAAGCAGTGGAAGGCTCTGGAAGAGAAGCAGGAGGTCCAGTACTGACCACTGAGGCTCTCTGCCTCCAGCCCACGTTATGGGCACCTTAGTCACAGCCTGTTGCTCAGCACAAAGTGGCTTCAGTTGCCTGAAGGGACCTGTCCTTTCCTGCTGGTCACAAACATGTGATGTGAGGCTGTGTGTTGTAGCTGCGTGTTGCCCCAGGCTGTGTTGCTGCACGGGAATCAGCATCCCCTTTTCCAGCCAGTTGTGTTCATAACAGCTGAAAGGAAGGGGAGATCTGGAGGTGACACTTCAATTGTTGTTTAACAGGCTGCTCTGTGCAGCAGGAGGATGAGGCACCTCCTGTACACAGATTTCTCTCTGTTAGAGTTCAGATCTAACCTCGAATGACTGCATGGAGGGTCCATGGAGCTGAGTCTTCCTCCCCCATCAGGTGCACAGCAAACAGCTGCATGTTAGGGTTTGGCACCAGGTTTGTTTCTGTGTCTCTTTCTGCTTTTCCTTAACGAGGCTTTTGGGGTTTAATTACAGTTTCTGCCTAACTCAAGTCCCCAGTGTCTGTAGGTTCACAGTAGTCAGGGGAGAGAGAGGCTGCTCTGGAGCTGAGCTTGGGGGCTTGGGGCTGATCTCTGGAGATGCTGCTCTCCAGGAACTGCTCCTGCATCCAGGGCTGCCATCGCCTACTCAAGTCACTGGCTTTGGTTTTGAGTATAGGCGGTTAGAGTACACTCCTTACACACACTTCAAACCCAGATTGTGCAGGATTACTGCTGGATAACAGCCAAATCCCAGGCAGTAGAGACTGTTTAATCACACTCCTGTCTCTGCTGGATTAACATAATTAATGTAAGCCCTTTTGGATGGGCGACCTGTTATTTGTCTGATGCAGCTCTTAATTTGTGCAATGCTGTGCATATACCCAGCATGCTCTAGAAATGGTGATGAAGGTCTAATTCCACTTGCATGCAACTGTTACCCAAGTAAATCTCCACTGACAGACAAGAAGTTTACTATCCCTTCAGAGGAAGTTGTAGTTGAAAAAAAAAAGAATGCCAAAGTTATATTGGAATGATAATTTTCCAAGTTTATTCAAGGGAAATTAAAATGCTCTTTTTTACTTTTAGTGTAATTTCTCTAGAGAGCAGAAAAAAAAATTAGTAAACCAAAGAAAGGTTCATCAGTGCCTCCTGATCCTGACCAACTTCAAGGGGGACACAGAGCTAAATGTGCAGGGGAGGTAATAGTGATTGTGTCCTTGCACATCCAGCCTGAGCACATGGGTCAGGAGCTGTGCCTTTATCTTCTGCCTTCTGTGGTATCTGGAATCATGGCAAGAAGGCAAAAAGTGTTTCTCAAACATATGACATCCATCCTATGGGCCCAAAATCTTGTTGGCTGAGTTGCTCCCTCCTGTTCATCTGTGCTTCTTATGCAGGTGGACATTATCTAAACCTTAACAGGATACACTGGCTGCCTTTTATTTCCACAATTTCAAGGTTTTCTGGCACCAAATTGGAGGGAGTTTATTTCAGAAAGGAAGAAAACCCAATAAAACAAGCCTTGCAAAAAACTAATCTAACTAGTCAAATATTTAACGTGAATAATAATTTCTGAATTCCAGTAGGCTTTTTGTGTGGCAGAAGTAATTGCAACAGTCTGGGTTAGTTTGGTTTTTTTTAATGAAAGTTAGCTTCTGCTTTTGTTGTCCCAGGTTTTAACTGTAACCTTTTATATTCAGAAAAATCTCAGATATAATAATATATTTTATTATATAATAAAATTATATATATAATAATACATAATATATACTATATATTCTATATTCTATATTCTATATTCTATATTCTATATTACATATTACATATTACATATTATATATTATATATTATATATTATATATTATATATTATATATTATATATTATATATTATATTATATATATTTATTTGAAAATATATTTTAAAATATATATATATTTATAAAATATATATATAATATTTTCCTGATAAGGAGGAAAACCAAGTCTCATCAGTTCTGGTGGATTGTTTTCTAGATCTTGGCTGTACCCATCTGTGCAGAAGGCGAAAGCTTTCTGGAGCGTTCCCTGAAAAACAAACACTTGTGCCCAAGCTTGAAAATTAGTATGAAAGTGACATTTGCTATTTGGCCATGAGCTACAAAGGCCATGTTATTTTCAGTGGGGCTCAGAGGACCCTTGGTCGGGCAGCTCTGCCCCGGGGTGCCCAGGTCCCCATTCCAGCCGTGGGAATTGGCAGTGTTCCTGCTGGGAGCTCTGCAGCATGTCCTGGGCTGCCCTTCTCTGTCCTGCTTCTTCCACGTGCCCTTCCAGAAGCAAGAAGCCCTTTGCAGGGAGTGCAGAACAGGAGCTGATCACTTCACAGGCACTCCATGCTTGTGTGCTGCCTCTGATTTGTATTCAGCGCTAGTAGAACGCTCTCGTCGCCCAGCCTGTGCTCACAAGCCTTATTATAACTAATGTCAAGGCATTTTCCTATAATTTTTCTCCCTGGAGCACGTGGTGTAAGGAATTTAGGATCCTGTGCAAGTCCCAAATGCTCTGTGAGGGAGCACAGACGGCAGGAGCATCATTCCACCTGGGCCAAAACCTGTGTATGTGTGTGTGGGGAGGATGGGGTGTCTTATTTTTGAGGCCATGTTACTAAATATGAGACAAGTTTGATTTTGGGACTATTATATTTAAACTTGGTGACATCATTTGGTCCTTAGGCACTTCCCTATATATTGTAGCTGCCTTTCCTTTTCTAGCTGCATGTTGGATGGTGGGACTTGCCTTTAGTCTAGGAAAAAATATGAGCACAGATGGCAGGAGCATCGTTACACCTGGGCCAAAAACTGTGTGTGTGTGTGGGGAGGACAGGGCTGCACGAAGCCCAAGTCTTTCAAGGTTCATGTGGAGCATCATTTGCAATAAATAAATAGCCTGGCATGTCACGTTTTACACAGCAGAAATGCTTCTGACTTTCCAGCCCTTGGTATCTGTAATTCACTTGAAGGAATTGCTGACGTCTGCCCAAATGCCAATATCTTCTCAGCTGCATGAACCTTAATATCACAGCTTAAGCTTTAGTCTTGGGACTGTGCAGCACAGCTAAAATCAAACTGTGTTCCCAGCACTGAAGGAGATCCTGACTTTTAACCCATTGGCTTTTTTATTTATCTTCCTTCTGTGCTTGCTGTTGAATTGCAAAGTCAATTTAATTCCAGGGTTTCCAAATGGCATATGATTTCTACACCATGATGGCAGATCTCCTTTGGGCTGTTTATACCATCTGATGCTGGTGGCCTAAGCAGGGGCAGGTCAGCACAGCACGAAGCAGGGCACTGGTGTTGTATTTCCTTGTACCCTTTCTTTATTCATAATAAAACAGGCAGGTCACAGCAGTGCTTAATCTCCACCTTCCTGTTAATCTTTACATTGCTTTGCTTCAGTCTTTTTTTCCTTTGCAGTTCCCTGCTGCTAAACTCTCTCCTTTTTCACCCCGAGTGTGTTTTGTGTTCAGCCCCATAGGCTTGGTGGCTTTGTCTTTGCCTTCCTGGGGAGATGCTCCTGATCAAGGCTCTGGCTCTGTGTTTTTGGGCCTGGGGGTGACTAATGGGGGATGTCCTATCCCACCAGGAACTGCTGTGTCACCATTCAGTCAAAAACACCCAGATTCAGAAGTTTAAAGTTGTTGAAAGGATTAAAGCTGGTATGGATTGGTTTGGCAGAGGGCTCTCACAGGCTCTGAATGCTGTAACCATTGCATTGACACCTGTACTGGGGGGATGTGATGGTTGGCCCTTTTTTCTTTTTTTCTTGCTTATGGTCATCAGAGATGCAGCTTTTAGGACCCAACCCTTGAGACTGGGCATATAATGGGAGATGTCACCTTCACTTAGTGAGAGCAGAGGGACCTGATACCAATCACTGCAATTTATCCTCATTTTCCCCTCTTTTAAGTGGACAGTTTGTTTCTTGTGTTTTGTTTCTAATGACTAAAGTACTTTTTAACTTAGTAATTAACCTCATTAAATTCCTAAGCATTTTTAAGACTTCCTCAAGTCTTCTGCCAACACCCTCACATGTTGTGAAGGCCACTCACAGAAGGCTCCTGGATGTGACTTAGAGCTATTCAGGATTTTGGGATTTGGGGCTGGCCAGTGTGGACCAGTTCACCCCAAAGTCCTTTGCCTGCCCTGGAGGAGAGGACAGAAGTGGTCTGTGAGGTTTTTTTTGTTTTGTTTTTAATGAAAGTTAACTTCTGCTTTCGTTGTCCCAGGTTTTAACTGTAACCTTTTGAGGTTTGGTCCTGGTGCCTGAGGTGTAATTCCCCTTGAGCCATGCAAGGAATTGTTACTGCTGTTCCTTCCCATCCCACGCACTTTGTTCAGTGTCAAAAGTAAGGTCTCAGAAAATGAAATTAATTTCATCTTGGTGCAGCTATTGATGTTACACACTGCAGGAAAGCTCTTTAAGGAGGCCGTCGACCTTCATCCATGTGGAATAAGTGCTGAATAATGGAGAGCTTTCATATTTCCACAAAAAGAAAACAGCTTTTTAAGTCAACTAGAGATGTTACAGACATGGAGGAGGGAAAAAAAAAAGCCAAACTGCATTAGGAAACAGTGGGCAGAGTGTGCATGAGGACAGAGCAGCATCTCCCTCTGTCTGGCAGGTGCTGCTGTTTGCAGAGGCCTCTTGTGAGCACGTGGAACTGCATTGACCTGTCTCCCATAGCACCTGCAGACTTTTACAAGTCAGTGTGTTCAGCTTTCCCTCCTCTCCAGCCCAGAGACCTGCTCAGTGTCTGCACTGCCAAGCCCTGCCCCAGGTTTTTCTCTCTTTCCTTGGACTGCGTCACATTCCGTGCTTCTCTGATGTCCTCTGGTAACCTGTGGTGTGCTTCAGCCGTTTATTTAAGGAAAGAAATGCACCCTGAACAATTTATAGATGGCCTGTTTTGTCTCCCCACCTGTTCTTGCTTTGAAGAAACATCATGTTCTGGGAGCAAAGCAAAAAGCTCTTGTTTCCTGATGGTGTCTTAGTGAGGCTGTTTAGAATGGCCACTCAGGAGAAGGGTCCTTCTCCCTCACCCTGTCTGTTTTGTGGGGTTTGCCTAAACTTCACCACCCTGTTGATAAGTGGGGTGGCTCAAAGCCTGAGCTGCTCACAGAGAGTTGTCCAGATTCAATCCCTGCCTAATGCATCATCAGCTAAATAACTGGAAATATCCATTTATTTCTCTGTGTCACCCCATGAGATAGGAACCTGTAAAAACTTAAGATCTTAGATGGAAGTGGCTACACAGAAGAAGCAAAATCCCCTAAGAAAGGATGGAAATTAAGACTCCCACCCATCCCTTTGAAACCATGTTACTGAATATGAGACAAGTTTGATTTTGGGACTGTTATATTGAAACTTTGTGACATCATTTGGTCCTGAGGCGCTTCCCTGTATATTGTAGTTGCCTTTCCTTTTTTCTAGCTGCATGTTGGATGGTGGGACTTGCCTTTAGTCTAGGAAAAAATATGAAAGCCAGCAAACAAAAGGCAGTTGTGGTTTCTTCTGTGTGGCCTTTTGTAGTATTTGCATGCTCCTGGCAGTGTGACAAGAGAACAAACAGCTTCCTAGCACACAGTTGTGCTGGAAAAGGTCTGAGAGAACATAACAGGCTAACAGGCTTCCTTGAGAATGCTGAGTGAAGGTACAAGCAGAGGTTCTCATCACATGAGAAGAGGAGCTGATGTTTGGACCTTGGACAAAAGAAGCTATTAAAATTTTGGCTTTCTGACAAAGCAGCAACAGCTCCTGTGTCTTTGCAGTTCTTGAGGACTAAGCAGCCATGTCCCAGTGCTTCAGGGGGACACTTGTCAGTGTGGCCGTCCCTGAGCGTGGGGGACTGGTACCTGTGGGGTAGAACAGGGATGTCACAGATTAGGAGGCCCTGGATGGACAGACAGACTCTGCACCCCTGGCAAGGTAAGCAGGAGCCATTCCCGTGACTCTGCTTGCTTGCAGCAGCAGCAGAGCTGGGTTTGGCTCGCTTCCCACAAGTCACTGAACTTCACTTTGCATCTGTTTCCACAACGTGCAGAAAGGAAAGGCAATAAATATTTATTACTCTCTAGCCTGGATCCAGGTTTTATTCCTCTTACTGTTCTTCCCCTGCTCCTGTGACAGTTTATCTTGTGGCTTTGGAGTTCTCCAGCTTGGGGAGCATTGAAGAAGGGTTTGCAGGAGGTGTTGAAAGAGGCCAGTGCCACCCCAAGAAGCATTGCTCAATAAACCTCTCTAATGTTTGTCTCCTGGAAGAGAGGCAATTATTTGCCTCTGCCTTTCCGCTTTGCTGGTAATTACAAGCTCTCCTCTGGCATGTCAGATGCTAATCTGCCATTTATCACTGCACAGCTCTGCAGAGCACCTGGAAGGGGTTTGTGAGATGTCCAGCTGTGGCCCCTGTGCCCTCTGCAGTGAGTCACCCTGATCACGCTCCTGAAAAACCCTCCATTGCAGGAGTTCAGGGAGGGGGAAGAAAAACTTAATCTTTCATTTTTCATTGCTTAGATAATGAGTCATTCTTATGAAATTCATGGTGCATTAGGAGCATCAATGTTCTCAGGAGAGAAAACCAAGAGAAGTGAGACTTTTTATGCAGTATTGACCTTCTGTCTTTTGGAGTTTTTTTCTCATGGAATTAAAATGCACTTTCTTTACATCACATGAAAAATTAAAAAATTAAATCGATTGCAGTGAAAATAAAAATGGAGAGTGCCATATACCTACCTACCCTTCCTCTGTGTATACCAGTGGGACTTATTACTTTGGGTGCAGATCTCTGCGCTTGGTTTGAAGGCTTACACTTTTCTTTCTAAGTTTAAAGAGAAAGGGCAGTATCTTTTGCTGAGTCCACAGAAGCTGCTGCACACCAGTGTTTTGTGGAAAAGCAGTTCATAGATTCTTGGCTCATCTTGTTCTTTTTTCCCTCTGGACAGCATCAGCAGCAAGGAAAATGTTAAATGGTGATTTTATTCCTTTAAATTGAGGGGAGTTTGTGTCCATCTTTCTCTGATGCTTCTGAACTGCCCTTCTTCTCACACACATTTGTGCCATGGGTGCTGGCCATAATTCAAGGGTTTCTGTGCTACATTAAATGTGGGGACAGCTGGGGCCAGAGTCCCTCTTAGCCTGTCTCACATAGTAACCAGCAGCAAATGCTCAAGTGTGGAAAAATGCAAGGATGATCCTCTCCTGGGTGTTTGAAACCAGTTCTGGCTGGTCAGTGGTTTGGTTTTGGAGGCTCCATCTGGACCATTGCCATATTAAGTGAGTCAAATTCATCTAACCTGACTATAGGCTGATTTGTATTTCAGGCCTTGAAATATCTTGCAGCAGCAAGTTCCACAAACTAAATTCTTGTTTTTAGATCTCTTTGATGGCTTCTGCCTGGGTACCCACATGCCCTGACAGAATAGGAATGTTTTGTTCATCTCTTCCACACAATTTGGTAATCTTAAGTTCCCAAAGCAGTGGTTCTGTCCTTCCATATTTCCATTCCGTATTTCTAATTTCCTTGTCTTGTCTGTCTTTTCTAGTTGTTTTCTATTGTTTCTAAAGCTGGATGGCCAGATGTTCACATTTGATATGATACAGGTTTGCTCTGGAGTTGGACAGTGACATCACAATGACTTCTTTCCTTTTTAATTGCCCTCCTTGTCCCTCAAGTTCGGCAGAACACATCCTGAGAGACTTTTTGGTATCAGGATGGATTTGTTTGTTTATTTGTTTCCTATGAGAGTGTAATTAGCAGCCTGAGCATTGTCTAGCACTGAGACATCCTGGCACATCTTCACAGCCCCTCAGTTGTGTCACTGGGCGGGGTTGGTTGACAGGATTCCAGTAATGTTGTCCTTTCTTGTTGGACCCAAGGCCTTCTACAGCATGACTCATTTCTTACTGAGATTGTGATAAGTACTTAAGGGTTGCTAAACTGGGATTTTTGAACTAAGGAAGAGAAACAGAGAGGGAGAAGAATGCTGTAGGCAGAGGCATGGTCTGTGTGGAGGTGTGTCTCTGAATGAAGGTATTAAAGCTTTGTACAGTACGAAATTGGTTATGATTTTGAAATCAATGCACTGAAGAGACAGAGCCTCAAAACTTAGCCTTACACCTGTATTCCTGCTGCAGTAAATATTTTTTGTAAAAATCAATGGAGGGAGCCTACTCAGCAGTGTAAATTCTGTGTAGTTATTGAGCAGAGAATTATGGTTGTCACATATTGGTTCCCCCCTGCTTTGTAAGAGCTTCCTCTATTTTCCAGGCCTGAATTGCAGTCAGTGTTGGCATTAAGGAACTGGGGGAAGAACAGAACGTGCTGCTGCTGATCAATACGTGGGCAAGGGGCTGCGTGTGAAAATGCACGTGTGTGTACACAGATTGCTTCAGGAGCATCTGACTCACATAAACAAAACTGCCCAAGGACTGGAATTTCCTTCTCTGACCCCAGAAAGCTCAGCTGCTCCAGCAGTTCATGTGAGCTCATCTTGAGCCATTGCTTCGGGGACAGCCCTGGAGAGGGGCACTCGTGCAGTTCTCCTCCTCTGCCACCCCCCTGTCAGAAATGTTAGTGCTGTGTTTGTCCTCAGAGTCACGCTAGGATGCTTATATGGGATTTTAGTCTGCTGCTTCCCCTTCTTCTCAGAGGTGTTTGCAGTGCAGAAAGTGAGTAAAACATTTCCTGGACTGCGTGTGCAGGAACCTGAAGGAGGACGTCCCCTTTGTGCTTCAGTTTGCTTTTGTTTTAGAGCCACAGGATTACATCTGTCATCTTGGGATGGGTTGTTAACATCACAGAATCACAGCTCCCAGTGATCCATCCTGAGGAGCTACACAGGATTATTCTGCTTTTAAACAAGCAACTGCAGCTGCTCAGGGGAGCGTTTTTCCTTCAGCTGCGTTGTGTGCCAGAGCAATTTGAGTCCACTAAAATGAAATGCTGGCTAGGGATTTGTGACAGAGTAGCAAAGTCATCCTTATTTTCAAATTCTCAGGAAAGGCAGGTGTAGCTTGCTCAGAGGGCAACCTGTCCTGAGATTCAGGTCACAATGTGGTTTTACACTGTTTCTTTGGAACACCACAGAAACACTGGTGGAGTTTCAAACTGAAATTCTACACAGTGGTTGGGGATAAGGAAGGGCTACAGCTGGGGATAAGTGCAAGATCAAGCATTCTTACAGAGCAGAAAGTCAGTATTTCAAGGGTTAAAAAAAAAGAAGGGGAGGAAAAAAGCTTTAAAAGGAAATATGTCAAAGTTCTGTTTGCTTGGAACATTCCAAGGCAGCAGCAAGGGTTTTTCTGGAGTTTGTTTCAAAATTAAAGATAGAAAGAAAAGGGACAATCTCAGTTCACTGCACACCTGTTAATCTTCAGTCATGGGATGGAAGGGCTGCTGTGCTGATGCTGTTCCTCTCACCTGCACCATCCTTCATTTTGCAGGAATGTCACCATCTCCCAGCCCTGTGGTGCTGCAGCTGGAGAGCTTTGCCTCCCAAAGCTGCCCTAGTGCCCCCTTTTATTCTGACTGCATAAGTTTGCTGTGCCTGGTGAGATGGGGACCTCAAAGTCTCCCTGGGGTTCCAAACAGGTGCTGAGGTGCCCTATTGCAGAACACAGCAGCACTGGGGTTGCTCCAACCTTACCCTGCTGGGATGCAGAGCCAGCACGGGATTGGGGTGGGGAAAGGAAAAGGAGTGCTGGTGAGGCTCTCTTGTATGCCACAGCTTTTAAAAAAACCCCAAAGCTATCACTTGACCTTGCAAGTTTAACCTGTTCTGAAGAAGTTTTGAAGTAGCTGCTGTCTCTGAGGCACTCGAAGCAAAGCTGGTTTGTAGTTGAGAAGATCCACAGCTATTTTGGGCAAGCTTTGCTGGTGGAGGCTGGCAGCACAGGGTGGGCTGCAGGCTCTGCTGCCAGGATAAATGCAGCACACACTTTGGATGGGGGTTTAACTGAAAGGCAGCTCCTGCCCACAGTGTCTCATCCTGGAGTGCAGGATGGACTGGTTGTTGATGCAGCTTCTGCCTCTGAAAAGGGGCTGGGGAAGGGAAAGCCTCCTGTTATGAATGAAATAATGGCAGCAAACTTCCTGGGGCTGGCTTCTGATTCATGTCCGTGTTTCTGAAGTGGCTGAGAGGAGGAGAACCCTTCTTCATAGCACTTTCTGCAGCTTTTGGTTTCAAATGTAAATCTTGCATTTGAAATCTTGGATTTGGGGAGGATGTGAATTTAAAAAGAGAAAAAAGAGAGAAATTTGTTTGGTTTCCTCTTTATTCCTGAGGAAGTGGAAGAAAACTTGGACAAGAGTTGTTATTGCTGCACTGAGCACTGCTGGGTGTTTCTGGGAAAGAATGAAGGGCAAGCTTTTTGTAACTGCAGGAAATAATGTGTACCTTGTGTACAGTAAAGCATGGATAACTTCCTTCCTTCCTCTGATTGTGCCAGAGCAGAAACCTATCACTTGTCTGCCAGTATCTGTTTAGCCAATGTGTTTGGGTGTTAGCTGTCTGCAAGAGAGAAAGCCAGGTCAAGGATAAAAATCCCACACTAATCCACTGTCTATTTAATTTCAGCTAAACCCTCCTGCTTTTCTGCCTTTTTACCTCTGTGGGGTCAGCAGGGTGGCTGCTGATTTACTGTTGTGTGCTGCCTTCTGGATGTTTTAACCTGATAAAATGCCCAGCATTTCTGTGACAATCTGGCCACAGCATCTCCCCATAACCCTCATTGCTGCTTTACTGTCACGTGCTGCCTTCTGCATGTTTTAACCTGATAAAATACCCTGCATTTCTGTGACAATCTGGCCACAGCATCTCCCCACAACCCTCATTGCTGCTGGGCTCCTTCTGTGGGGTCACTCCAGGTAACTGCAGTGTTGCTGCACAGGCAAATCAAAGCAACATTTGTTGGGTATTTTTGCTTTGGCTCCACATTTAAGTCCCTTTCTCCTTCTGTCTCCTGGCCTCAGCCTCAGGCTGCTTTGCAAACCTACTGCAGTCTCACCTGTGGCAAGAGGGACACTTAGTCCTTTTTTAATTCCAATTCCTTTTTCTTCTGCAAATGTTATTTAGAGATCTTGTTCCAGTTTTTGAAATTACAGCCCTTATATAAGGTCACACAGTTTCCAATCTTGTCTGTGTTTTGTACAGACCAGTGGGACTTGCCACCTAAAAATCATTTATGCCCTATTAGCCTTTTCAGTTCTTAATGCACCTTTTACTGACTGGTAGAGAATACAGATTTTAATTGTGTCCAAGTCTGGAAACCTCCATTGCTGTTTGATCAGAGGAAAGAAATAAAGATGGGAGGGTTTTGTTGTTACAGTAATAGAGCAAAGCAAGCCACTATATACACTGAGCATTAAGGGTTATTGCAAGAAATACCTTATTTCAGGTACAATACTTAAATGGGAAGAAATTCAGCTTTATGAGAGCAGAACAGGCTGAAGCAGAGCTTTGCTGCCAGGTTCCCATCCCAGAGGACTCTGAGGCTCTGTCCAAACTGCTCAGCGAGAAAAGTGAAAACGTGCTGATCTCCATGTGCCACCTTGCTACAAAAACGTAAAGGAAAAAAATCTGAGAATAACACACTTGGTGCTCATTTACTGAGCTCTGCTTCCCACGCAGCCAGCCATAATGAGCTGAAACAAAAGGATCAGGTGAGTGGGAACAGGCTGCCAGGGAAGGAGCTGCTTCTCCACGGCCAGGGAGAATTGGAGGGAGGAAAATTAAATAGCCAAGCTAATGTGTTTGGAGGACTGAAAGGCTGCACTCCAGTAAAGGGAGAGGCAGGGAATTGGGAATGCAGGCTCTCCTCCTGCCTGGTAGCTGTTTTCTAGGGCCTCTGTAGCCTCAGGGCTCAGGGAGAACTTCTGCTTGTCTGTCAGGGCTGCTCTGTGGTGCTTTTACAACTGCAGGGAACTGCAGAGCCACAGGGCAGGTGCTCCCTGCATCCCTGACACGTCATCCCTCCACCTGGGCAGGGGAGCAGAACTCATCCAGGTCCTTCTTGCTCACACAGTGAACAGCAAAGCTTTTTCCCTGGCATCCATCAGTGCCCCAGGGAGGCTTTCCTCACACAGGGACTGTGAAGCTCTTGCTGCTTTCTCTCACCCCAAGGTTCCCATCCCTGCTTGCAGCAAGTAAACTGAGTCAGAGATGCCCCAGGCTGGGCTTGTGGAAATGCTCCCTGCATGGAAGCTGTTTAAAAGTGGCTGTTGCCTGAGCAACAGCTGAGATTTATGAAAATCTAGGTCTTGCTCTGTGTGCTTCTGACAGCAAATCGGTGTTTGTTGCTTTGTGTCTTGGCTCTCAAGATAAATGTCATTGTCATCAATTTAATATATCTAATCTGTTTCTATTTCAGCAGGGAAAGCCTGTAAGGTGCTAGGTTCTTGCTTAGTAAAAATCAACCACAATTCATTTATTCTTCTCCTCCCTGTCACTGCCGTATAAAACTCTGGACTAACTCAAAGCTTTGTGTACTTGAAATGCAGGGTTTTTCTCTGTTGAAGATGTTTAACCTTTGGCTCTTCACCTGTGATTTTCTGCACTCACACCCATGCCCTTGTGCTATAGTGCAAAGTCATGCTGGATAATCACACACCAGCCCAGGAAACACAACTTGGCCCATGATCAAACCTGTTTCACAGCTCTGTATACTCTGTACAAAAGGTTTTTGGCTCATAGAAATTAGCCTGTGCTGCCTCTGGGGTACTGTTTATTTTGGGGTTTTATCCTTCCAGGCATTAAGGACTTTTGGACATGTTTTGAGGTCTTAAAAAAAAAAAGTAAATTCTTGTTTGCTCATGTTTGTGTTTTTTAATAACTAAACCATTTTCTAGCGGGTGTGGTGTTTATTTGGATTTATAAGAGCAAGACAGTAAAATGCCCAGCTCAATTACTTCAGTGCCCTTACAAATATATTCAGAATAAACCAGAAAGGAAAACAAGACTGGTGACCACCTGGGGAAGAAGGAACCACTGGAGTCTGTCCTGAAGAGCCCTGCTGGGTGAGATTCAAACACCCCAGCCCAGCCATAACTGGTGTTATCAACAGATGGGAGCTTTGGCTATTGAGGTCCAAGGATATTTGAGGTGGTGCTTGATAGGAATAATTTTCAATATTTCCTGGAAGTAAGACCCACTTTTTGCTGTACTGACCAAGCAGCTTCTTGGTTAATGCCATCAAATCCAAGCAGAATTTACCTCCCACATGAAGATGAGTGTCAGGTACCACCCTCTGCATGAAGGTGTGCATGCCCTGCTCCTTCAAGAACATGAATATCTAACCACACTTGCAATCGATATGATTGTTTGCAGGAAGAGATCCCTTTTGAACTTTCAGCATGCTTGTTCACTCATTCATTCATTCATTCTGTTCACCTGCTCTTTTAGAAATAGTGGTTTTAACTTCCTTTACGTGTTTTAGCTTTGTCATGCATGGAATGGAAATGGTAATACCCATTTGCTTACCTCACAAATTTGTTAAGAGGATTAGCTGATGTTTGGACAGAGTTTTGAAACCTTATGCAAATATTAAGGTTACTCTTAATAGGCCACGTGGAGCAACAGAACTGTCAAAAAAAAAAAAAAAGAAAAAAAAAGAAAAGCAGCTTGAAGTTGAACTGTCTTCATGCTTTCTGGGTTTGCAGGTTCTCACTGTGTGCGCTGCTCTGGAGCTGGGATTTGTAGGGCTCCCATGCTCCTGTTCAAAGGTGTGCACCATGGGAGGCTCCTGTGCTTTAAAATACCCTTCACAACCCATTTCTCATGTCTGTTGCCCAGCCTGTCAGCTTGCAAACAGCTGAGCTTTAGGCATTTTAAGGAGCTTCAGAAGTGTTTTGAAAATCCTCAGTTACAAGATTGTTTTCAGTTTTCCTAAATGAAATCTCAGACTGTACTTTTTAGGGATTTTCTTTCTAAGTATAGGTTCGAGGGGGTGAGTTTCCATTTCAGAATTTGAGTTAGCTTGAAATGTGGTAGCTTTTTGGAGAAGCCTTTCTATTTTTTCTCTCTAGCTCTGGTAATCTAGATGTGCCAGCCTTGAACCACTGGCAGTGTCTATAATTTTCTGTAAGGTATTTCTCAAACCCAAGATTTGTTTTCAGCTTCCATGCTTTTATCTTGGTGTGGTCCTTTCAGTGTGGAAGTTGTTCATCCTAAAGGAAGGAGCAGGTCAACATCTCTTCTGAAAATTACTTTATTGTCCTGTTGCAATGCTTTAAAAAGTAATTTGAAGATGCATTTCAGGTCCCTGAAATGAGGCAGAGAACACATATGCCATATCTCTTCCCCTTCCAAAATGCATGGGGAAAATTTTTTTTCTGGTTTTCTGTCTTTCTCGCTACTCTTGGCCTATTAAAATAGAAGTTGCTTCCACCCACCATGTTCTGGAAAAAGCTGTTGCTGTTCTAACCATAAGGCTCTCATTAGAGTCAATGGGAGGTATATGACTAACCCTTCATGTGAGCCACTTAAGGAAAAAATTGTAATTAATAACATGGCTTTTGTGTGGAAAACATTTCTGGTGCTAAAAAAGGGCTCAGTTTTGTCCTTGATCTATAGCACATTTATGGAGGAGTTTGCATGTTCCAGCGTTCTCTGCAAGGAATATACACAGATCTCCTCTTGAAATAGTGATGGAGTTTGGCCAAAGTGTGACAGCTCTGCAGCCTCCCATTCAGTGTGTTCCAAAAGGAGCTTCCCCTGGGCACCACCTGGCTCCTGAGGGGATGGGGTTTGGTGGTTTCCATGTCCTGCTTGGGAACATGGGTTTGGTAGTTCTTCATGTCCTCTGCTCCTGGTTTGGTGCCCCCAGGGAGAAACCCTCCCCTCGCCTGCAGGGTGTGAATGCTGGTTGTGGCTTTATGTGATTTCTCAAATTTCTGTCTCTGTATTACCCAGGCAGGCTGATGATCTGTGAACAGACTCTGCAGATGTTGGGATTTTAGTACTGCTGCTTTTTTGCTGGTTTCTCGTGGAAGTTGGTGGCTGACTGGCTTTTTAAATATCTCAGTGCATCAGTATCTGGCACTGTGGAGGAATGAAATAAGGCTTTCTGTGAATGTGAAGTGTGCTGAACTAAAGCCAGCAATCTTCAGAGTCTTTAATTACCAAGCCATTCAAAACCTGCCACTTTTGAGAGAGATATTTTGACACCACTTGAAGGTTTTAACATCTGCTCTTTGTACAGAGCTGAAGGCATTTGGTAGAATCTGTTTAATTTTTCACTGGATATTTTCCTTTGCATTCCTACCACAAAAGTAAAGTGTGCAGAATGGGAGCTCTGTCAGCAAAGACAGCTAGGTTTTTGTGGTGCAAAAATTAATTGTTATTGTGAATCCTCCGTAATCCAAGTATGAGCTCATGTTTGGGGAGGAGGGTTAGAGAAGAATTGCTTGGGTTGTAGTCCAATTGAGGCACTGCTCCTCCAAAGCCATGGCTGAATTATTTCAATTAGGCTTTCCCTGTTTATGACACTTTACAGGGTGCTACAGGTTTTGAGTAATATTTTCAAAGAAGTAAAATCAGGGGTTGCTACGAGGATGGAAATGTCTGTCAATGATTGTCATGGGCTGTGCTGGACATTTCCTGTGTTCAGTGAAGGTTTTATTTGTGGTGGTGCAATGCTCTCATTTAGGATACTGCCAGGTGCTTTAATGGGCATGGCAATGATATTCATGGCAATGATAAATGGTATTCAGTTTATCCATGTGGTTTCTACTTTGCAGTCAATGCAAAAAACCTGAAGTGCTTCAACATGTGGCACTTCCTTGAGACCAGAGATGTGCCACTTGATGTGATTTGGATGACTTGTAAAAGAGGGAGAAAGTCCCAAAAGTTCTTATTGAGGTCCATGTTCTAAACCTGATTCTTCAGCTGATTTGATGGAGGAAGCAGAAGGGAGATGCTCTGCTTTCTGCTGGGCTGTCCATGGTCCTACAGCTGCACCCTGCCCTGGGGAGGAGGGAACAGAGCAGTCAGTGCCTTCCCTGCTGTCATCTGCCCAAGAGTCACATTCCCTGCTGCCAAATGAGTTAGTGGCACAGTCTGGGCATCCTTCATGCCAAAGAGGCAGAGCTGTCATATTTACTGCTTTGAATTCTGCCTTTGTAGCACTGGCACAGAGGATGAGATGGGAGCAGAATCCCTGCGTCCTGCCTGGGCTTAATCAGCTCCTCTGTGAATCTGTACTATGCTGTCGCTCTCCCCAAACAGGGTGTTATTTATAAATGGCTTTTTTCCTCTCCTTGGCTTCCTACAACTCTACCCAGAGCTGCCAGCCAGTTTGGTTTCACACGTGGGAGGTCCAGCTGGGCTGTGGGGTGGGTTCTGGGGGGATTCTGCCATCCAGGCTGGAGCCTTCCCGTGGAGCTGCCTCTCTGTGGTGTCACAGTGATCCTCTGAAAGCTGCTCTTTCATTCTGCTGTGGAAAAATGCTGTGTAAAGGTGTGGGAAAGGATGCTGTGGGAGATGATATTCTCCAAAGTTCTGCAGAGCCAAGCTGTGTCTCAACTCCCCAGGCTGATTTCTAGGAGGAAAATGCAGCCATTGCTTCTTCAGCTGTCTTATTTTTGTATGCAGGCTGCTTGCCTGCATGTGCTGTCCTCCAGCTCTGTCAGTTTGAGAGTGGCTTACTGTTTGATTTCGTTCTAATCTTTTCAGTTAAATGAAGGCTGGCCTTGAAAAGAAGCTTGTAGCATTTTTCCCAGCTGTTGCACAGAAAAAAAACAGCCCCTCCTTGCTTCATTTCCAGCACCTCTGCTGTGCTCAAGCTTTTGCAGAGACTGCCAGCTTAATTCTGACCAGGTTTCCTTGGTGTCATGACAGGACTTCAGTGTTGGTGTGTGTCTCCTTTCCTGCTGTAAATTATCACTAGATATCACTAGCTTGCTTTTCCCAGGGATCTAGTGATAAATGAGGGAATAAATTAGGGTAGTTGTCCACACTTGTGCCATAAACAGCTGATAATCAGTATTTTGTAGCCAAAACTAACATAATCCTCCCCTAAAAATACAGGGTCAGTCAGGATATAAAAGTAAATTCTCTAATTGTCAAAACTGAACTTGAGGAACATCTAAATTGAATTTTGTATATACGGCCAAAAAATACTTCAGCTATGAAAGCAACCACGCTCCAGAACAGAAAAGCTGATGTTTATTTTCATTTTTTTCAACTGCATTCTTCTCTGGACAACTCTGTACAGCTGGGGAGGCCATGAGAGTAAGGGTGAGTGCCTTCTGTGTAGATGAAGGTGATGACTTCTCATTCCATAACAGGAATTCCCAAATGCTGTTCCCATTGGCAGGGACAGAATGTGCAGCTGCTCAGGGTCTTCCTTGGTATCAGATACTCACTGGGCTTCCCTGAATGCTCCAGTGGCACCAGCATGGCTGGGGTTTCTCCTTGGATGTGGTGGCTTATCTGTTCATTTTCCCTATGCTTTGTCTTTCCTTCTTGTCTTTATCTCCTGCGTTGGCTCTATCATCCCTCTAAAGCTTTTTGAATAAAACTGTTGCCTGTTGTCTTACTCCTACATAGGGCTTTATACCAGCTGGACAAATGTAGGACAGAGGTTTAGAGCTCTGGAAAGGCTATTTTACCCTGTTATGGAGCCTGTGTTTTCACTACACTTATTTCCAGAGATAATTTTTACCAAGTTTTATCAAGCCTGGCCCTGATAGCAGTTTTGTAGACTGTTCCCTGTTTCCTGCAACTCATGGATAATAATCACATTTAGGCATGAGCTGGTTATTAGATTTAACTTAGAGTTGGTCAAGGAGGCTGCAGTTAGGGATGGGCATGTGGTGAATTTCTGTGGAAAGCAAGGATGTGAATTTCTGTGGAAGGCAAGGATGTGCAAAGTCAGGAGGGTATGAAGCTTCCAGAAGAATAAGGGGGGCTCATGGCACCTGCTGTCTGCACAGCATTGTGCTCAAATGTCACCTCCCTTTGGGCATGGTGTCCACGAAAGCCAGGCTACATCTATTTACATCTTTAGATGTCGACAGAAGAATGTCAAAACGTGTCAGTGAATGCAGTAACTTCTCGAACACCATTCAGAAACATCCACGTGTAGGACACAAATGTGACTGCTGGACAAATGCTGCACAGCTCTGCAATTCCTCCTGATCCCAGGGAGCACCTTGTAAAATCCTTACTATGGGCTGGGGATGGGTGTGTGAAGAGAGGAGAATCCACCAATACTGTCAGCAATTAAAGTATTGCTGTAGAGGCTGAAGAGGAGAAGCAGATGCTCAGGGCTGTCACTGCAGCTGTGGGAGAGAACTGCTGGGGATGTGTATCTGGAGGGAGGGATAAATCTTCAGTGCTGGGCAGAACGTGGGGAGGTAAAAGAGCTCTTTGCACATATCCCTGCCATGACATGCAGGCACTGCCTTTCAGTTGTGGCAGTAAAAGGAAATCTCCTTTCCCTGGGTCTGCAGGTAGTCCTGCAGTTTAAGTAACCTTTCCTTTGAAGTCTTGGCACACTGCAGTGGTTCTAAGAGGCTTTCAATTTTGATTAGGCACAGAGCTGAGCTCTCAGCACAGCTCCCCAGTGTATTTGGGCAAAGATGTGACCACAGGGGTAGAGCTGGTGCAGGAGCTGGAACAGTCTGGGGTTGCATAGCAGTCCCTATAAGGCCTTATTGCAACAGCATATGCTGCGTTTGCATTGCTTAGTCTCAGTCATTACTTCTGTTGCAGATTTGACCCTTTGTTGTTTAAGTGCCAAACCTGATGCAGGGAAGTTCCATCGTCACCTTCAGCAGCCCTCTCCTTCCCCTGGATGTGGAGATGGAAGGGCAGGAGTGAGCTGTGCTCACTGCAGCCATTAATGCTTCTGGCTGGTCTTTGTCAGAGCACCAGAAGAGGCCACTCTGCTTAATCTTGTATTCTCTTAGATTCAACCAAAAGGCGAATTGATGAGGCTAGGCTGAAATTCTACAAGTGAGTATGTCCCAAGCTTAAGGAGAATTGTCAGATCCAAGCCAGTGGGTCAGATGGATCCATGTCCTAATTGTATGCTTGATCTGCAAGTGATGAAACTGCTGGAAATGTCCATTCTGCACCAAAATCAGTGGTGATGAGGAGGCTTCAGATTGTCAGTGGTCAGGCACAAGGGGAAGGTATTCTGGCTGGGCTCTGGGCTGCTGTGCAGCTGCTGTGCTCCTCCCTGCACATCACACTCCAGTGACCTGTAAGCGATGGCTGCACAGTTATCCTAGTCAGAAATAGGTCATGTGAAGCCAAGTATTTGGGTCAACTTGAAATGCTGCTTATTCTCCTTTTGAGCTTAAAAAACCAAACTGAAACTATTGTTTCTGTCTCTGGTGGGACGCCCTGCAAAGCACAATAGACTTTTATCTTCTGGGTCGAGATCAGCTGTAACATATGAGTGCTTAAATATAACTTCAGTGTTAGAAACAGGCTTAGAAATATGCTCAACTGACATTACCTTTCTGGGCCATAAACCAGCTTTCATCTGCCTTTAGAGGCCATCATATTTTCCAGCTGAGTCAGTGTAGATGAAGTTATTAATAAATCAGAAAGAGCAGAGTCACTGCGAGTGCCCCTTGGCAAACCACCTCACCTCTGTGGTTTCTCAGGTTTCCAAGCCCCCAAACTGGGAAATGATACAATTTCCCCTGAAGACCCGCTACTGAGAGCCATCTGTTGTTAATAACAGCCCATCAGCTTCTCCCTTTGGCTCTTCAGGCTCATCTCAGTGAAAGGTTTTCCTCAAAGCATTGCTGAGCTGTGGCTGTGAGGATGAAGAGGAGAGGGTCCTTGTGCCTTCACCAGCCCAGGTTCCTCTCCCACCTGGAATGTGTGAAACCATGATGTACTGGAGCTTTATGGGGAGATGGGTCCTGGAGAGCCAGCCCTATTTTAGGGGAAGAGAACAGAGGTGAAGCAATCATAAATTCAGATGTAATAGTTACCAGAAGGGTTTGTGCAGGTCATTCTGCTGATCAGACTCCATGACCGGTTAGTAATTCCTTAACGTGGCTGTCTCTTCTTTGCAGGGCTACAAAACTTTCGTATTTTTCAAAGTGATATCCAGCTTCAAGTATAAAAATTGGTCAAAATTGGCCAAAAAACAATATTCTGTGAGAAATACTAGATAAATAATTCATAAAAATATGCTGTGTCTCTGGTTCTTATGAAATTCCAAGAAATAAAGTAACTTTGGTTGCTTTGCAGGCAAGTATGTAGTGCTACTGCTCTTCAAGATTGCTTATTTCAAAAACAGCTTGTAACTGAAACCAACTTCTGGGATGAATTTTAAGATTTAGGTGGCATCTCCAGATATATGCAAGGAGTTTCTGTGTTTCTGAGAAGATATATAAACCAAGAATGCCATTTTTGTTCATTCATACTACAGAAGGGGAAAGAACAAAAGAAAATTCATGTCCTGGAGGTGAAACAAAAAGGTAAATTATTTTTTTTAGCTGAGGATAAAAATTTGCCTCTGTGTCCTGACAGGGACAGAGATGCCCAGCATCTGATTTTAATTGGTTGTGGGTGCATTGTGCACATTTAAAACCCTGTTTTACGGCTCTCCTGATGTACTGCGTTTGAAAGCCTTACTCACATGCATTTGCCTAGGGTCAATTTTGGCTTATATGTCTCTTCCAAATCCCTATTTTCTCTTTCTCTCCAAGCTGGTAATAAGATTTCTTATTATCTTCTTGCTTATGACTCCTTCAAGGCTGCTGACAAAGGGGCCTCAGCTGCTCTCTTGATATTATCTGGGCAGATATCAGTTGAATTTGAAAGGGTGGATTAAATAAGTGCTTCACTAATGTTGCCAGGCCTAACTTCATTACTGTGATCCTGCAGAGGAGGAGAGGAGAGAAATGAGCTGTCTGTAGAAATCCCAGTGCCAGGATAGCAGAGTGTGGTGTGTGCAGATATATTTCTATACATAAATATGTGTATGGAGGCATATGGTACCTAAATTTGTAAGACCTTGCCTTCTTTCTTTCAGACATATAAATTATTTATAGATGCAAGTAATATACATGACATTCTCCTTTGGGAGAAAACCCTGAAATGGAAAAGAGAAGTGGCTGTTATTCACATATATGCTTTTCCACACATTTCTTCCTGGCATTTATGGTGGAGCTGTCTCTGTGCATGTATTTGAGCCTTGGCTTATCCAAAAGATATCTGGGCACTTTCCTTAGGAGCCAGGGAAATAAATGTCTGTTCTTTGACTCCCTGTGCTTCCCGGAGACCAGAGTTCCTTTTCCTCTCCTGTGTGTTTTATGGGGATATTCTGCCTCTGGAGTGGGGAGCTTGGCTGTGATGTTCAGTCTGATCCAGTGAGTAAGACTGAGGCTCAGGGCAGCAGAATTGGCTCCCTAATCATCTCAGTGGGTAATTGTATACAGGTTCCTTTGCCTTCATTTCCTCTGATGCCCCTGGTCTGTCCAGCCTGGTCAGACCACAGTCTTCAGCACAGGGATGATGCTGCTTTGTCTGTATCAATTTCCTAATGAGGCCTCCACTCTCCTGGGCCCTCTAAACATTAACAAAACAAATGCTCAGTGTTGAGTGCTTTGAAAATCTCAGATGAAAGGCAAAGTATTACTAGGAAGAATTAACATCTCCTCTCCCCCTACATTTGTCGATGGGGGAAGTGGTCCCTGTGGAGGCTGGAGAATGGAGGCAGCCTTGTGGATGGACTGATTTGTTCTGCATGATGATTTCTCTTGGAGTAAGCTCACTGTCAGAGTGTTTATCAGCTAATGAAAACCTACTCCAATAATACAAAAAAAAAACCCAGCAGGCTAAATGAGCCTTGGCTTGGTTTTCTGGTGTTTTTCCCCTCTCCTGAGTGTCTGTTACTCATGTGCCACTTCTGTTCCCCACTCCAGCAGGTTGCAGAGGAAGAGGAAACCTCATCCACCAGCCTGCTGAAACCCCATGTAGAAATGGGTATCTAGATAAGAAGAATTGCACTTACCCAGAAGCAGATGGGGTGGAGGGAGAAGCCACAAGAGGAAGTTTAGACTTGAACAGAGCTCCCATTGTGAAAACTTTGAATTTGCCCATTACTGTGCCAGGGTCTGCTGTGGGGTCTGGGCTCTCCTTTGTCCCAGCCCACATTCATGCACATGGCAGTTCTACCTGGCCAGCAGTGTGTGAGTCCAGCTCTGTGGCACAGGCAGTTCTTGGGTGCTCAGGAAACTTGGGTGCTTTTTGCAGTTCTTGGGCTGAGACTGAGCCGTGATCCGAGTCTCCACATCCACATGGGCTGTTCCTGATCTGCATTGTTACACTGCAGACTAATGATAGTGCTGCAGATCCAAACAGCTAATTATGTTATTTAATGAACAGGGTGCTCTGGATCCCACAAACACACAGAGCAGTTCAACAACAAAGAAGAAAGCCAAGCAGGATGATGCTCTGTAGGTTGTGTGTTGTCTGCTGACTGGGTTTTCATGGGGAAGGGTGAGAGTGGTTTGCATGGATCCAAAAAGCCACAGCAGGTAAAAGAAATAGTGTGGATGTGTTTGGAGAGAGAAAGGCACTGTAAGACTAACAAGGTAAACAGCTCCAGCACAGAAACCATGTTGGTTAATAAAATATTTTCTAGATGTGCATTTGGGCTAGGCAGGGCCATCCAGCATTTCTGTCTGCTCCTTGAGCACTGGCCCCTTGTGCTGCAGGGGGAACAGGGGGAAGGAGGCTGAATGGTGCCTGGACTCAAACATGCACCAATCCCACAAAAACTGAAGATACTGCAACCAAATGGATAAAGCAGGGAGCCAGCAGGAGGATGGTGTTTCTGGCTTGCTTTGCTTTCATCCTCCGAAATGAATCTGTGACTTGGTGGGAGATGAGATGAAAAAAAGCAGGTTCCTAATACTAAACCAAAGGTTATAATTTTGAATGTCTATTTACTTTTAATTTTTATTTTTTGTTTGACATTTCTGAGCAGAACATTGTTTCAGACTGGAAGAGATGGTATTGCTTGTTTTGAAGGCTTCTTGGAGAAAGTATAGGAGCGATTAAAAAATATTTCCAAACTATGTTTGGAAAGAGAAGGGACTTGAAACCTTGAAACCATCCCTTTCAGTTTGCACTATTAGAAACCAAGTTTTCTCATGTGGAAATGGCTCAAATAAATCATTAGCTGCTAATGACCTGACCAAGGTTCGAAGCTACATGAAGAGTTTGTGTTATTGGAAATCCTGTTTTCTGCCTGTGGATCACACCATAAATGTTAAGAAATTGGTGTAAAGGGAACAAGTTTGTAGTTAAAATTACAGACTCTTGAGCTAGAAAAAAACTTACTGTGCTATGAAGAAAAGTATTATTCGCTTTAGGAGAGAGTTTATTTCCATGTAGAGCTAATTTGGAGGTGATACAGCACAGGGTGGAAAAGATAGTGGGATGTCAGCCCATTTCCTCCTTTGCTGGGGGGAAATATGCCATGAAACATCACTGCTGGGGCACTAGTAATCCATGCAAATTAGAAAGGAGGTATTTTATCTTCTCTCCTGGTTCTCTGCTCACCTCCTGTCTCTGCAAGTGTTCAGGTACTGATCTGCTAGAACACACAGACGATGAAAAACCATATTGTCAGAGATGGGATTTCATTTTTGTACCCATGGTTTTCTCAGTGCTGGGCTGAAGGGAACACTGTCTTATTTAGAATGGTTTATTTTGCCTAAAAAAAGCAAATAAGCCCTACAAATGCAATTACTATTACATGCACAACTGCTCCCATATTGAGGCATGTGCCTGGCTGAGCAGGATGCCCCTCCAAGCACCGCAGGCAAGGGAGAGCAGTGAACTTCCAGCACAGGCAAACCCTTTAAATTGGATTGTCTGATCCATGAAATGCTCATGCTCTGTCTAAAATTTCCATTGAAAGCCTTAAAGCCCTGTACAGGTTTCATCGGGGTCTTAACAAGGCGGATTAGCTTTTAAACCATAGTTAAGGTTTCCTGACTTTTCTGGGAATCTCAGTTTTTTTTTTTCCCACATTCATGCTGTCCTGTCAGTAATTGAACCTTCAGAGCATGGGTATTTCTTTCCCCATGAAAATGTGATGGAAATAGGATGCTTAAACCGAAGTTCACACTTCTAAATTTCTTGTCCTTAGTTGGGCAGCTTATGCCTAAGTGTACTCTTCCTTCCTCCCTTGAGCTTCCTCCTCCTCTTTCCATGCTGCTGACTGGTATTTGCATGTCCTGTTATACATGTGGGACTAAACAGAGTGTCTAATTAAGATGTCTAAATAAATTTTCTTAGTCTGAGGACTGTTTGATCACTGCCTGGTGTCAGGCAGGACTGATTAAGCCATGTGGTGCTGCATCCATTTGTACACGTTTTGATCAGTCAGTATTCTGCCAGCACCTCTGGAATACAGCTCAAGATCCTGTTTTAGCTCATTAAGATGTTTCTACATGTTCCTAGTGAAGAAGATGTTGTGGAAAAGCAACTTTTCTTTATACTTTTCTCAGCAATTGGGGATTTTGGTTACTTTGACTTTTGGCATGAAGGAGCGCTATTATCAGAGCAGCGGGGAAAGGGAGGATTTGTGTGTTTGGGTCTCTTATCTCAAGATAATGCTGAATCCAAAGGGTGTTCTACTGAGACTTCTTAGTCTTCCAGTGATGTGTCATCTTCCAGTGCTGAAATTTATGGTAAGAAAAGAATCTGAGGTGGCAAATGCTACAAAGTTGGGTACAAATTCAAACTAGAAAACTTGCAGTACATAGTGTCACAGAGATCTCATTTTAGCACACAAAATTCAGGCAAATACTTAGGATTAGGACCTGACTCAGCCTCATCTCCCTTGTAATCCTCCAAATCTTCAAGTTTTTAGGCCTTTCATTTAGCTGTGAGCAGCCTGCCTCTGTGGCTGGGCTGGTTGATGTAGGTCATGCACAGCACTGGACTTGAGAGTGTGTCCTGGGGTCTGGACACGTCCCTTCTGTCATGTCTGAGCTCAGGCAGCACCTTCATCTCTGGCTGGTGTGGACAGGAAATACCACCCTGCCAATGCTGGGAAGCTGCTCAGGAAGTGGAAACTCTTACAGCAGATGTGGAGCTCGAGATATGAATGGATCAGAGCTGTCTGGCACGGCCTGTGGGCTTCTCTGCTGCTCCTGCAACACCTGACAGAACATTAATCCCTGACCCTTCATCTCTGTCATCATCTGTGCATCACCACCTATTTATATCATCACTGGTGCTGTAATCTTAGAGCTGTAATTTTATACACCCCATGTGACCCTGGTGGCACTGGTGCATCAATGTGGACACAAAGCTGCAAGTTCTGCCTGGGATTTTTGTGAGCAGCAGCCCATTTTAATGTGCTGTTCACTCCTTTCCCAGTCAAGGGGGTGAAGCTTTGTCCTGGAGAATTGCAAGGTGGGAATAACATTTCCTCTGTGCATGAGAAGCAGTGATGTATTCCCCACTGACTTGCTGCAAATATTTTTCTTCACGTACTGAACTTGCTTTTTGAGTCAATAGTATTTTTTAATGATACACAAGTTGTGCAGTGAGTTTAATCTGGGATTTTTACTTTCATGGCAGCCCAAATTTGTGTGCATCAAGGCAAGAGCCCTTATTCTGTTGTACATAGTACTAGAGGCTGAGTTTGGCCTTGGGTGTGATAAGGCAGGACAAAATAATGGTATTTCTGTGTCACAGATCCTGTTGTATGGGGGAAGTTGTTGTGACCCTGTATGTACAGCTGTGTAAGTTTGGTCTGACTGGACCATTTCTGCAGTTATTCCTCAGATCACAGTGACTTAAGACTCAAACAAGGGTTTTACTGTGACCTCCAAAAAATTCAGTATGAAGGTCGCCAGACACATCTGCCTCTGACTGCCAGTGCTTAAGGCAGTTATTTTAGCCTGCCTGGATCATGCCATGCTTGTATTTACGGATGTATGGAGGGAAACCTTTCCCATCCATAGGAACCAGGCACCTGGCTTCTCACTGAGGCGTTTGGCAGCGTCTATAGAATACCAGAATCACCAGGGAAAGTTTCCAAGTGGCTTATTTAGATCTAAACTGCAAGACAAACATTTTATCTGTGGGTGGATGAGAGCCTCCCCTCCCCTGGCCACTGCAGCAGCTGGGCTTGTGGCACCAGTGTGGGAGGACCAGGGGGCAAATATTCATCAACAAGACCCTGAACAAGAGTGGATTTTGCATCGACACTGGAGCTGCTCACAGGGCAATGCTGTTATCCACAGCAGAAAGCAAAACTTTGCTGTGTAACCATCTGGCACTCCCATCAGTCCCCACTGATGTTCTCCACAGCCTTTCTGTGTGACCGTGTTCACAGGGGTCTCAGGTTGAGGGAAGAGATGAGGATCTGACTCCATGTTTCAGAAGGCTTGATTTATTATTTTATGATATATATTACATTAAAACTATTCTAAAAGAATAGAAGAAAGGATTTCATCAGAAGGCCAGCTAAGAGTAGAAAAAGAAGGAGTGATAACAAAGGTTTGTGGCTCGGCTCTCTGTCCAAGCCAGCTCACTGTGACTGGCCATTAATTAGAAACAACCAACATGGGCCAATCACAGATCCATCTGTTGCATTCCACAGCAGCAGGTTTGGTTTACATTTGGTTCCTGAGGCCTCTAAGCTTCTCAGGAGGAAAAATTCTAAGGAAAAGATTTTTCATAAAAGATGTCTGCAACATTTCTGTCTGTCTTCACCTCAGTGCTTGTGGTTGCTGCTCTTTATCCTGCTCCTGATGCTGGGTGTTGACCTGCATGCTCCCATCCCATGATGGAATTCTGAAGAATTCCCTGCTTGGGAAATGTGGACATCTTGTCAGGGCACAGCAGAGATGGGATATTGGTGATATCAAGCTGGGAGATGAGGGGCTGGCATCTGAGAGAGATGTTTCTGCAGATGGGGCTGTGGGAAGGCTGAGCTGGGGTTTTCCTGTCAGTGCTCTGCAAGCAGTCACTGGTGGTTTTTCCATCATGGCAGTTCTTGGTGTGCACAGTTTCCAGGAGATGAAAGCCCTCTAGTTTATGATCTCTGTAGATAAGCTGCTGTTTTCCGTTTTGCCAGGGAACAGAGGACTAGCAGAAGTGGCCAGGTGTTACCACAACACTAAAAGGCAGGGACTGGACCTTTGCACCTAGGCTGTTTTTATTGTTTTTACCTCTAAAAGGGATGCCATGGAGGTTATAGCTGTGGGTCGCCCTTTCCCATCTGCAATTGCTAATACAGTTAATATCTCTTGGCAAGCTTCAGAAGGAGCCAGAGCAACAGCTGGAGGTAATGCTTCAATATGCCCTAGGCCAAGGCTAGGCAGAAATAACCCAAAAACAGGAGACCAAGGACCCACTTAACAACAAAGCCCTGCAAGGAGGTTATAAATTCCTTTTTAGCAAGAATCAGTCAGGGGAGAGGAGAAGGAAGGAGCAAGCGTGGCAGTTAGAAGCCTTGGTGATCTTTACCCAAGCGTAAATTTGTAGATATTTCTGACCTCATGTTTTTCTGCGCTACAAAACCATCGATACATTTCCCCTTTCCATTTCTAAGTGATGCTTATTCCCCTCCCCTGCCATAGCTCCTCAGACAATGCAGTGCATGCTAGGGGTTGTTCTGCCTGGCTTGGTGGTCACTGCTTGGCTGGTCTTGCTAAGCCATTCTGTTAATGGTGTGTCTCTGAATATCTGAATAAATTATTCTGCTTGTGAAACCCTATTTTATTTCGTTTCCTATTTTCCTTTCTTTTTCTTGTGCCATTAAGATAATACGGGAAAAATACCAATTTATCAACTTTTGATGCAAGTATTAATTTACCCTTAAGCTGATTCTTGTAATAAGATACTGAGTAATTTTCTCCAAAAGGACCAAGCTGGTTCCTGCACTGTATGTTCTGATGCTGTGCTACTACAAAATCACCCCAGTGCAGCCACTTTGGGGAGCCTGGAGCTCACAGGTGGGAGCAAAATGCCTCTGTGCTGCATAGTTTGCAGCATCAGTTATTGTAAAAGACCCAGTGTTGCTGTACCTGCTGATTGGGCCCAAAGTGTACCCATCAAAAGCAGAACAAGTATATTTTTATTAATGTTCTTCGGAAATCTGTGTTATTCCTTTGAATTATAGCTATGTCAGGAGGGCTTTACCCTTAAACATGAACTGGACTCACTGAGTTTGTGTTCAGCTGCTGCCGTTTTGCAGGTCTGTGGTCATAATTTAACATTTGGTGTTGCCCTGAACCAGTCCATTGGTGAAGAGGCTGTAATAAGTTTGCTGGTGCAGTTGTCATAGCTTTAAATTAAAATAAACACAAATGCCATATTCAAATTGATTTTTTCCAGCTTTTAAACAATAATGATTTATTTTCATTATTCTTTGTTTCTTTGGCTTTCAGTACATGTTAGCACTCCAGCTGGGGCTGTGGCTGCCAAAATACCACCAAAATGTGCTTTTACAGTGAAGTCGACTGCAGCACTGCCTACAAACTTGAGCACAGAGGAGAGCTCCACTCTACTGCCTTCACTCCTTTTTGTGTGGTTTGCTCCCACTTTTGACTTCACAAATTAAAAAAAATAAATGTTCTTTTAGGTTTATGGAAAAGTAAAATTCTGGTGAATTTTTGAACTGTAGCTGTTGAGCTGTTACAGCAGCTGGGTCTCCAGAGCTATTTTTGCTTAGAGTGAGAGTTCCTGAAGTGCTCTTTGTCTGCTTGTAGTTTGAAAAGACTTTGTGACCTGCCAGGGGACTCTGTGAGCATGATCCATGTCCCTGCTCTCGTGGAGGTTTGGCAGGTGAATTCAGCCTGCAGAGAGCACTTCTTGTGTGAACAGAACATGGGACCCCAAGGCTGTGCATAATAAGGATGAGAAGCAGAGAAATGTGTTGTCTGTGCATAAATGGCAGGAGGAGGAAAATCCTTTTTGTCAAGATGTTGAAGTGTGAGGTGAGAGGAAAGAGAAAGAGGGGAATGACGAGGTTTGCTGGCAGGTTGCAGCCAGGCTTGCTGACACCAAGGGCTGGGTGAAGTTTCCTGCCTGAGCAGAGGTGCTGTGACAGCCTCACGAGGTTTCCTCAAATCCTGGCTTGACCAGCTGGCCAGCATCAGGGATGCACATTCCCCCTGTGCCTTCAGAGTGCTGCCAGGCTGGTGTCACCTGCTCTGTGAACTGTGAGATGCTGATACAAGCTGGATAACACTAATGCTTTGCATTAATTTGGCCTCTTGGAGAAATCAATCCATCACACTAATTGAGTGCAGCGCTTTGGTGCCAGGTGGCTGTCTTGAGTCCAGAAAGTTGGATCACATATGGTCTGCACTGACTTCTAATAAAGAAAAGAATTAGTGCTGAACTCTCTTTATTATTTTTTTCCCCACATGCAGAAGTTTAAGATAATATGCTGAGCCACAGCTCCTCTGATGTGCATCCTTTGCAGTAGTTTGAATTTGGGATGGAGGTTCAGGCTGTCTCATACAGTCCACATCTCAAAAGAAAGGTTTCATTTGTGCCAGCTGCCAGCACTAATTGCTTGCCCTGATTTCTTTGTCCACTGAACAGCTGGAACAAAGACATCTATCCAGATCTTTGTGTGTCAGCTTCATCCTCTGTGGTGGAAGGAGCACTTGAAAGAAGAACCTTGAGCTTGGACATTCTTAATAGTGGTTGTGAGCAGCCAGTCTGTGGGGCTGAGGCCTCCCAGTGAACTGCATTGTGCTCCCACAATGGCAATAGGAAGGGGGTAATCTGAGTTTTCTTTCTGCCATTTAAACAGCTTTTTGACAGTCCCCCTTCCCCACTCAAATTTCATGATAATTACTTTTTGTCTCTTAAGAAGTTTTTATTAGGAAAAAAAAATTGAAATTATTTTTTACCCTTTTATAGAAAAAACTTAAGTTAAATAAGATGTGGGAAAGTTTTGGCCAACTTGTAGCCTGGTTTTCACCCACTTTGTTGTCAGTTGTGGTGTCTGAGTCTGTGGCTGTGGCTGGGTGCAAGAAGAGGCTGCTCCAGCATCTTGTGCAGGTGGTGACAGGAGAGGATGAAAGTCAAAAATAGCCTATACACAACAGTGTGGGACAACTGGGAATGTATGGGAAAGTCACTTGGAGAAATCCTGTTTGTTGTGAATAACAGACCCCTAAGCCAGCCATTCCTTGGTGTGTGGAAAGCAGTCAGGCAATTGCAAGAGCTTGATGTATTTGAAAGATGAATCACCCCTTGTGTTATTTGACCATCAGCATTTTAAACCTGACAGAAGAGTGTTGATTGCTTGGTCACAGCCGTTCCTGAGTAAATAAAAGCTAGGAATGTAATTTGTCTCTGCAAAGTAAAACATTTGATTAGAGGGGAATGACAAAGAAAAGAGCTTCTGAGCACGGTGGCTGCAGCCAGAATGCACTTCAAGGGCTTTCATGCTGATATGTCTAAATTACTGGATTGAGCATCCTTGGACTGGGATCCAGGTTGTTGTTGTGGTGCTACTGCTTTGTTTGTGACCATGTAGCTCACCCTATGTATGTTTGTGCACAATTATTAATGCTTTATTCCCCAAAGCTGTCTGGGGCTTGCTGGGGTTCTCCAGTGCCTATTAGAACCAATGTCAGCAAACCTGTGACTCAATGCCATCAGTACAGACTTGGTCACCAGGAGGGGCACACCTTGTGTGTGCTGTCACATTTCTGTGGCTGCACAAGGGCTTCTCCATGATGGAAAATCCACGGGCCAAATGTTGAGCAAATATAAAGGAAAAGAGTACACTTGGGTTGTATAAACTGAGTGTCTTTCTCTTCAGATTCCTGTACTGACCAGCGCTGGGATTCTGAATGCTGGTGGTTTGATGTGATGTTAACTCCTCCTTGAATTGCATTTGCCCCGTCTCACAGTGGGGGAAGTGAAACCCTGCTCTCTCCTGTCTGCTGTGTTACTTGGCAGGGAGAGAGATTTCTTATTTTGTCCAATGGCTTTCTTAATCCATCTTAACTTTTGGTGCTCATTACTTGAGTTATGAGTTCCCCAACTTAAAAATTAATTGGGGCAAAAAGGTAATTTCTTCCATTTGCTTAAGCTCTTTGGAAATATATAGTAGTATTATATATACAGTAAATATTAGGATTGGCTGAGGTGTTCCCTTTGAGCTATCTGCAAGCAGCAGCTGACTCATCCCTGCTTGATTATTTGGTTTTTGGTTTTCCTCTTAGTTAAGTGGCCTGTAATGCATTGCCAGGTACATACCTGGGGTTTCTGTTCTTGGGAAGGCATTGGTTTGGTTGGCACCATGAGGGGGTGGCAGGCTGCGTGATCACAGGTGGGGTGGAGATCATCTCCAAAGCATCACTTCAGCAGATGAAAACATTTGACAATTGTCTTTGCTGGTCTCTCCTCCTGAATAACTTCTCTGATGAGGGAATAGGCATGAGAAAAGCGCAGACTTGTAGATCCGAGATTAAATTCAATGGATTCACTCAAAGGCTGCTTCTGCTAATTGAGGGCACTGCATTTCCAGGGCTTACCTAAAGGCAGTTCTCCTAGGAGAGAAAGACACACTTGAAAACAATCAATTCCATTATTCTGTAGCCTCTGTTGTATTGTATTTATGCTCCAGGATCCTTGACCTGGATGGATAATGTAGGCATTGCCTGCAAGTGGCTATTTTAACTCCACTTGTTCTCTTACCTTTTATCTTCTTAACAGAAGTACATGGAATGGAACCACAGAAATGAGAGTTTGGAAATATTTATTACAACTGTCCTCTCAGGGTTGAATGCAAGATGATTTTCAAGAGTATGTATTCATTCTCATGGCATTCACAGTCCAGTAAATGACTCGTGTGCTGAGGTTCTCTAGGGAAACTGGGGCTGCAGAATGATATATTGTGATTGACAAAGTGTATTTGTCCTGCCTTTCTCCTGGGAGCTGAAGAAGGGGATTACTCATTTTAGTAGTCAATGAAGAAGAAAATGGATGCTAACTTACAGCTGTCATTTTAAACTATTTGAAATGAGTTTAATGCTCGTGGGTGGGATGAACATGATCCCTGGTGTTTATTCATGATCAGGGTGTGAAATCTGAAACTGTCCATCTTCTGTGATTTTCTGAGGCTCTAAGCTGTCTTTTCCCCTCATATTTTATGTACTCATAATTGTTTGTCAAGGGACACATTCTTGCTCCATTTGCAGATTATTTCTCTTTTACAGTGAGGTTACATCAGGCACTTCACACAATGAATGGCTGAAGTTAATTGTTGAATCCCAGCACTGTCTAATTGGAGAAACTTCAGCCAACTTGCTTCACAGTGCTCATGCATCACCTCAGATGTTTCTATCTCTTGTCATTGATTGAAATACGTGAGTGAGTGCCAATTTATCCTAAAGGGTTTAACAAGTATCTTTTCTACCTTCTTAGAATAATATTTCTAGCAATGGCACTAGGTTCTATATTGGATTTTGGTTCAAGAAAATAAAATAGACTGTTGCAAGTCTTGAATGCTCATCAAATTCATTGCAGTTCTGTCTTTCCTAGCTAAGAAAATACTCTTAACTTTCATCTTATCCACAGAGAAGATCTGTGATTTGATGTTTGCATCTTTTTCAAAGTTTTTGTTTTATCTCTGAGGAGATAAAATGATCAAAATAAATACATCTTTTCTCAGCAGTGCAAAACCATCAGCTTAACTTTACTGAAGAATTATTTTGTGCTACCAATAAAATTTCATGGTCAAAGTCAGCTCATGAAACACAAAATCAGGACTGACAAAGCTCAGTGTGCACACTCCAGAGCAAGATATCAGTTGCTGCCATTCCAGCTGAAAGGGCTTCATGGATCTCTGGTGTGTAAAATAATTTTGGTATTGTATCACAGACAGAGTCATCTTCAGGGAGGAATGAGAGTATATTGTTTCTGACATCTTTTTTTTTCTGACAGTTTTACTCTTTGACATTTCGCTATCCCAACTTGTTTTCCTACTCACTGACCCAAAATATCATAATGGTCTGGTTCAAAGGCTCCAACTAGCCTCAAATTTTGTGCTCTGCTGAGCCTTCATTTCAGTTTAGTTTACTGAATTGTCAAGTTTCTACCTATGAACGTTGGAGAGAGAGATGGAAAGACACCTTTAGAATTCTGATGATTGAGAAACCATGGTGGGGGCAGAAGGCACAATGTAATACTGCTGCCATTGCATTATTCATGAAAAAAATTAAACATAACATTTTGACCTTGAAATATTTTTTTTTCTTTAATTCTTTTTTTTTTTCTCTTCTACCTGCATTTAGAGTTAGATATATAGACTGTAGTCAAGGAGACATGAATGGGATTTGAGGAACTGGATAAAGCTCATTTTCCCAGGCAAAAACTTGGCATAATTTTGGAGTTGCCAGTTTTACTGAGTTCTAGGGTCTCCCCTGAACTTGGAGAGGGGGGCACAGCTCTTCCAGCCCCTTTAAAGAGGAGTTTGAAGATCACAGTAGCCAGTCCTGCAGGTCATAAGTGGCTCTGCAGACAGTAGGACTGAAATATCCTTCTGTCATGGTCTTCTGGTTGTTTTAATAGACTTCCTATAAAAACGAGCCCTAGGTTCAAGCAGAGGCCTGCAGTAGTAGAGATATTGAAAAATGATACCTGTCCATTGCATTTTTCCCCTGGAATACATCAGCATGAGATGCTGTTGCATTTAAAATCCCTTCAGAAAACAATAAATGTGTTTTGAACCACATCCTATGAGGCCACAGTCACAAGTACAAGCATTGAGGTGTAGAGTGGAACCACCCTATTACCCTCAGGGCTGCAAGGTGGCCCCTTGGAAAGAGCAAAAGTGACACTTGTGGCTTAGAGAGATGCTGGAATTTGTGATGGAAGCACATTACACTGTATAAAGGATATGAGATAAATGGAACACTTTATCACAGACCTGTTCCTCGCTGCCCTTACACACTAAATGCCTTGACTGCTAAATGTATTGGTTTTTTCCAATGAAATGCAGGGACTGTGGCCCAAAAATGTGACGCTGTGATGGTTGAGCTCAGTTTGCAAGGAAACCAGGCTGAGGAGAGCCCAGGAGCACACACCCACAGCCATGGGGTGCGTGTCAGTCAGCAGTGATCATCTGTATTTCCGTCCCTCCGATGAAGCACAATTCATCTCCAAGTGTTGTAGAGCAGCACAGGGAGTGGAGCTCTCTGCAGAGCCCTCACAGGTGGGTGTGAGGGAGCTCCCCATGCCCACCCATGGGCAGGGTCAGCCCAGCGATGGGAGACACGTAGGCAGCCAGCAAAAGGAATCCTGGCAGGGGTGGGAGGGAGCTTTCCTCAGCTCTGCTCCGCTCTGCTGCTGGCAGGGAAATGTGCTTTCAAAGCACACAGCTTACAAAAGAGGCACAAGAAAACAGGATGCAAATTAGAGGAGAAATAAACTTCAGAAGAGTTTCCTTTGCGATGATGACTCAGTTGTTCAGAGGCAGACAGAGTGGCTTTGGAAGCATCAAAGGCATGTTACTGTACCCTTTAATGAATTCCTTTCTTTCAGTTCCTTTGGACACATGGGGAGGCCACAGATTTGCACGGCACCAGAGCTGCTTGCCCAGGCACTTGCCTGTTGCTGTAACCAAGGCAAATAAAATTCAGAAATCTTCTTGATGCTTTTTCCAGTCTGCTGGGTATTGGTGCCTTGTGTCTCAGTGGTGGATCTGATGAGATGCAGTAGGTGTTTGTGCCCACAGGTACTGTACAACCTGTACACTACACCTGTTTTTCAGTCTCAAAATACAAACATGGGCCCTTGGTTACACCCCTATCTCAGGAACAAGCAATTACTTGTTTTGGCCAATGAAAATTCCCTCTGATTCTTCCAGCTTATTATACAGGACAAAGGAATTGCTAAATGTCTCCTCCCATGTGGAGCTGATAGCTCTGGGGGTTTTTCCAACATAATGCAATAATCAAGCTCAGTTGCAGGTGTCTTCCTCAGACCTCCACTGTTTGTTGTTCCTGAACAATCTCTCAGCTCTTGGAGAAAGTAGCAAGAGGAGGTGTTAGAAAGTGCTTTGCCAGACTGGTCACTGGGGAGCCAGGACATGGCATAGAAGGAAATCTGCCCATCATATATCAGCTTTGCCAGTGCTTTGCCAGTGAAAGCTGCTCATCATGCATCAGCTTTGCTAGTGCTTTTCCTTTCAGTGCTCTGTCATTAACATGTAGACTGACTTGTGTCTGAAGTTGCTCCCAGGCCGTTCCACCCTGTAAAACGTTAAAAAACTGAAACGAAAACCCCTGAGGCAACTTCTACCTGGTGAGCTTTTCCTGAGCTACCTCCTAGGGCTCATGTGGGAGGAACAAACAGTGCCACTGCCCCTCTTGTCTGCCATGAGTGCAAAGCTGGAGCCCTGGTTGCACAGCAGCTCTATCACTGTGTGCAGTTTATCTTCATTTGTCGCTCAAAGGCAGCTGTTGAGAAAATTGAGGCTTTTTCAGGTTATTCCTATGAAGACATTTGAACCAACCTGTCAGCAATCTGTGTGGCAGTATAAATATAGCCAGCCCAGGAGGTAGGAGAGACAGAAATGCTTATATTTGTCTTTCCTTCCTATTCTGCCAAAGGCTAAGTCAGAGCACCTATAAAAAGAGTCTTTGGAGCTATGTTTTGAAAGGCACTAATTCTGGTATCCTTTATACCCTGTGTTTTCTGCAGTTCCACCTGTTTTGTTGTCAGGGCTGTGGAGCCCACTGAGACAAAGCCAAAATCCTCTGGGCAGTGCAGACTGAGGCAGCTTTTGCTTTTGGAAATCAGTGGTGCCCAGCACTTTTTGTCAGATGTTGCTGGTTACTGCACTGGTTTTAAAATACATCAATACATTCAGTGCTCTTATTTCATTATGCCCAAACGGAGGAAAAACCAAACCCATAATTTTTAGTGGTTGCTGTCAGAGTCCTGTGGCAGCCTGCCAGCATCATGGCTCGTTGGGTACTGGGGACAGATGAACAACTGGAGGAATTCCACTGACTCATGCATTTTGCTTGGGTGGTCCCTGCCTTTTTATTGGCCCTGAGGCTTTGCTGCCCTCATTTTAGAAACCAGTCTAGCTCTTGATCATGCACAGATCTGAAAGATCTTAACAGAGAAGGCTGGCTTTGGAGATTGGGAAATTAGAGCACAAAAAGGCAGGTTTTCTTGCACAGGGATGGGAGCAGCAGCCCAATTGCTAATTCCATGCTGTATCTGCTGGGTCACATTCCCTTCCCTTTCTCCCTGCCCAGCTCTACCCTGGGCTTCCCTTGCTCCTGTGGAATAACAGCTCTGATGCTATGCATTAGCATCAACTTCAGCAGGGATGCTGGCAGAGCAATAGAAGGCAGGAATTGGGAGAATAATTTCTTTTAATCCTGCTCATCCCAGTCTGATTTAGCTGAGGTACTCCACAGCAGAATCAGCCCCATGTAAAGAGTGTCACCCAGTGATCTGTGCTTGCCATAAATACCCAGCCCTGTGTTAGTGGCTCTGCCCTGCAGACCTGCTGTCAGATGAGCCAGCTTTGTACATGCTTTTAAGCACTATATGTGTGTATTTTAAATGTTAGCTGCGTATTTTGGTGGCATAACAGCTGGAGACCATTATGGTGTGACAACACTGCTCTCCTGCACCTCGTAGGAAATTCAGTTTGGTCGACCTACATTTATCCCAGCCTCCACACAAATGTGCTCTGTAATCTCTCACTTCTGCTGTTGCAAATTTGAAGCACTGAATCAGGAAACAGAGGCTGGCCAAAATTGTTAAATAATCTGAGGCTGTGTTGTTTGGAGACTGCCACTGTGTTTCCTTGCTCACATGGTCCTGGAATGTGTCTCCTGCTGGGGGGAAGGGAGCATTTGTGAATGCAGCTCTCAGAATGAGTCATTAAGGCAAATATTTTATTTTTTGTAATATTTGTGAGTTAAGATTTCATGTTTCTGAAGTAATAAGTTAGGACCAGGCAAAAATCCTGATATAACAGCTGGTACTTGCTGAGAGGTCTGATACACATGTGATGTGTGAGCAAGGTAAAGAGCATCCTTTTAGGGAAGACTATTTTTAGAAGTTACAAATCCTACCTCCACCGTCCTATTTTTAACCAGGAGTGCTTCTGGGCTCTCAGCCCTGCTCCCAGCTGTGATCTGCAGGAGCCTTCTGCACAGCATCACTTTGTTAAGAGCTTGTTGCCTGTTATGGAACACGAGCCTTGCGGTAATTGCTCTGTGTTAACCACTGACAAAACGGCTACACGTGAATTTCATCTTCCTTTGAATACCCCTTAGCACTGATCTTGGAGGAGGTGGCCGACCTGTGAGCAGTGAGCAAATTTGGATTAGCAGGTAGTTAGCACAGAGCAGCCTGGCAGGAGCTGTGAGATGTTTGCAGAGGAATAGAAAGGAGGAGATCCTTCACAGCCCTCCCTGCTTCTTCCCTACCTTCAAGAGCTTTCAGCCTCAGGAGCAGCTTTGATATTTCTGCTTTTTAGGCCCTGGAAGGAGCATCCCTCAGACTATAAGGGCAAGTTTTTGGTAAGGAATGAGGTGTGGGACAGGACAGCCCAGGGGCATGAAGAGCTGCAGTGACAAGGGATGCGAATTCCTTGACTGTTGGCAAAGGAAGGCAGGCAGAGATTAGCAAAATCCATCCAAGCTGTAGAAAGATTTCTGACCAAAAGGGGAGCTTTTTGTACATAATAACTCCTTCTTTACACATACAAGATGCACATTTTTGCAGGCAGACAGATGCTGCCTGTTGAGAACTGGGTCAGAAAAGGTTGCATCTGTAATGAATGTGTGATTAGTAATTACCCTGAATTGGGCCTGTGTGAAACACTCACTGATTCCCCACAACTCCCTATCTGCTGGGTGCTATTGAATCCCTCTTGTAAGCTCTTGAAAGTCTGGCTAACCCTGCAAGTGTGAGGTAATGAGCATCTTTGTGCTGTTGGATCTGAAGAGATGGGATGAGCACAGAGCAGGGTGTGATACAGGGGTGGGTGAACAGGGTGTGTAAGAGCTATGTGTCAGAAGGAGGTGGAGAAGGCGGAGTTCCACTAAAAGCAAGAGAGGGAGGATGTAAGATAATGATCCTCTAAATGCAGCTTTTAAGCTTGCACTCCTTCAGGTGTGCAAGAACTGCCCCGTCAGTCCATGATGCCCCAGCAGTGTTGATGCTGTTCTGCTCTTCCTGATGTGTTTGCTGCCCCTCCTTCAGCTGGACTGGGTCTCTCCCTCTTGTGCTCCCTGCCCTTTCTCTTGGGTTTGCACAGATAAATTGCATCCACGCTTTTCTGGAGGAGAGATGTGGTATCCACCCCCACATGGATGAATTTCTCAAATCTGATTTCACTTTTTTAGGTCCTCTCCGTGAAATTGTCCTCAGGAGAAGTTCTCTGAGGATAAAATGGGTGTAAAAAACTTTCAAATGGCACACTAGGAAAAGAAAAAAGAGTGTTTCTGAGGGTGATAATGCCAAAGTGTTATGCTTTTTTCTGCTCCATTCACTTGTGCTTTTCCGTTGTGGCACGGCCTGGGAATACAATATGCTGCTCTGTGATGGCAGAGGCTGTTCTTGCAGCATTTCCATCACACTCAGAAATAGGAAGAACAAGATGTACCACCAAGAAGATTATTTTTGTGAGACTTCAATCCAGCTTTGCAATTCCAAGTGCTTCAAATCTACGTCTGATCTCTGGCATGTTTGCATATATCAAACCAGCTTTGAGGCTCTGCCCGTTGCTGGCTGTGCAATCTTGCACCCTCTTTTCCACCTTCTTGTTCTGAACATGTTTTGCTCCTGATTTCCATCAGGAAGTTTGGCTTGGCAGTGTCCACTTAGGTTGGTATATAGGGTGGCTTTGAGACATCCTCCTCTGGAGGGACAGTGGCACTTTTTTCAGATCTTGAAGGCTGAGCGTTTTTGCTATAGGACACAAAAGAACACAAGCTCACGCCGCTGTTCTCAAGGTGAAGGAAAAAAGGGAAGTTTATTTTCTGACTCTAACATTTATGGTTTTCTAAGAGTGACAGTGGGTTGGAGGGTGACAGTGCCACCTCTCCAGTGACACTGGTCAAACTAACAGTTTATCAATTTTCTCCTCTATAAAGGAATGCAAAACAATGAGTTATTTACAGAAAGTATGTGAGAAAGTTCACTACAAGAATGTTAACATCAGAAGGCTTAGAAAATCTTAAAAAACCAGGGTGACAGAGTGTGGAGCCTGTGGGACGACTCAGGCATTGCCAGAGGGTGATTTGTGTTTCAGGTGTACTCATTTGCTTCTGAGTTTGTTGGTCCTTGGAGGATGGAGTATTTAGGGATATATTGTTTACATGTCTAAACAGAGGGGATGCTGGAGAGAGATAACAGATATTTGACCAATCCTTGGGTTAGTTATACCAGTGAATTCAAAGCAGACAAGTTCTGTTCAGCAGCAGTAATTACCAAAGTGCTGTGAGTTCTCTGTTTCCAGTCTCCAAGACTGAGGTTCCATATAGTGGTGTCACCCCTCAGGAGCCGTGGCTGCTGTCCTTTGCATGCAATTCCCACATTAGGGGTACATTTCAGGGACACCTCAGCAGAGATGCAGACTCAACTTATTGGGGAAGGTAGCCTCTTCCATTTGATTGTGAATTATCTGCCTTTAATATAGGCACACAAAGCTTTATTTTTAGATGCTGATTCCTTTTTGTAATTAGGTATAATAGCAGAAATAGCTCTTCTTCAATGACCCAGTTCTCATCAGGAGTGACACTGACACCAAAAGAAATGTTCTGATCCTCCTCTGTGTTTCTGTGTTCCTTTTTCTAAAAGTCTGGGCTGAACAGGCACGTGAACGTTGCCCAAAATCTGCAGTGCTCCAAGGAGCTGGAGCCACTTCTCTTGGGCTGCTGCTGCTGCTGTGCCAGGCCAAGGCAGGAGCAGAGCCTTGACCCAGCCTTGGCAGCCCAAGTGCATGGCCATTGTCATCATCACCATCATCATCCTCATCAGAGCTGGCCCTTCAGTGCTCCCCTCCAGGCAAAGCATTGCTCCTGCTGCCCACTTGCGTTGTGCTAATATTCTCCTTAATTAAAGTGTTGTGAAACTCATGACTCAAAGATGAAGTCTAAGAAGGAGTTTGTCAGCCCTAATGTTTTCTGACTCTGTCTGGTGACCTAATCCCTAAGTGGGAACCTGGCCTCCTTGGTTATAAAACATTGCAAATAATGATGCCAGGAGCTAAGCTTTATCAGCCGCCTCTTCTTAAAAAAGATTTGTTGTGTAATGGTGTGTCAGGTGTTCTTTTGCTGTGATTTAAGGGTCTGGGTCTGCTGGTTGATTTAAATATTTTCCAAGAGCATTATAAACCTGGATATTGAGTCAAATTTCTGGCTTGGAAACCTTAATGGTTCAGTAACTCACAGGCTCTTTTTAATAAAAGCCCTCAGGAGAAGAGACGTGCCAGGGTGCAGTGAAATATATGCTCTGTTCACAGAGAAGGCAGCAGCTGCATCAGATGATTAATATTTTGTACATCCTGACACTGAAATGCAGGCTTTGGCTGAAGGATCCAGGTATTGTTGTGTCACAGCCATATTTTATTACATTTTAAGATACAGCCGCTGAAACAGCGCCGTTGCTTCCACATGATAAATAATGGAAATAAAAGCTGATTAAATAACAGCCCTCCAAGAGGGGAGAAGCTGCTAGGAGCTGGTTTGCTTTGTCTTGGCCTTCTTTTTTCTTGAGGTAGTTTATAGTGTATGGTAAAATGTTCCCTGGGAGCTGAATTATATAACTTTTAGCAGTGTTAATGCGTGATGAAATGAACGCTCAGCCATTCAATTAACACTGTGCTATTACTTACACTGATAGACATATTAATGGCATCTGCATTGATGGGGGATGACCATAAAAATACTGCCATTGTCAGCAGTAGGAATTGCTGGGTGGATGTGGAAAAGGATCAACATAAGATAGAATAAAATCCTGGTGGTGCTGGTGCGTTCCCTGCCTGCCTGGGGACCTGCTGCACATTCACAGTTCTGCCAGCAGAATAAACCTTGGATGGGAACTTTCTGTGCTGCTCAGTAGCTACTTTAGCAAATACAGAGTTCTTCTGGTTTTGGGGTTTTTTTGGGGGGGAATTTTTTTTTGTTTTGGTTTTTTTTTTGGTTTTTTTGTTTTGTTTTTTTAAAGGAAGGGTAAAACCCATCATCAGTCTGGTGGTCCATCTCTAAAAGCTCCACTGCTCAGGCTTCAGAGAAAGCACAGGGAGACATTTGTATTAGAGAAAGCAGGGGCTGAACAGGTAAAGAGAAATCTTTGATTCAGCAGAAAGAGAACCTCAAATTGCCTGTTCCTCTCCAAGTTTTTATGTATATCAGGAAGGAATGAGATCTTTGGTAAATACACGTGGGATAACTTGACCCTGATACTTGCTTCCCTAGAACACACAAGGGTTTGAGGACAGTTTGAGTTAAGTAACCTTTGCAGATTTTTCATTTAACATTAAATTCTAATACAAATTTTGTCATGTCTTCAAGTTCCATCTTCCTGACAGCAAGGGACAAGCTGCCCTTCTGCAGTTAAGTACAAAATCCCAACACCACAGACATCTGAAACTCCATCACGGAGGTCTTGTAAGGCACAAAGTAATATGCTCCCAGTGGCTGGGTGGTTGTGCTGGCTGAAATCACGAGTGCTTGGCAGATGGAGCAGCTCTGAAACAGCTTTAAAAAAACATACCAGCAGCACTAGGAGATGAACAAAAGGTAGGCTCCCTCCAGACTCCCCACTGCATGTGTTGTGTTTGCACAGCTCCCACCAGCAGTTTATGTTAGCAGATTTATGGAGCTGGCTGAGATTTATGGCAGGGAAACAGAGCATGGAAGCCCTGGAGGACAGCATCAGTTCCTGCCCCTGAGCAAAGTCCTGCCCTTATCAGCAAGCCCTGAGCCAGGTGTGGGCTGCAGAGAGCTCATGGGGGCAGCTGCTGTTTGTGACCCCTTCCAACAGGAGCGTGGGGTGCTGCTGCCCAAACCCTGCTGAGTTACCTGGGGTGCATCCCAGCAGGAGGATCCATCCCTGCCAGGGGTTATTGTGCTTCTCTCACAGCCTCACCTGCAATGAGCCTTGAAGCATTATAGGAAAACTCTGTGGTTTTGTGTTGAGGCTTTTTTTTTTTTTACTTTTACTTTCTTTTGAAAGTGTTGCAAAACAAGAAAAAGGGAGAGGTTTACAAGGCAGAGGTGAGTTAATGTCCACAGTGCTGGCTTTCATCCCCTCTGATCTATTGAGGGGTGGTTAGTTTTATCTGTTGATTGTTGGGCTGGCCTGTTAGTGTTTTATGTTGATACCCATCACCTCAGTTCCACGGGTTAGGTATTTTTTAACCCATGCAGCGCATGGATGTTCAGCACAGTGCTTGTCTCAGCAGTGCAGCACCAAGTGCCCACCACATAAATCAAAGAATCCACGCTGGGAAATGAGTCCCCAGCAGTTCAGACACCTTCCCCATGTGCATTGATCGTCTCTCTGTTTGAGGACTGGGCTTGAAAAACACCATTAGGTACCTCAGGCTTTGCAGGAGCTTGGGTGTCTACCTGATGTGCTGTTAAATGTTGGCTCTACAGTGTTGGAGGTGGATCAAGCAGCATTACAACTGATTGTGTACCTTTGCACTGTGTTGGTTTTAGTGCTTACAGCTTTTCCAGCTTGCAGAGCTTGACCTGAGGTTTTCCATGCAGAGCATCCACCTCAGGGTGAGATTTTAGGAAGAAATTCAATTTTCAGTGCAAACAGCTGCGGCTCAGTGTTTTTGGTTGAACACATTGTTATTTTACCATGTTCAAATAGAAATATAATTCTTACAGTTATCATGTACTGCCAAGCCTTGCAGTCTGGGGATGGAGAGAGTTTGGTCGCCTTAGAAGAGCATTATTGAATCACTTAAGTATGCTGAACTTTATGGTCTGAAAGACTTTATTTTTTGATGAACCTCTGAAAGATTTTATATTTTATATGCTTGGTGAGGGTCTGGGTAATGCATCTTCTCCAGAAGCTTCATCTGTGATGGGCATGCACATGCCATGGCTGCAGGAGATAATGTAGAGGTTTCTTGTTCTTGGTCTTTCCACTTCTTTCTCGATGGCTTAGGGACCAGGACTTGAGTCAAAACCCCATTCATCTCCTTCCTTTAGTTTCTAGTTTGCATTTCGACCTAAAAAGAACTTTTCTTTCAGGTCTTCTTCATGGTAGGATAAACTCTTTAGAGTGCTGATTTTTGAACCCAAACTTATCTTGTTTAACATCAAGTTTCCTGACATAACCTAGTTCTGACTAAGCTACATGGTTGTTTTTTGGTTTGTTTTTTTTTTTGCTGCTGAGAACAGAGAAAGGTGAATTTATTTGGTTTTTTTCCTGGTAAAAGAATGAACAGTGAGCTGATGTGTTTGTGTGGACATTGTCTCTGCCATACTGTATTTTTTCTTCCAGTACCACCTTGGCATTGTGCCCATGTAATTAAGTCGAAATGAGTAAGCAACACGTGCTTTGACTGTGCCATGTGGCTCCCTATTGTGTGTGTTACAATGGAGCTCCTCAGAACATGAGGGTTAATTAACATCTTTTAGGGACCTGAATAATAGATAATGGTGCACAGGGCTTTTAACGTGTTGGGCTCTAATCAGTTTATTAGAAGACAGATGAAGACAACACAGCAGGGCTGTATTATTCTTGTCTCTGGCCTTGCAAATTAAATTGCATAGCATTTATTTGAAATTAACCAAATGCAATCTGTTTAAAAATGCACTAGGACCCGTTTTGTTCAGGTCTATACTTTACTTGTTTGTTTGTTTTCCCCGTTTCTGGAGGGGAAAGACAACCATGCTCAGCCCTTCCAGCACAGCGTAGCACTCACCAGTATTGCTTTTGAAAAGTCCCCCTTAGCTTAATTAACAGGCAGCATTAATTAATCATTTGCAAATGGCAGTTTTGAAGATGGCAGCGGCAACTTCTGTTAGCAGTCTGCAATCAGCTTTTGCTGCCCACACCACGGGGATGGCCCAGAGGAGCTGGGAGCAAGCAGCAGGCTTTTTGCTCTTTTTCTTTCTGTAATGTCAGAGGTGAAACTCCAGCTTTGTTCTGTGCTCACAGATCTCTGTCTCCACAGGGCAGAACCCAGTGGTGGCAAGGACAGGCTCTGATGGTCTGACACTCTTGCATGCTGCTGATGAGTGAATCTCCTTTTCTTTTTTCCTCTGCTACCTTGCAGCATCCTCTGCACAAACCAGAGAGCTGTCACACTGCCTGCTCTCCCACATCTGCACAGCATTTTCCAACCAGATGGAGGTACCTGAGCACTGACCCACGTCACCTGTCATTTCAGGACAGAGGCTGCTCTGCCATGTGACAGCCAGCTGAACTGCCTTTAAACTTTCCTGATGCAAGCCAGGACTCATGAGCTGAGAATCAGGTTTTGCTTTCATCACTTAGGTAGCTTTGGAGATCAGTTCTCTGACCCGTGGCAGGCTGCAGGTGCAGGGATATGAGTGCTGGCAGGCTGGAAGCCAGCTGGAGTGACTGTGCTCTAGTCAAAACTCTGTCACAGCCCTGTCTGTGCTGGCAATCCTGAGCTTGTGCCTTTGTCACCCCATCACTGAGATGACTTGCAGAACCTGTGAAGTACGTGGTGGTGCCCAATGTGTCCTCATTTACAGTGGCAGCACTGAAACATGAATCTTTATATGCCCGAGGATAAGAAGGAAAAGTGCTTTTCCTGCGGTTCTTTGAAGGGCTTTACTAACTGACAGTCCATTTTTAGGCCTTTTCTATTGGTACAGAGCCTCTGTGGATGTCCCTCTCTCTTCCTCACCCTGCTGATGCCTTAGATGGTGAACTCAAAGCTTCTGCTCAAAACCCTGGTGCTTGCTGGCTTTATCAGAATGCAGCAGCCTCCATTCTTGAAGGCCTTTAATGGGTTGAGTGGAAGTGAGATTCCTTCCTGGTAGTGGGATGAAACAGGAGCTTTCATCCTGGGGAGAAAGAGAGGAAAGCATGGCTGAAGGGTAAGGAATCTGTGTGATGGGGCAGATGGACCCTCAGCTTGGCTGCTGCCCTCAGGTCCTTGTAGAAATAGAGGGAAGATAAAGCACAGCAGCTTCCCCACAGGAAGACAAACATGACATAGGATGGTGCCCAGCACAAAGTGTGTGAGATGTTTGGGCATGGAGTGCTGGGAAGACCCCAAAAATCTTGGCTTGTGTTGTCTCCTCTGCTGTTGGCCAGCAGTGGAAAGCTGTAGGTATTTTGCTCTCAGTTTGTTCTCTCTTCAGAGGGGAGAAAGGAAATATTTTGACCTTTTTTTCCCCCAAAACAATCTGAGATCAAGGGCTGTGGAATGTGCAGTCCCTGAAATGAGTCTTGTTACTAAACCAAGGCCACGGAGATGTGACCTTTCTAGCCTCTACTGTGTCAGCTGCAGTTTATTCCTCTAGCTGGTATTTAAGAGATGCTGACCCTTGATCCCAGCAGGCAGGGCTGCTCCTCTGATCCATCCCTAAACCAAAATGAGCAAGGTGACTGAGCATATGAACTGGTCTTTGCTAATCTGGCTCCTCTTGCCTGGAAGGAGGTAGGATGTGTTTGCACTGATGGCTCGGCCAGCTGCCCTGACTGCTAGCAAAAAACATAATGAGAAGTAAAAAAGAGGGCATGGCTGCACTGGAGAGGGAATATCTGTGGCTTAAGTATTAGAGCAACATTTATTGCTGCTGTTGGGCAGACCTGGTGGTGTAAGAATGGAGAACCCCCTCACCAAACTGTTGTTAAATAGTCCAGGAAGTTTGGATGCGACTCGTCCGCTGTAAATACAGCAGGCAGCTGCAAGCAGAATGTGATGGAGCTGTCTGCTCCCTTCTTTATTCATGCCAGCTCTAATTTCTCTTACAGTGACAGGTAAAGGGAGAGGAATTTGCATTGCCTCTGCCCACAAAGATTACACGGAGCCAAAAGGCAGCACAGAGTCACTTTTCAGAAATGACAGTGCCCTGTTCACATACATCAACTTCTTCTGCCTTCTGCCTCTGGATTATTCAGGAGGCAGACAGTATGCTGCCTAAATACCAATAGTGAGTAATGAGGATTAAGTGTTACCTCTAATTCCATCGTTATGAATATTTCAGAACTTCCTGTTCAGGCTTAACTGCTATTTTGGTGCAAAAAAGGCAAGTCTTGGGAATTGAGCTGGCTGCTGGCCGTGACATCACAGCGCTGTGATTTGGGTCTGCTGTGACACATATTCCAGAGAGCTAAGCTCAGTCAAGCCTCTTATGTAGATGTGTCTGAGAACCTCTGTGGAGAGAGAAGCTCTCGTTAGTGAAAGGGTGGATTTCTAGTGTGTAACAAATGTGATTTTTTTTTTTTTTTGACTGTTCCTGCCACTTTTTTTTTATTTCCCCCCACCCCAGTTTGCTTTCTGAGCAATAAAAGTCAGACCCTAAAATAAAATTTCTGAGCAATAAAATTCAGACCCTAAGCCAGCATATGAGTTAGGGAGAAACCGTTGGCTTGGTTCCAGTTCAGGAATGTGGAATCTGGGATCAGACAGAGAGTGGGGCAGGTACTTCCCTGGCAAGGGAAACAACTGAGATGTCGTCTCCTGGAGGCAAATGAGGGAGAAATACTCTAAAACCTGGGCTAATAATGGTAAAGTGGCCTCTTCTTTCTTTGGCAGGTTATAAAATAGTCCTCACTGGCACTTTTTCTGGAAGTGCTGAGTGAGCAGCGCCCAGCAGGTTTGGAAGTGGAGTTGCTCAGTCTGGAGAGTTTTTCAGGTCTCATAATCACCCATGGCAAAAGCTGTGAGAGCAGTGAAACAAAAGCAAGCTCCCCCATGCAAAGAGATGGACTTTCTGTGCCCATCTCAGGGGCAGGTGAGATCTGTAAGTGGTGGATCTGGGATGTGCAGCATGGCTCTCATCAAGCTCCTTTTCCCCCTTTCAAACACATTAAAACCCCTCTTCAACTCCAGCCCTTCTGTGCAAGCCCAGAGTTGCTTCAAATGCCAGTATTAAAGGGCTGTAAAGGTTTGTGGAACGGCTTGTCTCCTCTGTGTACCAGGAGGTGACCTGGTTTCCTCCACATTATCTTTCCTGGCTGTGACAGGACCACAAGCACTTTCCTCTGAGAGCTGAGGAGGAGGAGGAGCAGTGGCACAAAGTGGTGGTTTGGGGGGACAGGGCTCTGTTCACTGCCTGCCATGGCCAGATGGGGAGGATGCAGCACATTTCTGACCCAGCAGTGTGCAGAAAGCAGGATCAGTGCTAGAGAGCTCAAAAGGCAGGATTAAACACACTGTTGTCACTTCAGGATGGATGAAGGGTCCTTTATAAACAGCATCATAGATCTCTGTGTGACCAGAAGGGTTTTTGAATTTCAGACTGTGTCAGTCAGCCCCTCTTTGTGTGTTACAGCTGCTGTGAAAGGAATAGTGGTTTTCACATGTAGCATTTTTTCCCTATCTTCATTTTCTCCCCTTGTTCAGTGTTAACAATGAGCATGAATGTAAAATTGTACATCTGGACACCTGAAAATAATCCCCTTGCAAAAGCCAGGAAAAGCAGTCCTACTTTGACTGCTCTTGTGGTGATAAAGTAGATGTGACCCAACAGCTTTTCCACAATACTGCAGAGCAGTGATACACTTACTGAAATCATGAACTAGATGGATTCTAACCTATTTAGACTATGAAAATTGCTTATTTCCTAACTGTCCTTCATGGCACACACTTCAATTACCATTCTGAATGGCTACTGCCCCTATTAGTATTACATGCCTAATGGTCATTTAGTGCCAAAGAAAACTTTTATCTTTCCTAAGTGGAGAGGTGTAATAATTTGCCTGAAGGCCTCAGTTAGTCACTGGAGATGAAAACACTCCATGACTTCAGTGCCCAGGTAATTTTCCTTTAAAGAAATGCCCTGCTACACTCTTGAGCATAGTCGTACAAAGATGCAGTGTTTAGAATTCTGCTGGATGAGATTTCTGCTACAACCTCCATATTTAAGGATATTCATAAAGGTCATATCTAGATCAGAAACCCCTTGCACCTTACTGCTGGGAAAACAAGGCACATCAGGTTTGCAGAGGGATTGCTGGGTCGTGTCTGCTGGACACTTCTTACTGTGGCATTTTTTAAGGTAAATTCATTCAAATGGAAGTGTTTTGCATCAAATTTATCCAAATATTCAACAGAAGGTTGTCAACATTACGTATTTGGGTGGAGACAAAAGATCTCTTTATATAATGTAGTACTGAGATGAAACAAACTCTTGGCAGTTACTTTTCCCCTCTATCAACACATAATGTTTCAATAATTTCAGTGAAGTGTCTTGGGAATGTTTCTTTTGGCAAAATAAATCGCAAGGGCCGATGATTTGTCTCGACATTGGACTAAAGGAATTATTTTCACAGAGATGGAAAAATCTTTTACTTCTACTGTGTTGCTTTGCCAAACCTTCCACAGAACAATCTAAGCCCCTACATCTGTGAGTGGTGGTGTGCTTTCCTTCTCTTGGCAACTCCTCGTGCACTGAGGAACCTCCAAGGTGTCTGTAGATGTTTATCTCCTTATTAAATCATGGATTTGATCAGGTAAAGGAAAAAATTGAAGAGAAAAAATAACTTTAAATGCTTTTAGTGTTGAGAAAAGGAGCAAAACCTGGATAATGTGAAAAATTAAGTCCCTTTCTCCTCCCCACTGGCTCAGGTTACACTGGCAGGAGCAGAGCAGGGAGCTTTCTGGCAGACATATGGCTGCTTTGCAAAGCAGAAATCATCACAATAAATGCTGAGTGCCTTCTGTGTGTCTGCTCTGGATCCTTATAGTGCTGGCTTTATTACTAAAAACCTCCTGGAGATGATAAAACAATAGAGTGTAAGTGAAAGTGGAACGTTCCCCTGAGATGGTCATTCCATTGGTGAGGCTTTATCACAAAACCAAGTCAGTAGTTTTCCTGTGGCCCCAGCAGGATGCAGATCTGGTGGCATAAGGCAGAGTTTCACATTAATTTTTATCAAGCTCCTGTGGGCAGCTTTATTGAGATCTGCTCAGAGGGAAGCTGCAAACCAACCCTGGCAGGCTGCAGCTGGGAGGGATGCCATGGAAAGCCTGTCTGGAGAAATCCTGATGGCTTTGAAGGAGTGAGAGAATTGTCAAAGAGCTTGATACACCCTGGACAGTACATACTCATGACCAAGTCTACAAAGAAGTCTGCCATTTAATTGGGCCTAAATCAGGTTAATGGGGATTTTTCTTGAGTTTTAGATGCTATGCACGACATGAGCAATGTTATTGATCACGTTTCCTTTAAAATTTGGTACCTGTGAAGAATAGAAATTCCTGTTGAGTGTAATTATGGTTACTCCCTTTTGACTGGTGCCAGGCAGCTGTGTCCATTGTGCCTGTGATGTTTGCCACCCCCTTGACTTGTTTCTGTGCCCAGTGAGTGAAAATAAAATTAAGTCTTGATTATTAAAAGGAGAAGGACATTAACTTCAATGGGTGACAGCACAGACTGTGAGAAGGGATCCATCACGGCAGATTTTAAAGTATCTTATGTGGAATCTGGGCATTTCTGGGTACCAGCTCAGGAGAAAAGAGGTGGAAGATTAGGATCCTCATTCCCTGAAGCCCTGGGAATATCCTTGGTCATGTGCCTTTGCCTCTTGGTGCCTCAGTCCTCTGTGGTTTAATGAAGAAAATACCTGAAGTGTGTGATATGCAATGACAAGAACCTCTTACTTCCCCTCAGCAAGGGACAGTGTGACTTGTCCTCATGCAAGGCTTGATCCCCATGTGCCACTGAACCATCATTTCTTTTTCTGGAAACAATGGGATGGTAAAAATTAGATGGTAGAAATTAAAAGGTGGAGGAAATTAGAGGTTTTCTTTAGACTGAAACACCAGTTTTCCTGCCAGGGTGAACTTGCTACATCCTACCAACCCACAGATGAACTTCTGTGCTTTGAGATCTCTCTGTGATACCCTATAATAAGCATCTTCAATATCTGTAAATATAGACAACATTTGTGGCCAGGCTGTTGCTACTTGGGAGCTAGCAAAGGCCTATTCCAGGACAACATATTCATGCCAGTCATAAGAATTTAGTGTGTTTAAGACCCCTGCTCTCTGTCAAATATGAATGAGCCCATGAAGCTGATGTTTGTTGGGTGGAGGCAGTCAGAAGTTGCCCAACACCTGCAGAAACTCAATGCTTTCAAGCCTCCTATTCCCCAGAGTCAGCTAAAATACAAGAAGAAATGGGAGCCTGGTATTTGTTGGGTGAAAAAGACCCCAGATTTTTACAAGGAATTTTGTTTCTATTTTAGCTATCATCAGCATTGGGTTCCTCATATCATATCACAGCTGCTCAAACACAGCTGATGTGGGAACAGTGGGGAAAAAGCCATTTAAAAACTGGACCCACTCATATACCATTTACAAAATCTCTTTTGAAGGTTTCTCTACAACCTTCAAAATTTCTGTCTTTGTTGCTTATGGTATTTCCCTGTTCTCCTTTCAAGCCTCCCTCTCCCTGAAGCCAGCCTGGTAAGATACCCAGAAAGGGTGGTTCTTGCAGTGGGTTTCCACAGCACGTTAATAACTAATCAAGCCTGGAATCGTAGCAGGTGGTTAAAAAGGGCCTGTTGGTCATCGTTGCGAGCTCTGGCAGGAAGCCTGCCCTGAAAAATGTAATTACTGTCCAAAAGAATGCGACAAACTCTGCCAAAAATAATGAAAGTGGATCACGGTTCCAAAGCCACACCAGCTGAAACATGTGGCAGTTTGCGGGGGCCGGCCAGGCGCGGCCTGGCAGCGGCGGCTCCGCGCACCGCGGCTCTGCTCCTCCGCTGCAGGGAAAGGGGCAGGCTTTGGAACTTCCCACACAGAGCATTTTGGGAACAAAGTGTCTGAAAGCTCCGTGGTTTTTGTTAACTCTTTAGTTTTGTTTTTTTGGTTTTTTTTTTGGCTCTGTATCACGCACTCTGTGAAGTGACTGGTTTTTCGTCCCCAAATTAAGTAGCGTGATCCGTTTTGAATTCATGGGGGGAATTTTCAACATCCTGTCCTGGGTTTTTTGTTTTTTTTTTCCCTCACAAAAATTGAAGTTAGGACAAGCAGCCACAGTCTCATAAAGCTGATTTCTTCCCCTGCATTTTTCCAATGGTGCACTGGTCCATCAAAGGCTTTTTGACCAATTCCACGTACCAGGACTTGGCAGCAGAGATAAACCTTGTGAAATGATGATAAAAGAGGCAGCTCTATTTGCTGGTTTGGAAATTGCTGTTTCCAGCTTCCTGTCACAGACTCTCTAGGATTCCTCGCTGCAGTGGTTTTTTTAGCTGGATTATTTTAAAAGTATGAGTATCTTAACTTGGATTGCTTCACAGGATTGGGCTTGGAAATGGCAGCACTGGCAGTTCAGCTGGCAGGATGTGCAGCATGTGGGTGCTAACAAGTTCTATAAACCTCTGAGTCCAGCTCAGAATAGCATGGTTGTCTGAAATTATGTTTCATTTTCTGAGCAATTCATTTGCCTATGCAGTCCTAAGGGGTTAACACCTTCCAGGAGGTGAATGCTGGAAGAGGGGTAATGAACAGAGAAATGAGAGAGTCTACATGAATTCATTAAAAGAGCCTCATTGGAGATGAGCAGGATTGACAGCACCAAAAAGACTCTTAGAAATACTATTCAGAGATATTTGCAGTTACTTGGTTGAAACTCCATTTTTGTCTAATCAGGATGAAGGGATGCTTGCAAAGAGAAGCCACTTGAAGCCAAAAATTTGGAAATTAAGAGGCTTGTGTTTTTTTATTTTTTTAATCAAGCCAACAAATAAAAGAAAAAAAAGGCAGAACAAATCCATATCTTCACCCTTTTGAAAACATAAAGCCCATCAAAAAATAGGGAATTCCGAGGTGGACCTCTCTGAACAAAGTGGAAATTGGGTATTTATGATTAAAGCCGTTACTCCCAGAAGAGTGACTTTGCAGATTCAGACTAGCTCCTGAAAGGTCATTGAGGAGGAGTAATATGAAGAATTTTGATTAATCTGTTTCAGAAATAAGAGGCCATCATGGACCTTCCTATGTTCCTCCCACTTGGCCAACTAGGGTTGCTTCCCTCAGGCAAGGGCAACATTCCACTAAACACCCTTAACCAGGGCATTCTGATGTGATTGATTTTAGATGGGATATTCAGCAGCTTTTAATTCACTCCTCAACTTAAAACACAATTCCTGGTCTGCTGTGGGAGAATTGCTGTCTTCTCCCGGAGCCTCCATCCAGCCCCTTTCCTGGAGGGCTGGAAAAGGGCTTTGTTTCATCTCTCAGCTGTGGCTGTGGATGTTTAATTGAGGGAGACAAGCCCATAATGATAGCAGCAGCTGTTCTCTCCCCTGGGCAGAGAGAGACTCTTGAGGGACAGGGTCCTCCTTGGCACAAAAGAAAATATTCTCGTGAAAGCAGCACTGAAGAGGCTGGCAGGTCCCCACAGAGTTTGTAAGAAACCTCAGGAAAACACCCATGTGGCCTGCAGTTTTGGCAAGAGGAGGGAGGGCCGTGCACCAGGGATGAAATGCTGAATAACACTCTCTGAGGAGCACAGTCCTCTGCATCCAGCCTGCAGGGTTTGTGCTGATGGTGCGAGCAACTGCTAAACAATTACATTGGAAGTAATCTTAGACAGGGGGATTATCCTGCATCCAGCCAGCCTCCCCATCCCCGAGAACAGACTGGCATCTGGCATCCCTCAGATTCCCCACATGGGGTAATTGGAGGGGATATTTGGAGGGGGTTGTCAGACTGGATCTACCCCCATTGCCTGCCTGGAAGGTTTTGTGGGAGCATGGTGCTGTCCCACTCATAAAGAGTAAAATATTAAACTTTGGAATTTTTTTCTTGCTGATAAGTTTACATAGAGTTTGTTGAGAAGTAGCATTGCCATGAAGCAAAGCACAGCTAGACTCCCAGCCCTACAGTGACCCCACAGATGCTTTGGGACACCTTGGCCTATTCCTGACAAAGGAAGAAGCTGGAGCTGCCGCCTCTGCAGTGGGGTACCTCAAAGGGAGGAGATGGGTGGCAAGGAGGTGTGAGATACCTATGTCAACCAAGTCTGGAAGGTCCCAGGCCAGCACCCTCAATGTCTGTAAGAACAAATATTTATCTGCTCTAAGAAGCAAACGGTGGATTTGATCCAAAGCCTGTTAAGATCAGTGCAAGAGTTCCCCTAAAGCTCAGTGAGATTTGGGTCAGGGCACAGAATGACTATTGTCAAGAGCAAATGCTTTTTTCTGACGGCGTTTGCAATATGAGGAAGCAGAACAACACAAGTTTTGTTTTCAATTTCCTTTCCTTCCTGACAGCTCAGCCATTACCAGAGCAGATTTAATCTATTGTGCAGAGGAAAGCACCACGGCACTTTCTTAAATGGTGGGTACAGATAACTGTTATCAGCACTGGCTTCCCAGCAGCCTGCCTGACGTCACTGGTGATTCCCAGGCCTCTCCTTGCCTCAGAAATTTAGGATGGGCTTACCCAGTGCCAGCTGCCTGTGAGTCATCCTCCACCCTGCAGCAGTCTGTACCTGCACAGCAGCCAAGCAGAGGAGATTTGAACAGACAACTCAAAATGTGTGAAAACAGCTCTTGCTAAAAGTGAACATTTTGCTGATGGCTTTTGGGAGGGCAGGAGCTGCCCTGGCAGTTCTTAGGGAACTGTTGCTTTTTGGATGCTCTTTTCTTCCTGCTTTCCTCCACAGATGAGCAAACCATACAGTGCGCCTTTAATTGTTCCGAGTTTTTCCTCACAAGACCTTTTGAGAAAACACAAAAGAAAAGGAGAAAAATAAATTAGAATTGCTTATGTTCCCAGGGAGCCATCAGCTGGGCTGGAAGCACTGGAGCAGGGGTGATGTGGGGCAGTGGGAGGGTTTCCTTGGCACGGAAATGCCTGAACAGCAAACTCAGAGCAGACTTGCAGTCCTGTAGAGAGAGAGAGAGAAAAGTGCCCTAGAAGTATATTTCCATACAAACCTACAGCTTGGTAATAATTGAAAATGCAGGGTGGTTCACCAGGCAAAATGCCTCCATACAAACCTACAGTTGGCACAATTCCTGGGCAATAGCACAAGGAAATCTGCCCATCTGTGGCTGCAGAGGCATGGTGGGTTTGGTGAAACAGGTGTTTGTGTTTAAGGGCTGCGGGGAGACGAGCGCGGCTCGAAGGCGTGCGGTTCCAGCCCTTCAGAAAAAACCATACTTGGTGTTGGAGCATGTGGCTCTTTTCCTTCCAAAGCCTCTTTGGTGGCTGCCTCCCAAGGTAATTAGCACGAGGGAGAAGTTGCTTACAAGGTGGAAATTGCTGGTTGAAGCCCACGGCTACGGCTGGTGTGTTTGCGCCGTGTGTTGGAGGTGCGGGATCCGCGGCTCGTGCGTCAGGGTGGAAATAGCCTGCCCTGGATTTGCACACTATAGTTAGGAACGTGCTTGTACCCACCTCTTAAACTGAGCTGGCTCCTTCTGGAGTGATAACAAGCAAGTTTCAGGGACAGGAATGTGAGCCAGCAGGGTAGATGGAACAAGTGGCTTGTCCTTATTTTTCAGAGATCGCGCAGCATCGGCTTTTTGTGACGCACCTGACTGGACAGGACATGGGTCCACACTTTATTTCTTTGTTTCCTTTTTGCAGAAAGTGGCAGAAAAATTGACTATTGAGCTTCTTTTTCTGGACTTCTAGCTCAGCCTGAGTCTCTAATCCCTTGCAATGCGTGTCCAACTACCTGTAAAAGCTTTGCAGAAGGAGACAAGTCTTTGTGAGGATTAAGCAGTACGCCTATCTTAAGAGATGCTGGTTTATAGAAATAGCCAGCATGAAAATGAGCATTTTGGAAGAGGGTGGAGACAGCACTAGGTGCAGGGAGATATATTAAATCACTGTATGGTGTGTGTGTTTTTGTAGGCACCTTGCTTGCATGCACTGATGTGATCCTTCACGCTGTTTGTGCGTAGAGTGTGTGTAAATATTAAGAGACAGGGCATCAGAGTGATTGCAGCTCAAGTAGGAAAACACTGCTACAACAATGCCACTGCGTCCATAATCCTCTGTGAGTGTTCCCTGCTCTGGTTAAATATGCAGAGACTGATGGAGATTGCCAGTGGATTAGCTCTCGTGTGGCTGGTGCCAGGGATTGATTAGCATAAGCAAATTTCTTTTCCAGCTTCACATCGGTGAGGAGAGAAATGCAGCAAGAGGTCCCTCCACTGCCTGGGAGGGGATTGAGATGGTACGGAGGGAAACTGGAGTGGGAACAGTTTGTTCCCAGTGTTAACTGGTGTGACCAAATAAATCCCAAGACTTCTGTAGTGAGCACATCCCCACAGTTTACCTTGCAGATCTCACAAATCGGCTGCTTTAATTTTTGTTTTGCTTGCAAACACGGTTTTGAGGGTTGAGGAGCTTTTCCCATGGTGTGATTTGTTTCTCTGCCATCTTTTTGGTGATCCTGTTTTAGCAGCTGGATAAAGGAGGAGCCTAAAAGCCAATATGCATAGGGCTCTGGGTTGGGGTTTTTTGGTTGATTTGGGGTTATATTTTGGGGGTTTTTTCCTGTTGGTTTTGTTTGGCTTGGGTTTTCCTTATTTCTGTGCTCATCAGAATGAGGGCACAAACCAGGTAATTAATGTGTTTTGAGCTGCTGCAAATGCACCTAGTCATTATGGAAAATCTGGGGCTGGATGCTGAGCTTGTGCTCCTAAAGCAAAAATCCCCTCCTGTGCCACTCCACAAACATTCTGTGTGTGCATCAGGATCCCCTGGGACTGTCAGTTGTTGGTATAACACTGATCCTTTCACATGTAGCCTTGATAGTGCTGAGGACAGGGATTTGCTGATAAAACAACCCTAAGGCTTGGTAGTAATTGAAAATGCAGGGTGGTTCACCAGGCAAAATGCCTGCTTACAGAAAATAGATTTCATCTCTAAGTCAGCAGACATTTCTTTAGGGAAATCCCGAATTCTGATGGAAATCAATATTTAAAGGAACCCTGATAGTCTGGGGAGAAACCTCCATGTAAGATGCTTTCAAGGCCAAGCAACCCCTTTAGGTATTAGCATCTGAATGTTAAATATAGGCTAGAACAAAAACTGTACTGGAGTAACAGTCTTTTCCAGCAGGCAGGAGAAAGGCCACTGCCATAGGCTCTCTCCAGCCTTGGAAGAATCATATTACAAGTTTCTTAAATCTGTAGCATGGGTGCATGTTTTTATTGCCTCTTGTAAGTAAATGAAACTTCCCAACCAGCTTTAACTACAGTTATTAAGTCTTATTAAACACAGGAGTAAATAAGTAATTCTGCAATATCTGCATGCAGTGGTTTGGGGTTTTTTTGCTGTAAAAACCCAAATATTCAAGAAGCAAGAGCAAATTTTACAGGCTGCTGAAACTGATTTGGTATATTGATAAAAGGCTTGATCAGAGAAGAGGGGAGGATGGGAGATGTCCAAGGCTGCCTGATTTCAAACTCTGTAATAATTTCTTTCACTGTCTGAAAGAACTAAACCCCCATATGGCTTTCCCGTCACAAGTGGTTGCTTGGAAATGGGAGAAGTCAGATTCAATCCCATGCTTTTGCTTTGCAGCCTTTCTGGAGCTGCTCTGCTGGCCCAAAAGCAGCTGCAGGTCTGTCAGTGAGAAATAGGATGCCTTGGGACAGCCCTGTCAGATCTTTCTCCAAGGGCTGTGTTGCACACACAGATGCAGTGAGCTGTAACAGTGGAATCAATGAGAAGAGCTCAGAACTAAAACTCAGTTTGCTCTGACACATTTGGTGCTCCTGATTACAAAAACACTGCGTGGTATTTGTGCATCTTGCAATGCATCACAAGGAGGGACTGGATTTAGTTAAAAGGTAGGAAGGTAACAAGATGCAGGGGATGGTCCGTGGAAGGGGATGGCTGAGCAGGGATTTCAGCCTCACTGCCAGGACATCTGTGCCTGTCTTTGGCATCACTTGAGCAGCCCTAAATAGGTGTCTGAGGAGGGGTCTGCTGGTGTTGAGTTCCTGAAGGCAGAACTATAAATCATGTGTGTGCTACTGTACAGATGGATGAACCTCCAGCCTCTCCACTCCTCCCCACCTCCTGCCAATACGGGGCTGGCGCTGCTTTGATCCCCACCAGAACAAAGTCTAAACATTCAAGTGAATTGTCCCAAAGTTGTTCCTCATTAATCAGCAGCTGCAGGCACTTGGAAACATCTGTCCAGCCTGTTTGAACATTCCCTCTGCTTCGGTGGGTGCACTGAGGAGGCAGAACAAATCCAAACACGCCGTGGGGCCAGCACCACCTCTTCACCTTTCCTACAGCTGTGTGAGTGAGCAGGAGGTGGTGATGGGCAGCTGGCTGTGTGGACAGGGAGCTGAGTGGCAGGGAAAATTGTGTCTTTCCATGGCAAATGAGCAGAGCTGGGAATGAGAGACCAAGGGCTGAGCAGGGATGAAGGCATCCCTCCACTCCTGTCTGCCACAGAGCATGGGCAGTGCTGGGTGGCTCCAGCAGGTTTTGCTGTACAAATCAGCCATCTGGGTAGGAAACAGTCTTCTTCTACCCTTACTGTGTGTTTCTGAGGTTACATCAACTGGTAGAAGTCAGAGAAAACCCACTGAACAAGGAGCTTTGCCCACTGGATGTGAATGTGGAACCTTTATCCCTTTATCCCCTTGAGAGCCATTCCCTGGTGTGCAGGAGGATGCAGCATCCCCAGCCTGCACCAGGATGCCTCTGGTTCCCACAGGCCGTGCTGGGTTCGTGTCTCTTTAAAGGCAGGTCACAGAGCCCCTGAATTGCAATATTCCAGTAATCCCTTTACACTGGCCTGCTCCACGCAGCAGGAAATGTGGGACAAGCAGGGTTTTGAGATTATCTCGTGCTTTGCAAAGCCAGTTCCCTTTGTGCTTTTAGAAAGAGCCTGCTCCTGCACAGACAGGGGGCTGAGGGTGATGTTCCTGGCCAGATGCTGTGCCATGACCACAGCAGCACTCTCAGGACCATGGCAGGGGGGTCTGTGCTGTGCCCTACCCCACACACCCCAAAACCTCTGGTTTGTGATGGTCACTGAAACACCCAGTTGCTGACAGAGATCACACTGAGCTCCTTGATCCCTTCCTCCTCAGGGATGGAGTTATTTGGTGCAAGGACAAAGTTTTTCAGCAATTTTCCACACCTTGCAAACTGATCAGCTTTCTGCCCACCAAAGCTGTCCCTTGGGATGGTGCAAGGGGGAGGAGGTGTTTCTCTGACCATGTTCTCCTTAGGAGCACAGTGAATAATCTTCCACTTAATTTCATTGAAATGCCAAGGCAGGAACAACCTGGCTCCAGAGGACCCAGCAGACAGCAGTGACAGCTCCATGGACAAACAAAGCAGTATCCTCTGCTGCACCAGGGGTTTGCCCCTGTTGGGAAGGGCTGTGTGAGTCACTGCTGATGGTTGCTGCTTTGATAGCCAGCCCTGCTGGGGGAGATGCTGCTTTCCCTCCTCCTGTCTCACCTGCCCAGCTCACCTTTGCCTGGAGTCTGTTGGCAGCTCTGCAGAATAAATCTCCTCATGTCTCCAGCCCCTGGTGAGGCTGAGGCTTTGAAGTGAAATGACTTGGTGTTCTTTAGCTGCCCACAGTTCTTTTCCTCAGCCTGTGACTGTGCTAAACCTGTGTGAGGGTGCTCACAGGGGTTTTCGGATTGGGGAAGAGACGAGGATCTGACTCCATGTTTCAGAAGGTTTGATTTATTATTTTATGATATATATTACATTAAAACTATACTAAAAGAATAGAAGAAAAGGTTTCGTCAGAAGGCTGGCTAAGAATAGAATAGGAAAGAATGATAACAAAGGTTTGTGGCTCAGCTCTCTGTCTGAGCCAGCTGGGCTGTGATTGGCCATTAATTAGAAACAACCAACATGGGCCAATCACAGATGCACCTGTTGCATTCCACAGCAGCAGATAATCAATGTTTACATTTTGTTCCTGAGGCCTCTCAGCTTCTCAGGAGGAAAAATCCTGAGGAAAGGATTTTCCATAAAAGATGTCTGCGACAAACCTGCTCTTATTGCTCACTGAACTGCACCTGAGGTGCCTCTGGCTGCACCTTGGTGAGGCTGGCAAGGCTTGCAGTGTCCCCTCCACGCCTTATTTCCAGCCAGGAGGGCTTTCTCTGGGAATTACTGTCCCCAGTTAATTCATCTCAGGGATTGAGTCCATGCTTCACCTGTTTCACCCTGCGAGCAGCACAGCTTTGCTCATGTTTCAGGATCCTGTTGCTACTGGAAAGCAGCTTGAAACACCAAGGAACAGCTCTTTATTACTGAAATACTGACGGCCTTTATCCCTGTCTGCAATTTGGTTTCTGTGCACTTTGTGTGACTCAGAACATCTCTGTGCCCCTCCACAGATGCGGGACCTGCTGCTCCTTCCCTTGGCTCTAATGGAAAACTGCACTGTCAGGCTTGGGCCTTACTGGTGATGAAGTCTCATCACAAAATGTCAGATCTAATAATAGCCCCTGTCCCAATACTTTCCTCAGCTCTGGGAAAATGTTACCTGACAGGACTAAGTAGGATTTGGCAAATTGCTCCATTTGAAAAGATGAGGAGGAAAACATTTCTGATTTCTCAGTGCAGCCTGTTTTGCTGCCTTTTTTCTTTCCTGCCTTTTTGGGAGGCAGGAAGACTGATGAAGGAGGTAGAGCAGGTAAACTGAGAATTATGAGCTGTTTTCAAGCTAAGATCTAATTGTGCTCTAAAAGAACACAAACTGGAAAGAAGTGTTTGAGAGGTACCAAACAAATTATTTGAATTGTCCCAAGACAGAGTTGCTTCTTTTTTTTTTTTAATTCTCTTCTCTGAAGTATTTCTAAGAACTGCCATAATTTAGTAAGAATTAAAAAAAAAAAAAACAACTCAGAGATTAAAAAGTGTCCTCTGGCTCCATCAAATCAGACCGATCTAAAAGTTAGAGGGAAGCATGGGAAAAGACCAAGCAAGTGGTATTAAATCTAGCCACAAACTTAGCACGTTTTAATTCTTAGCAGCAGCCCCAGCACTGGGAAAATGGCTTTTGCACGGCCTCCTTCTCTGCTAAGCAACAGCTTTGTGCTTGCATGGTGAGGTGGGTGATGTGAAAAGTGTTCTCCTAATACAGGGGTGGTGGCACTTGTGCAGGATTTCTCAAAAGAGGAAGGATGTCTTAAGCTAATTCAAACTTGCCTAATTTCCCCTTGTGTCCTCAATTCTGCATAGATGTCCAACCACAGGCTCTAGCCTGGCTTTTGTGCCCAGCAGCATGCTCCATTGATCCTTGAGCATGGTCCTGCCCTGTGCAAACCCTGGACTATCCATTGTGACAGTCCATGCCTTGGGTTTTTCCACAATCTGCTTGATTTGTGAATTAAAGTGTGAAATGCTATTATTGCAACCCCAGGATTTTGTTGGAGTCTCAGAAAAAGATAAGAAAGGCCATGGGGTGAAGCAGTTGTTTTCTTCTTGATTTTAGAACAAACTACAGAAAAAGAGAAAACACAATTAACATGGTTTTTTAAAGCTAGCCTAGAGGTGAATAATAATTTAATAGCTTTGGTGAGATGTTAGATAGGTGTTTCAGTGGATGCTCTATCCCACATTGCCCTCTAGTGAGGACATGGCAGAGCAAACCTTCCAGCAGCCTCCAGGATATGAAATGAGGTGATTTAATACTGAGGACAGGGCTGGTTCCTGACATATTTGAGATGCAGTAGTGTGAGGAGGGGCAGTGTTCATCTCTCACCTGTGCCTGCACTGGCCACAGCTTTCTCAATGTTTGCCTTTTTCTGAGATAATTCTCTCTGCAAGCATCTCCCTGCTGCTGCTGGATCACCTGCCACAGGTCCCTGCTTTTGGAAAAGGGGGAAAATATTTCCTTTTTGCTTTTGGTGAAGGATCGTTTTCCATGTTCTTTGTCTTGGGCTTTGCTCCATGAAGCAAACACTAGTTCTGTGGTTTTTCCTGCACACACATGGTCACACAGCTCTGTGGTTTGGAGAGCATCACAGGACAAACTTCCAGCACTGATGCATCCAGAGATGTTGTCTAGAAGGCAGAACTGGCTGGTCCTTGGAGATCATCACAGGACAAACTTCCCAAACTTCCATCCCTCCTCAGCCCAGCACTGATGATCCAGAGGTGTTGCCCAGAGGGTAGAACTGGCTGGTCCCTGTCCCTCTGCCTCCATTTGTCTTTGCTGCAGCTGATATGGAGCCCAGAGTGTCCTTGTGTGCTTGGCCATATTTACATAGAAATTCATAATTAATGTTCAGTTTTCAAAGGTATTTGAATGCTGTCTCGTTCATCACAGCCATGGCAGTCTCTGCTACATGCCTCCTTCAACTCTGTGCCTGAAAACTTAACACTTATAGGAAAGTTTGTCCTGAAACCTGTGATTTTCAGCACGCAGACAGGGAAGGGGCACAGCCTGAGTGTGTCTGTGGCAGATGTGAGGGTGCTGACAGTGCCCTGTGCCAGTGCCACCCTCCATGGTGTTCCATGTCCTGAACACCATCGTGTTTTGGGAGCAAGGCTGAGCAGCACCCACATGGCACATGTGGGCTGAATGACAAACACTGATGCCATCTAGTGACCACAAAAACCGTGACACGGATATTTTATAAAATCCTGGTGGAAGCCACAAGTGGGGCTGGGAAGGAGGGGAAACGGGGCTGAGGCGTGCTGGGGGTGAAATCGCCTTTTTTCTGCTCTCCCAGCCTGTCTGTTCCCTCATTTCACATCCCATGGAGTGCTTCTGCAGGTGGGCAGGGATCTCTCCTGTGAGGCTTTACAGGAGCAAGGCACAGATTTGCTGAGTGCACTGCTGGATCGTGGAGCACAAACCAGCACCCAGGACAAGGTGACTGCAGGAGGGGTCCTCCTGTGCCATGGGACAGCACAGGCAGAGACCCTGGGGATTAATTTAAGCTGGCAGCATGAGCTGAGACACAGTGGCATTGCTGCAACTTTGAGCTTGGCAGAGATGGGCAGGGGTGGCAGCTCCTGGTGCTGCCCTGACTGCAGTGACCCCTTGTGATGGTGTTCTCAGGGGTCCCAGGATGAGGGAAGAGATGAGAATGTTGACTCCATGTTTCAGAAGGCTTGATTTATTATTTTGTGGTATATATTATATTAAAACTATACTAAAAGAATAGAAGAAAGGATTTAATCAGAAGGCTGGCTAAGAACAGAAAAGGAATGATAACAAAGGTTTGGGACTGACCGAGACAGTCTGGACAGCTGAGCTGTGACTGGCCATTAATTAGAAACAACCACATGAGACCAATCACAGATGCACCTGTTGCATTCCACAGCAGCAGATAATCAATGTTTACATTTTGTTCCTGAGGCTTCTCAGCTTCTCAGGAGGAAAAATCCTAAGGAAAAGATTTTTCATAAAACGTGTCTGTGACAACCCCTCACTGCAGCTCACACAACCTGGCACTTCTTCTCTTTCTACCACCCTCCTTTGTCTCTTGTGCTGCTCCAGGTGAGAGCCTTGAAGGCTTTAATGCCCTGGGTTTGTGTGAGCAGCTGCCTGGGGGCACCTCTGCTTTGTCCCTGGTTATTAATCCAGGCAGGTCCCAGTGCCAGCAGCCTGGAGGAATTAGTTTGCACCCTGCATTTTAAAAATGAAGGTGAAGTTGCTTCTGACCATACCAGTTTATTCTGCTTGGCTAAGCTGTTCTTGGCAGGTGTGGTTTGCCTTGCCTGGGGATGGGAGGGTCTCTGGGAATTTTTCTGCAGCTCTGATAATTTCTCCAGCTCCTGAGAAATGCACAGAGAGGGAGCTTGGGAATTAAAAAGTTTCCAGATAAGGAACTTGAGGGCTGAGACAGCTGTGATGGAGTGCATTATAAATGCACTGAGATGCCAGGCTACACCCCCAGAGAGATCAGGAGAGTGAGCAAAGCGCCCAGATGCAAATAAACTCCTTTGTGGGCCATCTCTGCAGTGCAGTGACACAGGACTGGTGCTGGCACATCCCTGCTGAGGTGCCCCCCTCACCTGGCACAGGGGTCCATCAGCAAGGCCTTCCCCCAGAGGGAACAAATATCTCTTGCTCTGCTCCACACTGCTCAGTCTGTCCCTGCTCCCTTCAGAAAACCATTTACAAGGGTCCTTGGGGGACCTTTTGTTGTTTTTTCCCAAATGTTGTTGTTATCCCAAACGTGAAAGTACCTAATATGTTCTTATTGTCTAATTTACAAATGTTTTGTGTTGTCTTTGCTGCTTCTTTTTCTGGATTATCCTTGTGTCCCCCTGCCTTTCTGCCCTGGATAATTGAGAGCTGGCGCTGTGCCTGTAGCATTCTTGTTTCGGGGCCAAAATGGGAGTGAAAATAAATGCTTCTAAATACTGTATTGAAACAAATAAGTAATTTTCTCATAATAGCTCTTCTCCTGGCGTTACACTGGCAATTTCATGCAGGTTTTTTAGAAGGAACAAGCAGTTGTGAGGGGCTGGAAGATCCACGCAGCATGAATATTTGTCATGTGTGTCTGATGGGAAGAGGGGCTTCACAGATGTGGAAAAATGCTCCCACTTCTGCAAAGGGACTTCATCCAGCAGTCTGTGACAACACTCATTTCATAGATTTGCTGTCCCTAATGTCTGAAAATCCTGTCTACCAGGATTTTAGCTGGAGGTGCCAAAGACAGAGTTGCCCATGAGGGGAAGGCAGGGCTGCTTTACCTGGTGCTGTTGAGTAAGACATCTTTCAGAGCAGCCAGCCGACCAAAACACAGCATATGTCCACACTGTCTCCTCAGCTCCACAGAAATCCTTCAGCATTATCACACCTCCATCTGTTCATTTTCCTGAAGAGATATGGAAAAGCAAAACACATTTAGGGTGCTCTTTTGCTTGGAGCATTCAGCACAGACTGTCCCTATCTATTTGGCATCACTAAGGTAATACCATCTTACAGCAGACAAGCAGAACAACTTGCAATGAATAACCAGAGCCTGGTGCTAATCTTCTCTTTTTCTCTCTCCTTGTAGGGATCCTGTTTACCATGCTGGTATTTGGGCCAGCCTGTGGATTTATCTTGGGCTCCTTCTGTACCAAAATCTATGTGGATGCTGTCTTCATTGACACAAGTAAGGAGAACTGGGTTTGCTTTCAAATCAAATACACTAAATTTTTATCATCGGGACAAAAATGTTGATGCTCACAAGCAGGAAGCTGTGATTCCATCTTCAGAGCCTCTTGCATGTATGAGTGTCACTTTTAGAAGGGTTTTAAGACTGGGATTCTAAAGATTTCAGCTCTGTTCTGATAAGTAACAGATTTTTAATGGTTAAATTTGTTCCCTTCTGTGTTTTTTTCTGAGATGAGTTTTATCCCAGCTCTTAAAGGACACCTTGTAGTGGCACTGTGGCATTGTCATGCCAGGGGAGCTGTGTCCAGAGCACAGTGAAATCTGGGGAGCTTCCACCCTAGGGTGTGGGGAAGCAGCCAGGTTCTGATGGAGGCACACCAGTTAGATCCATGTCCAACACCTTCTGCCCATGGCCCTGGAGGGGATGGATGGACAGCATCAGTCCCACAGCATTATTGCGTTTCTCCAAAGCATTAAATAATTATTACTCACCTTGACTTCACTCGGGTTAAAGCAGATTGTTTGCAAATCGTCCTTTTGCAAATTGTCCTTTGTTCATTTAGATCAAATTCTGCTTTTTTTGGTGCCTGCACTGTGTGTTGTTCCCCATGAGAGGGCAACATGAAACCGGCTGTTCTCTGCCGCTCCCCTGCCCTCTGCTACCCACGGCAAACCTGGTGCTTCATTCCTTTCCCTCAATTGTTCAGGTGCTTTTTCCACAGTTCTCAGCTCCATCGGGTCCCACAGACCCTTATGCAGGGTTTTTTCCTTTAGAGAAGGATGTATTTCAGCCCTGTGATGTTGTAAACTTGTTGTCACAGAACGCATTTGGATGGAGTTGAACCATGCGGGACTCAGAACAGAATTGTGCAAATCTGCAGAATTGTTACTGCCTTTTTTTGATCTCACATGCACATGGCAGCTGAAGAAATGTAAATAACATCAACTGAGAAAGAAGTATCTTTTGGGATGGCTGAGGCATTTGGCTGCATTTTGGTCAAACACCACATGGCCCTTTTTCATTCCTTGGCTTTACCAAAGCCTCGTTTGGCAGAGGAGCTGTTTGAAACCTGTTTGATATTTTACCATTCAGTATCATTTACACTAAAATACGAATGTACAGAAGAAAATATTTTATCTCCCAGTAGGTGAAGCTGTGGAACTCCACACCATAAGGTGCTAAAAATCTCCAAATGGATTTTAAAGCAATTGGACAAGTGTATATATCTGAAAAAAATGAACATGACACCGAATCTAGCTTAGAAAGCCCCCAAGCCACAAGAATAATACATGCTGACTTTATTCTTGTAGGCTTTCTGGGCAGCTGCAGTTGGTTGCCATCAGAAGCAAGATGCTGACCTAGCTAAAAAAAATTAATTTGGTATCTTCTGGCCATTTTTAACATAAGAAATTGCTCAGTATCTGCAGCTCAAAAAGCCCCAGAGAAATACTGAGCCGCAGAGAAGAACTGTGGAACATTACTGCTAAGAAGCCTGGAAGGGCTGTGGGTCAGACACTTTCCCAGGAGGGTGCAGTGCTCCAAACTCCAGCTCCAGCTGGCTTTGGCCACGGTCAGTCCCTCTCATGCAAAAGCTGAGGCACACATGGCCTCTGTTTTTGTAAGGGAAAGAGTTTCCATTTGCAGCTGGATCTGCCTTGGAGTTTGATGTACCATAAGGAGAAGCAGCTCCAGGGGGCTGAGCCTTGTCCTGCTCCCTGTTTTGGGCAGGTGTGGGATGCCACAGGTGGGCAGGGTTTGGGCAGGTTTTGGACAGGCTGCTGCATTGCCCACCACCCAGCTGCTATTTTAGGAGGGGAATATGAAGAAAACTCTGATTTGCCTGACTCTTGACGCTGTTGTGTTCCCAAGAACCTGTAAAAAAATGCACGTCAGGCAGGAGGAAATGACAGCAGAAGAATCCAGTCCCTCCACCACACTATTTTTCAAACTTTATCTGTATTTGAGAGCTACGTGTTATTTTCCCTGAGGAGAAAAGAGTTTCCTTCTGTCTCTGCTTGAGAGACAACTTGATTGCCTCACTTGAGACAGATTTTTCAGAGTGGCAGTAACCAGACAGTCACCATGAACACAGCAGCTTGTTATTCCAGCCATGTGGGCCTGGGTCTCCCCCAGGAATCAGCACTGAGCACCCTTGTGGCTGTGGCAGCAAGGCAACTGTTAGGAAAACAGTTTTTCCTCTCCTGCTGTTTATTTGTATTTCCTCACACTGACTCCAGACCCTTCTTGGGCCTTACCTCTGCTGAGTGATGGCATACAGGACACTCTGGCCTTTTATTTTGCTTTTCTTCCTTTTCTGATTATTTCTATACTTTTCTGAGCCCATTTGATGCTGTGGTGTCCTTCTCACCTGTGCCAGTACGTGTCAGGTGAGCGTGACACAGACTGCATGTATTACAGAATAATTATTGATCAACAATAATCTTTATTAAGAAACCCATTGCTCTTTTATAGACAATTACAATATAGGTGTACTTGATTGGTCTTTTAATTAAAACACCATCACCATTGGCTGATTCGGAAACCACACTTTGGTAAACAAATCTCCATAACTCATGTTCACAACATCAGGTGTAGCAAGTGGAGGTAAGAACTGTTTTTCATTCTTTTCTCTGATCTTGACTGGTTTTTTAATTAAAACACCATCACCATTGGCTGATTCGGAAACCACCCTTTGGTAAACAAATCTCTATAACTATAGAAAAACTTGACAGCTGGCCTGCAAGCAAAGCTGAGTTAATAGAAGAAGTAACAATTGATGATTTTCGAGTGTATCCATAGCAAAAAAGAAGACAAAGCCGTCAGCATAAAACAGATTAGAAAAGACACGTGAAAATTTTTGTGAGCTAGACTACGTGCATAAGTAGATGTGTATAGATGCCTTATTAAATTTCTGTAAAACTTTGGCCAATTATATTGACGTTAATTGCTTTGCACCAATGAATATAATAAGTTACTGTGATTAGTTAATGACTTAAGATCACACTCTGTTAAGAATATATAAGCTAGAGAACACACAAAATAAAAAACTTTTTTCTTCTTCGACCCTGATCATGTGTGTATGTCACCTCCAGCGTAACAGTGACACATAACACATTCTACATGTTATGTGTTCACAATATCAGGTGTAGCAAGAGGAGATAAGAATTGTTTCTCATTCTTCTCTCTGATCTTTATTGGTCTTTTAATTAAAACACCATCACCATTGGCTGATTAGGAAACCACCCTTTAGTAAACAAATCTCCATTCCGCATGGCCACAATACCAGGTGTAGCAACTGGCGGTAAGAATTTTTTCTCATTCTTTTCTGTGATCTTGATTGGTCTTTTAATTAAAACACCCTTTGCAAAACAAAGCTCCCTAACGCATTCCACATGTTCACAATATCAGGTGTAGCAAGTGGTGTTAAGAATTTTTTCTCATTCTTTTCTGTGATCTTGATTGGTGTTTTCATTAAAACACCTTTTGGTAAACAAATCTCCATGACGCATTCCACATGGTCACAATATCAGGTGTAGCAAGTGGCGGTAAGAAATTTTTTCTCATTCTTTTCTGTGATCTTGATTGGTCTTTTAACTAAAACACCCTTTGCTAAACGAATCTCCATTCCACATTTGCGCAATATCAGGTGTAGCCAATGGAGGTAAGAATTGTTTCTCATTCTTCTCTCTGATCTTGATTGGTCTTTCAATTAAAACACCATCACCATTGGCTGATTAGGAAACCACCCTTTAGTAAACAAATCTCCATTCCACATGGCCACAATACCAGATGTAGCAACTGGCGGTAAGAATTTTTTCTCATTCTTTTCTGTGATCTTGATTGGTCTTTTAATTAAAGTACCTTTGCAAAACAAAGTTCCATAACGCATTCCACATGTTCACAGTATCAGGTGCAGCAAGTGGAGATAGAATTTTTTCTCATTCTTTTCTCTGAGTTTCTCACAGCTTTTCCCAGCACCATGCCTGGGTAGGTCACCTGTGGCTCTCTGTGCCCAGACAGGAACCAGGCCCCTGACTGGTGTTTCCTCCCCTCACAGGCAAGCTGGACATCACCCCGGACGACCCTCGGTGGATCGGAGCGTGGTGGGGAGGCTTCCTGCTCTGCGGTGCCTTACTCTTCTTCTCGTCGCTGCCCATGTTCGGCTTCCCGCAGGCGCTGGGCCCGCGGCCGGAGCGCGCCGGGGACAGCGAGCAGGCCATGCTGCCCGACAGGGACTGCCAGCGCCACAAGCCCAGCAACGGCGTCCTGCGGCACCCCGCTCGACGGGGACAGCACCACCACCTCCTGCTTCCAGCAGCTGCGAGGTGAGGCGAGACCAGCAGCAGCTCCTCTGCCCCGGCAAACTCACCCCAGAAATCAGCAGCCTCGAGTTTCAGTCCTTAACTTCTATTTCATTATCTCTGGCGTGGCTCGTATCTGAAAGAGAGGCTTCGTTCCACTTGAAAGCTGTGAGGTTTTTTTTGTTTTTAAGCTTAAAAAAAGCTGGGAGTTGTTCAGCGTGGAGAAAAGGAGTCTCGAGTGACCTTTTTTCTCTCTACAGCTCCCTGAAAGGTGGTTGTAGTCAGGTGGGGTTGGGCTCTTTCACCAGGCAGCACTGACAGAACCAGCGGACACAGTCTCAAGCTGTGCCAAGGGAAATATAGGTTGGAAATATATTAGGAAAATATATTTTGATATATAAAAATACAATTTTAATAGATGAAAATATATTCTGAAAATTTTAATTTTTATATATATAAATATATTTTATATATAAAATTTAATTCTTATATAAAATATTTTCTGAATATATGATTTTATATATAAAAATATATTTTTATAAATATATAAAATATATATCTTAAATATATAAAATGTAAATATATATTATATATAATATATATTTAATATATATAAGTATATAGAATAGATCTAAAAATAGAAAATATTTATATATATAAAAATATATTTTTATATATAAAACATATTTCCTAATATATTACAAAAATGTTTTTGACAGAAAGAGTGGTAAAGTTCTGGAATGGTCTACCTGAGGAAGTCATAGAGTCAGCAGCCTTGGATGTGTTCAAAAAAAAGATTGGATGTGGCCCTCAGTGCCATGGTTTAGTTGAGGTGTTTGGGGCATGGGTTGGACTTGATGATCTTAAAGGTCTCTTCCAACCTGGTGATTCTGTGAATTCTGTGAGAAATGCATGATAGTCCTATAGAGTTGCTAAAAAAATATGAACTTTGAAGTTTGTGAACTTCTCTCCAGTGTATTGTCCCACTCCCCTCTGCCTCCCAAAATGGAGAGTGAGCCAGCAAGGGCACTTAAAAGAAATTGGGAGCTCCCAGCAGCTGAACTTCATCTTAGTGCAATCCCAGATACAAAGCAATGAGTGCATTGAGTGCTGGGCATCACCACAGCTCTTAAACTGAAATGGGAACGGGGAGATGCCAGCCCAGAATAGCAGCAAAATGGCAGGGCAGAGCATAATTTGTAGCAAATTAGAGAGAAAACCTCACATCATGTCCTGCAGTGATGGAAATGGAGGTGACTCTAATTAAAGTCAGCTGAGGATCCAGCATTTCGTGGGAGAGTATGGGCAGATATCCTTTCTCTAGGCTGTACTGGAAAATCCTTCATCTGAGAGGGTGTTTCTGTAGCACTGTTGGCTGCTTCCCACTCCCTGTTGCCGTGGCAGAGCAGGTTTCATTACTGCCTGATGCATTTAGATAAATGAGGAGAAAATCACTTACTCCCTGTGCAGTCACCTTAATTGGGAGTTGAACGAAGTGCGGGTGGGAAGGAAAAAGAGACTTTGGGGAAAAATGTGTTGTCTAAATATATAAAAATGCCTTGAATACTAGATGTGGTTGTTCATTAAGGGAAGGTCAAAGATGTGAAATTTTGACTTGATGAGTAAATTCAGAAGAAAGGTAAAGGGATAAATTGTTTGAAACTGAGTAAAATTCATTTCTTCATCGTTTCATCCTTGTTGCAAGGATTTTCTCTTGAATGGGCTTTTCCCATGATATGTCCATATGGATAGTTCTGTGGCTTTTGTTGTGTACACATCAGAGTGGCTGCTTCTGGCCACTGAGCTTTTGAAGTGGGCACTGGAAACGTTTGCAGGTTTTCATATAGAAAAATGAAAGGATATGACGTATCCCTGCTGCATGGAGGGGCAGCAGTTCAGCCTGAGGATGGTGCTGAGCATCTTGCACACAGGGAGGCCATGGGGGGTTCACTGAGCATCTGTTGCTCGTTGAAGTAGAGAAATTAAACTGCCACATCCATATGCTTCAAGTATTGATTACATCAGGAGGCACCACAGGCCTCCACGTTAGCCCTCTCACTGCAGGTAACCCCATTTCAGATCAGTCAGTATTTCAGGAGCCTCTTTGGAGATGGACTTTGAAATAAAATTTACATGGCATCAAATAAGACAAGGAATGACCTTTTTAGTTGTTCCTTTGAGGCTATCACAGATGACACGGTAGCTGACATCTCCTTTCAAATCCCTTGCCACTGTTGTCATAGTCAGAATGTGGTCAAGAGTCATGTTGCTGAAGTGAGGCAAACACACCTCATCTTTCCTGATGAGGTTAAATCTTTCTGTGGGTCTACGTTACTTTGGTGGCAGCTAAATTATCTGTATTCATTTCTTTGTGGCAGATCTTAGTCTCCCTAATTTATTTGTCGATTCTCCTTTGGAGAAAGTTAAGACTGTTCAGGGAGAAAGTTAAGACTGCTTGGAGAAAGTTAAGACTGCTTTTTTCTCGGGTAAAAAAGACTCTTAATTATATACAGAGGTTAAAAATATGTATGTGCATGCATAGTTGTGTCTTCTGTCCTAATATGACCTTGGATTTTGCATGAATTTGTGATGCTGAAGAGAATCCATGGAATCATAAAACGACATGAGTTGGAAGGGACCTTAAAGGTCATCTAGTTCCAGCCCCCCTGCCATGGACAGGGACACCTTTCACTAGGCCAGCTTGTTCAGAGCTCCATCCATTCTGGCCCAGGGATGGGACAAGCACAGATTCTCTGGGCAGCAGCAGAGGATTTACCTGCACAGGGGATTGGGACCAGAGATGCTCCTTGGGGTTTGTTTGGCCACAATTCTGCCTCATTTTTAGCTAGTGGTGTCTCTGCAGCTGGTCCTGGACAGAGCTGTTCCTGCTGTGTGTCCATGCCTGCATGGAGGTGTGGATCATGTGCAAGTGTGGGGAGGAAGAGCTGTTTCTCTGGACTGATTATGCAAACACCCTCTGTATCAACAGCACATCCTTAGAGGATGAACTGCACCTCCTTTTTGGATACTGAAGGAGCTTTATTTTTTTTTTTTTTACATTTTTTTTTTACATTTTTTTTCCAAGCCTTGCAGTGACTGCCACAAGAGAAGGGTCATGGTAGGAGAGGGAGCAGGGCAGTGTCAGCTGGGGACATGCTCTGAGCTGGGTCTAGCTGTCAGCTAGAGACATGGCACGGCTGGCCCGTGGGAGGATGCTCCAGACACCACAAGATCTGCTGGAAGGCAGTGAGATGGAGGGCTGGCTGAGATTCCTTGGCGTTCTCCAGCCTTAGCACACAAAAAAAGCCAGGACTAATATAAAAGGAACATGCTCAAAGTATTGGTCTTTTACATCTCCGTCAAAGTCTTAAGCAGGAGGGAGGGCCCAGCTTTTGGGAAGCCCTGGCATCTCTTCCTGTGGGGTATTTTCATGCCAGGAAAGAAGCAGCCTTAAGAGGAGCTCTAAACTTGAAATGGAAGTGGTGCCTTTGAAGAGCAGGAGGTGAAGAGGCAATCAAAGGCAGTGGAGGCAGCAGGGGGCTCAGCACAGGGGCATGGCAGCGCAGGCAGGAGAGCTTTGGGACAGTCCTGGGAGCTGCTTCCCGTGGCTAAACTGGCACGGGGATGCTGCACCGCTTTGCCTGATTAGTATTTCATTTCAGCAAAGCAAATCCATTTGGGAGCGCAGAGAAGTGAAGGATTAACAGCAGTGGAAGTGTGAATAAACGCTGCCATTGCTCTTTGCTCCAGCCTGGCAGGGTTGTTCCAGCCCTGTGCTCTTGGTGTGGTCTGTGAGAGCGCCTCAGCCATGGGCTGGGCAGCCCCTGCTCTTCTGGGGGGCACAGCTTTGCTTTCCTGCCTCTGCTCTGCCTTGGGCACCTCTCTGCTCCTCGGGCCAGAGAAGATGCTCAGCTCTGTCAGTGCCCTCTGCTCGAGTCTGTCCACACATCTGCCCTCTCACTCGCTGCCTCTGACACACCACCTGCTCTGGGACGTGCTTGGAAATAGTTGATTAAAAACCTTCCCTTTTTTTTTCACGCAGAAATGTCACATCTATCGAATTGAGCGGCCGGTTCTGATGAAATTTGATTTCAGAATGCTTCCCCTCCATGATCTTTAACACCTCTGAAGCACTCTGCCCTAAATGCATCCTGTTTTGCAGTGATTTAAACCAGAAATTCGTTATGTTCTGCCGCTCTGTCTAGCAGGAGAGATTAAAACCCTAAAAGGATTGAAATTGATATGGAATCCTCCAGGTTTGGAAAGGGAAGCTCATTCATGAGGAATTAAAAGAAAACTCACTGTGGAATTAAATGAATTTCAGAACTGCAAATTCCCTAGATTTGGAAACGTTTTGGTCTCTTTCCAGCTTCATTTTCAAGAGTGTAGGAGAGCTGGGACATACAGCTGACAGCTGCCTTGTCTTCTGTTCAGTTCTGTCCTGCTCCGTGTACCAATCTGCTGAATTACCTAGGGAGGGAGCTGCTCTGAATCTGGGATTTCTCTCCCAAAAAGTGCTCACTGGGAGCACAGTGCTGGGCCAGAAGCTCCCAGCTGTGCAGGGAGGACCTGGACCATGGGGTGTCTGTAATCCTCAGTGGGAGTTCAAGGGATTGGGTAGGATTAAAGGCTAACAAGGGTAGTTTTTAATTCCTGGCTTCTCATGACTGATAGGGACAAGCTTTTGGAGAGGGCTCCATCTATACCTTCATTCACAGCTGCAGAGGTGAGGCTTTGACCCAGGTTTAGATTTTAATGCCTTTTTGGATTTGGGTCTTGTCCCCCTGCAAACACTTCAAAGGCTTGCTGAGAAGTCCAAGTCTTAGGTGAGAAGGTGGTGATCATAAAAGGCATCAGGTTCTGTCAGTCTTTGAGTTTTCTTTGGCTTGTGTTTCATGAGGGTGTAGATTTTGTTGTCAGGTTTTTCTCAGCTGTTTCCAAGCCAGCATCTTGTTGTCGGGACCATTAAAAACTTCAGAAAGGCCTTCAGCCTGCACACCTCAGGGCCAAAGCTGAGCAGCAGCTGAAGGCAGGCAGAGCCTGTCTCCAAAAAAATGCTTTTCCATGACTTCTGTGTCACAGGTGAGGGAGGTTTGTGTCCTCCTCTCAAGTAAAGTAAAGGTGGTTCCTTCAGGGAAGATGATGGACTAGAAGGATCTGCTTTCCATCCTTGAAAGCTTTCCATCAAGCTTGCATCTTGTCTGAAAGGCTTTTTTGATTTATGTGTCATGTTTTTCACTCATATCCATTATGATAATATTGCCAAGGCCACGTGGAACTTCAGCATGCTAACCTCACCTGAGATATCTTCAGCAGCTCTTGCCTTACTCCATCTTCTCTTTTACAGAAGCCACCTCTTTCCATAATGTGTTTCATTCTTGCTGTGCTGTTTTCTTCATCCCTTTTTCCTCAAGCCAGGTGGAGATTTTGCCTTTTGCTTTCTCTTGAGACCTGAGGCTTGGGTAGTAGAAAGTCATATTTTGGCTCAGTGCTACATTTTGCCTTTCCCTCACCACTCTGTCCTAGGTGGACTGGGCTGTAAACCTCCCTCTAATTTATTACTTTGCTTTCTGTGTTCCTCATCTTTACTGCAAATTGAAAACATGTCTCTGTAGGGTGCTCCAACCAGAAACAGGGGCCTTGGTGATTGTAATGTTCCAAACAATTCATTTCAAGCACCAACGTGATGATTATAGTTTGTCGTTTCTGGAGAGTAGTTAAACCTCGTGTAATGAGGTTGCCAATTATCCCCGCTACTCCCCGATGTGCAGTGACAAATCAAAGCTACTTGGTGTACATAAGTGTGTGCATTTGTCAAGGCCCTGGCCTGTCATCCACAGAGCACCCACGGAGGGAGACAGGGAGGAGGTTTGGATGCTTTGGAACCGGTGTTGTGTGAGTGGGAAAAGGTGGGAATTCAAGGGATTTGTGGGGGATATTGGAGAGCTTTGGGACATCCACACAGATCCCTCCCAGCCTATGGGTGATCCTGTGACCAGCACTGCACGTGGATGGTCTGAAGAGTTGGGATTAAAGTACTTTTAACTATGTTTCAGCAGTGAAAAGAGGTGTTGTGTTCTCCTCAGTGCATCTTGCCAGGGCGGTGGGAATCGCTTTTCTGGGAATCCTGGAGCGTGTCGAGTCTGTCAGGATGAGGATGGGAAATGAGCTCGTCCTTCTGGGAGTGGGAGGCTCAGTCTGTCTGTGTGCCCTGTCTACTGCACCTTGTGAGTTTTCTCCAAGTAGATTTTTGAGACTCTTTGGACTCCAAAAGACTTTTCCCACTTTGTAAAGGAACTTCATTTGAGCTTTGTAGCTGCAAAGGGCTGCTCCAAAGTGTTCAGGTGACCTTTGGGCCTGTGAAATTGCAGGGTAACATTCGCCATGACACCCTGCTGGGTTGGCTCCAGTGGAGAAGCACCATCCATAGCTCTTGTGTTCCCCAGGGCTTCACTGTCCCCCATCAGGCATTTCCATTCCTACTCCATACCCAGCACCATATGCCAAGCAGCTGGAAGCATGTCACTCTAGTCCATTGAGAGATTTTTAAACTTTGCTGCTGACTTTTTACCTTTTTCCCAGAGGTATTTCACCCCAAGAACTGAGACAGATGAGGCAGCAGCCGGTGTCAAATGATTGATCTTAGCAAATGGCAGTAGCAAGATGAAAGGATATTGAATTCTATAGGGAAACCTCCCTTTATTTCCCTTAGAAGATGAAAGAGAATGAGTTGGCCCTGGCTGAGGAGATAGTGGAGGCTGCCAGACTCTGCTTGAGTTGTCTTTGCACTCTTTGCACTGGGTTTTGTGTCACACATGATGGTACAGAGTTGTAGCAGTCAGTCAGACATTCAGCAGAGGACAGGATCTGTCCTAGAAAACTCACAGGAAGGAGAAGCAATGATCATGGAATCAAGGAATCACAGAAAGATTGGGTGGGAAAGGACTTTAGAGACTTTTATCTTGTTTGACACCTCACCATGGACAGGGACACTTTCCACTATACCAGGTTGCTCACAGCTTCATCCTGCCTGGCCTTGAACACTTCCAGTGGCATCCACAGCTTCTCTGGGCAACCTGTTCCAGTGTCTCACACCCTCACAGTAAAGAATTTCTTCCTTATATCTAATGTAATCCCTCCCTCTTTCAGTTTAAAGCCATTTCTTGTTGTCCTGTCACTACACACCCTTGTCAAAAGTCCCTCTCCAGCTCTCCTGTAGCCCCTTTAGGGGATGAAGTGCTGTGACTTGGAGCCCTGCAGAGCCAGACAAGGCACTTGTGAGGGGTTCCTGTCCTGTGTGAGATGCTGCAATAGCTCTGCATATTTTTCTGTTGTCCAGAAAATGGATTTTGACCTTGGTAGCGCACGATGGTTGGGTGCCAACTTCAGAAATAAATGTCCGTGATCTTTAGCTCCCTCCTGCAAAAGGCAGGCTGTCATCACTATTGTTTGGTGGATAAAGTTAGAGCTAGACCTTAGTGTCTTTAGATTTAAATTGGCACAAAGCTACATCTCAAGGAATCCATTAATCTCGAACAAACTGAACTCCCGAGGCACAACAGTCATTAATACCTTAAATATGGCTTTTCAAGCTCAGTACTGCCAAGTCCACCTTTTCATTTTCTATATTTTTCCTGTCAAGAAGGGAAAATTCTGTAGGTGGCCACCAAAGAACTAAAGGAAGCAGCAGGTGGCTTCTGAAATTTATCCATGTCTGAATTCCCCCATCCCCATTCCTCCCACACAGTATTTTCCCCCCTTTTTTCTTTTCTTTTTTCACTCATTCTGCTAAAAATTGCTATGCCTCTTGCACCTTAATTATGTTCAGTAAATCTTTAGGAAGCAGAAATTTTATACAGCTTGGAAAAATGTTTCTGATTTAAAGAGACCAGAAGCTGTGAAGTGACCTCTTCCAAAAAGGTTAGATCAAACCTAATTATAACCCTTTTTCCCACTGTCCCCAAGAAAGAGCCAAGGGCACCCAAGCAGAGCCTTGACAAAGAGCTGTGCATTCTCTGCTGAGGCCAGTGCAAAAAAATCCCTGAGGGAAAACATAAGCCAGCACCAGAGAAACATCATCTGCCAGCCCCTGGTACACCACAGGGGATCTGGGGGATGGATTTTCAAAATGCAAATGGGGGTCCATTGAGGCTTCACTACACTACTTCAAGGTAATTTTCAAACGTAATGATTTTCACATTTAATTCAGGCAGAAATTAGTCATCAGGTATGGAGACAAAGCAAGGCTATCTTCTGTACTGGGATGCTCTCCTCTTCAAGCTGTGTTATCTCTACAATAATTAAAATGCTCGCTGGAGTAGAAAACGTGCAATCTGATTCATTAGACAGATTTCCCTTTGTAGGGTAACTCTTGTTTGCCTATGAGAAATTGAGATGGGCTTGGAGGAGAGAGGGCTCTAGACAATGATGATTTGGAAGGGGAGAGCCAAGGGGTCATGAAAGCAGAGCCACATGTGTGTGTCTCACACAGTGAACAGCTCAGCACGTCCTCTTGCACCCTCTTAAGGATGGCAAGGTCTGCATGGAAGGCTGGAGAAGCTTTAGGTTGTGGGAACACACAGCCTGTCCCAGGCAGGAGGACCCTTGTGCCATGGGTATCCATGGCCTAGGCTAAGCCTGAGAGTTTCAGCTTGCTGAAAACACTTACATGTGCTGCAAGAAGGTGACCATCAGTGAGTGAGCCAGTTTGGAATAGGAAAGTGAATCAAATCTGGATTGGCAGGAGAAGGAAAGGCCAGATGTGAGCTGGGTTAGTTTGTGTCTGAAAGCTTGCAAGGATTTATGCTGAATACAGCACTGATGGCACCTGTCAGCTGGCTCAGCTTTGTTCATAGGGAGCAGGTACAGAAAGGAGAAGGGGAAGAAAGAGCACACCCAGTTTTGATTGACTTCCCTATGGGGAAAACAGGAAGCAATGTTGGAAATTTTTCTCATTCTTCCAGTTTTCTATAAGAGTAAATAATCACTGATTATTTCTTTTTGCACCTCTTGGTTCTTGAATCTTTAAGTGGCACTGTTTGGGTGTTTCACTTTGTTCTGGCGTTCCCACATTTCAAGCAGCTTGTCTGTGCAGAACAGGAAATTACTCCTGATGTGAAATGAGTGTACCCTACAGAAGAGGAGAGAGGCACCTCCAGCACCTCAAGTCTACACAAAAACACCTCTGTCACAGACATATTTTATGAAAAATCATTTTGCTAGGATTTTTTCTCCTGAGAAGCTGAGGGAAAGAAAAACTATCATTATCTGCTGCTGTAGAATGCAACAGGTGGATCTTTGATTGGTCCATGTTGGTTGTTTCTAATTAATGGCCAATCACAGTCCAGATGTCTCGAACTCTCTGAGAGTCACCAGATTTTGTTATCATTCCATTTTCCCTTCTATTCCTTGCAAGCTTTCTGATTAAATCCTTTCTTCTATTCTTTTAGTATAGTTTCAATATAATATATATATCATAAAATAATAAATCAGTCTTCTGAAACATGGAGTCAACATTCTCGTCTCTTCCCCCGTCCTGGGACCCCTGTGTGTCACCACAATTGGTGACGAAAACTCCACATCCCTCTCCATTTTTCCTCTCTTGCAGTGATCCCCAAAGTGACCAAGCACCTGCTGTCCAACCCCGTGTTCACCTGCATCATCCTGGCAGCCTGCATGGAGATCGCCGTGGTGGCCGGCTTCGCCGCCTTCCTGGGCAAGTACCTGGAGCAGCAGTTCAACCTCACCACCTCCTCTGCCAACCAGCTCCTGGGTGAGTAACCACGGGGACACCGAACCTCCGAAGGGATTTAGGAGTGTTCAGTGTGGCTGGTAACTGCTGCTGGTTAGGCTGCCCAAAAAGTGACGTGTTTGAGATGTGTCTGTGAGTGGAAGCGTTGGCCTTCAGCTGTACTATGGCTGCAGGGCCCAAAGCAGGCCTCCAGCATCCTTTCTCCACTGCATCCTGCTGCCATCACTTCCCCTGGGAGGCTGTATGGGACAGCCAGGATGGGAGAGTCTGTGAGAGCCTTGGAAGCAGCAGAAATGGGCTGTCTGGTTGCCCAAGACTGCACTGTCTCATGGTTGTCTTGGTTCATGGGTATCTCTGGTTCTGTCTTGCTTGTCTCATGGTTCCGGTGCCCCACAGTTCTGCAGCCCATCTCAGTCTGGTTAGGAAGCCCAGTGTCTCCTGTTAGTCACTACAGCTTTCCCCTTGGCCTGGAAATGACAAGATTGCAATGAGCACTTCAAGTACCTGAGTTAGTGCAGCTTGGTCGTCTTTCAAATGTCCCTTCTCTCTGACCATGCCATGCTGCTGTGATTTCACATTCTACATTCCTCAGTGTTCATTTGTTCCCTGTCAGGACACTGGTGGCAGAATATTCATTTATTTGCTGCTGCTGCTCATCCCAGGCAGGCCCAGCCATTTGTTTATGACAGCCCTCCTCTCAGCAGCACCCAATTAAGATATCTGCAAGTTGATCTTGGATGATCTGTGGCCACAGCCTGCCAGATGGGCAGCTGGCAGTGATCTGTCAAAAATGGGACATCAGGAAATGGGTGGATCTTCATATCACTAACAAGGAGTTTGCAAGCTGCTCTCCTGACAGTTGTTTATTTCCCTGTTAAACTCATTGATGTCTTCTGGTTTTGGCCTGGATTTCCAAAAGAAACAATCCCCTGCAGTCAGCCTTGCCTCCCCCCGCAACCCAGGAATTTGCTAGTGAATTTTAATATGATTTGACAGAAGGCCAGAGGTCTCAAAGTTGTTAGGCAATTCCATCTTTCCTGAAAATTAAAGGCTTGGCAAAGGAAAGTAACTTCACTCTTGACGCAGTGGGAGAAGGGAAAAAGCAAAGAGGAGATCACCCGTGAGCCAGAGCACATCCTGCTCCTGACCTGACAGGGGGAAAGGAGACTCAGATACCTCCATGTTTCTCACAGCAACTTGTTTAAACAAAGTTGTAATCAGATTTCTCACATGGTGTTTAAGAGAGTCTAGGAATGCCAGGACTGGGATTCTCTCCTAAGCACAGTTCAGGCAGTGAGATCTGCAGTGTAACTGGCAGCAAAGGGATAAAAGCAATCCAAAACAAGCATAGTGTGGTAATTTCTGTCTGTGCTGGAAAGGGAGTCACTTCTGGCAGTGATTTTGCATTTCACAGTTAAAGAAAATTCTTTTAGGGAGATTTCGTATTTTCAAATGCTGCTCCTGCCTAGTCTCTGAAGATCACACTCCTGTGAGCTGCACCAGCAGGGCTCATCCAAAGCCTCCAGACACCTCAGAAAATTCCTGACTTTATTTGCTGCTGCTTAGGTCAGGCTGGGCCAAGCTCAGCAAGCCTGGCATTGCCTCCAGCCTGGATGAGAACTGGCAGAAGGTCCTGGTTCCTCCATGCAAGGCAGCATGCCTGTTTGCATCTGTTCCTTTTTTTGGGCAGCCCCAGCTTGGTGCTACTCCAGCAGTTGGGCATTGCAAGGTTTCCTCATGCCAGTGCACAGCTCTGGCTGCTGGAGAGTTCTTGGCCTTGCTAACTGCTTTTTCCTCTTGCAGGGATGACAGCAATCCCGTGTGCATGTCTGGGCATATTCCTGGGTGGCCTCCTGGTGAAGAAGCTCAGCCTGTCTGCTCTGGGAGCCATCAGGATGGCCATGCTGGTGAACCTGGTGTCCACAGCTTGCTACGTGTCCTTCCTGTTCCTGGGCTGTGACACAGGACCTGTGGCAGGGGTTACTGTTCCCTATGGAAACAAGTGAGTGGACAGAGAGTTTCAGGGAGCTCTACCAGCATAAATCCATGTTAGCATCCTCAACAGGCAGTGCAGACAGCCACAGAGCAAGCACAGAGTGTGGTGTGGGCTCCTAGTCTGGCATGTTTCCATGCCACTCACCACTGAGAGACCTGAGCACCTGCAGATGACAACTAAAATCTGAAATTCAGTCAAACTGAATCCAAAGGCGCCAGACCTGAGTCTGTACCCACAGGCACCTCTGTAGCATTGGGTCTGGTTTGTCCTGGCAGTAAGGGACATGCACTGCTCTGTACATTGATTTCAGTGCCTGAGGGGAATTTGTTGAACTAGGTTTTAGATGCCTGGAAATACAGATATGGTGAAGAGAGAGTGTTTTTGGCTGCAGGCCCATTTTAATGTGAGAAGTGAGGCCCACATAACCCTGTTTTGTCCTGCACTCACAGGCCTTGGAGAGAGTTATGTGGTATTTTCATCCTGAGTGCTCCTGTATGCAGTGGCAGCTCTTTAGATGACAACATCAGCCTGTCAGCTCCTTGCAGAAAAGCACAGAGCAATCTCCACAGCATCTCTCAGTGTTTCCTTGAGGCTTCTTGTTGAGGTAACAGGGCAGCCAAGACTTGCATTAGATTCTCTCTTGCAGGGGAGATAGTGGCCATGACATTTCAGTCTCCAAGGAGAGGCTGTAGCCTGGATTTCTTAGAGCTGGAACCCAGCTAGCCTGGCCACTGCTTTTTTAAATGTGTGTGCCTTAACTATCCCCCTCAAAGGCATCTTTGTGAGGCAACAGTGTGGCTGATACCACTAATTTCTTTCTCTCTTTGTCTTACAGCTCAACTCCAACCTCATCTCTGGACCCATATTCCCCGTGCAATAACAACTGTGAATGCCAAACTGATTCCTTCACTCCAGTGTGTGGGGCAGACGGGGTCACATACTTATCTGCCTGCTTTGCTGGCTGCAGCAGCACGGTGAGTGGCCTTTCCTGGGGACCTCTCACCTGTAGGAACAGTTCTGGGAGCTCAAGTGGATGAGGTTCCTGCGTGTCTGGTGGGGTAGCTCACCCACAGCCAGTGGCTGCACCCCCAAAAGCTGAGCTCTCAGTTCTGGTGGGGCTGAGCCCCTGTTGTTGTTCACTCTGTTCCATAAATGCCCACTCTGTGCAGGGTCACTCGTTGGAGCAGGATGGGATCTCACAACCCCCCGCCCTGGTTTTCCTCCTCAGCAGGGAAGCAAGGAACGTAATGAGAGATCTGCATATGGCAGAACACATCCTCTGCAGGAGATCCCTAGCCCAGAAGGGAGAGCTGAGGAACCTGCTCCTCTTTTATCCTGTTATTCCTCATCTCCCCTCTTCTCCACCTGCCCATGTTTGCCCTGCCCAACCCTTTCAGTCTTTTTCCTCTTGCTCTTTCCCTCAATCTGGTTCCTAGACAGTGGTGAGCAGTTGCTGGTTTTATTCACCCTTGTTTAAGCTTTCCTTTAACTCTGCTTGCTTATTTCTCTTTCCTTGCTTTGCTCTGAGGCAGCAGCAAGAGCAGTTGTCAGGGGAGCAGAGTTTCCATCCAAAGACATTCTGTATTTTTCAGTTCTCTCTAAGAGTTTTTTTCCCTTAGAAAAGTCATAAAGACCAAACTATCTCAGTATAAAGGAGATGTGGGGAATTTTTAACAATATCTTAAAAACCAGCTTTTTCATTTTTTGCTGCTGAAATGTTAATGTCTTCTGGGTTACACTAAAAATGAGTGCTCCTGTGGGTGGGGACTGGTGGGATTCCTGCATCCTTGCTCACTGCCTGAGGCTGTGTGGAGTCTGTGGGAGGTCAGCCTGGTCACAGGCACTGTTTGTGCCTACACATCAGTGCTCACCATGTGCAATTATCCCCCCAAGGCTTCATCCTTTCTCTCTGAGGAGATACCAGGCATCCCTTTGACACACCACAGCTTTGAGCTTTCAGCAGCCCTACAAGGATCCACATCAATGTGAAGGTGTTACCTCCCTGCCCTCTTCTTCCTCCTCCTCCTCCTCCCCCCAATAAGCCAACACCTGAGATGGCAGCAGGACGATTTTAAGAGGAAACCAGCTTGTTTCAGGCACACAGAATCGTGTCTCACCAGCTCACCAAGCCTTCAGCAGGTGTTCAGCTGGTGGTGGTGTGTGGCTGGAGCATGGCAGAGATCTGTGCAGTGCAGGGCAAAGCTCTGGCTCCTCTGGAAGGAGCATGGTAATGAAAATTCAGCTCTGCCCCTTCAGTCTGCAGCTGCCTGACCTTGTGCTCTGCAAGAACAAGCCTCTCAGCAAAAAACTCACTCTCCCTCATGCTCTCTCTTACTCACTCCTTCTCATTTTGCCTTTTTGTTGTCATCCTTGGGGTTCTTCTCATCTCTTTGTTTTGTGGGGGTTTTTTGCAGTAACATTTTGAACACAAATTGGTGAAGCAATAGCACCTGCTGGGAAGGGCATTATCAAGAATTATGGACCAGTTTGGCCATGCAATGGCCTTGAGGCAAAGCCAAATTGCCAAACCAAGTTTTAAACCCATAATCCAGGTAATGACCTGTCTGGAGGGTCTTGTGAATGTTATGTGCTTGTGATGAGGCAAGGGTTGCTTTTTACTGGGACATAAAATTCTCTGAATGCTTTATTTAACTTTACTACATTTTACCTTTCTGACTGCTTCTCTTCACTTTTCCTCTGTGAACAATTTCTAAAAGCAATGTGTAGCTCAGGTATTTCTATCTTTTTCACTCCTTCTCTCTTACTGAGCTGATTTCAGAGGTGCATTTGTCCAAAAAGCCATAGGAATATCAGTGCTGGTAGGCAGAGCTCTGGCACCCCAAGGACTTTTCTTTCCAGCCATTCCTGGGAGTGACCCTTGCATACTACACGTTGGGTTGTGCATCCTGTTTGTTTGATGCCACTGACTCTCTCAGCATTTTGGCTGGAGACACATGAATTCCAGCCTGGAGTTACTGTGCTGGCACCTCACATTGAGATACCAGCCTGTCCCTTCCCTGTCAAAGCCAGAGCTTAAAAAATGAGTAATTAAAAACATGGGTAATTTGCATGGATAATCACAGCAAAGTCAGGATGCTGTTAAAGGTGTAAACTCTGCATCTATGTGCACATAAATCTGGGTGTGGAGGTTGGTGGGCAGCAGAAGGTTCTGATAACAAGTGGTTGGATGCAGTGGGGTTGCAGACAAGGAGATCTACAGAAGTTTGGCACTGGTAGCAAAAAATTTCCTCTCCACAGGACAAAGTCATAACTCCATCTTTGATGTTTCCCTGTTTGATGTCTGTGAGTTGCATACTGTGTCAGTAATAAAAGATCAAAGATCTGCCAGGTAAGGATGAGGTGCAGTGCTAAGCAAGCTGAGGTGGTTGCTACAAACCACTCACACTGCTTCGGGCCAGCACCTTGAAGCAAAGTGGTCAAAAAAGCAGATTGAGGGGCAAATTTTCAGGCAGTGAAGGTAGAATCTGCCTTGTGCTTTGTAAAAAAATTGCACCAGTGGGAGGACAGTGTGCCCCATCACTGCCCAAAACAGGTACTTTCTGTCCCTTGAAGAGATCCCAAGGGAAATAAATACCCAATTCTGCATGTTTGCTGTGATGGGAATTTTGCCCAAGGGTTATTCAGTGCAGGTATATAGTTTTCCAGACTTACATGGAGTTTGATCCACAGGGCCTTGTCCATGCTGGTGGCTGGCAATGCACTGCAGTAAGAGCCAGGAGCTAAAAATTCCCGTTGTCTGTGCAAACACCACCTCAGTGGTGCTAATTGTCACCATTCTGGAGCCTTCGGGTGTCAGCTTCTAACTCACAGCACAGGAATTTGTTATTTTAATTACTGCTTGCCAGCAGAAAGGCACCTGCATGTCTGCTCCAGCTCTCCTAGAGTGCTGCACCACAGTCTCTCTTGTCCTCTGTGCAGTTAATTGGAAAAAAAATGATTTGACTCCTGTGCAGGAGAAAGAGATTGGTGTCAGAAAGGTTGGAGTGGTATCCCTGCTGATCCTTATCTTTGGAGGCAGTGAACCACAAAGTGTGCTTTTGTATGGTCCTAAGGGGACCCCTTTGGCAGGAAAGCAAAGGAATTTCTGCTTGCACATGGTAGGGGAGAAGGGGAGGAGATTGAGCTGCTTTTCAATATGTTATATTTTATGACGTTGCTCCTCATCCAGACATGTGACTGCAAACCCAGCGGGCCTGTGAAGACAAGCCATGAATCATTAATGACTGTTTCTTTCTGTGTTCGTTAAGGGATTTCTTGGTAGTATTGTGTGCCTTAATTGCACTGACATCCCCCACTCAGAAATTCAGGAGGGCGAGTTGGAAAATAAGGGGGAAAAAAAAAATCCTTAAATCTGTGACTGGCAAACAAAGCTTCTTTTCACATCCTGCACTTGCTGGAGAGATCAAAGCAAAATGCAGTCATTCCACCCTCCTTCTGATCACATATTGATAAAGTTTATCTTGCTTGACTTGAGCTTTTAGCGCAACACAAATCCCTCTGAACCAGATGTCATTTATTAGCCCTGGAGTGCACTGAGGTCCAGCAGCCTCCCTGCTGCCAGGCTGTGGTGGTTCAGCTCTGGGTGAGCTGCAGCACCCATCGTGGGTGGCTCCTGCCCAGGGTTTGAGGTGCTGCAAGCAGTCCCCAAACCTGCAGCTGAGAGCAGGGCTGCAGATATACCTGCATTTAATGTGCTCCAGTTTAATTGCAGCAGCCAAGAGGACGGAGGTAAATAAGAAAGTAATTAGAACCATAATGGGGGGAATCTTCCTTGTCACAGAGACACAGATTGTTTCTTTATTCTCCTCCAAAGAGGTAGAACTGGGTAATAATTCTGTCACCGTGACATTTATGGGAGAGACTTGAAAGGAGCAGAAGAAAAGAAACAAGCCAAGGGACAGCTTTCCCTTGCTGGCAGCATGCATCAGCTCTGATGCTCCTGAAACTCTTTCCAAATCCCCCTCCAACAAGCACTTAGGAGTTATTTAATTGACCATTAGAGGATTAGGTATTGCTGCTGACAAGCCCTGTTACAAAGGGCAGTGCTGGGATCAGAGCTCTCCCCTCTCCTGACTCCTTGTGCTCCTCTGCAGAACCTCAGTGGCTGCTCGTGCCTCACCTCGGTCCCTCCCGAAAACGCCACCGTGGTTCCTGGCAAGTGCCCCAGCCCTGGGTGTGAAGAGGCCTTCCTGACATTCCTGTGTGTGATGTGTGTCTGCAGCATGATCGGGGCCATGGCGCAGACACCGTCCGTCATCATCCTCATCAGGTGAGGCTTTGGTCATCATCCTCATCAGGTGAGGCTTTGGTCATCATCCTCATCAGGGCTTTGGTCATCATCCTCATCAGGTGAGGCTTTTGTCATCATCTTCATCAGGTGGGGCTTTGGTCACCTTCCTCATCATGTGGGGCTTCATTCACCATCCTCATCAGGTGGGGCTTTGGTTATCATCCTCATCAGGTGGGCCATCACTCATCATCCTCATCAGGTGGTACTTTGGTCACCATCTTCATCAGGTGGGCATCAGTCATTATCACCAAGTTGGGCCATCAGTCACCATCCTCATCAGATGGCGCTGCTCTTGGCATGGGATCATGGCTGGAGGGACCCTAGGGCACAGGGAGGAGCTGAGGGTCCCACAGAGCTCCTGGCCTCTGCCTTTTACACCAAGCTCACTGTCCCCAGACCCGTGACTTTGAACTGAACCTCCATTCAAGCCATTTTCTCTCTAAGCTATTTTTTTTTCACTTGTTAGTGCCTGGTTTAGCCAGGCATGGCCCCAGTTCAGGGCCTGCAGTATGGAGCTGCTGGAGAGAAAACAGAAACTACTCAAGCTCTCCTTTGGTGGAGAGAGTGAGGTGGGACTGGGCCCCCAAAAGGACAAGATTCCTGCAGGCATGTTGCAGAGAATGGTGGCAGGGTTGTTCTTCTGGGACTAACATGGAAATACAGATGTGCAGTTTCCAATCCAGCTAGTAAGAAGGTTACAGCTGCATTGGGAGAGGGGCAGAATTGCCACCCCATGTTCTCAGCATGTAATGACTTAGAGAGAGGCTTAGGCTCACCTTTTGAGATCATCTGGACACCACAGAAACCACAGAAAAATTTAAAGCTAGCTTTGGTGAGTACCTCCCTGACTGGAGTTTAACTTCTCTCACCCTGGACCAAGTCCAAGAACATAAGGAACTTGGAAGTCTGAAGGACATGTCTGAGTTAAGCCAATGTGAATAGGTGGGCAAAAGTAGCTTATTCAAATAACTGACCTTGTGTTATTTCCAGACATATGAAACACTTCACCTTATGATATACATAGATATCTAAGCACACATTTATCCAAAATTACTTAGCTGTCCAATCTGTCACTTACTGAGACTAATAACCAGAGGCATAAATAGCAGATCCATTCTGCTGCCTGGAAAATTCCAATAAAATTCAATCAATAAGGTCTGTATTAGAAACACACTCTTGAGTGGATTTTGGACAGAACAGCTCTGTGAGGGCATGTCTCCCTGCAGGATACAAAATGAGATATTCCACCTACTAGTTCATTTCTCTCTTTGCATCTCCGGTAGCTAAAGGGAAATCAAATTTCCTCATGATAAATATTGTGACAAAAGCAATTTAGAGTTTGAAGAGTTCTTTGTTCAAGGAAGCTGCCAGCACCTTTAGGATACAACATGGAGACATCTTAGTGTTGCCTTCAAATGAGATAAGCCAGGAAGAAGAATACCAGGGAATAAGAAAAGCAAAGGGAAGATGAAACATACTCAGTTCGGAGCTGTAGGAAATAAACAATTCACACATCCAGATTTGTAACTTCACTCAGAATCACCGATAGCTGACAAAATGTACCAAATGTACAGCAGAGAGCTCTGAGCCAGGTAGCACCTCATGCTCTCTTGCAACTGCCATCTTCCATTACTTAAAGAAAGTTGTGGCATATGAATGTGTCCTTGGTGTCCAGAGCAGTGACAAGTGACACTGGCAGCTCCCATGGTTATTTAAAAATGGACTCAGTGTCTACAAATTAAATGTCTTGTCTTAGCAAGTCATTTGGTCACTGCTGTAGTCAGTGAGAAAAGGAGATGTCTCCAAGTGGCAATTCTTACTCCAGCCTAAGGTATGGGGATTGACTTTGGTCTTAAATATAGAAAAGTGGATGGAAGGATACCACCACCAGTTAAAAGCCCACTGTGAATATTCCATGTGATAATCTATTTTTTCATTAAAACAAACTTTTAATGCTCTGTTTCCTTCATTTCTCACCCAACTACAGAATCCTATTTGAGCCAACCCATTAACCATTGGAACATTTTTCCAAGGTCATATAATTCCTGGCATAAAGGCTTTGGATATAAAGTGTGAGGGTCTGCCTGGAAACTGCTGAAATTCATCCCTAGGTCACAGGCTTCACACAGAAGTCATGGTGTGATATTACATGGCCCATGAATGTGTGAGAGGAGGGCAGATGATCAGAAGGATCTTCTCCTAACTTAAAAGCTGTCTTAAAAACTGGTTCTGTTTTATCAGTTTTTGGCTGGTGCTCCTCCAGTGTATTTATACAGAGAACCACCCCTGCCATGAGTGTTTTTTTAAAGCACCTTTGAAGGATAACTCTTAATGCAGCAGTGGTTGTGTTCATAGCAGAAAGCACTGCAAACTGCATGAAAACTGGTGTTGAGCACTTCCTCTCTGAATCACCAAGCTGACTGAACCTTTTGGTCCACCCTTCTCCCTCCCTCTCTTGTTCCCAGTAGTCTGGGGAGTTTCAGAACCAAAAGTTTTCTCTCCCTCCAGTCCTCAACATCTGCAGCCTTGAAAATTTGATGGGAAGCTTATAAACATCCGATGTCAACATTAGCTGTTGTTATTAATGACTTGGCTAATTCCTGAGCCTATCACCAATGCAATTACTTTTGGGGCTGTAGGCAGTTCAGGAGAAGGCAGAAGAAAAGCTCCACTAATGACTTTTTGAAGAGGTGCTGGTGGCATCCTGGCTGACAGCACAGAATGGCCACAGGGTGTGTTAATCAAAGCAGAACAACAGGAATTGATTTCTCTCTCCCTCCTCCCTGCAGGACTGTGAGCCCTGAACTCAAGTCTTACGCTCTGGGGGTGCTTTTCCTGCTGCTCCGGTTGCTTGGTAGGTACAAAAGTTGTGTGTCCTTCTCTCCCACCCTTTGTTCCTTCTTGGAACACTCCATTTTTAACATGCAGAAGTTGGTTTCTACTCTGTTGCAGAAGTTGATTTCTAGTCTCTGATTTCTACTCTGTAGTGCTGTCCTTGTCGTGAGAGGGGTCTGGCACACAGGTGTCCAAGCCCTCTCCATGAGGGATGTCAACCAAGGTTCCTGAAGCACTTTTCCTGCCATTTGTGTTGTGCTGATATTTTTTTCCAGAACAATTTCTCCCCGTGTCGTGAGAGGGGTCTGGCACACTGGGGTCCCTCTCCATGAGGGATGTCACACCGAGGCTCCTGAAGCACTTTTCCTGCCATTTGTGTGGTGCTAATGGAAGAAAATGCAGTGTTGGGTGAGAAATGGCTGTTTCTCCCATGGTCCCACACAACCAGTTTCTCTTCTGTAGCTGTTAATAACATGTCAGCAGCTTGCAGAATTACTGCTGCACTGCATATTGCTGAAGGAGAGGGATATGGATTTTCACCCTCCTTTGAGGGACAAGACCTGTGCTACATGGTGAGTTTGCCCCTTCCTTTGGGTGCCTCAGAAATGAAACCAGGAAAATGAGAGAAGCTGAGTCCTTGTTTCCTCCTGTGAGTTAATATCCCATTAAAATGCTTATGGCTCCTCCTCTGCCCCAGTATGTTCTCCTCATGTATGAATTAAAGGGAACATACCAGGCTGCTGCTTGTTTCTGGCTGGGTTTTTTTTCCCCTCTGGAAGAGGTGGCTCCTATTTTAAAGCTCTTCTATTTCAGCTCTTTAGTTTCAGTGGTTCAGGGCAAAATCCTCTGATCCATTGTTGTGTGGGACCATCTCATGCCCAGGGTTTCTGCATGTTGGGAGTGGAATTTATTTTTTTAGCAGGGCACAGAGAGCACCTTCCCTGCATGGCTCCCTTGGTCCCAAAGGAATGAGCTGGGGACTAAAGTGCCATTTTTTAGGCTGCAGCAAGACACTGGGAAGTACAGGATTGAAAATCCAGCAGTACCAGACATCACTTTGAATAAGTGACTTCATTTTTTTACTTATTGTTTTAACACCTTAATCCCCATAAGCTGAACAGGAAATTGTGCTCCCAGGCCAGTTTACAATTAAGCCGATTAGATGTCCATTGGTTTTGGTGAAGTAACTGCAGCCATACAAAAAGCTCCCTCAAGTTAACATGCCCAGAGCTCAGATAACTCAAAGGGAAGTTTCTGGGATGACCCAGGTCAGCTCTGGTTCAAGCCTTGCAAACACAGCATTCTCTTTAGCTGATGGCGCTGCTCGTGGGTTTTGGCCTGACTTCAGCTGTGACTGGCTGAATGTGGAGTCTCAGCAGACAAGTGTGCAAGGAAGACAGCTGTGGGCTGTTGTTTCCAAATGAAAAATACTTAGAGGGGGGAGATTTTTAGCTTTTCATTTTTCCTTTCAAAAGAGAGAAGCCTCCTGAGATAGCAGCATCCTGAATTCCTCTAAAACCAGGCTCAGACATGTATACTTAAGTTGAACAGATTTCTTTTTTTTCATTCCAGTAAAGAAGCCATAGTGAGAATTTAAATCCAAATCTTTATATGTTGCTCTGTCACTAAGGGATTCCCATGAAATAAGACAATACATCCTGAAGCATATCAGCAATGTAGCTGGAACGCACGGAAAATGAAGAGAAAGATACTTTTCAGTATGAGCAAGGGTATCCAAATTGTGCCTCTATCAACCTGAGGTTTGAGAATAGCTTTACTGATTTATTTTAAAAGCTTTTCAGTTCACCTTTAAGCTTTGACTTAAGAAGACAGCGATAATAGCTGCTTCTTACACCAAAGGAGAGAATTAAATGCAGGAGGTATGAGACCCGAAGGTGCAATCCTAGCTAATAGATTTCAGTAAGACAGAAGCACCTTTTTTTTATGCAGCCCTACAGTTTCTGCTGTGAAATATATATAAATATATAGAGAGAGCAGAAATTTTTGCAACACTTTGCAGTAAGAGGTAGTACATGATTGACTCTCTTTAATATTCACTGTAATAACATGAAACATGACTGAATTCTCCCGGTATCCTCCTGCATATATTGTCTCATTTCATAGGAATCTGCTGTGAGAGGGCAGCCTAACAGTGTCTTCATATAAAAACATTACTGCAGTTTCCCAGAGAAGAGAGTAAAGCAGTGCCATTGGAGCCAAAGGTTCGGAATGGATTTGTCTGGAATGGCAAAGAATTTCAGACCTTTAAGATCCTGGATGCATTTTTTCTGGGTGGTGTTCACCATGCATCCTAGAAGAGCCTCTGCTTACCAGGGCACTTCCTTAGATTTTTTCCCTCCAAGCTTATGTTGTTTGCCTCTTACTCTAACATGACAAAACCCTACAGTGTTTCACTCTCAGAAGGAGTTTCTGGTGTGCAGTGCAACTGCTCAGCCCCCTTGTCTCAGGGGTTCTGAGCACCAAACTTGCTCCTGTGTGTCTCTCATCCTCTCTTCTGCTCAAAACAACCTGAAATACTCACTGTTTGCTAAAGGTTTTTCCACATGACTGCATTCACATGAGAGTAGCTTTGGAGTTCAAGGGAAACAGATCCTTCTTCAGGTTTTACAAGGAGCACTTTCCAGGCCAAATTGTGGTGGACACCAGCCTGGAGCCAGCAGGTGGGGATGGCAGCTCTCCCTGAAGCTCAGTCTGCACATCTCCAAAGCTTTGTGTCAGCATCTCTCAGCATGTTAACAAGCAGGGACTCACCTCAAAATTATGATGCACATGTTATTTTCTGTTATTACAGAAAGAATGTGGCTCCTCAGTTGCTGCCAGATCTGGATATTACCCCTGAGGTGCCATCCAGCAGCACTGGGCACACAAACTGCAGTCAGCAGCAGAGCCTCTTGCTTCTTTGTGGCAGGAGCCCAGCTGAATTTTTAAAATCCAGGTTGAGTGTGTGGTTGTTCACAGGTTTCAACTAAAAAAGTGTCTTTGAACTTAGAAGCAGAACCAGCCCAGCCTGGATTTTCCAGTCATTGAAATGATGAACACAGAGCTGGTGCTGATATTTTTTCCAGAACATAGATAGGTTTTTAGATATGATGACTGGAACGAGTATTTCTAACAAACAGATTGTCTTGCCTTTTTATCATCTGGTTTTACTTACTACATTTGTGCTATTAATGACTGGTTCAAATGAGAACCAAAAGCCCATATAACCTCTCTTAATTCCTGCATTTACCAACATATAAGGAAGATCAAACAAAATCTGCAGAGCTCCAGTCATCAAGAAAATAAAATAAAGAGATCTCAGTTACCACAGAGAACAGTGAAGACAACCAATTTATTTGTAGTCTTAGGATACATGTCATGAATGTCACTACTTTGCTCGTGACAAGCTGAAGGAAGGTAGCTTTTTTAAGCCTGGAAATCCAGGTTAATGATGAAACTAGATCCAAGATTAAACACTTTCCTGTCTAAAAACTGCACTCCTTGTGTCTGCTGTCACAGGTATTTATAGAGTCTCAGGCATCAGAGCACCTACGGATGCATTGATACTGTCAGGAGGGTGTTGTGCCTGCCTGCTGTTGGATTTCAGTAGATGCAAAGCTCTCTTTGCTCACTGCCTTAACCCACAGCAGTGACTTCATCCATCAGGGCTTTTTTCGGGGTTTTTCTGCTTCTAGCCTCTGCCCATAAATACAGCAGAAGGTAGAGAAATGGTTGCATTATGTAGAATGTTCACATTTTCTTCCCAGTGTTGCACAGGCTGGCTGGGGAGCGCAGAGCTGGAGCGTGGATGTCCTAATCACCATCAGGCTAATGGGAAATGGGGGGTTGCTGCAGTGTCCCTGCAGGATGAGGGAAAGGAGACAAGAAAAACATTTCTTTTATTAGTTAAATGAGATTGGAGTGATTACTTTGCTTGAAGATTGCAGCTCTTCTGCAAACCATGATTGAGAAACACTCATCAGTAGTTAGCTGCAGTGGCTGTGGGAGAATCCTGCTGTGATATTTCATTTAATGGCACTCTGAAATTTTCCCTTCTTTTCTGATGGCATCTTTGACATCTATTATGGGCTATTGTTTCTTTTCCTTTGATCCAGAGAAAACCTTTTGCTATGTTTTGATATCAGGGTACAGTCCAAAACGGGATCTCAATGCTGAGGCTGATTTTAGGTGCTGAACCTGGAATGCTATGAGATCCTTCAGGGCAACACTCTAAAGTGCAGAATTGCAAGTTTCGAGATGGTGAGCTGCAAGGCTGTCCTCCTCCTCTTTCATTTATCCCTCCACTTAGTCTCATTAGGCAAACAAGAAGCTTAATAAAAGCCACTCAGACTTGAATAAGATTCTTGCTGCATGTTGCTATCAGCAGGATATAACGTCTCTTCCACAGATGTTAAGTCCAAGCTAAAGGCTCATCCACAAACTTCATTCAGGTTGATTTAGAACTTCAAAAATTAAAATCACAGGCTGCAGCTGGGACTGTTAGCCTTGATAAAGTACCCTCTTTCCACTCACTGCAGTCACGTCCTCTCTCTTTATGGAAGCATGACTTGTCTCTCTTATTTTGGCAGGTTTTATCCCACCTCCTCTGATCTTCGGGGCCGGGATTGACTCCACGTGTCTGTTCTGGAGCACGTTCTGTGGGGAGCAAGGAGCCTGTGCACTGTATGACAACGTGGTCTACAGATACCTGTATGTCAGCATTGCCATCGCCCTCAAGTCCTTTGCATTCATCCTGTACACAACCACCTGGCAGTGCTTGAGGAAAAACTATAAAAGATACATCAAGAACCACGAAGGTGGTCTCAGCACTAGTGAGTTTTTTGCCTCTACTCTCACCCTAGACAATCTGGGGCGGGACTCGGTGCCCCAAAATCAACCACATAGGACAAAATTTATCTATAACCTTGAAGATCATGAGTGGTGTGAAAATATGGAGTCTGTTTTATAGTGACTGTGGAGGAGTGAACTATATTAATAATACAAGGGTCCTTTTTAATAAAAACAAGGAGAGAGCACGAACGGAAGAAGAAACAACTGCAAAACAGCAACGGCAACACAGGAAACTTTTGTCTTTTTCTCAAAGCCAGACGCAGCCAGGATTCTTGAGAACAGAGTGTTTTGATGGGATCACTTGTGACATCCTGCAGGGTGCTGGAGAAAGCAGGGAGCCCTTGTGGCTGGGCACCAGCCCCTTTGGTGACAGCACGAGCTTCCAAGGAGGGCACCTGCAGAGGTTCCGCCGAGAGTTTGGCACGGGGTGTAGAGAAAGCAAGCTGATAACAGCAAGCTGATAACAGCAGGGTGATAACAGCAAGGTGATAACAGCAATAGGTCCTTTCTCAGTTGGGATGGGGTGTGTGGGGCCCTGCAGGGCTGGCCAGGCTGGGTGCTGCTCCAACCTGCTGCATCCACGATGGCAAAGAGGGAGCGGTGCTGGAGCCCTTCCACCACTCACACTCTGTCACCAGCCACGAGCCCAGGATGAATTCCTTGAAAGCTGCTGGAAACTTTCCCAGTGGCCAGCAATGCTGTCAGGGGTATCCAAGTCCTTCCAGGCCTGGCTTATTCACAGATTGCAGCTCCTGTGGCTGTCTGTGAATAACCAGGCTCAGATCTCAAACCCAGTAGAGTTCAAGACGTTTGCTCACACTTGCCAAACGTGCTGTCATTTTTAAAGGGGGATGAGTTCCAAATACTTATCTGTGTAGTCCTCTAATAAGATGGGTTTTTTTGGAATTATTTTCGAGTATGTGTTAACCCTTAAATTGCTGACACTTTTCCATGAGGAGGATTTATTTATGCTAGTTTGGGAAAGGATCCTGTTTAATTCACCCAAACATAATGTGACTCAAGGGGTTTGTTTAATCCTCTGCATTTTTTATCCATACGCCTTCATTCTAATATGCTACCAAGCCAATGAAGACACATAATATGTTTTTAAAGAAGAGAATAAATGCACTGTGTCTCTATAAAAAACAATTGTCTGTTGGAGAATTATAGATAATATGATGATTTACATAATATAGTTTTTTCATATTCTATGTGACTCAGTGAACACATATATATGTGGAGAGGCTGTTGATGTTCTCTCCAGTTTTTAAAGATATATATATATAATTTGCAATCTAGAAATTGTGTGGTGGATGTTTTCTTTAAAGTGTGTCTGTGTGTGTGTGTGCGTGTGTGTGTGTGTGTGTACAAGATGAGAGGAATACTGACCTTAATCCTTCAGCCCTCACAACTGGTGTTTTTTTTTTCACCTGAGAAATTCCACTGACTCTCAGTGGGAGCCATGTGAGGAAGATGGAATCATCTCTCCTGGATGCCACATTTTGTTTGTACATGGGAACAGTACAAACAATAGTCCCTCTGGAAGGCTGGGTTATGGGAGCAGAGGCTGGCCAGCACTGAGCAGCTCAAACTTCCATTCAGCTCCCCACAAAGCATCCATGCAGGAGCACATTTGGCTTGGCTCCTGCAGTGCAGTCCTACCTAAACCTGCAAAAACCATGGGGAAACTTTCATCTGATTACAAGAAACGTGGGGGTCAGGCTTATTTTGTATGCACATTTTTGTTTTCCAAAACATTCCTGCTGGGAAGCAATGCAAATTGATGGCATTTGATGAGGTTTCTTTTCCCAGGAACCAGAATTGTTTCTGATGGACTAAATGTCAGAAGTGCTTTAAGGGTTAGCATCGTAATTAAGAGTTCCTTTTTTTATGTGACTTTTGAAGCTGTTGTGAACTTGAGGATGTTTAGAGGAGTAACCTGGCATGTTGAGTCAAATGCTGGACGTCACTCCCATGCAGGTGGCAGAGGGGATGATCTTCCCCAAGTCCTTGTGCATTGCTGCAGTGGGCACCCCAGAGCTGGCACAATTACAGAGGGTTGATAACTTGTCACTCATGTTCAGCACATTTTTAGCAGACTTTTCTCTTATCCAGCTTTCCAACATGGGTGTGGAGTATCAAACTGCTTCCACTTGATTGAATTTATATGTGTGCTTGCCGTTTATGCACAGAATTACATATTCAGCAACAATAAGGGCAGGAGAAAAGGATGTATCCAATAAACTCCGTTGTGCCAAATACTCAACAGATATTGTAATTGCAGATATTTAATTCTTGGGTTTCAGCCATATTAAGAATCACTCAATTGATGAAGGAGTTTAAGGAAAAAAAAATATTAAGCTATGCAGTGCCATTGTTATGTTGGGTAGTAAATGATGCTTTTTAGACCATTATGCTGGTTTAGTATATCTGATCTGCTAAAATAGAGAAACTGCATCCATAAAACAATGAATTCAAAAAAGTCACAGGGTGCATAACTGTCTCATAAAATACATATAATTGTCAAGAACGAGCCTTTGAAATCATTCTGTACAGTTCTCTCCATTCTGCAGATTTATTACTTAGACTGCTGTCTTTCCAAATGTTAGCTCATAATTTTATACTATACACACACTTTCAGACTCCAACACAAATGTCACACAATAGAACCTTTCTAAAAGCCTGATTGCTTGAAATTTCATAACCCCTTTCACAATTTCATGATTTTCCCCTCTGAAAGTCCAAGGTGAAGGAGAATAGCATGCTGATTGATATGATGTAAAACAAACTCCCAGTGTTCACGAGCTGTGGTTTGTTGCTGCAGTCAAAAGTCTCCCTTGACCGGAGTTATAGAAACAGGATTCCAGGGCGCATAACATTTTCATTTTTATTTTTCTTTACTTTTTTCATTTGATCTCTTCTCTTAGTATGTGTGGGAGATGCAGTTGAATGGGGTTACTTATGTTATTTTTAAGCTGTAACTTGAAATTCCTGCATGATTGTTTTTTTATTTCTTTTGATAATGGAACTCTTGAAAATCTTTTCCCCCATCCCACTCTTTTCTTTTTTTTTTCCCCAGGGTTAGGTCTGATGCCTGCAATGTGAAGGGCTTTGCTGTCAGTGCTTTGGTACAGATTTAAGAACAGATCTTTAGTTGAAAGAAAATACACAGACCAAACCCTTCATCCACACCAGCAGGCATTTTGGGGTTTTTTTTCTGATTTCAGAACCACAAGCCATTTTTGCCTGCAACCCAATTTTTTTTTGTTATAGAATAACAAAGGAAGAGTGTCAGACATCCCCCCCTTTTCCCAAACTGTGTTCTGGGCCTTGACCTGTCAGCACTTCACCTCCATCCTGCAACTGCCTTAACCATGCAGGAAACTCAAAAAACAAGGATGGAGTTAGAAAATCACCCATTAACAGGAACAGGGGCATGCTCTGAGCTGTGTAGTCCAGATCCGGTGGTGGAAATTGTTTCTTCATATTCAAGGGCATTGAAATTCAGGGGTTTGTTGAGGCCTCAGTCTCGGCAGAATTGTTCTTTTGGCATTTCCAAGCACTGTGTTCCCCACATGGCTGTCTGCTAAGGAATGGGATGTTTGGAAAAACAAATTACTTGAGATTCTGCAGTCTCTCTGGGATTGACCAGTTGCCTTGCATGACTGCAGGTTGGGGTTTCCTTTCCCTTGCTCAGATGCCACTCTGGAATGGCCCCAGTGGAATCAAAAGGGGACCCCAATCTAAAATTGGTGCAGATGACACTGGAATAGTTTTCATTGCATCCTTGTTAACAAGGTGATGCATTTCCAGAACATTCTTTTATAGAAATCTATAGATTTCTATAAAACCTATAGAAATCATCCATTTTTCTGACTTTACCCAGCACATCTTGGATGTAGAGTGGGACTGAGAAGTCCATCACTTGAATTACCACTTGAATATCACAAACCTTCCATTCTTGGCAGTTCAGCTCAATAATGGGGACCTCCCTCTGCCATTCCCCTCTGAGATGCACTAAACTCCTCAGTGCTGCTGCTCTTCATCGTGGTTGGCTCTCACCTTGCTCAGAAGGTGAGAAGGGAAAGATGCAGAGAGGAATTAACTTCCATTATCTGACTTAGCTACACTTCAAAATGCTTCAAAATTGAACTGATGGTCTGCAGACATTTGGAAAGTGATTGGAGTATTTCCAAATGGCTGAGATACATTTACTTCTTTTGCCTTGCAAAACAGAAAAAATTAAAATTAAGGGAATGAATGTGATTTGAACCCCCCTCCTATCCCCATCAGAGTTTTATGTTCATCACATTGCAGTGGAGGCAATGTGCTGAAGGTTCACCTTTATGTCTCAGACAGACTGACATTTTTTCTCAGTAAATGGGGTTTTGGGACACAGAAACTCCATCTCACAAGCAGCAGTTTGACTCCACAGCCAGCCCACAACAACCTGAAGCCTACCAGCACTGTGAAGCTTTAGCCCCCAGGCCAGCCACAGCTGTTGCTGCCATATGAGAGTTTGTCACAGCTGGGTGTGCTTGGCTTGGTGTTTTCTTCAGACTTTGCCATTCTTGGTGTGATGCTTGCTTTATTCTTGGCAGGTGATGTGAGGAATTGTCAGTATAAACGACACATGCAAATGCTTCACTGGACTGATGTGATAACAGCTTTGTTTCTTTATTCACAAGGGTTCCCAGACTTACTCCTGCTCTGCCTTTAAATGCAGCTGTGCTCATCTATCCCCCTAATTTCATGTGAACTGTGTTTGCAGACAGCAGCAGGTTTGTTGTTGTTCTTTCTCCAGATCTGATTAATATGTGCAGAGCTCACGAGCCTCCTGTGCACAGGGCAGAGCACCCCTGATTACAAGCAATAATACTGACCTGCTCTGGTTTGCAATAGGGCTTCTGGCTTTTCCTACTAAATCTGGGTTCACCTCTCCCAGCATCCCACCCTGCTGCTGTGCCTCACCTGTTTTGTTGGCAGCCAATTTAGAATTGGTGGAATATAGGCAGCAGTTTAAGGTGGGAACCTGTGGTGTGAGCCAGGTTCAGCCATGCTTATCTGATGGTTGAGACTGATCCAAGGAGGAAAGGAGGAAAGTGAGCCACTCAGTGTCTCTGAAAGGATTATCCACCCTTCTGTGCTCCTGGACAGCCCTACCTCCACCACACCCATGGTTTGTGGGTGTTTCCTTCCAAACTGACCATCAGCTCCTTTTCTTGAGCGACAGTTCTTCCTTCCCCCAGTGGCAAAGCACAGCTTGGCTCTACCAAGTCAGTACAAGGTATCCAGAGAGGTATCCTGGCATGCAAATATTACTGAGAGGCATTTAAATTTGCCTGGCATGCCAGCAGGTCTCGCTCAGTTTTACATATGTTCAAAATGTTACAGTTTGTTCTGCTTATATCCCCTAAATCTACAACCTCCAGGCTGCAAATGATGTTCTCTATCATTCCATTGACATTTCTAGCCAATCTGAGTCTTAATACAATTGCTTTGCTGAAAAATGGCCTTTCAGCAGTTCTTAGACATGAGGTACTTCTTTATTAACTAGTGATGCCAAGTGAAATCTTTGGCCATTGTCTGTTCCCTGAATCCAGGGGAGCAGAGGGAGGCTGTGCCTGCCCAGCAGCAATACTGATGTTTCCTGGGGCAGAGTGTGAACATGGGCTGCTTTTCCTTCAGCTTCAGGCTTGCCTTGGCTGCTTGGCTCTGAGCATCTCCCAGTCCCAAAAGGACACAGGGAATTCAGGAGAAGCCTTGTGGACAGAGCAATCCATTTAGAGTAGGACTTGAGGATGTTTGTAGTGTTTATGTTGTTTTGCTTGTCAAAGCTTTGCTTCAATCTCTCTTTCTTTGATGAATGGAGTGACCCCAGGGATGGGGTCTTTGGGATGGGATAAGTTTGTGATCTTTCCCCCATTTATTCAGATTTAAGTGTGGCAGAGCAGGGTGTCCAACCCTAAGAGGGAAAAGCTTTGTCCTACCCTGAACTGTTTGTGGTGCTGGACTTGTTCTGCACAAAGTTGGTGTCTGCATATGGCAAGAAGCAATAAGAAACTTGTCAGCTGCAACTTGGCAAATAATTTATAGCAACTTCATACATGAATTTTCCCCTTTATTTCTTCCTTGTAAATTGCTGAGAAAACCAAGAAAAGACCTCCACTGTATTTTGAAGGTCATTTCTGCATATCATCTGTGGTGTGGAGAAGTTGGAAAAGCTTTCTTGTAATCCATACACAGGGATTTGTTCTGGATGGACTTAAAACTCACAGGGGTTATTTCTGCTCCCTGAGTTCCCTAAGCTGGAATTTTCTCATCAGTAAGAATATTTAGTTCAAAAGTCTGTGATTAGGAATTGAGTAAGAGGATCCTTGCTCAGTGTCAGCAGGCTGAGCGCTGCTGGACACACCATGCTCCAGGACAGCCAAAGCTTCCAACTCACAGTCCTCTTCCCAGGAATATTCGCTCACAGATGCTTGAAATTCTCAGTATCTCTACTGGTTAAAGCACTCATTTGAGTAATTGCTGACAGCAAACACCAGAAGGGTATGAACCCAGGCAACAGCGAATCGGTATTGAGGTGAAGCAGGTGGTGTAAATTTCATTTGCGATGTTTGCACAGCTCCTGGATCAGAAGCAGAAACCTCTGGGGCATCAAGAGAGTTGCATATAGCCTAGCATGTCTTAGTTCTTCCCCAGTGAATTGCCCATGGGTGGGACAGCAAAAGGCATCTTTCTCTGCCACGGATACCTGAGCCCCCCAAACCCATTTTCTCTTGCAGTATGGCATCGCACAAACAGCAGTGCATTTACCCCTCAGAGCAAACAGTGCTGTGCTTTTGGTGCCTCACAACTCTAACTGTGAACTTGAAAGGAAGAAACGACCCCTGCTCTTCACCTGTGACACTTCCTGCCTGACCAGAGGAGGAGGAGGAGGATGATCCCTCGTGGAGACTCACAGCTGTCCTCCTAAAGTCTTACTGCAGCAGGACCAAATGGTGCTCTGTGATCACCATGGGTGGCCTATTCCCTGTGCTAGGGCTCTGCAGCTCAGCTGCAGCCCCACGTTGCCTTCACTTGGTGTTCTGGTGCAAAGCATGGTGAGGAGGCTGCACATGACTGCCCCTGAGGTCTGCCAGTGCTCTGTGACCACCAAAGCTTTGGAGTCTCCACGTTAGCCCATGAAAGCAGCTTCCCTCACCTGGTTTTGGGGAAGAGCCATCCCAGAGCAGCTTCCCTCACCTGGTTTTGGGGAAGAGCCATCCCAGAGCAGGTTCAGAGGGAAGCTGGAGCAGCGCACAACAGGGAGCTCACATCCATGGGGAGGAGGGGGTGGGATGGAGCAGAGGAAGAGCTGTGACATTTTAAAACCCATAGTGCCTACCACTGCAAATGGAACGCTGTATTGTATTATATTACACGTGACTACCATGTAAATAAAGTACAATAAATGTGGTGTTCGTTGGGATTTTGATACAAGTCAAATGCAGTCTGCAGAAATGGTTTTTTTTCCCTGCTGTGTGTACTTATATCACATTCCAGGCACGGGGGCATTTGGAGTTGTGGGAGCTAACAATAACATAAATGGCATTAGATGGGGCATGGTTGCAGTAGGGCTGTTCTGAAATTCCTTTTGCCCCGTGCAGGTGAGACACGAGCACCATCTGAAATCAGTTTACACAGGCAGGAGGAGAGCAGCTCTGGATGTGGTTCATGGGCAGAAGAGATGCCCAGCCAGTGCTTGGTCATGCCTCATTCATGGTGGAGAAACAGCCAGGTTTCAGTGGCTGATCTCTTTCTTTGTTTCCCTGCTGCAGAGGTTGACCAGCAGCCCATGCCCTGCCTGTGTAACCTGGTTATTCCCCACCCCTGACAGCCCTCAGTGGCAGCTACACATGAGCAAACTCAAGAGCTTAAAATTCAAAGCATATTGGGAAAAAAGTTCTTGACCAGCTGGCTCCTCTGTGTCTCTGACAGAGATTGAGGAGCCTGGGGTTTTGGCTAGTAAGAATATTAGGAACCTACTTTGTTCCTTAACTCACTCCCTTATCCATCATTCTCTTTCTACACAGTGTAAATAAAGAAAATAATACATTTTCACGAGGCAGGCCTGCCATGTGCCCTCCAAATCATGATGCATCTCTTGACTGGGTTGTTGGTGGGAGTTCCTCTGGGCTTCAGAAGCTCAGGGCTTCTCTGACAAGTGTTTGCAGCTGGTGTGTGGGTGCAATCTCCCATCAGTGCATGGAGAGTGCTTCCACACTGATTGTCTCGTTGGAGAACAACACCACCCCATGCAGTTTGTCACAGTTTGTCACCTGCAGAGGAGCTCTGTGCAGGGTGCACAGCATGGAGGAGTGTTTACCTGCCTCTGTACCAGAGCAGTCCATGGTGTTTGTCCCTCCAACCATTGCTGTCCTCCACAGTCACCTGGGCAGAGCAGCATTTGTGGGTTCTGGAGAAGAGAAGGTCTGTCCTTCCTGCACAGAACATCTCCACAAATGGTCTGTAGCACCTGGATGAGCCCACATGCCACTGCCCCTTCTCGGGCTGGGGGTTTCTGTTTTCCTTCCTGTTTTCCTTTCCTGCCCAAGGAAAAGTGGTCCTCAGAAAGGTCTTTGAACTTTGCTGGTAATTTGACTGCTGGTAATTTTTCAGACTTCCAAAATAAACCAAAACCTGGTTTGGAAAAGGAAATGTTTCACTGTACAATTGACTTAAAAAAAAAAAAAAAAAAAATAAAAGAAAAAAGAGAAGCCACATGCTCGATATATTTTGAGTACTGTGTTCTGTATTTTTGCAGCTTATATTTTCCAGATGAGCAGTTTAGAAATATGTGATGTGAAATACATACTGTAAGTTTGCTGTAAATGATATTAAAAACACTATTTTCATTCTTGTCCTGTCTCACTGGATCATCTCTTTGGTTCTCCCAGGTTGGCTGGCTGGGCTGGTGCTCTGACTGTTCCAGAAGGTTCTCAGCCTCAGTAAAAGCAGGGTTGAGAGTTCAGGTTGGAGGTTTGCTAGAAATTACAATGGGAGTGAATTCTTTGCATCTGCAGTGCCTTCAGAGTGAAGCAGTGACTGTGGCAGAGAAGGTGAGGCAGGTTTTGGTGAAGGGCAAAATGAATGGGGAAAGGAAAGAGAGAACAAGGGCATCCTAAATTCTTGCATAACAGAGGAACTTGAACACCTGGAAGACACTAAAACAAGGAAGAGATCAGAGAAAACATGATTGGAGCAGGAAAATGCTGGATGTGTCAGTGGTGATGAATATGTCTCACACTCTTTGTGTCAGTTCAGCTGTGGAGGGGGAAAGAAAAAGAGCTTTTAGCTGAAATAGCAACAGCTGAGTGAAGTGCCTGAGCCCTGCCATGCACCCTGAGCCCCTGCAGCTGCAGAAGCTTCTCCATCTCCATCAGTGGGATCAGGCCCAGAGGGTGACACATTCCTGAGGATTCAGTGACACACATTTCCTCCTGTTCCAGCTGCTGTACTGGTCAGAATAAAAGCAATCACTTCTTTGACCCTTTATTTTCAAATGCTTCAAATCTGGTGTATCAAAGTTTTCTCCTGAAGCTTCTACAAAATTATGCTAAATGAGGCAATTGCATTCCAACTGAGTTGAATATTCACTTAGTCCTTGTTTGTTCCATTTTTTATCTTCCCCTGTTCCAGTTCCCTCTTCTGAAAGGCAGTGAGCAAAACAAAGATTATAAGTCAGAAAACAAACAACAAAAAAAAAACAACCCAATTTTGTTGCACAGGAGTTGAATCCAACCACAGTTGCTTTGAATTCACTTTCCAACAACAGGGGCTTTGGAGAATAGTTCAGGAGGAATGAGGGAGGAAGTCTGGGGAAAAAAATGTTTTGTTAAACGTTGACAGCGAAGAATCTTTTTATTTATTTCACTTCATTGCTTTTCCTGGTAGTGTTGAGGTTTGTGCAAGCTCATTTTGAAGACAGCATTCCTGCTTGCTCCTCTGGCCATTCCTGGCAGGTCCTCTGTCCCCCACAGTGGGTGGACACACCAGCACACATCACACCCAGCATTCCAGAGCCTCCTCTAGCCTTTAGCCAGCCTGGACCTTTCCTTTTTGCTGCTGCCTCCAACAGAATCTGGTTAATTGGGTATTTACCGAGCTGAATTCTGTTGTGGGTGCAGACTATTAACCTTTATGTCACCTAGAAGAGATTACACCTGGTAAAGTTAATGTTTTGAGACTGGGAGGTTAACGTGTCACTCAGTGCTCAGCCCTCCCTCAATTAGCAGCAGGGCCCATGTGTGGCTGTGCTGTGAGCCCTGCTTTAATTAGAAAGGACTCACAGTTGGGTCACATCGACAGCATCAGTTTACTGCCCCTTCCAGCCTTCTCTGATCCTTCTCCTCCTTGGGTGAGTTTTGATGTTGTGGTGCCCAGCCCAGGGATGCTGGAACCCCTCCTAAGGCACCCTGAGCTGGGTCTAAGGCAGTGCCTATCACTGGCTGGGGTCTGTGTATAAATCAAAAATGGGACGGGGCTGCTGTGGAACGTGCCTTGAGCTGGTTTATTTTTCAGCATCAGTCTCATTACATGGTTATGACAATGGGAAGATGCTACCAGCTCACATCCCAGGCAGCGGACAAAGAACTTAATGTTACAACTCACTTTATAAGTTTCTGGACCAATCACACAAAGCAAAAGCACATTGACAGTAGTTCCATCCAACCACTATAAGCACAGGTACCTTTGGTTAAAATAATGCTTGCTTATTTCAAATACAATACCTGCTTGTAAGCTTTAAAACACAATGCACAGAGCTCCATTATTAAGCTTCAAACGTCCTAATATCTTGCCAGATAAACTTTTCTGTAGCTTAGAGAGTTGTTCTAGACAAGCGTTAATACACAGACCATTGTTCTATTTGTCCTTGCTTTTCTACTTTTTAAATAATTTTTTGCTAACCTATCTCATGGCTGCTGCTTAGCTCTAATCACAGTTCTGCTGCCTCTGAGGCCTGCCTTTTGCAGCTTTCCCAAAACCCTCTGATTTTGTGGATTCCCCCAGTGCCTGGTGATGAAGCCTGGGGAGCTCCAAGTGGAGAAGGTTGTGGTGTTCCAGGCAGAAGCTCTTAGCCCTGCACCAGCTTTGCTCAGCTCCTGAAGCATCCTTTAGATGATCTGTGCACTCCTGAGCTGGCTGAGTGCTCTGGAGGGTTTGGGAGAACCTGGTTTGGTTTTGTGTTTTGGGCCCAGGCTGTGTATGACCGCAGAGAACATTCTGGTGCTCTGAAATGGGGAATGCTGGAAGAATAAAACACAACATTAGAATTGTGACTCAACCACAAACCCTCTTTGAAGAGCCTTTCTCAGCCAGACGAGAGGGACAGATCCCATGTTCATGGCAGGGCAAAGTTGGGTGTTTATCTAATTTCTGTTTTCCTGTCACTCCTGTGACAAATGTCCTTCCACACAAATGCCTTTGGCTCTGCAGGCAAAATGCAAAACCCAACTGCTACATACAGCCAGTCAGAATATTCCCTGTGAGGGGGAAAAAAATGTAATTTCCTCCAAATTATGAGTTTTTGTGGGAATATCTCCGTTTCAGTGCTATTTCATTCAAACAAAAGCTGATGAGCTCGCAGTATCTTGTTGAAATTGGAGCATTTAGAGTTTTCTTTGGGAAACTGTAGCTTGAATTTTTTTTCGGCATATAAAATAAATTGGAGTATTTGGGCTTTTATCAAAATGAAATGTTTTGATTGCCTTCAGGCAATATTTTCTGCTTAACATTACACTTCTGTGGAAAGTCTGAAATTCAGTGTTTCGTTCTATTTTGAGACACAAGTGCACATAAACCTTCTGGAACTTTTCACAGATGCCTTTTTCCAATCCAGACCCCACCAGAAAAATACTTTGAGAGCCTGGTGGTCGCTTGGGACATGGGAGCAGGTACAGCTGCTGTGAGGGAATGCAGGAGCACACAGCCACCATGCTCTGCCCAGGCAGAATGAGGATGAATCCTCCTTCTAAGCAATTAAAGGTTTATCCATTGCTCAGCTCCCTTTTCCCATTGATCCAGCCTTTGAGAGAATAACTATTTAAAAATCAAAGCTAATGGTGCATTTATTTTTTTTTTCCCTGTTAGCTTGAGGCCAGCGTTGGTTTTAAAATTGGCTTTGTGTCTGCTCTTTTGTAAATTTGCATCTTCCCTCCCTGGCAGGTGAAGGTGCTTGGGCAGGGCTCATCCTCACACTGGGAGCTCCACATTCAGGGGATGAACCTGCAGAACCCCAGCCTGTATATTTTTGGAATGCAGAGCTAACAGTGGGAAACTCCTCTGCTCTTCTGCAGAGCCTTTCCCCCACCTCTCAGGCTGTTCAGTCCATTAGTCACCTCACTGGCCTGAAATAAAGGAATTTGAGGTTTTCATTAAAGGTCTTGAGCCTGGGAAGCTGATGCTCAGCAGAGGGCCCATTTTCACCTCACCTTTAGGAGATGGCCAGAAAAAATGAAAATGGTCTCATTATACAGCAGGTTAGGAAAATTTCTGCTGAGAGACAGGAGAGCAAAGGGGATGGAGATTTTTATCTTATTCTCAGCTGGGCTCAGGATGGCAGTGAGGAGTGAATGTGCCCCAAAGGCTGCAGAGCAAAGTGAACAGGGGCTGTTGCCAGCAGATGAGTGCAGAAAGCCAGCAAGCAGAAATCTAAGTCTAAGAAATGCTTGGGATGGATGGATGGGAAAATCCTCCTGATTTTCTGTCTTACAGATGGTTTCTGGATTTAAAATTGCCTCTCCAACCCTCCCTTCATGTGCAGGAGGAAAGGGACTGCTGAGGCAATAATATGAATGACATGATGATGGTTTTGTGGCAACCCTTAGAGCACGCTGGAGCTACCCTTCCCCTTGGATTAATTAGGAATGCTTTCACCTGAAATCCTGGAGACCTTCTCCTGCAAGCCTTGGGTGTGTACAGAGCATCTTCTCCATTCAGGACATGTACAAATTCCCCACTGAAATCAGCACTCATCCAGTGCTAACACCCACACAACTTCCAAATGTGTCTGGAAAGGAGCAGAGCAGCTTGAGAGACATCTGCATGAAGCCAGAACATAACCCAGCCTTTGTTGAAATGACACAGAGCTGTTTGACTTATTTTATTTTATTTTTTTCCAATATGTGGAAACATGCTACTGGACTATAAATGCCTCTGGAAGTACAGAAGAGGGTGCTGAGCTGCAAACCAAAACCTGCTCAGCACAAGAACACTCTTTGTAGCTAAAGATAAGGTTTTAGGGGGCTCTCTTTGCCTTTGTATCACTCCTAATCTGTTTCACTGCGGGTCATAAAGCCTGGTGTGCTGAGTTTCTCAAGTGCCATTAGTTTATGGGCTTGTTAACAGAAAGGATTTTGTTGGTCTTTCATGGTCTGAATCTCATTGAACCGCAGATCCCTTGGTGTAATTTTGATGACAGAGGAGAATCAGGTTAATAACATTTAGGATCACCTTTCAGAAAGTATTATTTGAGCTGGTTCCCTCCTTTCCCTGCTCTCTTGCTGCCATTGCTGGTGTTTGCTACCTGGTACCTCTGGAGCTGTGATTATGTGGTCACAGCTTGGGTTAAAGCTTTAGAAACATGCAGGGCAGCCACATTTGGGGGCTGCATGCAGGAGAAGGTGAAGGAGTCTGCAAAAAGCATGTTGTTTGTTTGTTTGGTTTGGTTGTTTGTTTGTTTTTACATGTGTATCTCTATACAAAGCTGCAGATGGGAATGCCAGGGTGTTTAAAACCAGGGGACAAAAACCAAGTTAGACTTTTTAAAGCATTGTTAGAGCACAGCAGGCCCAGTGATGGCAGAGATGTGAGGCAATAAAAGGGTGAATCAGTTAATTAGGATGTTTGGTTAATATACTGCTGCAGTCACAACTCCTCTGCTGGCAGTGCTGCCTGCCAGTGTGAGCAGAGGAATTGTGAGACCTGAAGAGGACAAGTGTGATGTGGGGGCTGGAAATAGAACTGTGTGTTTCAGCAAGGGCAGGGAAAAATACCCAGAGCAAAGTCTTCAACAAAGAACTTCCAGAAGTTTGTAAGTAGCTCTTGATCCACATCATACATTCTGTCTTGGACTTCTCATAATGCTGCTGCTGCTGAAGGAGCCTTTTGATGGTTAAAACTCAGAGACAGCCTGGCCTGCCATCCTGCACCTTTTAGTTCTTCTCCAGCTTTCTAGTTAAGTGCAAACAAGTGCAATGCACCAGGAAGAAAAGTTTTGGGTTATTTCTGGGGAAAGCAGACTTAGAACCTACTGCCTGCTTTCATTCATCTCCTTTCTCATAGGAGAGAGCAGAGACCTTGCTGATTTCTGTAAGACATTTCTCTAAAAAGGCAACAACCTTTGCAGCAGCCTGTGTTTTGATGGGACATTCTTAAGATCTAATGCACAGACACCCGAGACCTTTCCTTCTTTAGAGAGGTGAAAATGAGGTTTTTGCCTTCTGGAAGCTCTGTATAACTAAACAACCTATTGACTTGCCTGCTCCAAGGTGTCTGCTTTCTCAGGATGTATTAAACATGACAGACACTCCTCTAGTACCAGGCAGTGCAGCATTAACCATGTCTGTGCTCTTCCCAATGACCAAACTGACATGAGGGAGCAGAGGGACACTTGTAGCTACACACACTACATAAATAGGTCAAAAATAAATGCTTTAGAGAGCAGAGTAAATGACTTTGCTCTCATCCACGCTGCCTCACACACCACCATCTCATCAATATCTTCCTCTCTATGACAACCCTGAGAAAAACAAGGCAATTGAGGAGTGAAAGAGGTTATTTAAACAAGAATGCCGAGTGCCTTGCTGAAGTAACTCTTGTTCATTATTGATCTGCTGGGATGTTTTTGGATGCACTTTGTAGGGCAACAGGTTAAAAAAATAAAAAATAAAGAAAAAAAAAAATGAAACATAGAAACAAAAGGCCACACTGAAATCCTGAGCAGCTGAGCTGAGGATGCACAGAGCTGCTTGTCACCATGGAGGAGCTGCCTCAGGTGTGGGACAGGCGTGGAAGGGTGTAGCCAGAACGCAGAAAAATGTCTTTTAGACTTGGTACAGTGTAGATTTTATTCCATCTTTAACAACTGGCTGTGAAGGAGCTGTGCTTTTAAGAGCTGCTCTCTCATCAGACTGGCTTTGTCAGACAGGTCTCCATCCCACTGTGCAGGACCAAAGAAGTTCCTCTTCAGCTTAATCAGCTTTTCCTATTTTTTATTTAATGGGCTGTGTTTCAAATGCTGCAACAAGTCCAGACAGGTGGCCATTTCATAGTTACAGTAAATAATTTACATGACAAATTCAGACCTGTCCCTTGGTCCTGTATTATTCATGAAAGAACAGGCTTGTTTTTTATGACAGTGTTGCTTATTCAAACACAGACTGTGATGTATCTCAGTCCTCGAGTTAATTTCTCTGGCACCTGGCTGTTTGCCAGCCTTTTGTTGCTATTTTCTGGTTTGCAAAATGTATTACCTAGATTGTATTTCTACAATTCGCTCTCTGAGGGACCAAAACTTTTATACACCACAAAGATTTCTTTGTAGTGAAACTCAAATGCATATTTCTGAGCATTTTCCTTTGTACAATTGGTCTTGCACACAAAAGTATCATTTGTATGAAGATTCGTGGCAAAGGGCAGGAATATCCCCAAGGAAAACACTCGAGCACCATTTATATAAATCCTCACAAACACTTCACTGCTGTTTGCTCATTTTGGCTTGTGCAGATCTCACCCATGGGGTTTGGAGATGTGAGGGTTGGGCTCCCTGGTGACCTCTGTCATCTCTGAGCATCTCTAATCCCGTTCATTTTGTGGGAGGTGGGGAGGACACTGCTGCATATCCCAGCTGCTCACTGAATTTCTGAGGTGTTGATCTTTTTGGGCTGTGGCTGGAGCACAGGAGTCACCTCTCAGTCCTTCACACACTTCCACTGAGCCTTGTTTCCCCACACCTTCACTCTTCACCCATAAAATGGGGAAATAACAATTCCTTTCTTCCGATACCCCTTGTCCTGTCAGCTCACCCTGCAAATGCTACAAGACACAGATCCAGGGTCATCTTTGCACCCATTTGTACAAATGAACCCTCATCCCAACAATGACAAATAAACATTCAATATCTGTGTGACACCAGGCAATGTGAGAGCACTGAAACACAAACCCAGCCTTTTGTATTAATTTATACACTGCAGAAATGTCTTATACAGGGGGATAATTGACCCTGGTTGCTCATACCCAGCTGATTTGCTGCCTCCGTGCTTGATTGAGTAATTGATGGTGCTCTCTGTTTGCATTCATCCCCTGAAATAAAGTGTGTATAGAAATAAATTATATCTGCTCCATCCCCTGAAAATAAGCACATTGTAAATTAGTGAGAAATTAAAGATAACATTATCTATTTCTTCTTCTGGGAATGTGTGGTCACAGCCTTGAAAAAGTTAAAATTCGAGTGAGAAAACTGCCCAAGCATGTTATTAATGCTCTCTATGTCTTGAGAAAAGCATTGATTAATTTGCTACCAAGATCCCTTTGGATGAAAAGGGTCATGGGTTATTTACAAACAAGTGTTATTTCTCCAGCTGTCATTATTCAAAATTGTGATGGAGGAAGATCTTTATTTTCCTTACATTTCTTTCTGTGTTTGAGAAAGCTCCAATTTGTTGGATCTCTGCTTTTGATACAGAATTCCTTTAAAAGCCAGAGGATTCACCAAGCCCTCTCAGGGGGTGATGAGACTGCTGATCTAATTAGGAAAGGATTGGAGCATTGCAGTCTCCTCAGACGACTTCAGTAGAAATTGTGGGAGCAGAGATGCTTTTGAAATTCAGTCTGTGCATCCTTTATGTGTCTCTGGTCCACAGACCTCCAAGGAAGCCCCAGGACACCACAGAAAGTGGCAGCATCAGCACAGGATTAGCAGAATTTATGGTTTCTGAAGATAGTTTCAGCTTTCACATGAGACCAAAGCAAGTGCTTTGATCATTTAACATCATGAGCCATCCTCTGCCATTTCTGACAAATGCCAGGTGCTAATTTTGCCTTAAAATGCCCTCCAGTGGAATCTGAATATTTTATCTCTGTGTACACATTCTTCTTTATACTTTTAGGCAGTGAAGCTACTTTGGTTACATTGATGGCATTTTTTTTTCTTTTTCCCCATGGAGCTGCTCCCCAAGAGTGACCCCAAGAAGAAATTTGGGATTGTAATGTTTGGGTTCTTGAAGGAAACCTGATTTTCTGAGAACCTCAGCTGCAAGAGTCAGGGCATCCTATACATTTAGATATATTGCATATCAGGGGAGCTGAGCTCAGCAGCACTCTCCTTTTGGGCTGTGAGGGATGGGAAGGATAAAATGGATCATTCAAGTCAAGACTGAAGAGTATCAGTAGGGACTTGCTGAATCAGGTCTGGAGCAAAACTAAGGTGTGTTGATAGAGGCTTTTTGGGAGTCTTGGAGTAAAATGAATGCAGCAAATAATTTTGCTTTGAAGTAGGGATTGACCAGTGTAGAAGCGTCAGGGGGTAGCACGGTGGGGACAGACGGAGACCACAGATCTCTGCAGCCAGGTCATGGAATTTGGGGTTTATTGCAGAGGGCCTGGGTGCAGGGCCCTGCTGGGATTTGGGGTTCATTGCACAGGGCCTGGGTGCAGGGCCCTGCTGGGATTTGGGGTTCATTGCAAAGGGCCTGGGTGCAGGGCCCTGCTGGGATTTGGGGTTCATTGCAAAGGGCCTGGGTGCAGGGCCCTGCTGGGAGCTGCAGCCACAGCTCGGAGCAGGCCCGAGAGAAGAGAGGGGGAGAGAGGATGAGAGAGTAAGAGAGTAAAAGGGGAAGAGAGTAAAAGCCTAAGAGAGTGAAGTTCCCATTACAATACAAAAAATCATCTTCTGTGTTGAATATTCTGATTCTCACTAACCAATCTAGTACAAGATACAAATCCTACAGCATTCACATAGAGCCTATAAGAATCACTACATAACCATACTGTGTTACATTTTAAACCCTAAAAACTCCTCTTTGGATCCCTTTTGCCAAGCTGTAGGGTCTGCTCTGACCCTTGGAGCTGCCTGCAAGCAGAGGGTGTTGTTCCATCAAAAGGGGATCACCTTCAGCTGGCCACACCATTGTTTTCCAGTTGTTCAGTAACTGAGGTATCTCCAAGCTTGCTTTCATTTCAATCTCACTTATAGTTTCCATATTCTCAAAATCTTTTACCAGGCACTCATATTTATTAGGCTTTCCTGTTTCATCTTCTCCAACAGACCAGAGTTCCTGCAGTGCTCCAGGAGTGGAGGAGAGAGGCACCCCAGGCCCTCCCAGAGCTGAGAGAGGATGAGGGCAGGGACAGCCAGAGGTGCCTGTGAGGAGCCAAGTACCTCTGCAAGCTGTGCCAGGGGGTGAATTTACACAGAACTTCATAAATTCCAGCCTGTGTCATCTCTCCCTTCATCCACAGCATCCAAGCAGCAAGATCAGCAGGAAGGTGTGTTTGCCCAGGGCCAAATCCAGCTCTGCTGTCATCACCGGCACTGAGGACTGCCTGCTGAATTCATACCCAACTGTTTATCCACAAAAGCAATGCTCCTGTGGATTCAGCACAGGAAATGACAACCCAGCCCTGTACTCAGGCATCTTGTGCTTTCTGCTGCTGCTCTGCTAACCAGATTAGGTTCCCCTGCTGCCTTATTCATTTTGCACTCATTAAATCTAAATTTAGAAACGAAGGCAACTCTTCTCCCCTCTGGGAAAGGTAGTAGGGAGAGTCCTTGTTGCAACAAGCCGTGAGGAGGAAAAAATAGCATCTAGATTCTCTCTCCTGTGAGATGGAAATGGAAGTGTTTCTGCTGAGGCAGAGAAAAAAACCTTGTGTCCACTTCCCTTCTGCACAGAGCACTTGTTGGGCCCTGGATCTAAAGAGATTTGTGCCAATGGTTGCAAGCATGCAGCAAAAGGTTTATTTGACCCAAATCACAGGCATGTAGCAGTGGCAGGAGATGTTATTTGCTCTGGCCAGATCTAGAGAAGTTTGGAGTTTGGGCTTATCTCCAGCACTAGCCTGGCAGATGGGCAGCAGCTCGCAGATTTCAGCTAAAGAGGCAAATGCAAAGATATTTCTTCCTCTCACTGACCTTTAATAATCAATGATGTCAGCATTTTATGAAAAAAAAAAGTAATTGTGGTGTAAAATTTGCCTTCAGATTCTCAGAAGCAAGAAGTGGTGTGCAAGAGGGCTGAGCTCTCCCCGTGCCCATCCCAGCTGGGCACTCCTCCAGCTGTGCCTTTGCTCACAGCACAGCTGGAGTCAGGGGGAAGACTCAGGTCCTCAAATGCCATCACAACAGCAGGGAACCTCTGAAGGAGGTCAGAAACCTGTGTGAATAGGTAAATGTGAGAAGCAGTGTAACTGAATAATGAATGTGGGGAGAAACAATCTGGGCCAGCACTGCACATGCTGAGTTGGATTCAGTTCTGACACTTCTCCAACATCATCAGCTCAATGGTTAGTGGCAGCCAAAAAAAGCTTGTGAAATACCAGGGATTCCATGGAAAATGAGAGAGTTGTTTTGCCTGCATGTAAAATCTTGGGATACCCCCATTCTGGGGGTGGGATGGACTCCAGGTTTTTAGCTGTGCCTTGCAGATGTGGACAGCTGCTGAGTGCTGCTTCCACATGGAAAACTGAGAAAAGGATGGGTTAACTCTGGCTGTGGGAAGGAGGGCAGCCAAGCCTGAGGTAGTAGCACAGCTCACAGCACTCACAGGGGCTCTGACCAGCAGCCATGGGCTGTCAGTAGCTGTTAAACACAGAAGGTGGAAGAAGATTGTCAAAAGACAAGATTGCCAGAAGACAAGCTCTGTCTCTGCATCTGCAGAGATCCCTGCTGGGTGTTGGGGAGCACTGCTCCCCTCCCAAAGGTACAGACTGAGCTCCAGACCCTCTGCCCCTGCTGGGGCTGTGTGATGCAGTTGTGCCCTGCAGGATTGCAGGCAACGTCTTTCAGGAGCAAAAATGATGTGTTTGACCATCATGTAGGAAAAAAAAAAAACAGTGAGAAGGACTGTCAGCTCTAGATTAATGAAGTGTTCCCCTGTGAAAGGATCTGTGCACAGCTTTCTGCAAGGGACCCTGGCAATGCCAAGAATGAGGCATGGGATCAGCACCTCTTCCAGAGCTGAGAAATACAAGCCCAGCACACAGACAGTCAGCTTCACTGAAAACTGCCAAGGAAAGCTGCACTTCCCACAGCTTGTTAGGCAGCAAAAGTTAGAGGAAAGAATATTGCAGGGTGAAGAGTGTTCTTAAGGTTTTAATAATTCCCAGTTTGTTTCATGGCTGTGGTGAGGAGGCTTGTGCAGACCATCTTGTTGAAGTTATTGCAGCTCAGCCTGAAGGTGCAGGTTTTGGCTGGAGTGTAACAGCAGATTTAAAGCAAAGGCAGCAGCTGGGACCCCTGAGCCTTGTGCTTGTCCTCCCTGGAGGGCTGTGTCTCTGCAGGCAGGGACAGCAGCTCCATGTGTCTCATCTCCCTGCACACAATGGTGTTTGCCACGTGCTGGTCACAGCTCCAGCTCACCCTCAGTGAGGCAGAAAATTTCCATGGCTCAAAACAGGATGGGAATCCCTGGCTTTGCTCTTGATGGAGAAGCAGCAGCTTCCACCCATCTGGCTTAGATCTCCTGCCTGCAGCCTCTCAGCAGCCTGAAATTTCCTCTCTGTGCCATGAATTTCCTCCCCTTGGTTCATTTACACTTGGTTGGCACTGGGCTGCACGATGGGCTGAGAGTGCCAGTGCAATTCCTTTAGGGAAAAAAAAAAATCTGCTCTGACTTTCAGGAAGAGATAGTGATTTTATTTCTAGAAAATAGAGCTATAAATTCGGCTGATGCCAAACAAACACTATGCAATGTCTGTATTAAGGTGGGGTGGGGGAGTTCTGTCAGAAAAGGATGATATTTGTCACTCACCTGTCTGAGTGCTGAAAATGCTCTTGTCTTTATGTACTGGCTGCTTGATTTTCACCCTGCCTGCATCCTGGCCTCGCTTTTTGCTCAGATGAATTCTGATCTTAAGACTGCAAAGCTCAGTAGAAAAACATTTCCTTTTCAGCTCAGCACATAAGTTTGTAGCAAGGAAGAGCTGTGGGCAAAATTGCCAAACAGGCAAATAAAGGAAGGTGCTTGGGGTGGTTTGTGGCCTCAATAAAGCATGTATGGCAAAAAAGAGAAAGATTAAAAATCACATTTTTAACTGTCCATCTACCTGACAGACACCTGGATGGGGGCATTAGAGACCTGATGGATAAAATAGGCAAGGCAGGAGTAGCAGGCTGCTAAATTACATAAAGCACAGACACAAATTGCAAGCACAGAAATAAAAAGGAAGGACAGCTCAAAAATTGTAGCTGAAATATCCATTTCTGGACCAGTAGTTGTGGTGCTAGGAAACAGATCTATCATTTGGGTCTGAAGGAGATGAACTATTTATTTAGCTTGAAGATTGCCCCCAGCAATTGTGAATCGAAGGTTATCTAATGTCTTTGCCATGGGCACTAAGTGTCTGGACAGTTAGCATATGCAAGGGAATTACTCACAGATAAGCATCCAGTAATTTATACAGAGCATTCCAGATAGAAACCTCTCCTGTATCAATTCCTGCCTGCTCTGTAAACTGCTCCCATTTATCAAGCTGGATAAATTCGCAGGCGGGCTGTGAGGGGTTGCTGAGACCTAATGCTCACTGAGGTCCCTTTGACATGATTGGAGTAAATCTTTCTCTCCTTTTCTTTGGTTATGACCAGTCTATAATCTTCCTGGCTAAACACCTTTCCCATGAATGAAGAATAATACTGAGAAGTAGGGGGAAAAATAATATGTAGAGAGAATGCATTTCATCTCACTTTGGACGTAATGAGGCAGTTTAGTGTGACATGTCATTTTAAACCAGGCTTTTCTTTTTTATAGATTCCATATCCCTGAAGAAGTGACTGACAGATCAGTGCACAACATATTTTTCTCAAGGGAAGAAAAAAAAATTGAGGCTGACACAAAGGGGAGTCAGCAGAGTCGTGATGATCTTCAGGAAGACAAAGGGATGAGTCTTTCTCCATCAGGTAAATAACACAGACCTGAGGTTATGCAAATTAAGCTAAAAGCTTCAAAAGCAGAGTTTGTTGGATCAGGATGGGGCTGTGGCATTTCTGTCCTTTAGCTGTCACCTCTAAGAAGTTCCCTGACCAGCTCTGCCATGGAGGCAGCCCCAGAAATGAGCCCTGAGCAGTAAAATCACAAATCCACAGGATGGGTAAGGCTGGAAGAGACTTGGAGATCACCTGGTCCAACCTCCCTGCTCGAGCAGGATCCCTGAGAGCACTTTACTCAGGATTGTGTCCACACAGCTTTTGAGTATCACCAAGGAAGGAGACTCCAGGCTCCATTTGCCCTTTCCTTGGGCTTTGCTGGCCACTTGCTGCTGTTTGCCAGAAAATTCCTACTCCGTGCCCCGTGTTCCCTGTGCCACGGGAACATCAGCTGAGGGAGCATTTGAGGTTTTCTTTGGCTGGGAAGATCTACTGAGGCCTGGATGGATCCCAGCAGCTGCATTTTGTGTTGGCTGCCAGCAGCTCACTCCAGGCTACCCAAAAAGAATGCACAGCTGTTTACTCCAGCCAGACAGATGCTTCCCTCCCTTCGAGTGTGAGTGAGGACTGTGGAGCACATCACACACAAGACACACCTTTGTTATACAAGAAAGGAGCTATCACCGTGACCCCCAGATGTGAGAGATGTTGCCACATACTTGGACAGAGTCCATACACAGCTCTTAAAAAATAAGGAAAAAAAAAAAGAGGTGTATAATGAGTCCTGGCACGCGTGTACTCAAGGCCATCTGTTAATGTGATCCTGTGCCAATTTGTGGAGCTAGGAACCAGTCCCTGCAGGTGATGGATGCCAAGAAGAGATGGGCTTAGAAAAGGCACTTGCAGGATGTGCTAATGGCCAGTGTTTATCAGAAAAATCTTGCTAGCAGTGATTGCCATCAAAGGAGACAGTGCTGCTCTTTGGTGTCCAGGAGCACAGCAGCCCATACAGATGGAGCGCTCCTGCCATGTCCTGATGTCTCTGCCCCTGCTGTGAAAACAGGAAAGTTTTAACCTTTGTATACACAGCAAAAAGTGGACTTTTAACCAACCTGCTCTATAAGTTGTTTCAGTATTTATCCCTCTGCTGCATGACTAGGTGCACGGGGGGAGGCTGGAGAGGAATTGATGTGTGTGTGAGCATCCTGAGGAGCAGGAACACAGATTACAGGATGCATAAAGAGCCATTTCCCCTGTGGCAAGCACAAAACTTACCCTGGCCTGTTCATCAGCCATGCCTGGAGCCTCACTTGCAGGACACCCTGAGAGCAGGAGCCTTTCCTTCCTCTGCTAATTTCCAAATGTCTGGACCTCACCTCAGGGGACAGCCAAATACGGAGGAATGAGCCAAGGTTACAGCCACCAGACACCTTTTAAAAAACAGTGGATTGTTGATAAAAAGGGCCCTAAGCAAATCAGATTTATTTTCTAATCAGCACCTGGTAATGTCATCATCATACATTTGCATAAGCAGGATGTTTTATGCATTGTTTTCCTTTGAGCAGGTACCTTCTCATTTGTGTGCGTTTGCTGATGTGCTCTCTTAACCTGCCACAGGCTTCCCCAAAGCTACTGTCTGTGAACGCTGCTCAGATAATAATTAGGAATATTCACCCTCTCTACATCCTTTTTCCAACAAAGACTTGAAAAACACAACATGATTTTTTTTATTATTATTTTATTTTTTCAGCTTTCTCTCTCTTTGTCCTTGTTCAGGAGGTGGCTGCATGGAGGGCAGATTCCTTTTATCAAAAGACAAGGAGTCATCTTCTCCTTAGGAAATGTTTATGTGCCTTCCACAGCACCAAATTGAGAAAACAGATTACCTCTCAGAAAGCCATCTGTTTCAGCACCATGTGAGCTCTCAGGTTGGTTCTTGCCTTTTATGAGACGTGTGAATCCTCCTGTGATTTCTCCCTCTCACCTGTCTGCCTGTTACAGAAATTGTGCTGAAGGCTCAGAGCACCCATTCAGACACGTCAGCGCCTGATTTCCAAATGTTGTTTTAGGGCTGCATTGTAAAAATGCCAAACCCCACCCAAAAGAACCCTTCCTATTGTGCTTTAATATGGATGAGCACAGACTAACAGGAACTGGATGAAAAAGTGAGAAGAGGTGGAATTTAGGTGGGTTTTATTATTACTTTAGAGCAAATCAACCTTTCCCCACCCCTAAACAACAAATTATGAGAAAAAAAATCATTTCCATAAGCAAAACTGTGGCTTCCCAATGAAAAATGGAAATCTTGAGAGGATGGCTGATGCATTGTGTGGAAGGAGATGTTTACTGAGAACACAAAGGATTTTCCAGAGAAGGGCTTCAGCCTGACACAGCTGCCATGTGCTGCTTGTGGACCCATCACTAGCTGCAGACAAGCATTTTTCTTGGTGTATAGTGTTGGGAAATGTGAGGATTTTCCAAACTTTAGAGTGGTTCTTCTTACAGTCCTCTTTGACTCTTGAAAAGTTCATCTATTCTAATTATGCTTTCTTCCATTTGCTCATCCTCCTCTACTCATGTCAGAGCCACTTAGTCTCTCCTTAAAATCCAAGTGGGCATAAGATGGACTAATTCCAGAAAAGCACTCATTGCATACCAAAAATACCCAATAAAAAGCTCTCCAAGATTTAACACAGTACCTTTTCTGCATAAAAATAGGGAGTGTATAAGGATTGTATGCTGGACAGAGAGTTGTCACAAAGCACAAATAGAAATTACTATTAATTTAAACATGTTTATCTTTGGAGTCATTAGTTGATGCAAGGGATATGGTAATGGGGTACAAAACGTTTCCCCTCTGGGTTGTGGGTTATACTGTGATACAGAGAATTAGTGGCTAAAGTAATTAACAGCCACTGTCTGTTTGGTAGCAAAAGTGAAATCAAGTGAAGTTTGTCCATCCCACTCCAAACAGATCAGTGCCTCCATTGCCAGGGCCACCAGCACATAATGGACACCTCCTCCTGAGGAGATATGGCACATCTGCAGCAATTTCCTCTGTAGAAAAGTTGTTTAATTGGTAAATTTTCATCCTGGGACATAATTGGGTCACTTTTCATTGCACAAGAGGCTCAGAGTAATGCTCTGTAGTGCTGTGAGGATGACTGTGGATGGGGGAGATATTGGAGAGGTTTGTGATCTGGATTGGTCTGTCCTCCCAGCAGAGATGCACATTGTTCCTACCTGTGGGGCTGTTGAAGATTGCAATGCAAGATATTTTCAATTACCATTTGTATGGCAGATTACCTTTGTCAAGTGGGCAGTTTGCTTTATCTCTCTCTTTGAGTGACCACATTCACACCTCGCTGGGGAGGGGACATCTGCTGATAACAGACTATTGAATGTCACTGCATGACTGATAAAAACTATAACATCCCATTGTGAGATGCTCCGCCCAGAGGGAGGAGCATTCCTACCCGGATATAATCCAGAGGTGTTTGAGACACCAGCACGGCTTTCTCCACGGGATTCCCCAGAGGAACAGCAGCTGTCTCTTCTTCCACTGGATCTTCAGAGGAAGAATACATCCTTCTCTACAGGACCCCCTTGCTCCAACAGAACCACCCCTGACACTGCAGGAGGACTGCAGCCACATTTCCAATGGGACTGCCACCAACACCCTGACCCACAGGGTGTCAGGTTGGGTTCTGACTCTGACAGTGTTGTTCTAGTGTACTCCATTGTTAATTTAATACTTTTTTTTTCTCTATTAAAAAACTGTTATTTCCTGCTCCCATATTTTTGCCTGAGAGCCCCTTAATTTAAAATTTATAGCAATTGGGAGGGGTGGGGAGGGTTTACATTCTCCATTTCAGGGGAGGCTCCTGCCTTCCTTAGCAGACTCCTGTCTTTCCAAACCAAGACAGGTGCACCACCCTGGGCAAGCCCCATCATCACTCTGGGGCTGTTTCCCTTTGTGGCCTTGCTCTTCTCACATCACAATGGCACTTTTTGCACTCCCAACACGAGGACTTTGCAGTTCACCTCCTTCCTGCCCGATCCAGCAGTGACCACCTAACGGAGCCGTTATTTTCATCCCTAATTGAACGGTTCCTTCCTCTCCCTCCCTCATTTTTCCTTTCCCCCTAAAAAGAAATGTCAGTAAAATCAGCTCTTTAAAAAAGACAAATAGACGAGCTGCAGCATCCAGAGCAGAAGTGCCAGCACTGCTATTTTCAGCAGGGTCTCCCAGGGCTCAGAGCCACAGAAGGCAGGAGTTGCTGGGAGGTGACCCAGCAAATCCCAGGGGTGGGCAGAGGCTGCTGGAGCTTTGGCAGGTGTCAGACAGCAGCATTTTACCTGCTTCAGAGAAAGGATCCACGGCACCTCTGCGGCCAGGGGAGATGCCAGCACTTCGATTAAGCCATGCTGGGTGGTGCCCACATGATTATCTGTTCCACAGGCAGGGAAGTTGAGATGCAGGGAGATTAATTGACTTGCTCAGATGAGGTGAGGTGAGAGAGAAACCCCAGAAGTGTAATTGTCTGTGCTAAGTCTAATTGCCAGCACATACATTTCTGTCTGGGAGATGCATCCCCAGAACAAAGCACAAAGCCATGACTGAGGGTACCAGTGAGGCAGGAAAAGAGGCTCCTCTTTCTGTATCATGCCATAAGTTCAGGGACTGCCTGGTATCCTGAGCTCTGTTTAAAGTATGGAATTAGCAAAAAACAGATTGATTTATTTATTCATTATAACTAAACCCCATGGAAACCATTCTCCCTCCCCCCACTTCCCTCTTTCCTTTCACTGTTTTCATACTGCGTATTGTCCCTGTTACCTTTCCACTGATTTTTACAGTTCCTGCTTTTCAGTCATCATTTTTTAACTTAAAAGAAAGTGAGCCATCAGTGGAGCAAGCAGCCCTCACCCCATCCTGAGCCTGTGCTCTCCAGGCTGGATGCATTCCCTCTTCCCCTCTGGAGCAGCTTCTGAGCCACATCAGAGTTAATCTTTTGACTCGAGTGTTTTGCCTCCTCCCAGGTAAAAGAGAGCAGATATTGTTCCAGTGGCAGCATCCCACTGAGCCAAAAGCAGCGTGAAAAACCCGCTGGCCTTGTGCAGACAGCACAGCAGATTCCAGGTGTCCTTTAGGGAGAGACCCTGAGCCCCCCAGCACTGCCCCTGCCCCCAGCCCTGTGTGCAGGGCAGGGCTCAGAGCTGCTCTGGCAGGATGAGCGGCTTCTGTCACCATTATTCAACAAATTACAGCACTCCTGAGCATCAAACACGCCTGGGAAGCCATGGAGTATCCATGTTTACACCTCCACTTAGGGAAAGTTCTGTTCTTCACTGCTCAGTTGAGGGAGGAAGAAAGGAGAGAGAGGTTTTCTCTTCCCATGCAGCAGCAGGTCATGGAAGAGGCAGAATTGAGCAGGAATGCCCTGTCTGTGGCTATCAGAAGTGATGGAGGGCAGCCCCTCAGTGTCCCAGGGGAGAGCTGGAGTCACTGGGGGGTTCACAGAGGTTTGTCCTCATCTCAGAACCTGAGTTTTGCTGTGCAAAATGGATTTGGCAGGAGCTCAGTTGCTGCAGGGGCTGTGGCAGTCCAGGAGTGCTGGTTCTCATTGTACAGTGTTACAATGAATGAATGAATAAATCGATAGCAATTAAGGCAGATAGTTTATTGATTGACATCCCAAGGCAAACACTACATTTATTGCTAGGAGTAAAACACATTCTACCATATACCCCAATAACCACAGAGCCATAATTTGATACTATTAATGTATGACACAGTAAATCATGGCCCTGTGTCCTGCTCCATCCAGCTCCATCCCAGCTGATACAAATATACAATATAAAACCTCTCAGAAGATGTTTGTTTATCTGAACACAGCAGTTGAAACTCTGTGTGACGCTCCCCAGGGAATTTCCAAGAGGTTGAAACATTTAATTAGATCTTTGATTATGATTTTTTCGGTACAAAACTTTGCAGAGGGACTTCCTTTTCACCCTCATCGGCAATTCTCCCTTCCACCTCTGCCAGCTTTCTTTCTTTCTTTCTTTCTTTCTTTCTTTCTTTCTTTCTTTCTTTCTTTCTTTCTTTCTTTCTTTCTTTCTTTCTTTCTTTCTTTCTTTCTTTCTTTCTTTCTTTCTTTCTTTCTTTCTTTCTTTCTTCCTTCCTTCCTTCCTTCCTTCCTTCCTTCCTTCCTTCCTTCCTTCCTTCCTTCCTTCCTTCCTTCCTTCCTTCCTTCCTTCCTTCCTTCCGACACTTCCTTCCGACACTTCCTTCCTTCCTTCCTTCCTTCCTTCCTTCCTTCCTTCCTTCCTTCCTTCCTTCCTTCCTTCCTTCCTTCCTTCCTTCCTTCCTTCCTTCCTTCCTTCCTTCCTTCCTTCCTTCCTTCCTTCCTTCCTTCCTTCCTTCCTTCCTCCTTTCCTTCCTCCCTTCTTTCTTTCTTTCCCTGTATTTCTAATCTTAGTTTTGCTTTCTAGCTTTAGAAGAAAAAAGCAGCAATAGTAACTTTCAGGCTACCTGGGATTAAAAAAACTCCAAAACAAAAATGATTTAAAGAAAACTGTTTATTCCCTGGGAGCCTGAAATTTTCTACTGCTGCACGTGATATAGAGCTTTTAGTTCTTCTTATAGATAGTTGATATTTTATACTTACTCTATACAGCGCTCCCTGCCGTCTGCACCAGTGCACTGCAGGCACAGCGCTGCGGCGTCGTTCGGTTCTGTTTAATGAAACTCGGCTGAATTCGGCTTGGTTCGGCTCTTGGTCTAAACTCGTTTAAGTTCGGCTCTTCAGCCGAACTTGGCACGGTTGGCTAAACTTGGTCATATTCGGCACATTGTGTAAATGCGGCTCAAGTCGGCTACACACGGCTATCGGTTCCAGTCGGCTATGATCGGCTCTTGGTGTAAACTCGGCTATTTCCAGGCACACTCGGCTCTTCGGTGAAAATTGGCTGTTTTCAGCCACACTCGGCTCTTCGGAACAATTCGCACAGTCGCGCTTTACGGCAGTCTTTACGACAGTCGCGCTTTACGACACCTTTTACGACAGTCGCGCTTTACGGCACCTTTTACGACAGTCGCGCTTTACGGCAGTCTTTACGACAGTCGCGCTTTACGGCACCTTTTACGACAGTCGCGCTTTACGGCAGTCTTTACGACAGTCGCGCTTTACGGCACCTTTTACGACAGTCGCGCTTTACGGCGGTCTTTACGACAGTCGCACTTTACGGCAGTCTTTACGACAGTCGCGCTTTACGGCACCTTTTACGACAGTCGCACTTTACGGCAGTCTTTACGACAGTCGCGCTTTACGGCAGTCTTTTACGACAGTCGCGCTTTACGGCAGTCTTTTACGACAGTCGCGCTTTACGACACCTTTTACGACAGTCGCGCTTTACGGCACCTTTTACGACAGTCGCGCTTTACGACAGTCTTTACGACAGTCGCGCTTTACGGCACCTTTTACGACAGTCGCGCTTTACGGCAGTCTTTACGACAGTCGCGCTTTACGGCACCTTTTACGACAGTCGCGCTTTACGGCGGTCTTTACGACAGTCGCACTTTACGGCAGTCTTTACGACAGTCGCGCTTTACGGCACCTTTTACGACAGTCGCGCTTTACGGCAGTCTTTACGACAGTCGCGCTTTACGGCACCTTTTACGACAGTCGCGCTTTACGACACCTTTTACGACAGACGCGCTTTACGGCACCTTTTACGACAGTCGCGCTTTACGGCAGTCTTTACGACAGTCGCGCTTTACGGCGGTCTTTACGACAGTCGCGCTTTACGGCACCTTTTACGACAGTCGCGCTTTACGGCAGTCTTTACGACAGTCGTGCTTTACGGCACCTTTTACGACAGTCGCGCTTTACGGCAGTCTTTACGACAGTCGCGCTTTACGACACCTTTTACGACAGTCGCGCTTTACGGCACCTTTTACGACAGTCGCGCTTTACGGCAGTCTTTACGACAGTCGCGCTTTACGGCGGTCTTTACGACAGTCGCACTTTACGGCACCTTTTACGACAGTCGCGCTTTACGGCAGTCTTTACGACAGTCGCGCTTAACGGCACCTATTACGACAGTCGCGCTTTACGGCAGTCTTTACGACAGTCGCGCTTTACGACACCTTTTACGACAGTTTTTTTCTTGCCCAGATTGGAGTTTTTCCTGGGGTTTTTTTGCCAGTCTTGGGGGGTTTTTTCCAGGTTTATTCTTGCCCATCTTGAATTTTTTTTCTGGGTTTTTTCTTGCCCATCTTGGTGGTTTTTTTCCCTTTTTTTTTTCCTTTTTTTTTTTTTTCTTGGTTTTTTCAGCTTTTTTTCTGGTCCATCTTGTTTTTTTTCTTGCCCATCTTGGGGGGATTTTCTGTGATTTTTCTGGGTTTTTTGAGGATCTTCTCCTTGCCCATCTTGGTTTTTTTTTTTTTGCGTTTTTTTCCTGCCAGTTTGGCGTTTTTGTTCTTGGTTTTTTTCTGGGTTTTTCCTTGCCCATCTTGGGATTTTTTTTCCTTTTTTTTTTCCTGGTTTATTTTTCCTGGTTTTTCCTGCGTTTTTTCTGGTCCATCTTGTGGGGTTTTTTTGGGATTCTTCTTGCCCATCTTGAGGTTTTTTTCCTGGTTTTCTGTGGGTGTTTTCTGCGTTTTTTCTTGCCCATCTTGGGGGGTTTTTTTGGGTATTCTCGCCCATGTTTGGTCTTTTTCCTTGGTTTTTTCTGGGTTTTCCTTGCCCACCTTGGGGGTTCTTCCGGTTTCTTTTTCCTGGTTTTTTTTTTTTTTTTTCTGGGTTTTTTCTGGGCTTTTCTTGCCCATCTTGGTTTTTTTTCCTGGTTTTTTCTTGCCCATCTTGGGGTTTTTAGCTTTTTTTCCCGGGTTTGCTCTTGCCCCTCTTGAGATTTTTTCCTTGGGATTGTTCTGGGTTTTTTCTTGATTTTTTTCTTCCCCATCTTGCAGTTTTTTTCCTGGATTTTTGTGGGGTTTCTTTGTTGCCCATTTTGGGTTTTTTTCTGCTTTTTTCTGGGTTTTTCTTGCCCATCTTGGGTTTTTTTACTGGGTTTTTTGGGCCTTTTCTAGCCTATCTTGGATTATTTTTCTGGGTTTTTACTTGGCCGGGACCAAAAAAAAAAAAAACAGCCAGGGTGGAAGGCAGCTGGGGATTTTTTATTCTCAATTTAACAATGAGTTGCAAAACCTGAAAAGCAAAAGTCATATACACAAGGTTAAATCCAGTCAGCATGCGCTCACACACGCAGAGACGAGCAGACAGACACAGCCACGTGCTCTCACACACACTCCTTCTTACACGCTCACTGTGGCCCTTCCCTGAGATGCTGAAGAAGGTGCTTTGACACATCTTCTGGCTGCCGCTCCTTGAGGTAAATGGCAGATCCTGGGGAAATCAGCAGCCTCGGCGACCTGTGAGACAACAGGAAGGGTCAACAAGTGGCTATCTGACAGCTAGGACTTGTCCCCACTCTGGACTGATGAATTTTCTACCCAAAATCCCACAAAAGACAGATGAACAGTAAAGTTGTTATAACTGTTCTACCTAACTGTGACTATGTGCCAGGGCAGGGCAGCTCCGATCATAAGTTTTTTTTCTTTTCTTTTTTTTCCCCCTAGGTTTCTCCTTGCCCTCCTGGTTTTTGTCTTTCTTTCTTTCTTTCTTTCTTTCTTTCTTTCTTTCTTTCTTTCTTTCTTTCTTTCTTTCTTTCTTTCTTTCTTTCTTTCTTTCTTTCTTTCTTTCTTTCTTTCTTTCTTTCTTTCTTTCTTTCTTTCTTTCTTTCTTTCTCTCTTTCTCCCTTCCTCCCTTCCTCCCTTCCTCCCTTCCTCCCTTCCTCCCTTCCTCCCTTCCTCCCTTCCTCCCTTCCTCCCTTCCTCCCTTCCTCCCTTCCTCCCTTCCTCCCTTCCTCCCTTCCTCCCTTCCTCCCTTCCTCCCTTCCTCCCTTCCTCCCTTCCTCCCTTCCTCCCTTCCTTCCTTCCTTCCTTCCTTCCTTCCTTCCTTCCTTCCTTCCTTCCTTCCTTCCTTCCTTCCTTCCTTCCTTCCTTCCTTCCTTCCTTCCTTCCTTCCTTCCTTCCTTCCTTCCTTCCTTCCTTCCTTCCTTCCTTCCTTTTTCTTTTTTCCTTTTTCTTCCTTTTTCTTTCTTTTCTTTCTTTTTTTCCCTGTTTGCCAAACAGGATTTTGTCCCTATTCCCCTCAGCTTCCCTTTCCACTGGTTTCAGTTCCTCATTTTCAGCCATCGGTTTGATTGGACAATTCTCATCTCTATGTCTCCATCTCCCCAGCTTCCCATTTATTCACTTCAAAAGCAAACACTCAAATGTGTTGTTTTTGTGGTGTAGCCCCTGGTCTATCCATCTGACACCTCACACTCAGTGAATGCTGTCTTCTTTTTTTATTTTCTGCCCACTCTCTTTCCTCACTGTCCATCCTACTTAGCCTGACAGGTCCACTTGACAAGAAAATGGAATCCTGACTTGCATTTATTAATTGGAATTAGCCATTCATGTAAGCAAGCAGTTCTCAGCTCCAGATTTATCTGCAAGCATCTCTGCCACTCTGTCATATATCTTTTTGTTTGTTTTTTAAGTAGAGCATTTTAGTTTTTATCATTTACATTCTATTTAGTGAAACTCCCTTTTTCTACCTGCCAATACCCTTCACTTAGCACAGAATTTTCTCCTCAAGACCATTCCTCAATCTGTTCTTCCACTGTCCTGCATCTTTCTTTCATTCCCTCTTCAGATTTCTGTCCTCCTCAATGGACAACAGTTTTGTTGATGGATGCTCCTTGGAGCCATAACTTCTTTATCATGTTGAAGCAGCTGGGTTTTTAAAAATTGTTTCTTAATGGAAACACTTTATTTCTAACTTACTTTTAAAGCCTGGTGACTCAGAGATCTTTTGGTAATTTCTTACGTTGTGGCCCCACAGCCTTGCACTTGAGATGGGTCCTTATTGGATGTACAGGAGGTCACTTGTGGTCCCACAGCAACTTGGAAAAGCTTTTTATTTAAATAATGTGCCAGCAAAAAACTGGCAGATGGGGCATGTACACCAGTGACACTCAGTTCTCCCTGCCCATCTTCTCTGCTCTCTGGGAATCCCAAACTCATCTGCTTCTGGCTATATTTTGGTTTACTCTCCCAGGTCAGGGATCCTCCTCACAAACCCATTTCAGCAATAAAAGTTTAGAATGTCTGCAGCATTTCCCCTGTAATTCCCTGAGCTGGTTCTTGCTCAAAGCCACAGTGAAGGAAAAAGAAAGAAGCACAATTCATAAGATTAATGCCAGATTTGATGTGCTCCAACAGCAAACCCCACCTTGAAATTTAATTCCAGTCTTCATCCAGGGTATCCTTTCAAGTCTTGGTTGAACAACTCCAGCTGTGAATTTGACTCCCTCTCTCCAACTCAGACTGACTTTGAGGCACTTGCTACATTACCTTAGATCAAAATACCAAGTTATTCATCTTATCCTTATGTCTAAACATTGCTCAGGTTGTAAAACAGATATTCTGAGAGTACTCAAAAACTCTGTTGGAATAGAAATAGGGCATCAGAGTAGAAAACCATTCAAACACAAACCCTCAGCACAAAGCTGTAGCTAAAGGGACAAATATGAGCCATGAATGAATAAGGAAGGAGATTAAAAATAGTGCAGAGATGTTACATTAAATGAAATGTCAGTGAGATGAGTTTGGTTCTTTCTTCAGTCTGGGCATCTAAAACTCAAAGAAAGGTGCTGGGAAAATTGCAGAGAGTTCCCAGAATGATTTAAGACTTTGAAAACCTTCTTTATTGTGAGTGGCTTAAACCCTAATCTATTCAGTTTATCCAGCAGAATGCAAAGAGCTGCAGCCTTCCACTTGGGGTAGAGATTGCTCACATTTGCAGCTCTTTAATCCCATCACAGTGGGAGCCCATGCTGGGTATGCTCAGACTGGCAATGTGGTGTGTGTTAGAGAGGCAGGTAAATAAACCTTTCAGCAGCAGACCTGCAGGTGTGATGAAGTCTCTGCCACTTGAGATGCCTAAGTCAAGACTCAGCATCTCTTTAGATGCACAGGTAGGACTCACAGGCATGCCTGCAGTGTAGATACTGCTGGAAGAGGTTCTGTGGTCTGGTTAACAAATGCTGTTTAAATAAATTAGCAGAGTCATTGCTTCGGGCCCTAAAAATTCTATTAATACTTTCAATTCCTGATTTTTTTAACCATCACGCCTCCCTATTACAAACCACACGCCCGAAACTGCGGTCAGATCATGAGTTAATTATGCTTGAGTACAGCTCTGGATTGCACAACTGAGAAATCCAAGGCAGCAGAACTTAATTGGCTTTTCCAAGGGCATCCAGCAAATCACTGGTCCAGCCAGCCACTGAACCCAGAGGAGCTGCTGCTTTCTCACTGCATCCAGCACTTCCAGCTGCTCATGGCAGTGACAGCATCAGGCAGGAGTGGAGCCTTGGAAGCCTCCTGAAGGCTCTGGTTTGACTCAGCATTACCTGATTCTGTGTCCAGGGGAATATCTCACCCCTGACAGCCCATCAGTGGCAACTGATGAGCCTGGCTCCTGACACAGATGTGCCAGCTGTGATGGCCCCATTCCTGAACTCCTTTTATCTGGATGGAGGAGAGAGGGTCACGTTCAGCCCCTCGCCCTCCATTTCAGCAGCTCAACAGGAGCTGCCATCGCATTCTGCTCCTTTCTGACCATATAATTTGTTGTGTTTAAGACTGTTAAATTTATTTCCCAGATCTGCTGCCATCAAAGGTTTAACAACCCTTGGTTTATCCACTGGAAGTGGCAGCAATTAGTTCCCCCATGCTGACTCTTAGTGAGAGCTGAGAGGGAGTGAGGTGACCTTGCCCCCAAAACCGCTGTGAGAGGATGGCACAAACACCCCAGAGCCTTTGTATAGCTCCACAGAGGGAGTGAGGTGACTTTGTCTCCAAAACTGATGTCAGAGGATGGCACAAACACCCCAAATACCCCAAAGCCTTTGTACAGATCCACAGAGGGAGTGAGGTAACCCTGTCCCCAAACCTGCTGTGAGAGGATGGCACAAACACCCCATTGTACAGCTCCACAGTGATCACCCACCTTGGAGGATGGGAATTTTTTCCCAAAGTGCAAGCAGTGCAGTGAACATCCCCAAAGGCCCAGCTAAACATCTGCTTTGGATAAAAGCTGAGGGAAAACCTGCAAGTCTGGCAAACAGTGCTCAGCCCTGGTGAGTGCCTGGGGGCTGCTTTGTGCAGACAGTGCTGGGAGCTCAGCTAGAGCTTGTTGTGTCACCTCTGCCTGGCAAACCCAGCAAAGGAGAAATGTCAAAATGACAGAGCCGAGAAAGCTTCCACGAAGCCAGAGCTGTGCAGAAATTCAAGCTGTTGACAAAATGCTTGGAGGAGTCTGCTGGAACCAGAGCCCATGAGCAAAACCTGGGTGAGGAAAACACTGATCTCACCCACAGCACTTTGCCTGGTCTGGCCAGGGAAGTGCCTCCCATGGATTTGGGGATTTGTTTGGGATGTGTTTCTAGAGTGATTATTACAGTGAGGGTGACATGTTGGCTCTTCTGACCCCTCTGGAGACCATTCCTCAGCATACCACAACTTCCCTGCTGAGAGGATAATTCTGCCAGTGGGCCCACACTGTCAAGCACCTACCTGAAACCTCCATCTTTGCCCTTTCTATTTTGTACTTTTTCAATTAGATATGCATTGATTTGAAATTAGACTTTTCCAGGAGGTTTAACCAAAAGCATGAAGCTCTCCAGAGAGTCTCCACAGCTTGGTGGTGGGATGGGATGCAATGAGAAAGGACAATATCAGTCATGCACAGAGAATTGAGGTGAGTGATGAAGTGTCCCAATCTGTGTTGGGCTGGGGGATGCAAAGTTCCTGCCTGGCTTTAAGCACTACCCCTCTGCAAATCTGCAAAATGGAGCAAGCAACCATCCCTTCCCCACGGGGATCTGGGAAGAATGAAGACTGCCAGGCAATGGATGGCAAAGCAATCAGGGCTGCTGTAGATATGGGAGATGGTTGGATTGACTGCCCTCGTGAAAGCAGCAGAATCTTTCTGTGCAAGACTGGTGACAAATTGAATGAGAAGGCTCATGCAGCCCATCTATTAACAGCTGGCCTCTGCAAGGGCTCCAGCAAACAAATGCTGTTACAAGATGATCTCTTTTCACAGGAAAAGAACTCATGTCTTTCTCTTTTTCCCCTCTTTACGTCATGAACCACCAAACAGCAAACGCACCATCAGCTTTGTATAATGGTTGTTTTTCAGCAACACCATTGGCTCACCTGTTGGCTCTCCAACTTGCTGGAAATGGGGTTAAATCTGAGGTGAAAAAAAGAGAAAAACAACCTGAGAGTGCTGTGCATATGCTCCAGGATGAATGAGGAGAATCAGATGGCAGAACAGACGACATGCACTAGCTCTCCCATCCATCCTCCTTCCCAGCCAACCAATTCCCTCCAAATGACAAAAATACATGCTATTTTTGCCTTCCTGATTAGTTTGTTTCAGTAAATCCCACTTCACAGATAGACCCAGCTCACTTTAATTAGCTTTGGCACATTGACAAGGAGAGGAAAGAAAACACCACAGGACAGTGCTGTCTGGACACACATCGCCAAGCAGTGACAAAAATAAACCATTTTGCTACATAACAGCTAAGTGCTTCCTGACTGCCTGCTTTTATCCTTCTAAGCTTCTACCTAGCTGGTGAAATCAGCCTGACCAATCCAATTCTTTACTGAACAATACCTATTTTTCATCTCTTACTAGTAAAAGGTTCTAAGCCCAGCAAAATCAGTGCCCATTTGGAGTTGGTTTTATTTTGATTCCTCCCCCCATCCCCAGCCCCTCCTTTCACAATCTCTCCCACAGTTCCCACATCCCATAGTAAATTTCATCTCCTGCCTGTTCAGGGCAATCTGGTCATTGCTAGGCAACATGTCATCATAAATATTTCATTGGCAGAGGAGTGTTCAGAGATGCAGCCAAAAATCTTTGTCTGGAGCTGCCTCCGTGGTCTCCTCTGCTCCCATTCCTCAGGGGTGCAGCAGCTCTGGATCCCACACAGAGAAGGGATGACCAGGATCATGCAGGACAGAGGTGTGGGCTTCTCAAGCCAGCATCATGCCTTGACCCAGTGCTCTGCAGTTTTTGCAGGCTGCCCTTTAGCTGGAGCTAAAGGAAAAAATTGCTGCACCCTGCCCTGTCCAACCTCCAGGGGTTTGGACTTAATACTCAGAAGCAGGCTTTGAAAATTTTTAGAAATGTTTATGTATGGTGGGGATAAATGGGATGGGAAGACAGAGGATGGGTGCTTGCAGATGAACACCCTGCTCCTGACCTCACTGAAAGTGCACTTGGCATCTTCCAACAAAGCAAAATACAACCCCTAACCAGATTTCACAGTGCCATGGGCATGCTCATCCTTGCTTCCAGGACCTGCAGAGCTCTCTACCCCAAAATAGCCACATCTCCCATGGATTCCACTCCCTGTGTCCTTTTGCTTGGAGGAGGATCCCACCTGGCAGGTGTGAACTGAGGAACACCAGCAGATGAAGCTCTGGGGGTGACTGAGCAGCTCTTGCAGGGAAGTTGCAGCATTTTGTCAGTAAAGCCTTGGCTGTGTGAAGAGCTCTCCCTCGTGCAGTTGTCTGTCACACTGTCATTTTTCACAGTTCCCTTATCTAAAATGAACCTGGCCTGCCTGTCTTTCCAAGGTTTTGTGGCTGATTACTGCTGCTCTGAGAGCTACAGATTCACTGTTAGGAGCCTGACATAAAAGTGGAACCACTCTGCCTGGTGGGCTGCCTGTTTCCTAACCATGCATTCAGGATGGGCATCCAGATTCCCCGGTGACCCCCAACAGGGTTTGTGTTGGCTGCTCAGAGCTGTCTGGGACTGTGGCAATGGATGTTTCCAGAAGAAAGCAGCCATGTGGTGAGCACTTCATGGCAGAGGTAACCTGCAAGTGCCAAAAAATGTCACACTAGGAGGGTGGCAAAGATCAGACAGGGAGTGAGAATTACAGCATCATGGAGAGCACTACTATAAAACTACAGCTGTTTTCTCCTGCTGCTGATTTTTGCAAGCACTAAAAGGACCCAACTTGGGTCCCACTGGGCTATGACCCAGTGCTATACACAGACATATCCTTTATAAGTTTGTAAAGCAAGGTCTTGCTGCCCTGAAAAGCAACTTATCCATTTACACCAGCTTTAACTTCACCAGTGCTTCCACTCATGGTTTGGAGAAAGGTTTTGTGACCGTGGCACCCTGGAGCTCTGCTCCAGAGGAAAATGAGCTCTTTCCTCCCCTGCTTCCAGAGCAGTCCTGGCGTTGTCCACCAGCACCTTTCCTTGGGGCAAAGCCTCTGCCTCAGCTCCCTGCTTCACCTTCCAGGCACCAGCTCATCCAAGATTTGCTCAGTGCATGGGAGAGCAATGGGAATTTGACAGATTAACTGAGTACTCCTCTGTCTAGACTCCCTGTCAAGCCAAATACAATCTTAAAACAAATGACCTCCTGCAACAGGCTACTGCTCACGCCTGGATGTTAACAAGGGGAAAGACAAGCGCAGGGAGGTGCTTTGAGTTTGTCTATTTGCTGGTTTTTAGCTCAGGGACGTGAACTTGTGGCTGTTTATGTAGATGTGATGGTGCAGAATTTTGCCTGCTAGAAGAGCAACCTCATCACTCGGTGCGTGCTGTGCCTCCTGTGGGCGTGGGAAACCCATTACTCAGGCACCAGTGTTGTGCCTCTGATTGGAATGCTTTCATCACGTCTGCCTGCAGATCATCAATCAGGATTTTTTATTTCTTTGCAAGCCAAGAAGTAGGTGATGTTGGAAGAACCCCTCTGGAGATACCATTAGCTGAAAGAAGCGAGCGAGAAAAATATGAATACGTTACTAAGCATGTGGGAATGTGATGATTTCAGATCAAAACCTCGGTGTTTTGTAACTCTGTGATGTTTTTTTATTTTAAATGCTTTAAGAGAATTTTATTGCCAGATGAAAGGGCCCAACCCTAGAAAGGTTCTGATGCAAAGCCATGTTTTAAGTAAAAGTTGTGGAGACAGGAAATTCAACTCTTTCCTAAGAAAAGTGCTGCTGGGTGTCCCAAGCTCAATGGCACCAGGTGATCTCAACCTTGGTAAGAAGAGTGAGAGTCTTAGTGAGAGACTTAGCAAGAGTTTTGGAGATGAGAAAGGGGAAGTTAGGCCTCATCACCATGAGGTTTAAATCAAGCAAAGGCGCAAGAGACACCAAAGTGGGTAGAAATAGAGGTGGGGAGTGCCAGGGAGCTGCACGGGCCTGCAGCTCAGATGCCAGCAGTGTGGATGCTGCCTGGCTGGGGCTGGCTCACACAGCCCTGCTGAATTATGGTGCTCAGACACAGTGACAGCAGTGAAATGTCAGGGACCTGGGCAGCTGAGAGGCTGAGCCAGGCTCCTCTCAGTCTGCTGGAACAGGAGAGCCTGGGGAGAAGCAGGCACTGACACCCTGGCCCTGGCAGGACATGGATGGCATTGCTAATTGTGGGGCTCATCTATCTTGGGAGAGCTCTGCTGGTAGCAGGTGACCTTTGGGAGTCCTGGAGGGACTCTTGGGATTAATTGCTATCAACCAAGAAGGTGCTCCTTGTCCAGCATCACTCAAAGGCATATTTGATTATCTGATTAGTTTCCAAAATTTGTCAAAAAAAGATATCTGCAGATCCTGACCTTCCCTGGAAAGGACAAATCCATGAGCAGAACTTTTTATTTTTTTATAAGGATATAAAAATGGCTGTACTCATCTGAAGCAGACATCAGCTTTGCTCTGGTTTCTGTCTAGCAGTGAACAGCAGCAGAAGATTTTTGTATTGGAAAAGAGGGAACATCTCTCTGTGTCCTTTCACCTTCAGGCTGTAGTACTGTATGCACTTCTTCAGGCAATGTTTAAGCCCTTCTTTTTAATGACTCTTGACAGGTTTTTCTGGCCATGAATATCTCCAGCCCCCACATTATCCTGTGGCAGTATATTTCAGTTTAACTATGTGTGCAAAATGCTCATTTGCTTGACTCTGCAATTTCAGAGTTTCACATAATGATCCCTTGTTCTTCTGCTGCAAGAACAGCAAATAATTGTTTCCTACTCACCTTCCCTCTGGCACACTGTGCTGCAGCTCCAGTTCTCCCCAGATTTTTTGGTGTAGCTGTGCTGTCGTGTGAGCAGGTTGATTTAGCTGTGCTTAATCTACCTGGTGCAGGTCCCAGTGAGCTGTGACAGTGGAGGGATGTGGAGGGTGCCATGGGTCAATAGACTGAGAGTTTGTGCAGCAAACAGAGCTGTCTGTTCCATGGGACCTCCACTATGTGCATTAAACCGGGCGCAGATGTGCCTCCCAAGATTACAGCCTATCTGAGATGGGACAGCATTCCAGTTCAAGGAGTCACCCTTTCAGTGGTGGGGTCTGGCCTCTGAATGTCTATTAGAGTGACTAAAGGTGAGCTGAAGGCCCAGCTGATATTGGAAGGCTTGGGCTGGATATTGAGTGCAAACAGCATCTCAAGATGGGAATTGGATGCTTTGAAAACCCCTAATTTTCACAAGTCCCTGACAACTCTGAGCTGACCTCCAGCTTACTTTAAAAATGAATCCAGCCTGGAAGGACTCTGCCAGCACACAGCCTATTGTTGCCACCACTTTTCCTTCCTGTACAATACCAAGAAGAATTAAAGACCCTAGGTAGGTTTTTTTTTTGCCCCAAACAATCATATATAATACATAGTGCAGCAGATTGAAATTCTGCTTGCCTGCTTTGGTATTGTCAGAAAGACAGCTGAAATCAACCCTTACTTTGCCAGAGAGCAGAGGCAGCCCCAAAATACAGCAATTTGTGTTGTCACCCCTGGAGTTAAATGCCTTCAGACAGTGAGGGCAGCTCAGGGCTGAACCCATCCTGAGTCTCAGCTGGAGAAGCCAGTCATGAATCATCAGGGCCTAATGAATGCTGTGCTGAGGATTATGCATGGATGCAAGAGGCAGCATCCAAATTCTCCACCAGAAATGAGCTGATTGCTTTCAATTTCTCATTCTTGTTTGTTGGTTTGGTTTTTTTTTTTCCCCTTGAAACATGCAAATTAAGGGAGTTTCCCCAGCCTCAGAGTTCAGAGAACAGTTTTTATGTTGGGACCTTGGTTATGACATTTGATTTGGCAGGGCAGCCTCACCTGATGCTAACTTTTTTTAAAGGCAAAATACAGACTTACAATGAGGTCACTAAGCACTAAAATTTCTGTTCAACTTGTCACCTTTAATTAAATCATGTCATGTATTTGGAGGAATAGCCAGTTCCAGCACAATCCCTTTGAAGGGATTTTTTCCAAATACAAGACCATTAGACAAATGGTTTCATTTTATGCCAGCTGAGCTTTTTCCTCAGAAGAAACAAAGACAAGAGAGCTTTTTGTTTCTCCTAATTGTGGGCATGGGAAGGCACTGGAAATGACGTGGTACCACTGGGCAAGGCATGAAATGTGAGGCTGGCACCTCAGAGAGGATGCTGGAGAAGGACACGGTCTCTAATCATGTGTAGCACCTTTTTCCTTTGAATAGAGCAGGGAAATTGTGAGTGGAGAATTGCTCATTGTTTCTGTGGTTCATCTGATTCTGTCTGGTCTGGGTCATCCTGCTTTAATCTCCAGGGGTTTTGTTCCTTCCAGTTACAGGGTTATGTCCATTTCCATCAGGTATAAAACTATTCCTTCATTGACTTCTCCCATTTGTCTCAGATCCATTTGATTCCATCTAACCCTGACAGTGATTATTTCTCTTCCTTTCTCTAAAGGAAAATCCAAACAGAACCATTTAGGAGCCCATATTGGCAGAGAGGATGGGATAAGAAGGATATTAAAGCACTGGAATAACCAAGGAGAGAGCTCAAAGCTAATGTCAGAGAGGCAGAGACATTATTCCTGTGACCTTCTCTCGGCCACCTTTGCTTTGAATACTTCCCAAATTCCTCTCAGCTATGGTGGGCGAGTCCCTTGTCACTCCTCAAACATCAGCAGTGTTTACCAAGGACCACTGTGGCTCAGAGGGATGGTAGAAGGTCTTGGAAGTAAAGCAGCTGTCCTCCCATCACAGCAGCACCCTGGAAAAGGGGTGGCATCCTCGATGCTGAGGGGAAGTCAAACAACACCGACTTCCATCAGGAGCAGAACATCCTTATTTGTTACAAGGAAGAAAAAAATAAAATCCTCTTTAGCCACATCAGCAAAGTGATGGCCAAGTGTTCTCTTTAATCCTCCTTAATCATGGTGTTGCTGATTAACATTTGAATAGAGCTTCTAATTAGAAAGAAGACACACAGACAATCTCACCCTGCTGAGGAGGTGAATTCTCAGCTCCTACCACTCATTCCTGCATATGCTGCCCTGATTAGGGCTTGAATAGGACAATGATTAAAGAGGCCACTGCCACCGTGCAACCTCTCAGTAGCATCGCTGCCTTCAAGGATTTATTTTCAGCTGAGACTTGAATAAATGTTTTGCAAATGTGAGCCACTCCTTCGGAATGGGAAGAGCTTTTAAACACTTCTGAAGCACAATTCCATCTTGTTCCTGGTTTTATCACACTGATCTCCACCTCTGTAGAACATGCCCTGTTTGACCATAATGTGTTTCAATTAGGATTGTGGTTTAAGCATATGTATTTTACTTGCTCATCTCTTTCATTATTCAAAAAGCAGTTGAAGCCTGGTGAAAACCTGGACAGTGTGCTATTGAAAAATCACTTCTACTTTCTTGAGTGAAGTGTTTTTTTCAAGTTCTTCCATCCATTATATAATTTATTTTGCTTGTTAATTTGCATTAGGGCTAACCAAAGTCAGGGCTGCTGTGTGAGGAACTATTTGCATTCAAAGAAGATGATACTCACAGTCTCCTAGGAATTTCTGATGCCTGCTTCTGTCAATTACATCAATCCACTTAGAAAGACAGCATTTCTGTGCCTAACCACATTACAGAGCTGGGCAACAACATGATCACAATTGACCTAAGTCTTGCTGGGCATGGGTGTGCAGCCACCTGCTCACCAGGCCCTCCTGGTTACAGAGCAATGAATACATACAGGTGAATTCCTGTAATGTCCTAAGGCATTACAGCCCCTGGCTGCTCTGCTGCCTCTCTGCCGCCAAAGCTCAGCACCTCAGCCTCCTCTGCTACAAATCTGCCTCACACATGGCAGTGGTGGCTTTGGAGCCTGCCTGGGTGCAGCTGAGGTCCCTGTGTGTGACCGTGTTCACAGGGGTCCCAGGATGAGGGGAGAGATGAGGATCTGACTCCGTGTTTCAGAAGGCTTGATTTATTATTTTATGATATATATTATATTAAAACTACACTACAAGAGTAGAAGAAGGGATTTCATCAGAAGGCTGGCTAAGAATAGAATAGGAAGGAATGATAACAAAGGCTTGTGGCTCAGCTCTCCATCTGAGCCAGCTGATTGTGGTTGGCCATTAATTAGAAACAACCACATGAGACCAATCACAGATGCACCTGTTGCATTCCACAGCAGCAGATAATCATTGTTTACATTTTGCTCCTGAGGCCTCACAGCTTCTCAGGAGGAAAAATCCTAAGGAAAGAATGTTCCATAAAAGATGTTTGTGACACCTGTGCTCTTCTGAGAAGGGGGCAACACCCTAAACCACCACAGAAACATTCACATAAACCCATCTTCATATAAACCCATCTTTCAGGTGCCTTTCCCTCCCAGACATGCTGCTTTAGAAGGGTGGGAGACCTCCTGCAGCTCAGTGCATTGTGAGCTTATTTTTCCCTCTAGACATTGTTAGATAAAGAAGATGGAGAGTGTTTTGTGGCCTGCAGCATGTGGAATGGATCTTTTTAGGCCCTTCTGCACTAAATTCCCTATGTTGTCCTCATTTTTTTCCCAAAGAGAGCCACAAAATCATCCTTCTTTCAGAATTAAAGGCATTGTCATTAATGGGATCTGGACAATATTTTCCATCCAGGTACCCAAAATTATGCTTTGTGACAGAAGTGGACTCATTATGAGGAAGGCAGTGAGCTTTTGTATCTTGGAATCATTACCAGGCTGTGTGGAACAGAGACAGGAACAGGTGAAAAGGGAGAGGCAAAGCTTGCAGTGTAAGATCAATGATGTGATTCAATTGTGGGGAAGAAGAAGAGAGATTTTACATAAAGCTATGGTGAAAAAAACAATCTCAGAGAGATGCTTCACTTCAGAAAAGCCTTTTCTGTAGAGCTGGGCTATAGTCACCTAAATCTGCAAAAAGGCAATTAGCCAGGGTTTTAAAATTTATTAATTTATTTTTCATCTCATCACAAAAGTAGAAACTCTGCTCTGGTGCTCACCAGGACCTGCCAGGTACACACTTGTGTTTATCTGATAGAGAGACACTGGTCCCTTGGCCTGGTCCATCTCTTGGGGCCACAGGATCTCCAGATGGCCTTAAAGGCCTGCAACTGTCAGGGCAAAATGGAAAATTGTTCAACTGATTGGACATTTAATGTCCCACAGCAACAGCAAGGGAGTGGGGAAAGAGAGAAGAGAAGAGAAGAGAAGAGAAGAGAAGAGAAGAGAAGAGAAGAGAAGAGAAGAGAAGAGAAGAGAAGAGAAGAGAAGAGAAGAGAAGAGAAGAGAAGAGAAGAGAAGAGAAGAGAAGAGAAGAGAAGAGAGAAGAGAGAAGAGAGAAGAGAGAAGAGAGAAGAGAGAAGGGAAGAGAGACACAATTTGTTGTAAGACCCTTTCTGAAGGAAGAAGCAAAATGATGTGGCACCCTCCCACACTTAGAGCTTATCTGCAGGAGCTGAGTTCACACCCTCCAGTAATGATCATCGTATAAATGCAAAGCCATCTCTGTCATTCAGCAGCTGTTCCCTGGATTTCAGGATAGTTAGCTCCTATGGGCTAGAGAGTGACAGTTCCTGTACAAGTAGAGCAGGAAGACAAGTAAAAAGGCCTCTCCTCCATCCCTCTCTGTGCCCTGAGAGCTTCCCAGCTCTGCTAATTGTACCCAGGCTTCCAGCTCTGGGACTGCTCTTCTCAGTAGCCAAGATGAAATAGAGTTTAGAGAGACCACAATACACTGGAAACACTCTGACCCCTTCCAGAGCTGCTCTTGGGGAGATAACACTCATCAGCACTCTCCTGCCCAGAGAGGTCCTAATAACCTCCCTGAGGCAGGTGAACCCCCTTGTGATGTGTGAGGGCAAGAGCTGCCGAGTCCTGTGCTCAATTCCTCAGCAATGTGGCTTTGGGAACCCTGGTGTCCCTGCTTGAAAGTCAAAATTCTCAGTGACTCCTTTCCCCTTCTGCTAAATTCCTGCCATCCCAGCTATTCTGGGAGTATGCCCTGTCAGGACCAGGGGCTATTCTTGGACCACTCTGCTGATCACACCCAGCAGCAGCAGCCTGCTCTGACAGCTCCTGCTGTTCCAGGGCATGGAAAGGCAGGCAGGAATAATTTCCCAAGCCAAGGCAACGTGAGGAGTGAGTGCTGTGGCTCTCTCTGCTCAGATGGTGCAGCTCCAGAGAGAAGCAGCTCAGATACGGCAGCAAGGCAGGGAGAGTGAGTCTGGAGTTTAATGCCTCTGAAGGAGAAAACAGCAGTTGAAAAATTGATGTAGCAGTGAGAAGTTCCTTGCTTCCAAGCAGAAATTAGGAGTAGTAGAAATCAGGAGTTTTTCAGGCATGTGATGAGGTGCAAGGTCTCTGTCTTAACTCCTCTGCACCCACTATGCATGCAAAGATGTTTAATGACAAACTTGCTCACTTTAGACAGGAATATATTTCCAGCCCATGCTAGCAGGGAACCAAATTACTGCCCATGGTAGCAGGAGGAGGCATGAAATAAATTGGTCAAGGGAAACCTTACTTTTAAAAGCCAAAAATAACATGGTATATAATGTAAAGTTCAAAGTTGAGCATTGAGGCCAGGGACTCCTGTGCAGTATAAATTCAGTGTCATAAAAGAGCAAGAGTGGAGCAAATTGCTGCAAAATGCAAGACCTGGTAAGTAGCAGCAGGATATTGAAGACAAAGCTCACAAAGTGATTTTAACAGGTTTTGAAACCTGCTGCCATAGCTTGTTTTCAATTGCTGTGATTTTATTTGGGCTCGTTAGAGTGTCAGATGCTCGGGCTCTCTGCGGAGGTAAGGGTGTATTCAGCTTATGCTCATGCTACAACCAAATCAACAATAACCTAATAAATGATAACTAATAAAAAACCAAGGTTTAATTATGTGAATCTGTGAGCATGTTATGAACAGAGCAATCCTCCCAGGAGCAGAGGCAGCCAGAGGAAAGATGAAAGTAGAGGATGTGCAACTAGTGTTAAAAAGCTGCTTTGCTGCCATTTCATTGAGCTCCTTGGGTATGTGTGTGTGCCACGATCCACTTGGCAAATTGCTCTGTACAAGACACTAAAAACACAATAAAATTCCTTATAATGTCTGGATCAGGATTATAGGTACCCAGAGAGAGAGCAAATGTGTGCACCTCAAAACAAGGGAGCATTTTTGGTTAAATCCAACTGCAGTGAGTCCTCTTGTCTCAGAGCTCTGGTGCATAGAGGAGGATAAGATTCTCTCCAAGCTCTGGTTCATAGAGGAGGATAAGCTCTCTTTGGGCAGGCTGGGTGCACAGAGGAGGATAAGATCATTTTGCTCCAAGACAGAGAAGGCCATGAGAGCCCATGCCTCCAAGTGCCAGCCATGGGAAGTGTGATTGCCAGGCTCTGGCATTTCAATGTACCCTTTTATGAAGAGAAAAGTGATTAGAGAAACCCCAGGAGGTCCTGGCAGTCATTAAAGCTGGATCTAATGGCAGGAAAAGATGGAACCAACGTTATTGTGTCAGGTTTGTCTCTCTGAGCCCACTTGGGCCATAGGCTGAGCTTTACACAAGCAAGAAGCAGCAGCTCTGGTTGTTGCTTCAAGGCAACCAGGCTGGCCAAGTGGTCCAGGCTCTCCCAGGCCTGCCTGCTTGGCTTCCATCAGGGAAGGTGACGTTTTTATTCCCCACCACTTTTCCAGGGATGCTTTCAAACCTAATTAAGCTTAGCGTTATCATTGTTTTTATCACATTAAGATCCCACTTGGCTCTCAGCAGCACAGACCACAAAGTCAACACTGCATCTTTAAACAGAAACAACAGATTTTGGTTCAATTAAAAATTCATTAAAATGTAAATTACTTTGTAGGGTTTTTTTCCTTCTAATGCCTGTTCAGTGTGACACTCTAATGGCACAAAGCATTAAGGGGAGGTTAACTGGCAGCACAGAGACAAATTGCTCTCCATATACTCACCTACTCAAGTGATCTTGGAAAAGAATTTAACCCTTTTCTCTTACCCACAGGGGTTTCTGTCTTATCCCAATTGTTCATGATCTTTCTTTGTTGTAAAACTATCACAGAATGACAGAATGGGAAGGACCTTAAGGATCATCTCATTCCAGCCTCCCCACCATGGTCTGGAACACCTTCCACTAAACCAACTTGCTCAAAGCCCTGTCCAACCTGGAACTGTCATGCTTTCTTATATCTACACTGAATCACCTTATCCTGCAGCTCTGCTTCCCCTTTTCCTCTGCAGTTCTTCAACAGCTCTCAGGGAATTTTTTTCCCCAAGATGACCTATCCTAAAAGCCAACTGTTTCCTGCCAGACCCCTGCTAGATGTGCCAGAATAAACTTCCTGCCTGTTTCCCTTCCAGTGGCTGCACAAGATATGATGATTTAACCACATACTTATTAAATCATTTGTTGCTTCTAATGCTCTATGAAACCACGTGTGAGCATTATTATTATTATTAATATTATTATTATTATTTTCCTTATCACAGTAAACTCAGTCGCTAGTGCAAGTTCATTAGGTGTCGTTAATTGCTAACAACATATTCAGAACGTATGGTAAACGCAATTTAATTGAGAACTAATTAACTTGTTATAGTTATCTCATTACATGCCAATTAAACTTTTCAACATTCCTTTTCAGTAGATAAAGGAACAGTTAAAATCCCAGGGACCAGCTTCTGAGCTGGGGTAAGGGGGGCAGCTCTGCTGCCTTCATCTGTAATGCAGTTACTTTGCTTCTTGCATTTTTGTTAGATTAAGGGAAGCCAAGGGAGTTCAGGTTAATTTAGTGTGTCTCTGAAGAGGCTGAGAACTTGGAATTAAAAAAAAAAAAAAGAAGCCTCTGATGGTGGGTTTGTGTTTTGTGAGAGGATCTGAAGGACTCCTCAGGAAATTCTGCTCTGTGGCTGAATCAATCTGAGGTTTTTGGTAAACCAACCTCCAGCTTTAACACACCTGCAGACCAGAGGGGGGAACAGTGGCACACTGCACCAGACTCAGAGTCCATGCCAAGGCATCACAGCTTTGGATTGGCATCATTTCAAGGGGCTCTCCCCAAACACGCCCAGCTGATGGCACACAAGAGAGCTCATGGCAGTGTGATTGACTGCACCTGCCCCCCACCAGCTCTGTCATCAAATCACATTTGTCCACCTCAGGTTTCTGCCCTCTCTCTGCACGAAAGTGTCAAGCAAACAAAGGAGAGGGAAGTAATGGAGGAAAAAAGCAGAGCCATGTGAGTAAAAAGTGCTTCCCAAAGCCACAAAATAAGCAGCTGGGGAAAACTGGGAACTATATCGCCTTTCATCTCTAAGATAAACAGGTTCAGTCATTTTAGATATTACAGGAATATCTGTGGCTTTAAAAAAAAAATACAAAAATCAACCTGTAGCTGAGCCATTAGGTCCACAGTATCACTGTAATGCTTCCTTCAAACTGAAATGAAAATCTTTGAAAGTGAGAAGATTTCAAGAGGCTCTTATTAAAGTGAGAGGTGACTATTCTGGCACTATTGAAAGTCACTGTGACAGGTTTGATGATTAATTTCTGGTTTATTCACTCCCTGAAACAAATTTGTGAGAAATTTGGAAAATACGTGAAGGGACAAGTGGGCAAATCCACAAAGCTCTGACCTCAGCAGCTTCCCCACATAAAGGAGCTGCATCTATGGGGTGGGAGAGAATTCCAAGAGTGCTCCTGCCCTGCCACTGTGCCACATACTGAGAGCCACTGAAGTGAATCACAGCAGTTTGGGCCCAAAACCTTTTATCAGGGTGCAGAATCATCTCAGGGTGTTGGTTCCCCCACACTGAGCAAACCGCGCTCTGCTGGAGCAAGGATTTATGGAAAAGTGTCAGGGAAATGAAGAAAGAGCAGGGAGGCAGAACGAGCTGTTTTGCATCCTTCAAGTGAAGCAGGGAGCTGCCTGTGAAGATGAACTTTAATTTAAACCACAGGGAAGAAGAGTGTTAATGCAACACCCACCTCATGCAGCTTTTCCAATAAGGGCTATAATACAACAGAAGCAGCTGAAGAGGCTTTTCTCATAGAATCTTCTAACTAACTTTGTAAAGACAGGAAAGCACAATTCTTCTGGAGGCCTTTCATGTCCATAATGTGCTGAATCCAAATATTTACAGGCATCTTCTATAACCACTGCTGTTTAAATAGAGAGCACTCCTCAAGTGGGAAGGGTGAGTGTGATGTAGTGTAATGGAGGCTATTAGTACATACCAGAAGCCTCAAGAATTCTCCAGCGTTTCTATCCAGGATGTGCTAAGATGGCAATACTTGCATGGTGAATGTGTTTTTACTGTGTGCTTTTATGATGTTTTCATTATATGCTTTTATTATGTGGTTATAAGCTGCTAGAATGGAAACAGGAGCTATAAAGTTTGATTGATTGTTATATTCCCATATATAAACGGAGATTATTTTTTTTTTCCACTAGAATCTATGAATGACAGATAAGTTTGATTGAGATGCAAGTCCAAGCATTAAGTCCACTCCTGGACTAATCAAATCCAGCTCCTGAAATCAAGTCAATGCTGATGGAATCACAGAATATGCTGAGGTGGGAGGAACCCACAGGGACCATCAAGGTCCACAGGATAGGCCCAGTGATGCTTCTGAGCTTTCCTCAGGCCTGGAGAGGCAGCTGGAACACTTGGTGCTCTGTGTGTCCCCACAGATCTCCAGGAGCTCAGGCCACCGGGGTTCTGAAATCCCTGAGGCTGAAGCAGGAGCTAAATGCAGAAACCAAAGAGGGTGTAACAAGGCTCTTGTTTAAGATCCTATTTCTGATGAGGTTTAATTTAGACAACAGAGCCAAGAGCTCTAAAGTGACACTGTGTTCTCATTTAGGGATTAATATTTTTGTGATGAGCAAGGTTTGATGGATGCTGCAAACACCTCATGTTCCCCCTGCTCTCCCCATGCACTGAGCTGCTCCAGGACCCACTGACTGCACCATCCTGGTGGAATCAGGCTTCACTCCAGTGGGATGTGAAGGAGAACCCCTTTGATAACTTCTATTTACAGTGGCCACAGTGATGGGCTCTTCCCCAGGGTAAATCCTCGTGCAGTCCCCTCCTGTGATACTGTGCTTTATAAACCTTCCAGAGCAGGGATTTGTCAGGCTGATGAACATTGCATCTGGTTGCAGCTGACACAGATTCTGCTTTTTTTCTGCTGTACTGGAGGCCTATTCCCTGCAATGCTCCTTTGGTTGTTCACCTACCCTGGACAGAGCAGCTCACTGTGAAACACCTCTCAGGCACCTCATCCCACACAGAGCCTTTTCTTTTACACACCTGAGAGGGCTGTCAGCATCCAAAATTCCCTGCTGAGGCTTTTGAAGTTGCTGTTCAGCCCAGGAGTGAGGCATGGTGAGGTGTTTGCAGGGAGAGAAAACACCCTTTGCTTTCAAGGAAGCAAACCCAAGAATCATCCTGTAATTTATTTATAGGAAGAAACAAGGGAAATCTTTGGTGTTCCTCCAATAAACCTCTCCTCTTGCTTGTCTCAAACCATTCACAAGCCTTGCAAGGACTGGAAGCATTTCCCCATCCTCTGTAGGTTCTGTGCTGTGTACTCCTGGTTGCTAAATATATGCCAGCACATATCCCCCACTTACTGCAGCATGCAGGCTCATGATCTTTGCATGGCTCCTTCCCCTCTAGGACTGCCATAAATAAATCACTAGGTCAGGGAGGCTGCTACATGCCTGTGGTCTCTCTCCCCCACACTGGTTCTTTTTCTCTCTGTTCCCTCCTCCTGCATTTGTGCAGAGCATTTCAACCTGCAAGGAGTGCTCCCTGCAGGCCCCACTCCTGAGGCTTTTCTGTCCTAGGTGTGATCTGGCAGCAGATCATTCACATTCCTCACCGCACCGGACACTAATGATCCCAGATCAGAGCAAAAATCACATTTTGGCACGAGCTGCACTAAAGTTTTCCCTCCCAGGGAACGTGCTCGCTGAGCTGACAAATCAGATTCCCAACAGAGGAGGGTTTTGGAGCGCGTGGTGCTGCACAGCCAGGAGCAGGTATTCAAAAATCCCAGTTTGGAACCCAGAAGGGAAGTATGATCTTGAAAATATCCTCTCCTGGCTGCTCCTAATGTGATTCGGGTGTTTCAGAGGTTTTTGGATCAATATAAGTGCTCATTCTTGGTGTTGGCCACCAAGAGATGAGTTCTAGCCAAGAAGTTCTGTTCTTGCTTCACAGGAGGACCTAACCTGCGGGCCATGCTCTCCGTGCCCCTTCTGGCTGGAGCCCTCCAGGGGAAATCCTTCTGCCCTACTTTGCTCTTTCAAAATTCCCTTCATTTCAAAGCCCGAGCAATTCCCTCGGCAGCTCTGCCCACCACAAAGGACAAGAAGGATGAAAAATATTAGCAGAAAAGAGAAGGAAAAAAAAGCATTTATTATTGATGGAGGGCAGAACGACAGTCACTGCAGTTACAGAAATCAAGCGCCTTTCTAGAGCTGAAATGAGGCTTCACATTAAAGGCCTTTTGCACAGCAGTTTTTTAGCTGTTAGCAAAAGGTGGAGAAAAGAAAAAGTTACATTCTTAATGTTTCCCTTTTAGGTTTTGTCATCTTTGCTAAATGGAACATATTGTCAGATCTCGTGTTTTCCTGGCAGAAGAGCTCTCATTTGCAAAGGACCATGTGTGCATGTGAATTTTTTTGTTCCTTTTCTTTTTTTGGTCGTTTTAATTGCTGTTGTAACCTGCACATTTTGCAAATATTTCAATCAACATTTTTTCCAAAGCACCCTAAGAGGGTGAGGGAAAAGCAAGAGAGCATTCCTGTAGGTTTTTTCAGGTGTGCTCATCACTAAGGTGATAGATTTTTGAGCGGTTAACAGTACTGTCTTGGATGGCCCAAAGGAGGGTTATAAAGATTTCTCCTTCTTTATCTATTCCTTTGTTGTCACTCTTTTACACCCTGACTTCCCACAGGTGGGAACAATCTGAAATCTCAAATTATTCTTGCAAGAAACCCCTTCTCACACCTTGCAGTGCCCATGCACAGCTTGTTCCTTCATCCTACACGTGAGATTGTTTATCCAAACTAGGTAGATTTACCCCCTCAACGTGGCTGTAGAGAGTAATTGGTTTTCTGTCAGGTATAGAACAAGACTAATCAAACCTGTCAGTCTGAAACAGGTCAAAACTAGAGTCAAATATGACCTGTGCTTCAAGGGCCAAGAAATGCAGGAATACCGTGCTGGAGGTGCTGCAGAAACAAACCTGAAAGAAATGTCATGTCTTAGCAGCTTTAATCAGAGATAAAATACAAAATGTGAAATTCGCTGAGGTCTCCGTTTGGCATCTGAACCCTGCATCTGTTTATCAGCCACTTCAAATCTACAATTATAAGTGAGAATTACATATCACATTGGACTTATCTCAGGGGGATGTGTTGTTAGGTTCAAACCATTGCTGGTTGTGTGCAAAAAATGTGCATCTTTCATACACACAGAGAACATGGGCATCTTCTGAGTCACTGAAAACATGGCCTGGCTGGGTTAATTATTCCTCTGTGAGGTGGGGAAAAAGGGGTGAAGCATGGGGGTTAGGGTAGAAGCAGGGAACAGGGAGGAGTCCTGTGTCACTTCTGTTCCATGGCTGTCAGCACATGGTTTCTTTGTTCCTCTGGTGACCGTGCAAGACAAACACTGCAAGTGCAAGTTTGAGGAAAAGGCTGGGACAGCTTGGATAGTGTGGAACGCCAGCACTGGGGTGTCATTTGAGCACTCACACCTGCTTGAGCTGTGGAGCCTTGCACAGGTCCATGGAGATGCAATTGTCCACGTTCTTCAAAGCTGAAACTCCTTTCTCTTCCTGCCTTCTGCCCTGAGCATCACAGTGGCTTCACGCAATGGGCAAAACATACCCAGGCTCACAACACCCCCAAAAAGAGGGGCCCCCATTATGTGTGTGTACGTAAACACCCGTGCACACACAGCACTGCCACCCAGTGGCTTGCTGACCACAGAGGGGGGCTGCAAACTTGGTTTAGGGTGGGCTTTTCTCCCCTAAATGCCATTAACATGGTGTACAAATTTAATACAAACACATAGCTCTGCCTTCCCAACCTGGAGGTGCCCAGCTTGGCAGGCACGCAGGGCCAGGCTGTGGGAGTGAGCCAGCTGTGCAGCTGCAGGTGGAAATATCAATTCCTTGGCATCAGGTTCAGGTAACAGGCAATTTGCAATTGTCACACATATTCTGCCTTTTCCCTTTTTCCTCCCTTTTCCGTTTTTTGTGTGTCAGTGGTTAATTGCAAGGGGGAGGACGGCAGACCTTATCTCTCCTGACTAGTGGTGGCAAAACTGAAAAATTGTTTTCATTACCAGGTGGAAGGCTTTTCACATGCAAATTATCGATATCATTGTGAATGTGGCATTTTTATTAATCCAAACCAGCTTATCTGACCAAAAAGAAAAGAAATATCATTCTTGTTTTATATCAAACATTTTGCTCTGACAACGGCGAGTCATATTTGATGAAATATTGCACGGATCGCACCATTTTTACAATTTAGTGCAAGAGAGAAAGAAATAAAAAGGACTAATGGATGGGGTGGGGTTTGGTGATTTTTTGATGGATTTGGGGTTGGGATTTTTTGGTTTTGCTCTTTTTATCTTTAAGACGCTTCTCCTAAATGCCAGTCAAGTGATGCAAGTTCACATAAACATTTTAACTTCTTTTTTTCAACATCAAAGAAACTGATCTGGTTTTATAGATGTATTTTTATCTCTCTATTGTGTGCACTTCCCCTTCAGACACTGGGAAAATAAGGTCACATTCCCTACCGAGTCCATCCTTTTCTATTGATTTTACTTTCTTAAAATCCTAATAGAGCTTGAAATTAATACCGTTTAATTTTCTTCTCCCTTTCTTGTGACTCAACAAAGCTTTCTTATTGCTGCCACACAAGTCTGGGTACAAAGAAGACGACAGACTTGGCATCCTCCTTCCAACGGCAAAAATCCTTGAAAAGAGAAAATCAGGAGGGTTTTGGCTCTTTATCCAAGGATGTGAAGGCTCTTCTTGTCTAGAAGATGAGGAGCAAGGGATACTTCTTTACCCATATCAATAGGGAATGGTTCACAGAAAGTTATGGAGCCCTGTAATGTGGCAAAATTCAGGTTCACTGGCTTTAGGACAGGTCTAAAGTCCTCTGCTTGGGCTGCAACTCAGTGCTCTCTGCTGATTAAAAAAAAAAAAAAAAGCCCTATTTATATTCCCCAGCATGAGACAAACTGCTTGTCCTTCAGGAGCCAGGTGAATGCACTTCAGTAATGGACATAGCCACTTCAGGATCCAGCTGGAAACCACTTACCCAAGGGTAGATGAAGCCAGGTGAGGAGACTGGCAGCTCTGGAAGCTGCTGGGCTGCCACCAGCACCCTCCATCCATGAGCAGAGCTGCTGGGGTGGTGCTGTCCTATCCCTTGCTCAGCGTGGAGACCAGCAAGAGCATTCAGGAGAAGATGAAGGGCATCAAACCCACTGAATCAGCATCCTTCCCTCCTGCCAGTGAACCTGCTGGGGAGGAAAAGACACTTCATGGTCCCTGGGAGTCAGCTCTCCTTGGTGGGAAGGTTTTGCTGGCGAGAGCAGCGAGAGGCAGGTTTGGTGTCAGCAGTGACACGACGGAGCGCGACAACCCCGGCTAGCCCAGGCTCCTGTGCCCCCCTGTCACATCACAGCAGTGCTCAGCTGTATAAAATGGGCTGTAAACTTTGCTCATTTTGGCTGACAGATACGATAAAGGTTATGTGTGCTTTACAGCATTACGAATTTGATGGAGAAAGGTCCCCTGAGACCTCTCCCCGCACCAGGTCCCAGCATTTGGCACAGCGTAGCAGGGACCCCGTGGGTCATGTTCCCTGCCCCTCCTGTGCTTGCTCAGGAGTCACCACCCACCTCAGTGATGCTTCTCACATAGATTAGAAGCATTTTAATTATGTATTATTTTTGCACTCTTTGTGTATCTGTGCCTTTCATACGCACATCTTAAATTCATCACCTCTCTGCCAGTTGTTTGTAAATGTCCCCAGGTGTTTAACTCTTATTCTCTGAATCCTCTGAGCTACTGCTGCTGAGTGTGGCTATTACATATTCCTGATATTTCTCAAAGGTCAAAAGAAAATGTAAAAATGCCATTTCTTTTCTCTTCTCCTTACAAAGCAGAAAATGCAATATTGTTCTGGTGTAGTTACTTTAGCTGCAATGCTAACATTTTATTTTTTTTTAAGTAGACCTTATTGTATTTACTGCAAATGTTCTGGATACAGAATTACTTCCTCAAATTATTAGGAACTAGAAGATATAATCAGCTTTTATTCTGTTTTAGAAGATATTACTCTACCACAACAGTCTATTTGCGACAGTTTGCTCTCATCTTCCTGCAACCCATCTTACAAATGAGACATAAAATTGAGGCTGTGGGTGCTTATGGACCCAATCCTGCAACATTTATGCACCTGTTTAAGCTGAATCATGTAAAGATTCATGGTGGATTGAATTTGCAGAATGACTAACACTTGAGGAACTATGGCAGTTGCTCCAAAGCAGTCTGCAGTTCTTCAGGATAATGAGCAATGCATGAAACTGGTGCATTATCAGGGTGGGTTATCTGCTCCTCCCTCAAATCTGGCCAGGATGCTGTAAAGGATGGACTTGGGGTGAATGCAGAGTAAACTGTCCTCTCTGTAGTCAGTATTATTATATTAATTTCCTCTTATCACTGCAGTAAGACTCCTGACCATGCAGAATTCAGCCCTCAGCAGTGCACCGAGATCTCGAGGTTTTCATCGCAGAGTCACACTTGGTGGTGTTACACAGCTTTGTTAATTGATTACAAAATAATTCTGCAAGCTGCACTGTTCCTGCATTTTCTATCCAGCTTGCTCCCTCCTCACCTCAAACCAGCTGCACTTCAAGGTCCTGGTCCCTGTGTCTGAAGCCAAATCAGCCAAAGAATGACCTTTTTTTTGACCTACATGTTTCAGAGGAAGAAAGCAACAGATGACACCAAGTAGAGGATTCACGGAGCTCTTTGTGTGAGCCCCTAGCAATGGAGCTCTCCAGTGAAGGGCATCAAGCTTAACTCTCAGCTCACCCGGCAAGGAGGATTTTTTTTCAATTTCATTTAATAGCAGCATTTCCATTGACTTACACAGGAGCAGAGCCAAATCCCAGCGTGTCTTTTAAGAAAAGCTACTCCTCAGCAGAAGCAGCATCTCAGCAGATAGGATGCCCTTGCCCCTGAGAGTCCTTGTCCAGGCAAACCAACTCCCACTGAGCACTGAATGACCCCCCCCTCTTATTCCTGAGCCTCCATCAAGATTTCTGCTCTTGCACATTGACACTGTGATTGGCAACTGAAACACAAAGATCAGACAAAAGAGGCCGGAACACCACCTGGGATGGAGCTGAAAAAGATGCAGGAGCAGATATCTCCATCTGCATTCTGGAGGATGTGCAGGAGGAGAAGGCAGCTGCGGTGTGGTGCTCCCGAGTCACAGGGGACCGGTGCTGTGCCCGCTGCATCTCGGGAAACCCCAATGTCCTCCCTGCAAGGTCACCTCAGAGCCTGTTCCTCATCCTCAGGCCAGTCACACTGCTGGGGAACTCCAGAGCAGGGTGGGCAAAAGGAGTCCAAGATGAATAAAACAGGAGGGAAATTGGGCTTTTCTCAGATTTACGCAGAAGGTAAATTATGGGGCTACTTATGCCACCTAAAATCACTTTTTCCCCAGGGTCCTGGATATGCTCCATTATGAAAGCTGTATACTGGAGTGTAAATTTGCCACAGACACACTACAATATAATTGTACCAGACTCACCTGTGTCGTATTTTGTACCTATAAATGTAATGGTGATTTGTTTGTCTCCTCTTTCTACAAGAGTTTCAGAATCCCCAGGAAAGCACGTGGGCCATAACACGCTCGTTCCACCATTTAATCCAGATAAAAGGGAGAAGTCTTGTGCTGAGAGTGCCTCTCCATACAACACAGTGGTGTTAGCATCCCTGTACATATGGACAGCTTTATCCTGGTGCAAGGCACCTCGGCAGGAATCACACAACACTGACAGTGTACCACACTGTACTTCTGAATTGATGCAAAAAGCCGTGCACAGAAGGGAAAATGGCAGCTTTCCAAGTGGCCCCAGTTAATAGCTCTGTTTTGCTTAATGGTGCCTCCCATTCAGACTAAAGATGCTGTTTTAAATATGTAAGCAATTAGTATCTCTCGCTCTCAACACATCTGTGCTGCTTCTCTCCGCTGCATTATAAATCTATCGCGTGCCTCTCCAGCTCGGCAGTGCATATATCACCAGATATTCTGATTTTCAGCAACTTTCTGGTCTGAAAGAGTTGTGCTTGGATTTGGTGAGGCTGTGCCAGGCTGGCATTGCCTAAGCCTCTCTTCTCCCTGTCTGTCACTGGACTGACAGGGATATAGGGAAAGCACCTCTGGGTGGTTTTTTGCCGGTTCTTTGGTCCAGCCAGTACTTCTGTGTTTTCCCCGGCTTTCACACACTTTCTGTGTAGAAACTGCAGTTTTTTCTCTCCGTAACAAAACCCAAGGGCGCCTGTAGCCTGCAGGAGGATGTTTGCAGGGGTTGCAAGGTGGTTGAGATGCAGCCAAGCATCTCTGAAGCAGAACACCTACCTTGCAGTTTTGTTCTTAGATAAATTCTGCCCGCACAAACTCCAGCGGGATCCAGAGTCATGGCAGGACTAGCGCGGTTACGACGGTCAGTATTTATAGGAGCGCAAGAAATCATTGTTGCTAAAATAACAACTGATAGTAATAGAACCGGGTGTGATAAGTTATCCAGGCTTTTTTTTGTGTTGTTTCTAAGGAGGAGAAGGCACCGCGCGCGGGAGTTCCCGCTGTCTGATTTTATTACAGTTTTTTGTCCTTTCGCGGAGCAGCCGCCCCGCCTGCGCGGTGCCCACCCCCGCCTCCCCGGCCAGGAGCGACCCCGCCGCACCGCGCGGTGGGCGCAGGGGAGGAGACGGCGGAGCGGCGAGGGGCGCAGCCCGCTGCCGGGGGCTGGAGAGGCTGACAGGGGCTGACAGGGGCCGGCCGGGGCTGCGGGGGGCTCGCAGGGCGCGGCGGAGGCGGCGGCTCCCGCCCCAGCCCGGGCCGCGGTGAGGGACGCGCGGGCCGCGGCGCCGCGCCTCAAACTTTAGCGGCGGGGGGCGGCGGGGCCGAGCCCGCCCCGAGCGCCCCCTCCCCGCCCCTCCGCAGCCTCCCCGCGCCGGCGGGGCGGGCCGGGGGCGCCGAGGGGCGGAGCGGCCCCGCCGGGCGGCGGCGGCGCCGAGCCGGGACGCGGCGCCGGGCTCCGCACCCCGCGGAGCGGCGCGGAGCGGCCCAGCCCGGCCCAGCCCCGGAGCCATGCCGCTGCCGTGCCGGGGCTGGACGCTGGCGCTGCTCACGCTGCTCGTCGGTTTCCTCATCTTCGCCGATATCTCGGAGATCGAGGAGGAGAGCGGGTAAATCCCCCCGGCCCCGCGCGGGGAAGGGGCGCGGAGCGGTGCTGGGCACCGGGGAGGAGGCGGCGGCGGCGGCGGAGGAGGGGGCGGGCGCCCGGACAGTTTCTTTGTCTCCGGCTCTCCCGGGTTCCGCCGTGCCCAAGTGGGAACGGAGCGCGCTGCGCTCCCGCGCGGCTCCGCGGGGCCGGGGACAGCCCCGGGCGGGACCGGCCCGCCGGGCAGGACGGGGCTGGATGGGGCACGGGGCCGGGCAGGGCTGCGGGAGCAGGTACATCTCCCGCTAGAGACGCGGTGGTACCGGTCCGAGTAGGGATGCCGGAGCGGGTACCGGTCCCTTTAGGGATGCTGAGATACCTGTCCGGATAGGGATGCCGGAGCAGGTTACAGACATTGAGGTACCGGTCCGGGTGGGGATGCTGGAGCAGGTACCACTCCCTGTACAGACACTGAGGTACCGGTCCGGGCAGAGGTGCTGGAGCAGGTACCACTCCCGTTAGAGATGTGGTAGAGCAGGTACCTCTCCTTTTAGAGAGGCTGAGGTACGGGTCCAGGGATGTTCTATCAGGTACAGGTCTGGGTAAGGATGCTGGAATGGGTACCAGTCTGATTAGAAATGTTGGAGCAGATCCTGGTCTGGGGAGAGGGATTTTGGCACGGGCAGCGCTCAGGGGCTGATGGAGGGATGGAGCAGGTCCCTTAGTGGGATATTGGTGTGAGTGGTCTGCTGGACAGGGATGCTGGGGCAAATTGCAGCCCAGGGGGCTTAGGTGCCACTGCTGGTCCAGATGGGTGTGGTGGAGAGGGCACCAGCTGATGGGAGTGGTGGATAGCGGAGCAGTCTGCAGGTGGATAAGGGACCAGTCTGTGGGATAAGAGGGATGGAGCAGGGATCAGTTGGGTGGGGGTGATGGAGCAGAGAGCTTAACCCACTGGTGTGTCCCTGTGGGATGCATTAGGGGCTTCATGATCACCCCTCACTGATCACTGTCATGGTTGGTGTTTACCTGTAGGTGCCATGAATGGCAGGGGCTAAAGGAGCCCCTCAGTCTGAGGAGCAACACCCTTCCCACCCCATTAACCCCATCTCTGAGGTCTGCTTGGAAATTTAGGGTATAAGAGGAACAAATGCAAAGAGGAGGGTTTGCATTAACTTGAGGAACTTGCTACAGCAATGTGGAAAACCAAATAATTTTAATAATGAGGTGTGCACTCGGGGCGCTCGAATGACACAAAGGTCCTTCTGTTTGGGACCAGCTGGCTTTGTCAGCTTTTACACTGAAACAAGCACCTTTATGAGATGATAAATGAAATGCAGTGATGTTTGTTTATTGTTTCATTGTTGTGTTATGCTGGGTGCCACAGGCAAGAAGTGCTTAAAGATCACTGGCCTTGTCCAGAAACATCCAGCACCAGACTGTGGGTTACCAGGGTAGATGAATTGTTGCTCTGCAATGAGCTGGCACTATCTATATAATAATAAAGGAAATTAAAATCTTCTGATGCATCCTTCCCATTGGACAGGCTGCTCTGATCCCCTTGCTTTCTTCCCATCTCCTTTTCCGGCTTCTGTTCTTTCTTCTCTCTCCTCCCCTATCTGCTAAATCTACCCACTAGAACTTGCTGTGCCCTTATTGAAAATCTATTCTGTTTTGTTACTTACTTGTCCTGTTTTTCACCCTGGTTCATTAGGGATTCCCAGTATTGTGTATTTTTTCTCCCCTCTTTTCTATACATTGTATGGAAATTGGCTGTTTGCTGGCTGCTTATCTCCAAACCCTGGCATCTGAGTTTGTTGCTGTAGTTCCTCCAAGGAAGTTCTGCCAAGCTGTGCGGCGGCAGGGGCGGCAGCAGGGTCAGATGAGTTCTGTAGGAACAGCGAGCAGCTCGTCCCACACAGCCTCAGGAAGGGCAGGGCAGCAGGGACTGGCGCAGGAGAGGAGCACCCTGCACCCAGGGGGTGAAGGAGGGTCCTGGGTCCCAAGCCCTGTGATGCACATCATCACCAAACCTTTCACAGATCAGTGCCCGCATCAGCTGTGCTTCCCATAGGGGATAAACAGAGCAAAGGTGGGACCCTGCTGCATTAATTATATATTATTTAATCATTAACTCGGGCAAACTGAACCTTTCTCTTGCTTTGTCCTCTCCCACCCACTTTTCCCCATTGCATCTCTGGAGTGTTTTGTGTTTGGTGAGCTCCTGCGTCCCAAACACAGTAAGGGAAGCACAGAAGCCTGGCACAATGGGCACTCCATCCCTGCGTGCTGCACAAATGTACAGCACCTCACCCTGCCATGGTGCCAGGAAGGGTGAGCACAGTGCTCTGACCTGGCTGAAATGTATTGCTGTGGTGAGATGGGAAAGCAGAGTGCCTGCTCTGCAGCAGGTCAGGGGATGATGGAGGGTTTTCAACTGTGGGAGCCACATAATAGCAATTTTTATTAACAGGTCCTGTAGGTAAATGGACCTGTGTGACAGCAAAAGTGCACAGCAGTGTAGAGAAGAGACCCTTGCAAAGTTTTCCAGGAGCTCTCAGTGTGTCCAGGAGGGAGCAGCTCCTCTCTGTGAGAGGTTTGGGAGGTGCTGTACATTTGTTCAGCCTTCCAGCACATCAGGAATGTTTGGCTGTAGGATTGTGTGGCTCAGCATCCTCCTTCATACCCCCCAGACCACCCTTGCTGTGGTCAGTGCAGCAGGGAAGGAAGGAGCTGCCCAGCTGTCCCCTGGCAGGCTGGTGGCACTGGGGGAAACACAGGCAGGTGTAACTCTTTTCTTCTTTTTCCCTGGCATGGAAACACTCTCTAATTATTGTGAGGAGCGAACAGCTTGCCCACTTTTGCACGTACCCTGCCCCCTGCCTGTGATTTGGATTGTCTTTGGAAGAACGTTCCTCGCACGGGTGGGAGTGGGGGGAACAGATTTCCTCTCACCTGCAAACACTGAGAAATTTCAGAAAGAAAGCACAAAACGTTCATTAGGTCAAAAGTAAGGGAGAATATAATACTACTAATGCTACAAAAGGACAAAAAGCCCAAAGCCATGCTGTTTCTCTGGACAATAAGTTCCCCGGTCACAGGAGAAGGGAGATAGGAGCCGAGGGCAGCTGGAGCTGCTCTGCCTGTCACAGGCTTCTGAGAAAGATGTTTGTGCCTTAAGCAGTCCCATCTCACTCCTCTAGACATGCTTAGACCGCCTACCCCAGCCGGGCGATGCTGAAACAAAGAGGTGTTGGGGCAAGGATGAGAATTCAGCAGTTTCTCGCTCCTGATGCTGCGTCGCTCTTGCTCAGCCCGTTCCTCCCATCCCTGTGCGGGTTCTCCCCCTGCTACATCCTTGTCACTGGCTGGACGTGTCACCTACGGCTGTGTGGCGGGGCTGTGGGATGCTGTGGGATGCAGGCAGGATGCTGTGGGATGCAGGCGGGATGCTGGTGTGATGCTGGCGGGCAGGGACACGCTGGCCGGTGCGTGCTGCTCCGTGAGGTATTGCTGTGCTGAGCGGTCTGGGCACTTTGTTTCCGAGCAGGCAGCTGGTTCCGGGCTGCTGAACTTTTCCTGCAGCCCGGTGGCGCCTGCGTTTCCATGCAGCGCTCCCGCTCTTTGTTTGGCTGGCAGGGAACAAAAGACGCGCTCCGTGTGCCTTGGGGAGCGCGGATGGCATCGCAGCCGTTCCTCCATCCGCGCCGGGATGGGGCAGCGCCGCACACCTGTCCCCGCAGAGCAAAACAAAGGATTTGGCATCCACTGGGGTCACTATTGTCGCTGGTGAGGAGGAGAATTCCGCTCCGGTTTAAGGGGACTCTCTTTGTTAGTGTGCGCCTGCTGTTGCAGTTCTGCAGGGGTCCGGCTGTGTCCTGGTTGTCTGTAGAGGGAGCTGGTGACCCGCTGCCACCAGGTGACTTCTCGAATTAGCGTCTGAGCCATCTTAGGGAGCACTTGACACTTGGTCTTAATACGAGCCAACCTTTTCCCTGCTAGCCCAGACCACACGCCTTTCCATCCTGATTACAGGAGGAATTATGTTCTGCTCGCTCCGAGTGACGGATGGGAGTCTCTGATATTGCTGGCCTGCCTGCCTGCCTGGGAGCTTGTCAGTAAATTGCCACTTTTTCCTCATGTGCCCTTTTCTAACACCTGCCTTTATAAGGCTCAGGAAGAGATTTTGTGTCCTTTATGGAGGGTTTGTGTCCTTTACGCACTTGCTGTGAGCAGGCTGCAGTCGTGACATTTCTTGTCAGGGTTGGTCCATGGTGTATAAATGTCCTGCTTGCATTTTCCAGGCTGTGATTCACTGCACCCAGCCCAGAGTTAGTTTGAGACTTGCCTTCCACCAGAAAGTTTTGCTGGAGAAAGTGCTGCGTTCTACCAACAAGTGCTTTTGTGCCCTCACACAGTGGGGAACAATTATCCAGGTTGGGCTGGAGGAGGAATGGCTCTGGGCAGGAGAGGAGCCCATAGACATCCTGGAAGTGTTCATGTGTATGGAGCCAGAGGAGAGCTTTGTGCTCCTTGGGCATGGCAGGGCTCTAACAAAAGCTCTGTGACACATCAGGCTGGAAAATACAAGCAATGTTGGAGCACTGATTTGAGTAAGGAAATACTCAGGGCAGGCTTTGATTGCAGCTCTTGTGACAAGAACCTGAAGTACAAGCAGCCAGTTCCAGGCTGGCTGCAGAGCTCCCTCTCCTCCCCATGAAACTCTCCCTCACCTCCTGCCACAAAAACACCTCCAAAGCCCTGTGCTCCTGCCTGGAGCAGGCTTGGGAAATGAATGTCCACACTGAGCTGAGCTCTGAGGGAATGCTGGAATAGTGGAAGGCTGGGATCAGCAGGATGGAAAGCACTCGCAGACCCCCAAGTGAAACAAAAAGGAAAAGCCAGAAGTGCTAAGGGATTTCCAGTCAGTTGAAAAGTTACTCCTCAGCCCAGCATTGGTTGTCAGCAGCTTACAAGACCCCCAAGGAGGAAATTTCTGACCTTGCTGGTGAGGAGAGCTGTGGTAGGAGGATGCAAATCACCAGCCAGCCTTTCTCAGATGCACTGTTGCTGTAGCCAGGCCAGTTCATGCAACCAGAGCAATGGAGGCAATAAAGCAGTTCCCAGGTTTCATTTTTGCCCAGGTGAGCTTTTTGGGTGGGCTTCACGTTTCCTTTTTGCCCAGGTGGGCTTTTTGTGCCCCACCTCTGACCCTGCAAGTGCAGAATTGCAGTTGGGGGTGCAGAGGAAGCCTTTCTGTCCCACAGAGAACACGGAGCTGTGAGTGCTGGCTCACTTAGGGAAGGTTTGCTGAATGACTTCAGAGACTCAGCCTCCTCTGGGACCAGGGCCAGCAGTGACACAGCAGATCCTGCTGCTGCCACCACCCCTCCCAGCCTTTGCCAGGCATCTCCAGCCCTCCCAGCCTTCCCCCAGCACGGATGGACTCAAGGGGTTGCTTTTCTCTCACGTGGCAGATGGGCTTTTGATCTTCCAGGAAAAGCATTTAGCAGCAGTGCCTTTATCTTTCCTTGGGCTTGCAGGCTGTCCTAATGATAAGATGAGGAAATGGCCTTAACTGGCACCAGAGGAGTTTTAGATTGGATTGTAGGAAAAAGTTCTTCACTGAGAGGTCTGACAAGCAATTGGCACAGGCTGCCCAGGGAAGTGGTGGAGTATTTTATATATATATATTTATATATATATATATATATATATATATATATATATATATATATATATATATATATATATATATATATATAATACTCCACCATATATATATATATATGATCCCCGGATGTATTTAAAATATGTGTAGATGTGGCTCTTAGGACACGGTTTCATGCTGGACTTTGTGGTCTTGGGATGACTGTCGGACTCAGTGATCTTAAAGGATATTTTTAATCTGTATGATTCTGTGATTCTACAGGTATTTTGCTTTTTCATCCTTGAGAATAGCACTGCTTAAATGCATCAGGCACAGTTCCTGTAAAAACCAGTTGTTCCAAAACCAAACTAAAATTGGACTACTTCTAATTGCCTCCCACATTTGTTTCCCCTGGGCCCGGGTCATCCTCAGCAGCAAGAAATAAGCCCAAAGTACAAGATTAGACAATAATTATTTTGCTGTTTCTCCGGCTTCCATCCCCAGTGGCATCAGGAAACAAGCAAGTTCCCTGGCAAAGTAAATTCACTGGAGGTGCAGAGTTTCAGATGTCCTTCAACAAACACCACTGCAGAGCAGACAGGTGTCAGCTTCAGTCCCTTGCAATGCAATAGGAAAAGAAAGAAAAAAGAAAGAGGAAAAAAAAGGAGAGTATCTTTCCAGCTCCTTTTTCTTCACATTTCCACTGTAAATCCTTGTGATGGCTGGCAGCAGCCTTGATGGTGGTGGTGGCCTTGGGAGATGAATCTTCATCAACAGCAGCAGAATTGGCTCTGATTGGGAAGTGCAAGGGCTGATCCAAGGAAATGGGCATAGCACTGCTGAAGGCTGCCAGAGCAGTGCAGTGGTGTGGGGTGAGAGTTCTTTCCAAACTTAGGGCTGAATGCTTCTTGCCATTGCAGACCAGGCCTTGTTATTGCATGCAGAAACACCCTGGGACTGTCCCAAACAAGCACAAACCCCAGCCCAGGCCTGCTGTCTTTGTGCTGAGCACTTTGTCCTTCCCATGCAGTGCTCCCCATGGGCAGGGCTGCCTTGAAAAGCACATTTTGTCCCAGTTTTGGGGTGCTCTCTCAAGGCATCCTCAGCTGCAGGTATCACCCATGTGTCTGGCAGTAAGGAATTCAATGATGGTTCTTACAGCCAGGCTTTGCCAGCACCCTCAGGGATATCGGCCAGCTCTTGGCCAGCAGCTACAACAGTGGCCATGTTTCTCCTGCAAAGTTAAGCATCATCATGAGGCATCTCCAGCACCTTTTCAGACACCCAGAAACACACTCAACTGGCAAACAGCAGCTGCTCAGTGGTTAATTAAACTTCTTACTGCTGCCTAAGTTTCCATGGGAGCTTTGTGAGCAGGGGTGGTGAGAGGAGGTCCAGCTCTGAAACCACCATGGACTGTTCAGTAGTTGGCAGCTCAGCATTTTGATCTGGGATCTACATCACTGTGAAGTTCCTGGCATGGCCCAGGTGCTGGTTGTGGGGTGCAGCTCTCACCCAAGCACTCCCAGCCCGCTCTGTGTAGGCACCAGATGTTATTTATGTTATTCTGGGGATGCTCATACAGAAGAGCTGCCCCAGGAGGGTGTCTCTGCTCAGGAGAGGTCCCTCAGCACATCTGCATCAACAGGGAAAGAAGAAACCCCTGAGACCTTCAGTATTCCAGAGCACTGGGAAAAGGGATGAGAGGGGTGTGGGAGGATGAGCCCAAGGGCCCCCAGCCCCACATGAGAATGTTTCATGTTGTACCATCTCCCAGGGTATGTGGCACCCAAGATGCTGCAGAAGCCATCAGGATTTCTGGTTTCTGGGGCATGGATGCTCAGGGTGACAGGTTCTGCTGCAAGCCTGATGCTCTGCTGTTTGTGCTCCTGAGAGCTCTGCTCTGTTAGCAGGAAAAATGATCTCAGGACAAATGGATGGTGTAGACATGTTTTGTAAGCAGGGAGGCTTTTGTCTCAGCTATTTTCTAGATCTTGTCTGAACTTTTTTTACCTTCTCCCTTCCAGAAGGAAAAAAAACAGAGAGAGAAAGTAAATTACACAAACATATATGAAATACACAAACACCCTGCCCACTCCTAAGCCCCTCTGGATGTTTTTTGCCTGTTTCAAATGTCTGTTTCTTTGCTAGCTGTTTCATTAACACAGCCAGAGAAAAAGAGCTGATGCCAGGAATAATGTTTTAAAGATGAGGAAGAGAATAAGGTCCTGCCAGTATGCAGGATGGGGAGGGGAGAAGTGTCTGCCTTTAGAACAGTGATAAAACAAGAACATATTGAAGTGATTGAGTCAGGCCATGCTGATGTTGTGGCAAATGCATGTGACAGATGACACTCCACAGGTGAAAGAGACAATTTTGTGGCTCAGGAGAAGCTCATACTGGGTTGGGCCCTGAGCTGAAGGCAGGGACAGGGGTTTCAGCATGTTTCTGAAAGCCGTAATACAGGCACACTTTCCCAAATGTGATTGTGTGACTTTGCTAGAACTAAGCTTGGAACACTAAAAGTAGCACCTGATATTTAGGAAATTTTTGACACTTGGGCTGCCAAGCTGTGACAATATAATCAAGTGGGATTTTTTAAACACATGGAAGTGTGATTTCAAATATCTCATCAAGAGTTATTGCAGGATCTTCTCTCCTAAAAGACAGCTGCTTTGGAAATATCTTTCCAATTATCCCTTGCTTGCCTGGGGAGTGTGGGTGCCACAGCTACCACCCAGCAACGACCACTTCTCTCCACCACAGTCTCCTCCACATCCCAGGGTGGAGAGACTCCAAAACAACTGGTAAAATAGCACAGGAATGGCCTGCAAGTGTCTGATGTGCCAGCTCCCCCAGTATTCAATGGGATGGGTTGCAGGAAGGGGAGATGATGCTGGAGCCTGGAAGAGCGGCATTCCTGGAGGGGAACAGTGCCAGGAAAGTGCACAAAATATAAAATACAAAATAGATACAGACTGCCTTAATGGGCACAGTCTGCAGCCATCTCAGGAGACTGCTGGCTGCTTTTTGGGCCAGTGAAATCTTTGCAGATCAATTCCTGTGGCCCTCTGGGCCCTCTCACCCAGCAAGAGCCATATCCAGCATTTCCAAGAGGACAGGTCTGCTGGAAGCTCACAGTGCCTGCTCCTGGCTTGTGGAACTCGTTTTTTGGTGTTAAGGGCCAAGCCACTTCACCCCCAGTGTCCCAGTTGTAAAACAAGGATCATAAAATGCACCTAACATAAAAGCAGGTTGTGAAAACCTAATTAGTAGGTGTTAGTCTTTTGAACCCCTCAGGTAAAAATTGTGGCACTCTGAACTCTCCTCCTGGGGAATTCAGGTGGATAAATTCAGTTTAATAATCCTCCAAGGTGCTATTATATTTTATGTGGAGGAGGGAGAAGAGGAGGACTTGGGTTGCCCAAAGAAGAGGCAGGGGTTTTGTTCCACCAGGAATGAGCTCCACAAATGTGGTGAAATGCAGGAGGGTTGAAATGAGATGATCCTTAAGGTCCTTTCCAAACCCAAATCATTCTGTGAGCTATGAAATGCAGTTGGGCGTGGCTGAAATTTCCAGTTACAGTTCCTGTTTCTCATGCCCACTTCCCATGTGTAAGGCCTGCCACAGATGCTGGGGGGGAGCAGGACTTGGGGGTGGGCATTGTAAAACAGCCATGGAAAACCCAATTTCTGGTTAGTGAGCCTGGGAACGTGGACATGTGGAGGCTGCTGGTGTAGATCTGCTCTCCCAACCAGGCTCTGTGACCTACTTGTTCAGTCAAAGCAGCTTTGAGTTCACGTGTCCGAGCGGCTCCAAGCGAGACCAAACTCACCTAGCAACAATTAAGAGAAGCATTTAAGAAGCAGGAAACGATGAAAAGGGAAATAAAAACCCCTAAACAGGCCCATTCACAGGGGGTGAATAGAAGGGTCTTTGCATACCTGATTTTGTCACAAATTATTCATCCAGGAAAATTAGGCCCTGAACCATATGACAATTTTTCTTTGACATCCTCTGATATATGAATCAGTGTCACTTTAGATCTGAGCACAGAACGTTTTGACCTATATAATATCCTAGATAGTGGCAATGCAGCTTGAAAATCTCAGAGAAAATGAGAAAAGATGGCATAAGTCAGTAAGATGGCATTAGCACATATAGATGCAACTTATCACTGGAAAACATCCCAACAGAAGCCCAAAGAAAAATGTTTTGTAAATAATAGGATTAGGAAGCAGGTTGGTACTTTGTGGAGCTGGCTATACAATGAAACTGATAACAACTAGATTAATAAGGCAATTCAGTCCAAACACAGTGTAGCACTAGAAAGCTTTTCAAAATCAATGCTATCTGTGCTGTTTTAATCGAGGTTGGTCTTTGCCTTTTGAAGCAAAGAGATTTGAAACTCCAGGTCAGGGAGGTGGAATAAAATGGACTGGGTTTTTTGGGGGGTTTTTGTTGTGCTTTGTTTGGGGTTTTTTTGACATGTGCTTCCTAATTAGTACCCTCCATTTCTGAATGTTTTCCTCCTCCCAGGAGAGGAAAATGAGGGTATACAGGGGTGCTGGCTTGCCTGTGTTGGCAGTGAAGTGTGGCAGAACTTGGAGAATACTGTGCTTGGCTCAGTTTCAGTGTTTTGGGCAGCTGGTTTGTCTGGCTGGGACCCACCAGTGGGCTGGGCAGGGTAGCTGGAAGGGCCAGAGACCCCACAGCATCCTACAGCACACGTTGCCTTCCACTGTACAAAGGGAGATTGCAGGGAAAACACCCTGAAGTTGTAGTGTGGCACACAAAGCACCAAGAACTGACAGTTTGGAGCATTTTAAGATCCATAAACCAGCTCAGACCTTCAGGCAAGTATCATGTCTCAGCTTTGGGCAGTGTCCCTGTCCTGGAGAGAGAAGCCAAGCCTGGCACAGGGAGCAGCATCTCAGGTGTCCAAAAGAGCATCGTGGCCAGCAGAGCAGTGATCCCAGTGCCATGGAAGGTGGTTAGCTCTCCTCCACCAGTGAGCTGCCCCCTCCCTGTTCATTTATGACAGCAGAACCCTTTGTGCCTCTGTCTGCATTGCAATATTTTTGCTTTTCACAGTGTGTGAGGTGGAGAGGGTAACCCCTGACACTGTCCTTGAGGCACTCAGCTGGCAGCCAGTCCCCTTCCCCACTGCTGCACACAGGCAGAGGTGCTCTCAACTTGTCTCCTCACATGCAGCATCTCCAGCCCCTACACCTGCCTTAATTCCAGGAGGAAGCACACAGAGCTGTCACTGGGGGCATGTGAAGCCAGGCTGGATAAATGCATTTGAATAATACGTTGTGATGCTCTGAATCCTTCCTGCTGTAGCCACAAAACATGGATGAGGTAGGAACTAACACCTAGGGAACAGTCTTCTCTACTTCCTAATTTACCTTTTTTTCCTTTCACATGTGAATCAGCATGTATTCAGGGAAAATAAAAAAAACATTTATTTCTCTAAGCCTTGTCTGTCCTACAGCGAGTGTGAAGGAGTGTGAATCCCATTTGGAAGCTCCTTCAGAGGAGATGTCTCTGAGCAGGTGCGTGGTTTGCACACTAATCCAGCCTGCTCCCACACCCTGCAGTGAACCCCATTAATGTGGAGACTTGTTAAATGCCACGAGGCTCCAGGAATGAGCCAGCCCTGCTGTTCCCTTGATGCACCAAAAAATGAAACAGCTCGCAGGCTCTCGGGTCTGCCAAAGGACAGAGGAGAGCAGGAATCGCTCTGACTTGGCCATGGATGGTCTCTGGCAGGAGGGAGGAGAGCGAAAACCATGGTGGCATTTCCAAGGGTTTGATGTTAGGTGGTGCTGAGGGCTGTGCTCAGCCTAATGAGGGGATTTATGTGGCATCCTGCAAGTCTGAAAATCCTTTTTAATGGCACCAAGTACACTCGCACGCACTTTTCCTCTTTCGTTTTTGTCTAATGCATTTAGGATTTTTTTTTTTCAGAACTGGTAGAAATACATTCTCCTGAGATACATTTCCATTAAGGTGTATATTTCTGGGTAGCAATATTGCTGCTGGAAGAGAGTTTGGTTCTCTTTATGAGTGTGCTCATTGGGATATCTGTGCAACGGGAACAATAAAACAGAGCAATGAGTACATGGAGGTTAAAATGTGTCTGAATGGGAGCCCAGCTCCCTTGAACATCACAAGGTGGGTGGCTTGTTCTTTGTGACCCCTCTGAAAACAGCAAGCTAAGGCAAGAAGGAGCTCTGAAACCAGCTAGATGTGGGTATTTAAGTGAGGATTCACAGCTCCTGTGGATGGTGTGGTTCTCTGAAGGGGCTTGATCCAACCTGTTGTTCAGTATAGCTTCATGGAGGTGCTGGAAGCTTTGGCTGCTCATTCCCACGGGTCTTGGTCAGCCTGGTCTGACACCTGTCCTTGTGTGGTGGTGTCAGGCCATGGGAGTGACACTGCTGTCACTTCAGGTCTCAGCTCCAGCGTGTGAATGACTGTGGTGAGTTGGCCTTGGAGCCTCAGCCAAGTCACACCAGAGGTGGGGAGAAGGGGCTTGAAGGCACTCGCAGGGTTGGAGTGGAGCTCTGGGTCTGGCTTGGGTCCCTGGGAGCTGGAGGAGGGTACACTGAGGATATGAGGTCTCCACAAGTCATTAAATCTGTGTAAAATAGAGATACTGGATGTCCTCAGCTAAAAGCCCAGGTGAATACAGCGGTGGGATCTGTCCAGATCATTCAGTCCCCACCTGAAAAGGACAGGGCAAGTCCATTGACAGCTGGAGATGAGGAGATCTTCTGAGTGCACTGCTAACACCTGGCTGGTAAAGAGAAGCAGAGATGTATTTAATGCAGCTGTAGGGCGCACTCTGCCGTGGCAGCAGGACCAGATGTCTGTGATGGCTGGTTAGATCACACAGGAATTATTAATTGGGGTGGCTCGGGGCGTTCTTTGCCAGAATGGCTTCATGGTCACAGCAGGGCAGTGGTGACAAGGGATGAAAAGCCCTTCAGAGGCATCAGGACATGGCCCTTCTGCATGGGGTGGGACATGGGCAGCGTGGCAGTGTCTCTGCTCGGAGCCCTTCAGAGCAGGATCTCTTGACTGTTGAACAATGCTTGGCAGAAAGGAGCTGGAATTATAAATAATGCATTTCCTTTGTCTTGCAGGAGTTCTGGAGGCAGAGGTACAATCAGATCAGCTGTGAACAGCTTACATAGCAAATCTAATAGGTTTGTAAATTAGATTTTGTGTTCATTTGTTTTTGCTGTAAGGCAGCTATTAATCTGCTTCTCCTCTTCGCTGGATAGTGCTGTTCTTATTTAGCAAATGTATCTGTTCCTTTTCACTTCTGCTTTGCATTTTCTTAATCATTCCCCCCCTTCCTTCTTCCAGCTCAGTGCAATAATCATTTGCAAATAACCAAGGATCTGGAAGTTGTGGTGATTGAGAGAATGAGAAAGAGTTTACTTATTGTGAAAATAAGTCAGTGATAGAGTTGCTATTTTCCATAGTTCTAAGTGCTATTAGAGGAGCAATCACTGTGTTTGGGATCAGAGCTCCGGTTTTGTTGCAGTGCACTCCCGTCACATCCCTTTGTGGCAGAGTCATTCCCAGCCCCATTCAGTGCCTCTGTGTGTCATTTTTACAAAGATTCCCTGTCAGCCCAGCCTTGCCAAGTGGCATGTTTGCAAAGGTTTGCATGACAGCATGCAAGGAAGAGTGATATCATTCTGTGGTGATGTCACCACCCGTGACCAAAACACAGAAAATGGATAAAAGAAAAAACCCAGAGTTATTCCCTGGATTGCTTTACCCTACTTCAGTCATGGTTTTTGACACCTTCTAGGTAAGGTTTCCAAGACATGAGTGATGCAGCAAAATGCAAGAAGCAAACAAATCCAACAGACTGGCAGCCTCTGGAGAGGAACTGTACACACACACATCAGGACACTGGCAGCCAGCATTTATAAACACATTTCCTTGCCTTTTTGACACATTATACAGTGTGAGCCACAGTGTGTCCTGGGGAGCTCTTTCCCTGAGCTGGAGATACCTTCCCAGGAGCTGGATGTTTGTCCATGAGCCTGGGCCACCACCTCTGCCCCATCTCTCACTCTGCTCCCTCCTTGGGGTTTATGTGCTTTATATAAATGCATTTATTTACAAAGCATTTCCCAGCTGGAAGAAGCCCTTTGCAGTGGAGAGGGAGATTCCCTTTAGCTGATAGCAAGTGCTTTGGCTGTGTATTTTTCAGAGTGCTCTGAAGTGTGAAGGCTTTTTTGGGTCTGCAGATACACACACGCAGCTTCTTGATGAGATGCTTGGCTTTTCTTTTTGGAGGGCAGCTGGCTGGAACCAAATATTTGGAAGCTCCTTCAATTCATGCAGTTTGATTTTAATGTCACAGAAGTGCTGGGGCTGATTTGCTTCTTTGAGCAGGGATTACACACTGGGGTCTCCCAGTGATCTCTGGCTGCTGCTCATTTCTTGATCTGGAACAGGGGATATGGGTACTGAAATCCTTGTGCTCAATTCTAAAAAGGAAAAAGTTTCCAATGAGCCAGCCAGTCCCTCTTAGTACAGGATGCTCACAGCCCAGTCACACAAGCAGCACCCAGCAGCTCTGCTGAATTAATTTAATTTCTCCATTGGGTGAAGAGAGGGTTGCTCCTCTCTGGTGAGGATTTTAATCTTCTCCAGGAGCTGAGCTGCCTCCACTTTGGGATGTTCCTGTGTGACCACGAGGTAACAGGGCAGCCGCCTTGGCTAGGAAGATTCTTAGTGAATTTTGGGGGCTTTGGGGTGTCTTGTCTGCAAGTGCCCACCTGCCAGCCTGTCACAGTGTGTTTTTCTGTGCATGCCTGCCTGCAGCTCAGTGTGTAATGGTGTGTTTGCTGTGGAGCTGTGCCTGCCTGTCAGTCTGTGCTCGTGGAAGCGAGTGGGTATTTAAGGATCACTGTCTGTCTGCTTGAGTGCAGCAGAATAGGAACAGGCTTTCACTTCTTGTTTAGCTAATAACTACAATTTGGCTTTTCTGATGAAGTTTGAATTCCAGCAGCCAGAGCTGAAGATGGTGATTAGAAGTGCCATTGGGATGCTAACGGATTCTGTCTCCCTCTCCCTGACTTTCTTTTCTCTAGAGCTGAAGTAGTAATAAATGACTCCTCATCTCCAGCTGTTGTTGACAGAAGTAATGAAAGCATTAAGCACAACATTAAACCAGCCTCATCCAAATGGAGACACAACCAGACACTCTCTTTGAAGATCAGGTACTGGTAATTACCTGTAGGACAAGAGACAGATTTGGTCCTCTCCAGTGCAAGCTGGCAAATTGTGTATCATCTAAAGAAGTCAAGGAAGAAATAAAAAGACTTAACTTCCTGCTGAGATAGGCTTCATATCTGTAAACGATTGCTTGGAAATGAGTTCTCAGCTAAGCCAGCTGGCTTGGCAACAACAAAACAAAAAAAAAAGGAGCACTTGAGCCCCTGGTTTTCAGGGCAAGTGGAATTTGTGTGTGCAGGTGATGGGTCACAGAGGGAAGGAGACCCTGAGTCAACTTAGGGACCCTCACTGATGGTGGGTTGACTGTGGTACCTGGCCTGGGCAGGGATGAGTGGAGAGGGAGCAGGCAGTGAGGTGGAGATATCCTTTAGTGAGCTGTGCCTGGAGAGCACGGTCAGATGGACTGGCCACAGAGTGAGGGCAGCCAGGAGGCAAGAGCTCATCTCACACCTGACCAGCTTATCTCTGCACCTCACCTGACAAGGCTCTTTTCTTCCCTGTGCTCAGAAAACAGATCTTGAAGTTCCTGGATGCCGAGAAGGACATTTCAGTGCTGAAGGGGACTCTGAAGCCGGGGGACATCATCCACTACGTCTTTGACAGGGACAGCACCATGAACGTGTCCCAGAACCTGTACGAGCTGCTGCCCCGCACCTCTCCCCTGAAGGGCAAGCAGTTCCCCAGCTGTGCCATCGTGGGCAACTCGGGGGTGCTGCTCAGCAGTGGCTGTGGCCCTGAGATTGATGCTCACAGCTTCGTCATAAGGTAGGCAGGGCACTGCTCCTAAAGCACAGGGGTGTGGTGTTTGTGGGGTCCCCTGTGGCAGGAAGGAAATGAATCTGACTCCATGTTCTGAGAAGGCTAATTTATTTTTACATATTATTTATTTTATTTTATTTTATTTCATTTTATTTCATTTCATTTTATTCTTACATGTTATTTATATTTATATTTATTTATTTACTTACTTACTATATTATATATTTATATTATATTGATATAATCATTAATTATATTATCTCTAATCAATAACTTATAATTGATATAATTTATATATAATTATTGATATAATTTTTATATATAACTATAATATTTATATTAATAACTTACATTGATGTAATTATTAATTATGTTATTTATAATCAATACTTATAACAATCAATTTAATAATTAATTAATTGTGTTGATAAATTTATATATTTATATATTGTGTTTATATATTTATATATTATATATTATTTCTATATTTATTTATATTATTATATTAATTAATTATATCATATCATATATTACATTATATTACATTACATTACACTACATTACATTACATTATACTATACTAAAACTATACTAAAGAATAGAAAAAGGATACTTACAGAAGGCTTAACAAGATACTAATTAAAACTCCTGACTGCTTCCAGTCCCAACACAGCTGGACAGTGATTGGTCATTAAGTAAAAAGAATTCACATGAAACCAATCAAGCAGCCACCTGTTGGATAAACAATCTCCAGCCACATCCCAAAGCAGCAAAACACAGGAGAAGCAACCAGATAATTGTTGTTTTCATTTCTCTCTGAGGCTTCTCAGCTTCCCAGAAGAAATCCTGGCGAAGGGATTTTTCAGAGAATATGATGGTGACACAGAGGGGCCTTGGGAGCAGTGCAGGGGGCTGGAGTCCAGGTCAGCTGGGGCAGCACAGCCTCACGTCCCCATGTGCACTCAGAGTTCTGCTGGAAACCCTTCCACACATCCCCAAGTGCTCCCCATGTATTCTTGTAAGTGCACCTTGTCTCTTCTCATGGTGCACCATTTACCCCCCTCAGCCTCCTCTTCTCTCAGGTTTGTCCTCTTGCAAACAAACCCCATCCTGGGCTGTTACAAACCTGATTCACTTCTGCCCTCAGCACAAGGGTGATACCACACCATGCCCTGGCACCACATGCCCAGGTGTGACACTCCCTGTGTCCCCTCTGTCCCCAGTGCTGCACTGCCCCAGGGACCTGCAGCAGACATCCTGAGCCCTGCTGGGACACACCAAATTCACTTCTGGAGGTATCTGAAGTGGAGAGGAGGAGCTCCTGCCCTCCCAGCCCCATGCCCCTGTTAGCTGAGAGGCTGTGGAATCCACAGATGATTTATGTACATGCAGACATTTGTTTTCTGGTGAGTCTATTACAAGGACAGCCCAATCCATCAGTGGCTCACAGAGGCGGTGCTGGTGTGACGTGGGAATGAGGATAATGTCACCTCTGTCCCCCTCTCAAGCCCTGCTGCTCCAGCTGCCTGGCTGCTGGCAGCTCCAGCCTGCCCACAGGGGACAGAGCATCATCCTCAACTGGAACACAATGAGCAGAGGGAAAAACTGCTTACTGTGGTTCTGGCAAAGTTCAGTGAGGGGCATTCGTGTCGGGCAGCAAAATTGCAGGATAAAAGCTTTTCTGGATGTGAGGATGGGGATTTTGAGCAGTTTCTCTCCAGCTATGTGCTGGTGCAGGTCTGGCACAGACACACTTCCCATTGTAGGTTGTCTGAGCCACTGCTGGAGCCTGCAGCTTCCTGAGGAAGGTTTGCTCCATCCAGGCAGCCTTTTCAGCAGGGTTGGCAGTGACCAGTGACTGCGTCTGTGTCCAGGATACAGCTCCAATGTTTATTTTTACTGAATTAACTCCTGTGATGAGTCAATCAAAAGGCCCCCACGCCAGTAGCTGGATTTTCCTTTAGTTTTCCCATCTGTAAGTAGGGAAAACAGTAATAATATCTGATTATCAAGGCAGATGCTTAGGATGCAATTCCTGCTTATTAAATACTGTAACTTCACTGTCAAACACCACAGCAGAGCATTCGGTGTGCAAACACATGGGTAGCCTCTGGTTTTTAGGATGCTGGTGGACCATCTCCTGCATCTCCCCATCAGCTGGTTCCCAGTGCCATTTGCACTGTGCCATGGGCATGGCACAGACACAGATGATCCCCCTGAAGGAGCTGTAGGAAACCGCTCTAAAACCAGGGTGATTTGTTGGCACTTTGTCCCACAGGCCCTCAGCCCTCACTCTGCTGTGGCACAGGAGATCAAGATACATGGCCCGCAACCCACATGTACAATCTGAGAGGAGGCGCCAATGAACACTACAGAAAAAGGGTTTTTTGAGGGTCACAACCTCCAGACAGCCAGACCCTGTGGAGACCATGTCCTGGCATCCCCCTCCTGCTGGTGTCAATGTCATCATGGTGCCACCAGGTCTGCTGTTTGCAGAGACTCACCAGGGGAGAAAAGGCCTTTGGGATAATGTTACTCCAGCAGGGCTGGAATTAAGAGGCAAGTGCTTTCCTTGTGTGGAAAAGGCTGTTTTGTCTAAAATCTGCCGTGAGAGCAGAGACAGGAGCTTTGTTGCTGATGCTATTTTTGAGAGGCACCAGAAGAGCCGCCACTCCCTGCAAACCACTGAGGTGACACCACAGTGACTGACACTAGCCTTGTCCCAGGGGGACATGTGTGCACATGGGGATGGTGGCTGAGATGGAGATGGCTCATCATCACTAATTTACTGCAGAGGGTCATTCTCCCTCCTCTTCCTCCCAAAAGCGCGGGCGAACGGGCACGATGTCACCAGCCCTGGCTTTTGGCACCACTCCCCCCTCATGCCTGTCACTGCCCTCTCTCAGTGCATTAAACAGAGCTGCTGGGTGTTCTCCTTTGCAGGTGCAACCTGGCCCCCGTGCAGGAGTACTCCCAGGACGTGGGCATGAAGACAGACCTGGTGACCATGAACCCCTCGGTGATCCAGCGCGCCTTCGAGGACCTGGTGAACGAGACGTGGCGGGAGAAGCTGCTGCAGCGCCTGCACAGCCTCAACGGCAGCATCCTCTGGATCCCTGCCTTCATGGCCAAGGGGGGCAAGGAGAGGGTGGAGTGGGTCAACGAGCTCATCCTGAAGCACCACATCAACGTCAGGACTGCCTACCCCTCGCTGCGCCTGCTGCACGCGGTCCGAGGGTGAGCGCCGCTCTGCTGAGCTCCAGCCTGCATCCCCTGGGCTGGAGAGGGATCCCCGGGCTGGTGGGATCCCCAGGCTTGAGGCATCCACAGATTGTTTTCCTGCAGGAAAACAGCACCAGTTGTTCCCTTCTGCAGACGATGAGGGAGGATGGGGTGGTGGATGGTCCCTAGATAAGTGTGGTATTTGTGAGGTCCTCAGGACAGAGAGGGAATTGAGAATCTGACTTTGTGTTCTCAGAAGGCTGGTATGGTATGGTATAATATAATATAATAAATATAATATAATATAATATAATATAATATAATATAATATAATATAATATAATATAATATAATATAATATAATATAATATAATATAATATAATATAATATAATATAATATAATATAATATAATATAATATAATGTTAATATTAATATTTTAACGTCTTCATTAAAATTTCTATTTAATATTACTTATAATAATTTATATTTAATATTGGTATTTATATCTAGCATTAATATAATTAGTATATATTATATATAATATAATATATAATTTATATTGTATAATATGAGATATATTATAATATATAATTTATATTATATGATACGAGATATATTATATTATATTATATTATATTATATTATATTATATTATATTATATTATATTATATTATATTATATTATATTATATTATATTATATTATATTATATTATATTATATTATATTATATTATATTATGCTATACTAAAACTATACCAAAGAATAGAGAAAAGATACTTACAGAAGGCTTAACAAGAATGAATAATAAAAGCTGGTCACTGCTTCCAAAGTCCCAACACAGCTGGACCGTGATAGGTCATTAAGTTAAAACAATTCTCATGTTGGATAAACAATCTCCAGCCACATTCCAAAGCAGCAAAACACCGGAGAAGCAATCAGATAATTATTGTTTTCATCCCTCTCTGAGGCTTCTCAGCTTCCCAGGAGAAGAATCCCGGTTAAAGAGGATTTTTCAGAAAATGTGACAGTGGCAGATAAGAACTTGTGAGCAGGGGCTCCCCACTGTGCTCTTTGAGGGCTTTTGGCAATATCCAAACCTCCAGGGCTTTCCTGGGGCATCACCACAACTCCCAAGGCTGTGGTTAGGGCTTTCCTTGGAGAAATGGGTGTGCACTGAGCTAGCCATGAGATTTGTCACCTTGTGCTTCAGTGACACAGGTCTGACACAGCTCCTCAAGTCAGGGAGCTCCTGTGTGAGCCTGGCTGGGAGGGCAGTGACATGGTCTGGTCCTGCTGGTCACATAAACAGAGCCAGGTGCTGGTGACTGGGTTTGCTCTGAAGGAAAGAAAGGTTCTTTCTGTTCTCTGCCTGATCTTCAGGAGACACAGCTGTGGTGGGAATGAGAAAAGAAAGAAAATGAAAGAAAGAGAGCCCCAGGGGTGAGATTTTCATGTAAATGACTTGGGAATGGGGTAGGCTCTTGCTTTTGTGCCTAATTTCTCTAGGAAGATCATGATTCTTTAAGCATTTAGGGAGTTGAGGCAGAAGTGACTTTTGCTGGAGATGACTTATGGCAGCAGTTGTCCTCTGATCCTGACCAGACCCCGTTAATCTCACAGGATGACAATTTCCTGGTGTAGCTGGTGCTCCCACCATTAAAAAGCCTCAGCAGTAATGTTCCTTGATTTCTTTGAGCTCTTCTCCTGCACATCTCTGAGTCTCAGCTGGTCCCTGCTGGTGTTTCCTGTCCCAGCTCAGGCTGTGTCAGTGCTGGCGGTGGGTTGGGGACAGGTTTTGGGGTCGTTTCAGCCAGGAGCAAGCCCAAGGAGGGGCTCTAGGGCAGCCTGGGAGGAGTGGAGTGGCTCCATGGTGCCTCACAGGCAGCAGTAACCAGCAAGTACCACTTCTGCCCCAAGTGTTAGAGGCTGCCCTGGGCCAGAGAGGGAAGTTCTCTCACAGAAAACACTGGCTTTGAGGTAAAGAAAGGGAAGGAAATGATGCCACAACTCACAGAAGGGGAAGACAGGAAGGGAAAAAAAAATCCCACAACCCAAATTCAGAGCTATTTCTAGCCATAATTGACTTACTTTCATCTGTCAAAATAGAATTAAGCTGCTGTAATAAGCCCTCTAAATCAACAGGCTGCTAATCCTGTGCTGGCAACCATTCCCAGTGCCAGAAAGTTCCCATAGGAAGCTTTGCAGAGGAGTTGGCAAGGGTTAGGCATCCCTTTCCCATGGGAGAGGAGGATGCCTTCACAAGCTGAGCTGCTGGGCTTATCTTCCAGCTCACAGCATCTCGCTGGCCCCTCTGTGTCCCTGTGGTCCAGCTGGGCTGGCTGGCACGCACTGGCTGTCCCTGGTTGGAGCCACCACCTGTGGCTGGCAGGAGCTGCCTGGCTGCAGGAGGGGCAGGGATTTTGGGAGAAGCCCTGGGGCTCAGTGCTGTGTCGTGCACGGAGCAACGCAGGCATGGCCTGGAGCAGGGACTTCCTGGAATCCTGGAATCTTTCCTTTCTTCCTGGAATCCTTCCTTCCTGGAATCCTGGAATCTTTCCTGGAATCCTTCCTTGCTGGAATCCTGGAATCCTTCCTGGAATGCTGTAAACCTTCCTGGAATCCATCCTTTCTTCTTGGAATCCTTCCTGGAATCCTTCCTTGCTGGAATCCTGGAATCTTCCTGGAATCCTTCCTTCCTTTCTGGAATCCTCCCTTCCTTCTCTCTTGGAATCCTTCCTGGAATCCTTCCTTGCTGGAATCCTGGAATCTTCCTGGAATCCTCCCTTCCTTCTCTCTTGGAATCCTTCCTGGAATCCTTCCTTCCTTCCTTCCCTCTTGGAATCCTTCCTGGAATCCTTCCTTCCTGGAATCCTGGAATCTCCCTGGAATCCTTCCTTCCTTCCTGGAATCCCTCCTTCCTTCCTGGAAACCTTCCTGGAATAGTTCCTTCCATGAATCCTGGAATCTTCCTGAAATCCTTCCTTCTTTCCTGGAATCTTCCCTTCCTTCTCTCTTGGAATCCTTCCTGGAATTCTTCCTTCCTTCCTTCCTTCCCTCTTGGAATCCTTCCTTCCTTCTTGGAGTCCTTCCTTCCTCTTGGAATCCTTTCTGGAATCCTTCCTTCCTGGAATCCTCTCTTCCTTCTTTCAGTGTAACTCCACTGGGCTCTCATGCAGGGAATGGGGTTTTGTGCTTCTCAGAACGCCCAGGGGCTCGGAGAGGTGCAGCCAGTGAGGGCAGCAGGCACCTGAGGTGAGCTGGGGGTGCTGCAGGTGGCTGGTGCTGGTGTCAGAGCCCAGGGTCCTGGTTGGAAACGCATCCAAGCCCTCCCTAGGCTGCTCACCGTGCTGGGGCAGGGCCAGGAGGCTCCTGGCAGCACTAATTCGATTATAACCAAGGGGCCAGTGCTGATCCTCGTCAGGGATTGCCCTCCAAGCCACGGGAGCTGCTGCCTGACCTGCCCTGATGCTCTCACACTCATCAGCAGCAAAACAAGGATGCCCACTGATTAGCAATTAGTCTAATGAGAAGTGCAGCCCCCTCGGAAAGGCAGAGCTGATGGGAGCGCTGCAGCACTGACCCAGGAGCTCACAGAGGGCTCACCCAGGGCTGGGGGTGAGGGGCTGGGCTGTTCTCAGTCACTGTTAACCCTTTCCTTGGTGCAAGTTTGGAACTTGTGTGGATTTGAGTGACTGAGGCAGAACTGAATGAACTGGGCACAGCTCAGGGAGGTGGGTGATGAGCTTGGTGCTGTGTAGGAAATCTCTCAGGTACCAATTGACCATCTGCTCAGGGTAATTGAGGTGATGTGGTTTGGGGTGAGGGAGTCCTTCCTCAGGACCAGAATCACCAGGAGTTTGCTTATCCATCTTCTGTGTCACTGTCCAGTTCCTAGGATCATATTTTTGCTTTTGAAAGGTATGGTCTCCTCTGTCTCTGCAGCTCTCTCTGTGCTGGTTCATAGCACTGTGGTTTTATTTGACAGATCTGAGATTTGTGAAGCAAATACATTTTGTGGCTTGTGGTGTGCAGCAGAGAATGAAAAACCCACAAATCCCCTCAGCACATCCCTCTGTGCTGCAGTGGGCTGCTGCTGCAGAGAGGTCCCATCTTCTCCCTTTTTGGATAAAACTACCTTTTACCATCTAACTTGAGTTGATTTTGAACTCACAAAGAAATAAGAAATGGGGGAAGTTTTCCAGACAAGGCACCCCTAATTTTTTTTTTCCAAGGAATAGCGCTTTCTACAAAGGCTGACATCTCAGCCAACTTCAATTAGGCCACAAAAGTGTTGCCTTTCCTTTCTCCACTACCAGCAAAACACATTTGTGAGCCCTTGACTTCTCCTTGAACCACGGTATTTATTGTCCTGCTCTGCTTTCCCTCAAACCAAAACTCATTTCAAGTGGCAATTGAGCCTTTTTCCTATAATTTTCAGTGCATTTTGGGGCATTTGTAGAGGGTGCATTGCCGAGATAAGTAAAAAGCATTTGGTTTTGTTGTCCTTAACAGCATCATTTGAGACATCACCTTTCAAGCTGTGAGGGTGCTTTAAATGTTTGCTGATAGTGGCAGGCTTTTCTCACACCTTCAGCTCTCACCAGGAGGGGAGAGAGCCTTGAGCATTGCAGTGCAGGAGCTCAGAAAGGAGCCAGGTCACCCCCAGGGATGGAGAGGGGACAGTTTGGTGGCAGCTCCTGTTTGTTTCAGGGTGTGTGGATGCTTTGCTTTGCAGTGGTTCCATGAAATGTCCCCTGAGCAATTCCTCTGGCACGGGGAGCAAGCAAACCCCTTACAAGGTGCCTGTTAGTGTCTCCAAAAATCCTTGTAATCCCCATTGCCAAGCAGCTTTCGCTAGAGAAGTAACATGGAATGCAGGCAGAGAGGGGAAATAATTGTGTTGGGAGATTTGTCTGTCACTGCTTGCAGGGAATTCAGGGCCGTGTTTCACTTTGTCTGATCTGCTCTAGCATTTCTCACTGTGTCCATCACAAGGGGCTCTTGGCAGTAACCAATTCCAGCCCCATAAGATTTTGTTAAGGGCTTCTTGAGGGAGAAAAAAAAAAATTAAAAATCAATCAACCTTCCAGCTCCTTGGCTTGGTCTCCCAGTAGGTTTAAATCCAAGCAGCTGTGACAGCTGTTGTGTGCTCTTCAGGACAATCATGCACTCAGAATCCTCAGTTTCTCCTGACCTGTTCCTTCCACTGCATCCCTCCACAGCCTCTGCTTTTCTCTAACACATCACTCAGCTCCTGCTTTTCCTTTTCTCTTTTCCTTTTTTTCTCCCAGCTCTGTTTTTCTCACCCTCTGTCTCAGGGTTGTTTCTGCTGTGCCCAGCAGTGTCAGGCCAGCATCAGTCACTTGTGGGTTTTCCAAAGCAGCTCCTTCATGCTTCCTCCCTGATGGAGTTTCATGCTGACAGAGGCTCCTCTGAAATACCTGCTCTGGGGTCTTGTGCCTTAAAGCCCTTCCCCTAAACATTAAATAAATGGTTTAAGAATTGTGCTCCTGCACTCAGATAAAGCAAAAGGATGTCCAAAGGGTGCAGGGAGAGAAAACAGCCATTCACAAGTGTGTGGGTGGAGTGGGGTGTGAGGGGGAGCTGTGAACACCCATAAAGCCATGTGTGGGTTAGATCAGTGGAAATCCTGCAGAAAAAGCCCTTGTGTGAGCTGTTATCCTCTCCTCTCCTGCACTTGAGGCACCTTGAACCCGAGCTGTGGTGTGTCTGCACTGGGGGCCCGAGAGAGTCAATTTGTTCCTGTTAATCTGGAAGATTCAGTCTTTTCTTTTTCAAAAGAAGTGGAGGGGCATAGAAAGGAAAGGTGAAAGAAAGAAGGTTATTCTCAATTATTTTCCCTTTTTGTCTGTTTAGAAAAGCTTTAACTCGAGGGTATTGAGTACCATAGTGTTTGAAAAAACATCACAGCTCAAGATCTGGAGGAGAGTTTTTTATCTGAGAGTTTTTTATCTCATTTGCTTGTGCCAAGTCACCAAAGGCAGAACCAGGCTACATGGTCTGGATCCAGTCTAGACAAGGGGGCTGGGTTTGGTGTTTGGGCTTTGCCCAGCCTGTGGATAAAGCCCAGCTGACACCAGAGGCAGTTTTTGGAGTCAGTGTTAGCATTGGATGGGACATTGGATGGGGACATGCCCATTCCTGCTTGCCCAGCACAGCTCTCATCACTGCTTGTGGCTGTTCTGGTGGAGGTGACAGAGGAAACTCCATACTTGGACAGGAAAAGGGCTGGGAAAATGCTGAATGGGGGATATCAGCTGCTCCCTGAGCTCCAGCACTTCATCTCCATCCACCCAGCTCTGGGTTCTGTCCCCCCTGCAGCAGCCTCAGTCGGGGCACTCACTCTGGTTATCTGTGCCTGGTTTCCCTGGCTGTTCCTGGAGCAAGGTGTGTGTGGCAGCCTGATAAAACACTGCTGCCACTCAAGGAGCAGCACCTCCACAACAGCCTGTGTTTATATCACCCTTTTATGAATTAGCTTTTTTAAAAGAGTCCCAAATTCCATTATTTCAGCTATTCTGATTTGTATCATGAAATAATGCAGCTGATAACTGCTGAAATTTGATTTCTTCGTTGACCTATGTCTTTTATTCATTTCATCAGGGCAATGGATTTTTTGTTAATTTTTTCCTGTGGGTTAACCCTTACCAGGAGGTTTAGGTTTTTCTCAGGCGTGTCAGGTTGGTGAGCAGGGAGAAGACCCCTGCCCTCTCTAGCATGAATGCTGCATCAGGGAGGAGTTCTGCATTCCAGCCCAGATCCAGGCCAGGCTCTTCTGCCCACATTCAGTGATGCTGGGGAGGATGAGCACTCTCAGGGTGGTGTGGCTCCTGCTCCAGGTGAGCAGTGGGGAGGTGCCACCTTCCCTGGCTCATGTGGCAGCTGTGACACTGCCTAGGGCAGTGCCAGTGTTGCCTCCTGCACGATTCCCACCGGGCTCTGAGGTCCCAGCACAGCAGTTTCCTTCCCTGAGAAAAGGCCCCTGGCAGAGATTCTGCCTTAGGAACCTTCTGATCATCTCCATTGAGGATGAGGAGATGAGGAGCAGCCAGAACCATCTCCCAGCTGGAGGATGAGACTCTCTGAGCTGCTCTTGTTCATTCTCAGTTCAAGAAGGTGTCGGGGCTTGTGTCTAGGCAGCCTCCTTACAGAAGATGGCCTTGAAGATCTGATGGCATTTTCCATCTGTCACCACCATGATCTGAAACCAGAGCTGTCTCAGGCAGTGTTTCTCTGACAGAATCATGGCTCCTGTTCTGATCCTCATTCTGCTCAGGCTCCTGCCTATCTCCTGCATCCACCCCTGAGGGTTTATTTACAGACACAGCACCAGCTCCTCACTGGGAGAACAGCTCTTAGAACACAGGTATTGGGTTTCAGGACTGCTCTTTGCTCTTCTCTTTTAATTGCTGTCTCTTTCCATAAAATGTTGCAGTTAATAGTTATGGTGATTGGTGTAGCCAGTTTGAAAAATAATTACTGCCTGCTTCGAGATTATCTTTCCTCCTAATTAAAATCCTGGACCTCACATATTAAAGGTGTGCTGTTGACACAGCATCCCATGTGCGCCCAGACAACCTCATTTGGATTTACAGAATTAATTAGGTTTTATTTCCATCCCCAGCTGTTCTCTCCTGCACCAGGGTTGTGGCTGCTGTCTCAGCTGGACAGTGGTGGGAGAGATAAGAGGAAGGTCTTGCATATTTCCCATCACAAACCAGTCATTAAAAAGTATTTCCCAGACCTCAGCAGAGGATTTCCCACCTTCACTGTGCAGGAAACAAATTGCAGGAGCTGTGGCATGGCCTGTTTTGTGGATTGGGCATTATGTGTTATGTTCTGTCATCCCTGTGGGTGGTTTGGGACAGCCTGAAGTCCCTCACCCCCTCTCAAAGCTGCACTGAGAATTTATAATGCTGCATGAGTGAGGTTTTTGAAATGCCCTGCCTGCAACAGAGGGAAACACAGGCAAAAGAGCCAGGTTTTAATTTTCATTATTAAAAAATGACCTGTCAGTGTATTATCGAGTGAGTGCTCACTAGCTGCATTTGGTGAGGTGGATACACTGGGCTGTGTTAGGGCTGGTTTAGGGTGTTGGTTTGTGCACACTTGTTGGGATTGGTGAGGATTTTGTGTGTGCTGGGCTGCAGAGGTCAGCATGTGTCTGTAGGGTGCTTCAGTGCCCGACCCAGGTCATTTTTCTCATTGTTAATATGCATGAAACTGCATGGTCACATGCATGGCCTGTGCCTCTGCACAAGCATCATTTCATCCTGCTGCCAGGGTCCTTGGATATTCATGGAGTGTTTACAGCCTCTCAGCAGAACACAAAAGTCAGTGTTTTGGGAGGGCAAAAGGTCACCAGTATTTTTCTGTGTGGTAAATTGTTAGAAATGAGAGTTTTGAGGCTAAAGCAGCTGCAGGACAAACCCAGACAGTTGTCCTTCCCTCAAAGCCAGCTGCTTAATATGACTTGACGGTTCCTCCCAGGTGGCTTCCCTGCTGCATGAGGAGACCCTAATTCACGGTGTTAAATGGTTGTGATAATCTCCCATTTCCCTCTGCACACTGGGGGGCTAATGTGCTTACCCATAAACTCATCAAGGAGGCTGCTTTATGGATACCTGTGGGAGCAGGTGGCTGTGGCACTGCAGAGAGCTCTGCCGGCTCCCCCAGCACAGCCCCGTGGCTGGGCAAGCACAGGAAATGCTGATTTTTCTGCTTTTCCCCCAGTTTCTTGCTCTGTTTTTGTGCTGGATGCCAGCATGAGCCAGGCAAACATCTCCTTCCCAAAACATCATATTCGTCCTTTGCTTGAACACCCCTGGGTGTGCCACCCCAAAAAACTGTCCCTGTGCCCTTCCTGCATGTGCTGAGGAGGTCACTCTGCTTCCAGAATTTGATTCACCAGAAAAGTCAATTTTTTTTCTCTTATCTGGCTGAGAACAAGCAAGCACGTTTTGTGCCTGTGTTGCTAAATTTTAATGGCTTTCTTGAAAAGCTAATTTGCAGGATTAAGGCTTGGCTCTCCCAAGGGTTCCTGCTGTCTGAGCACCAGACCCTCAGGAGCCCAGCAGAAAGTGCAAATGAGGAGCAAGGCACTTCCTGGGGCTCCACTGCCACTGCAGGACCTGCCTCAGGATCCCAAACACCTGGAGAGGGCACAGAAGTGCCACGTGCTCTGTTTGTCCAAGGGGCTGCCAGTCACTCACCTTTAAAAATAATCCAAGGGCTCAGAGAGGCTGGGGCACAGCAGGATGTGCTGCCTGATCCAGCCCTGCCTGCTCTGGGGCAGTTTTGGCATCACACATGCCGGGGGAGGAGGGACTGTGCCTGATGGGGATATTTTCTACCTCCCCAAACCGTTTCCTTTCTCATTTTGCTCCTCTGACAGTGTTTTCCTGAGCAAAGCAGATAAGTTGCTTTTGCAATAAATACAGGGCGCTGGAAACATCATCTTACAGGATGTTGATTCTGCAATAATTTTTATCAGCAGCCCAAAATGCCACAGCTGATACCATTTCTGCTGCTGCATCACTCCATCCCTCCATGTTCCGCTGTTCTTTTTGCCATCCCTCATAAAAACTAACGTGCTTCCCAGCAGTGAGCACAGCTGACCTCCATATCTCACATTTTCTGTTGCAGTGTGCCATATTGTGTGTCTGATGGGCTCGTGCTGCCCAGGGTGGTGATGAATCTTGGTCCAGGATCACAGCAGCAGTGGCTGGGTGTAATGGGAACTCAGCAGTGCATTTTAGCTCTTTCAGCCTGGTGACCCTTTGTTCCAAGGCAGATGTTTTTCTAGCCCTGTCGTGTTTGCTGTCAGAGCAAAATCTCCATTCATCAATGAAAGCCATCAGCATGTGTTTGACTGTGTCTGCTTTGAGGGCTTGTTGGAGTCTACTTGACATGTGGATGCTTTGGTCTGTGGTATTGATCTCCAGGGTTGATTGGAAGATAATTGTAGGCTGAAGTACCCAGGGCCACTGTTGCAAGCAATTTGTTTTTCATAAAGGATTGTCGAGGCACGAGATGCTTCAGTGCCATGGCAACAAGTGAGATGTAACCAGCAGGCAGAGAGCAGGAGCATGCAGTCCCTGGAGAGGCTTTTCCTTGGCATGGAGAGCCCTGCCAGTCACAATCCTCTCGCTTTGCATCACCAATACATCTCAGTGAGGGGCTGGAGAGGCAGAAGGTGCAGAGTAGGGTGTGCTGTGTGAATAGCAGACTCCGTGTCCCTTTGCAGGTACTGGCTGACCAACAAGGTCAGAATCCTCTCACTTGGCATCACCAATACACCTCAGTGAGGGGCTGGAGAGGGAGAAGGTGCAGGGCAGGGTGTGCTGTGTGAATAACAGGCTCCAGGGTGTGCTGTGTGACTAACAGGCTCCATGTCCCTTTGCAGGTACTGGCTGACCAACAAGGTGCACATCAAGCGCCCCACCACCGGCCTCCTCATGTACACCCTGGCCACCCGCTTCTGCAACCAGATCTATCTCTATGGCTTCTGGCCCTTCCCCCTGGACCAGAACCAGAACCCAGTCAAGTACCACTACTACGACAGCCTCAAGTACGGCTACACCTCGCAGGCCAGCCCGCACACCATGCCCCTGGAGTTCAAAGCCTTAAAGACGCTGCACCAGCAAGGAGCCTTGAAGCTGACTGTGGGGGAGTGTGATGGGGCCACGTAGGCTGGTCCCCAGGCACGTTCCTGCACAGCCACAGGAGGAGGGAGGGGGCAGAAAGGACGAGTGGTGCCTGGCGGGGTTGGTCACCTTCGTTTGGGCGACACAAATATATCTACGTGGTACCTATTATATATTGACCTGAGTGTTATAACTGTTTGGTGTTCACCAAGGGAGGGGCAGGAGAGATGCAGGGGCGTCTCACAGGACTGGCCTGGGCAAGACCCCCCCTTGCTGTGGGGCTTGCTGGACTCGAGGGGTGTTTGCCTTGCACGGGAGAGGTGTGGAGGTGGCCTTGGTTCCTGCGGGGTGTTGGGGATGGTGACCGTGAGCCGTTTGTCGTGACTGGTGCCAGGTTGGTAGTTAGTTTGTTTGGCCAAGGGCAGCGAGGTGTGTCCTTGGCCCCGTGCTCGTGGCGGGGAGGGGAAGGGGAAGGGGCAGGGAGGGGGTGGGCAGGGAAGGTTTGTTGGTGGCTCTCACAGCCCAGGGTCCTGTGGCGCCGAGCGGGAGCCGGGTCCTGCCCTGCAGGGATCAGTGCCCAGATCCATCCAAACACAGGGTGGGCACAGCCTTGGGAGCAGGGGAAGCCTCTGGGGCTGCAGGAGGTGGCAGGGAGCAGAGCTGAGCTGATCCCATGACACTCACACCTGTGTGAGGGGCTGCAGAGAGGCGCTGGGCAGGAGGATGGAGAGGAGGATGCTGAATGTGGTGAGGAGGATGCTGAATGTGGTGAGGAGGATGCTGAAGGTGTATTTCTCGTCCTTTTCTGAGGAGCAGAGATGCTGGAATGTCACAGGAAGGAGCTTTGCTGCCACAAAGCAGCACCATTAGTATTGAGCAGTCTCACCGTGTCACAAGGACACCCAGCATCTGTCAGGGCTTGTGAAAACCATAAGTATATCCAGCTCTAATTCCTCAAATTCCCAACTGTTCCCTCTAAGCAGCCTGCCTTCTTTCCTCCTCCAAAAACTGCCAAAATATGGATGATAGGCCTAGACCCAGCCAAGCAGAAAGACCACAGGACTTCAAGGGACTTTTTCAAGTCTAAATAATTTATTTTCAGTTTCTCCCCGAAGAGCCAGCACACTGTGCTGAATTCCTGGAGTCCCACTCTGTCAGTCCTTTCAAGCCCTAATTATCTCTCACTCCCAACAGTTAAATAGGATGTCAGATGGATCTTGATGGGATGCTTGCCTAGTGATGAACATCATAGAAATAATCTTTTCCTTTTTTTTTTTTCTTCCTGCCAGACACAACCCAAAATACAAAGAATTTTTTATAACCACATTTGCTTTTCTCTGGTTTTCGGGGGGTTTTGAAGGAAGCAACTAGATTGATCTGATGATTCTGTTTTATTTCCTGCCTCTGTGGCCTATTCTGTTTGTCTCCTAATTAGCACTCAGTGCCAGAATGCAGGTGAGTGCAGGGTTCAGCAAGGGCTGTTTGGGTGTAATTGGTGGAAGAGTAAATAACGCTGCCCAGGAAGACCTCAGGCATGCCCTCCACTGCTGCCATGGCTGGCTATCATCACCTTTGGGCCTCCTCCTGCTGCTGTGTTTTTTAAGTTAAAAAGTGTACAGTTTGGGGCTGAAATACTTGACATTGTCTCTTTAAAATCTGAGTGCTTCAAGTGGTAAAAAGAAGAGCTCACTTTCATGTTTTGGGCCGTAAAAGCTACTGTACCCACAGGAGCCTCCAGCCTGCTAATTAGTGTCAGATGAAGATGGCTAAGATTAAGGTATAAGCAACATTATAGTGGATAAATGTGGGCTAATCTGCCACTGAGGGGATGTTTCTTTCCAGCACCAGAAAATCGTTTCTTTCATGTCTTTTTTTTTTATTTTTTTAAACCTGATGCCTTTTTTTTCCTCCCCGCATATTATTTTTACTTGACTTTAATTTCACAATAAAGCTAAACCTGGCTGTGAACCTCAATTTAAGCTGAGACAGAGAGTGAAACTGCAGGATGGAAGTAATCTGCAATCCCAGGGAGCTTCCCACTATTCAGGAGTGGTTCTTAAAGCCTGATAATTGCCAGGTTTGTCCCCAGCACAGGGGGAGGGACAGAGCAGGGCTGGAGCTGCAGGGACTGCTAAAGCCAACTGTTGTATGGAGGGGCCTGGGCTGTGGTACTGATTGCTGTTAGCAAACCTTCTTTTTAAATAAAAGTAGAGGAAATGAAATCAACGTGCAGAGGTTTCATTTTTATTCCGTGTTTTCATGGAACGTGCAGGGGTTTTATTTCTATTCTGTATTTTCATCGAATGTGCAGGGGTTTCATTTTTATTCTGTATTTTTCATTGAAGGGTGAGAGGGGAGCCAAGACCATGAAGTGCCATGGGATCAATTCCAGGAGAGACCTTGGAACTCCTTTGGCTGGTGGAGAAGAGGGGAAGGCTGGGCTGGTTTGCCCACATGGGTGGATGTCAGGGCTGTGCCAGGGAGACATCCAGAGCCACCAGGATGTTCTCATTGTGCCTGCAGGGGTTTTTGAGCTGAAGCTGCAGCAGCACAACAAGGGTGTGCCGGGGGGTGAAAAGGGGATGGGAGAAGGGATTTTTCTTTCTGGTGCTCTTGAAGCAGCTGCTGCATCAAAGCACAGGCAAGTTATAAGCAAATTATTCAGGGGGATGAAATTGCTGGTGATGTTTCTATTCCCAGAATGGGTCCTGTTCCACCCCCGTTGTAAAAATGCATTAAACCATGAGCAAGGCCCTGCAGCTATTGAAATCCCTGGCTGAGCTCCCATTTCACCTTGCTGCCATGCAGGCTGGTCTCTGCTGTGTTTATATGCACAAAAACCAACTAAAAATTTCCCCTTGCCTTAGTGTTTTGTGTCCAGCCCTCTGGTCTGGTTCTCTGAGCTTCTCCTCAGGTTGAAAACACAATTTATCATCTCAGTTTCCAGCAAATAGGTGGGACCTGACTCCACCAAGCCCCAGAGTGCCATAAAGCCCCTGTGCTGTTGATGAGCAGCAGGAGCAGAGATCCAGATTCACCTCCTGCAGCAGTGCTTGGGGTGGGTGGATGATTTTGGGGCTATTTTGGGGCAGCCCTGGAGCAGCTGCCAGATGCTGTGGGGACCCAGCAGCTGCACCAAGCTGCTGCTTGATGGATTTCTTCATGGCCAATTAAGGCTCTTGTGTCATCAGGAGTGAAGCAGGAGAGCATTGATGCTGCTTAGCAGAGATGCAGGTGCACACATTGCACCATGGATGTGTTTGGCTGCCCTAAAGGCAGCAGCAGCAGCTCCCCTTGCTCTTCCCTCCTCCATCCCAGCACTGCCTCCAAACTGGTGCTGCTCCAAACTGGTGCTGCTGGTGGCTCTGGGATGGGGAGCTCCCTCCCATGGGTTTGTGCCAAAAGGGTGGTAAGAAGTGACCTAAACTTGAAAAACAGAGGAAATCTTGACTCTCCGACTGGCTAAGCCCAGATTTTGGGGCTTTTTGGGGCTCTAAAAGATGCTGCTGGCCAAGTGATCTCCTCACCCTGTGCCCCTGGGGCATCTTCCAGGTCCAACAGCTTGGGGATGAGGGCTGTGTGTTCCCGGCTCCTCACACCACAGGGAGAAACCCTGTCTTTTAATTTTATTCATGTTTTGCTGGGTTAAATCCCACCCTTGGAGTCTGCCACAGCTTTGGCATATATATATGTATATATATGTATATATGTATATATAATTTAAATGATATATCGATAAAAAATATATATACTATATAATATATTATATATAATGTATAATGTATTATATAATATATCTTATATCTTATATCTTATATCTTATATATTATATATTATATATTATATATTATATATTATATATTATATATTATATATTATATATTATATATTATATAATACATTATATATTATATATTATATATTATGTAGCCATGAAAAAAATTTTATATATATTTATATATATATATAGGGGCATGGCTCTTGCTCTCCTGGGGGAGATCATGCCATACCTGCCCTGACACCAAGCCCATCTCCTCTGGTCAAACTGCAGAGTCTGCAGGCCAACATTAATTTATTATCATTAATACCTGCACTGCCTCCTTTAGAGCTGGCTGGGGTGGTTTGAGTTGCAGCAGCTCCCCTGAATGCAGCACAGCATCCCCTGGCTGCTCCCCACTGTGCCCAGCCCCTCCCAGCCCCACAGGACAGGGATGGAGTTTGTCCCCTTCCCCCAAGCTCTCCTCCAGCCAGGACTTGCTGCAGGTCAATAACCAACCCTCTGCTTCACTCCCAGCCCAGATAATTAGTGAGCAAAGTGCAAATAGTCACTGTGATTCAAATTACCTTTTAATTTCTTTTCAAGGTGCCTGAGGGGTTTCTTTAGTCCCATGAAAAACCTGATTTTTTAATTTTTTTTTTTTTTTTGTTGAGACACACCAATCTTGCAAACCAGGAAGATACAATATTTTGTATTCAGGGTGTAATGAAAGTTGTTTGCATTTTTACACTGCATTTTGGATACTTCTTGGGAATAACACTGAGCACTTCAGGCAGTCTCAAATGACACAAATTATTTATGTTGATCCCAAAACAAATTCATTTTTAATTTTGTGCAAAATAGTCTCAAAAAGGTTGCACCATCTACAAATCATAACATAGATATTGGGTTTGTGGTTTTTTTATCCACCCCTCCTTTTCAAAATTTAAACAATCCAATTTCATGCTAGAGAGGCTTGAAACTATGGAGATTAAAGCTTAAAGCTTTGAGAGACCCACAGGGGACAGCAGGAAAGTGGATTGGTTTCCTCCAGAGTGCCCCCCAATGTCAGGAGGTAAAACCAGGCACATAACCATGGTCTCCAATGTAATGCTTTGTCAAACCATACATTTTTCGGCTCTTTTGGTTGCTTTAATTTTTAGGTTTCTCATGTTTATGAATGGTTCATTAGCATATATTTTCATTTCTCTGGGTTACTGTATCACCCTCAGCACCAGACAGCAGAATTTCATTTTGGGGTCCACCTTTTAACCACATCAAATGCCTTCTAGCCTTCCTCTTCTTCACTACTACTTAATCTTATTTTTCTCTGTGAAAACAACTGAGCACCCCTGAGCTGGCCAATCTTGTCTGCAGCTCCAGCAGTGCTCATGTCCAGGTTCTACATTGGGAAATCTTCCCACTGTGGACACCACCAGCAGCAGGGAAGGGACTCCATCTCTCACCTGTGCCCCCCAGAGGGTCCCACATCACCCAGGTAGGAAATTACTGAGAAAGGAAAGGAAATTACTGAGAAAGGCCTTGGACAGGGGCCTGAATGACAGCCAAAAAAACCACCATCCACCCCAGAGGATGGACTTCTCTCCCAGGATTGGCAACATTCAGCAGTGAGCTCCTTTTCCAGCTGGAATAACTCCTGTTTGAGGAACTCCTGCTCATCAAACCTACCCAGTGCATGAGCAAAGCTGTCACAGGCTGGTTCCCTTCACAGCCCAGCTGCAGGCAGATGCGTTTGGCTGCTTAATATCATCCCCAAGCAAATCCACCCATGCCCCCACAAAAACCAAGGTCAGCACTCACTGATCCTTGAGATGCCCTCAAGACCTCGTGCATGAGCTGAGAGCAAATGTGAAGCAGCAACATGGATGGAAATATCTTGTGCTTGGTTAATGAAGGAATCTTCAGCCATCTCCAACTCCTAAAGAGAGGAGGACAGACCCCAGGGATGGCCAGGGAGATGTCATCCTAAAGGAGATACCAAACTCTACCAGGGATGGTCAGGATGTCATCCTAAAGGAGATACCAAACTCTCCAGGCTGAAGGCTGCACAGGGCAGGCACTGAATTTACTGCTCTCATGTTCAAAATAGAAGTGAGCAGTATCTGTTGATTGTATCCAGGAGAAAAGCACAGGGTTTGAGCATGGATTAGGAAAAAACACTGTCCTTGAATGCCAAAAAGCAGCTGGGCCCGTTGTCCCCTCTCAGAGTGCCCAGCCAGAACAAACCCATGGCTCTGCTGGAGGAACACTGCCAGCAATAAAAGCTAAGTCCCCCTGTGCTGAGATGGTGGCAGGCCATCTGACACTAATCCTGTGCCTCCAGCAAACAAAGCCTCTGAGGCACTGTGAAATACCCTCAGCTATCTGCTGGCTCGGTTGCCTGGAGAAGCTGCTGGAGGAGCACTCGGTGTTCTCACACAACCCAGGCAGCAGAGGTTAAAGCACATTAGAGCAGCATAATGAGCTTTTTAACCAGTGCTCTGGAAAGCCTCACGTGCCACTCTCTAGAAAATGTTGCAATTTAGGCTTCGGAGGAAGCACAGAGCAAGGAAATTGTTGTGCTTGGACCGCCAGTCCTGTGGTGTCCTCTTCCAGATGAGCTTGCTTAACTCGGCTTGTGCCTGGAACAACTCTGGGCTGGAGACTGCTAGGAAGAGGAGAAGAGGCATGCTCTATTCCTGGACTGCACATTAGTGTTCCATATGGGTGCAGAGCCAAAGCATATGGACCTCCATCTGTCAGGCAGGCCTGCTCTGGCCCCATGGATGGTTTGTAATGCGCGTAGATTCATCCAGATTTGGGATTCCTCCAAAGCAAGGCGAGAGCCAATGACTCAAATATTGTGCAAAGCCATTGAAACTGATGGCACTAAACAACAATCATTTGTCTCCTGTTTGATTTTACTTGCTGTAAAATAATGAATTAGTTACGGGGGTGGGTGAGTATTGTGCTGCGGGTGGAAGCTTTGAAGGAAACATGGCTAAAGGAAAACAAAACAAGAATCATCCCAGGAATTCTGTGTCAGCTTCCTCCTGTGTATTATTTCCCAGAAAGTAAGCTGTGTCCTTCACCTTCAATAACATGGCATTTATGCTCCATCTGTGATCAGATTTAAAGATGTTTGCGGGCATAATTCAGGCAACTTTCAATGACAAACTCAAGGAAGCTGAAGAAAGAACCCTTGAAGTTCTTCCACGACTAAAACAACTCTAGGGAAAATGAACTTTGCTCCTACAAGCTCTTTATTAACCACAAGCTCCAGACTTGGATGTTTTCTTTTCTTTTAAAACAAATAATTAGCCCCCAAAGACTCCAAGTCAGCACGCTGTGCTGTTTCTTGCAGTGTGTGGTGGGACTGGTCCTGACCTCGCTGAAATCAGGAGCCACGGCAGCCCAGCAGCACCACCACTTCATCCTTCTTCAGGTCACATTCCTGCTTTGAAAGATGGGCCTCAGAGGCTGAATTTCAGGCCCCATGCTGGAAACATTTCTGCTGAATTTTCCTGCAGAGCTGTGTGGGACACACGATTAAAGCCATGGGATGACCGCCAAGGAGATGGGCTATTGTGGCAGCCCCTGGGAGAGCTCATAGCAGGGAAAAAAAACCCTCTCTCCACTAAATTAATTAATTGCCATGCATGTTAGCTCTGGGGTTTGGGGAAATTACCGTGGCCTGATTTCCTTCAGCACTTTTATTCCTGGCTGGAGACCAGGGGAGTTGTTGAGGTTGCTGACTTAAGACACCATAACAAATGGCTGGAAATGACCGGGCAGGAGCTGTGATTTGTAACCTGTGCGTCTCACCTGCCTCCAGCACGGCTTTCACGGCTCCTTTTCTGGGGATTTCATGGAAGGGGCAGGTTTACAAGCATGCCAGCCTCCTCCTGGGCTCCCCAGGAGACACCAGGAGGGCACAGATTTCTTGGCCAAAAACCCATCTGAGAAGCCAGGCAGCTCTGAACATTCTGTGGTTTATTTTTGGAAGAAGCAATTTTGGTAATTGCATGAGTTAAATGAAAGGCAATTAGGGATGGAGGGAAGGTGCTGCATGTGTGTTGGAGCAGGAGCCAGCTCCAAGCCAAAGGGCCTGTTAAAAATGTGGAGCCCTGAATGTGCCACAGGCCAAAGGGGGCAGGGAGGGGTGTGTGGGTATTTTGGGGTGTTTAATGTGAAACAGGGCATGGAAACACTCACATCTGTGATGTGTCTTTTATGGCCTTCCCAAGGTTTTAATTAAAAAGGCAATAAAAGCACGACGAGCAGAAACCAGGAAGTTTTAACAATCAGCTGTTATAAATTGTTTTGTAGGGGGGGAAAGAAAATCAAAGAACAATTGTTCGTGTAAAGGAGTTCGGGACACTGAGTTCACAGGGAGAGATAAATCCCCTGGGAAAGGTTTTGCTGTCAGGAAGCACGTGCTGCACAGACAATAAAGTGCAGGGGGGGATGCTGCTGCGGGGCTCTGCCAGTTGGCTGTGTCCCCATCAGGTACATCAGCCTGCCAGGAACATGGCACATGCCAGAGGATTGGGAGCAGGATCACACGCCAGGAGGTGGGATGAGGAGGATGTTGGATTTGGGCTGGCGTGATCTCTGGATGGCTCTGAGGAGCTTCAGCTCTAATTTCTGAGATTGCAGAGCACGGTGCATTTTGTGCTTGGTGACAGGCACGCTACAATCATTTTGTGCAGCACCTGTTGCCTCTGACAGAGGTGACAGCAGGGAAACACTGGGACAGGATGGAAGGGAGTTAATGAGGCCCAGAGAGGTGGCTGCAGGCCATGCAGGCATCATCTCTGGCTGGTTTTGAGGATTTTGAGGGTTTGGGTTTGTCCATGGCCTTGGATAGGATCAGGAGTTTGCTGGGGTGCCCAATCCATATGGAGATGAATCCATCTGGATGTGCCTGTGATCTGGTCCCCTTCCTTGTGTGTCTGTGTTCACATTCTCAGTGGAAAAGAGAACCCTGGGCCAGCCCCCACAGCACTCCTGGGCTCCTTCTCCATCTCTTCCATGACCTTGATGCCTTTAGACTCTTTTCTCCATGTGTGTTACTTCATTTATTTGCAAGAAGAGCCCTGCCTGTGCCCCCAGCTGGTCCTTGCAGCTCCCACAGAACCATTCTGGATGGGTTTTCTCTCTGCCTTCCAGAATCCAATGAAAGTCCCCAACATCCATGGCTCCCAGCAGCCCCCAAGGACCACAGTTCCTCGAGCTTGTACTTTAAATGGAGATTAGCTTCTAAAATTTAACGAGGATCTCTGTGAAAACAGCGTCCCAAGGATAAAACAACAACCAAAAAAAAAAAAAAAGGAAGCCCATTGAATACCCATCCAATTAAGTCTTCCAACTGATCCTCATTAAACACCCAATCCTGACATTTGACAGAGTGGGTTTAGATTAGAGCAGTGAAAAATCCCCTCGAAAAGCCAGATTGACATTTTGCAGAGGAGTGTTTTCATAGTAATACTAATGGCTTCAAACCCCCAGCTTATAACTTAGCATGAAAAAAAAAAAAAAGAAAAAAAAAAGAAAAAAAAAAAAAAAAAACCAAAACAATCCATTTGTCTTGGCAAAGGGGTAAGGAGCAGCCAGGCTGGCTGGCAGGGAAATTCCTGGTGACCAAACTCTTGGCTGTAGTGAATGCAGACAAGCCCTGGCACTGGCTCTCCATGTGCAGGGCCCTCCAAAGGCAGCATTTAATAAGATACAGAAGCTGGGGTTTTTTGGCTGAGCTGAATATGAAATTGCCATGGCAACTTTTCTTCCAAGGTGATCTGAGTCAGGTAGCAGCAGCAGGGATGAGTTAAAGGTCATCCCTGCAGAGGAAGATGGGCACTGATAGAGCACTTTAACAAGTCCCAGGGGAGGTGGCATTTAAAAGCCACTCAAAGGGCTCAGGAGATCCACGAGGGGAACAGAAACCCAGGAGCAGCAGTGATTGGAAAGCTGCTGGCTGAGCAGGCAGCTGCATCCGCAGAGCTCAGAGGGCCCTGGACCCGTGAGATGTCCAACATCAGATCTCCAGCACCTGGAGAAGGGCTTGTTTGCAGCTGGGTAGGAACTGGGCAAAGCCTTTGCAAGAAAAGCTCCTGCTGTGGAGTGAAAGCAGCGACTCCGCGTAAGGGATGAGACCTCACCCTCCAGCAGAGAAATAATAATTTCAAAAATCATCTAAGACTAATTGCAAACCGATTTTCACCAGGACTTAAGCTTCCAAAATGCCTGAGGGCCTTTGAGAAACATCCCCTCCCACCTCAGAGGAAGGGCTCAGTGTGATTTGTGACAATGAGCCAGTGCTGTTATCCTCACCCCACAGAGAAGGAGAACAGAGGCATGGATGGAGGAGGGTGCTGTCATCTCCACAGCCAAATCCAGGCATTTAAAAATGCAGCTTGGAGTCCAGGGATAGCAGCTGCTCTGTAGTTTGGCCAAGTGCTGGCACATGACATTTTGGGCATTACAGGGTTGGGGTGGCTTGGTCTGAGTGACCCAACACAGATCAGGCAGCAAGGGAATGCTTTTGGAGTAATCCCTGTGGGAATCTTCCCATATGCCATCTATTTTTAATTTTACTGTGGTTTTTATTCTGGTTCTCAGGGTCTCTTTTCAAGTTTTCCTCCTGTAACCCTGAAGGCCATAAACTCACAGCTTTTGTTGCATTAATGAAAGCCAAGCATCCCAAATAATCTCAGGTTCAAGGGCTGTGACTTCAAAAACCCCACAGATAGTGTGCCCTGTGGGGAAAAAAAAAAAAAAAAAATAAAAAATAAAGTAAAAAAAAGTAGTTCAAGCTCACAGCACCCTTTCCCTTATTCTTTTACCTGGAGCTCACGTCCCACTCTCACCCAGAGCTCATTTTCCTCTCCTGCAAGGCTGCAGCTCCTGGGTCAGGACTTTCCCTGTTTGAAGCCAGGGGCTAAGGCTGATGGCTGGGAGAGAAACCAGAGGTTCAGGAGATCGTAGGAGCTTGTTCTTGCTGCTGTGCTGGTGGGAGCCTGACAGCCAGAGCCTCCCACACTGTTTTGAGCAAGGCCCAAATGGGAACTTGTGCCCCTCCCTGCCCTGTGGTCTCTAAGCTGGATGCTCTCATTGCAAACTCTGCTGCACACATCACGCCACTGGAAATCAGGAAAAATGTCTCTCTAGGTTTGTTTTGGAAGGGGAAGGCGAGGAAAAGGTGGATTTGAAGCCCAGAGAGAGGGCACAGTGGGACCATGGTCTGCAGAACACGTGGGAGCTCCAGCCCTGTCCGGATGCCAGGGGTTTGTTGGCTCCTGATGAAATTTCTGCTTCTCTGACCAAAACCGCGTGCTCAGTGCTGGCCCCAGCCCTCCTGGCTGCCAACCCATCCGGGCACAGAGATACACAAGTGCTTTGTGCCCTTCCCCTGCTCAGAAATGGGGGCAGAATGAACCGTTCTGCTCTGCTCCCAAGGAGGGTCAGCCTGCACCTTGCCCAGCCTCTGGAGTTGCCACGGGCTCGTCATCAGAGCTGCTCTAATTTGGACTAATGACTGGGGAGCTCAGTGCTGATCACAGGGCACTGCCAGGCTCTGGCTGCCAGCACACAGAATTCCAAAAGCCTGCTAGGATAACATCTCACAGCAGTGCCAAAATGGACTTCAGACGTTTATTTTGACAGCTGTAGTTTTAATTATTCACGTTCAGGTTTTACAGTGTGCTGGTAAAAGGACCACAGGGTATTTCATAAAGAAAACAAAACAAAAAAATATTAAAAAAAAAAAAGAGCCTTTTAGATCTTGTCTCAGGGCTGTGATAAACCAGGAGGGAGAAATGGGGAAAGGCTGTGCCAAAGGACTAAGACTGGGAATCTTCTACAGGCCACAAGGAAAAGCTATTTCTCCTTGGACACCTCAGTAATTACCATAAATTGAGTGAGTGGGCAGTTCAAAACTTTGAGACAGGGCACAAATTTGCAGTTTTTTGGAGCACAGGCTTGTTGCAGGAGGCGGGGGACCTGTGAGCAGGAAAATCCATGTGTCCCATCCTTTTAACAATTTCATCCCATCCACCAGGCAGAAGGGCATTTCCACTGCAGCATCTCAGCATTTGCCTTTTTGGGGAATGGAGACAAAAGCCACACATTTCCAAGATGAGAAAGTGACACAATTACACACAAGGGAGGGGGAATTTGGAATCCATCCTGTCCAACATCCACCCACATGTTGAAGAAAAGCCCCACTGGCATCACAGTTTGGATTAAACATACCCTGGGTTCTCCTCTCCTGCTCTGTGGGGTCCACAAGACACCTCACAGGCTGGATAAACGTGCCTGAAATGTGCAGCTTGGGTCATCTTGATTTTTTTTCCCCAGTCAAGAACATCTGCAAAAAAAATCATATAATTCCCATGGAAAACTCCAGGCACGCAGAACTGAAAATTTCATCAGAAGTCTATTTAATGGGAATTATTTCCCTGGTGGTGCTGGGCAGCCCTTAAAATGTGTGAACTCGAGGACATAATTTAGTATCTGCTGCAGCTCCTGATTTTCCAAAGGGAGGGAGAAACAGGAGCCCACCTTGTTAAAGCTCTTGGAGGCAGATTGTTGAACATTAAATAAAAGCTCCCCGTTACCCTTGTACAAGGGAGGATTTGAGGTCCTGCTGCTCTCGTGTGAGGCTGAATTTGCACCAAAACTGGTGCTTGATGGATGTGAGCCCGTGTCCCAGAGATCTGCAATCACCACTTCAAGTGCTGCTCTGAGGGGACCCATCACTCCAGAGGTGATTTTAAAGGGGAGCATGAAATGAGCTGAGGCTTTACACCTGCACATCAAGAGGAGATGGATGTAAAAAATAAATGGGTTTCTCAGGCAGGGGGTCAGGCTAATCACCTGCAGGTTCTGTTTGCTTGGGTGTGTTTCTGACATGGCAGCCGGACTCGATTTCTGCCCATGTTAAAAATAAAAGCAAGTTAGGGACACCTGGAACTTTGGGATGGGGCTCAGGGAAACCCTTGCCCTGGGTTTTCTGCCGTGGTTCTCCTCACATGAGGAGCAGGATGTGGTAAGAGCCAAAATGAGAGATGTGGGACTCCAGGGGCTCTCAAAATGCAATTTATTTATCCAAGAGGTTACAGCATCCAGGGTGGTGGGTGACAGAGCCTGAACCTACAGCTGTGAGCTCCAGCTGCAGGCAGGCCTGGAGACCCTTTGGTTTTGGTAACATTGCATTATAAACTTTTTGTTTGGGTACAATGCATTCTATACTTTCCTTTGCTGAGCATCTTAATACAGTAGAGCCAATCTATACCTTAACTATTATCTATAGCCTATCATAACTGCTGTAATTACCATATTCATGTTACTGTTCTCCAATCACTAAAAGTTAGTACATTACAGTTTAAGCTAGAAGTTGTTTCTCAGTTTTCTTGCAGTGGAAAATTCTGAGATCTTTTTTTTGCTTGCAACTTTGCTGACTTGTTTGCCTGTGCTGTCTTTCTGCTTGGTAAAAACATCTTCTTGTTTGAGGTGGGTTTATCCTTTGCTCTAAATCATAAAAACTCCTTCTAACTAACATACCCTTTGCCTCCTTGGTCATCCAGTAAGACTGGCTCAGCAATTCTTTTCTTCTATACCAAAACTTGCTTCTATCTCTATTCCTTCCTCAGACTCTACATTCAAAAATCTTTCTGCCAAGCACAAATATCCGTGAGAGTTTCTTGCCAAGCTTCCATCCTTCCCAACAGGACGTGGCTGTGCCCTCCCACCCTGAAGGAGCTCCAGGAGCTGGTTCAGCCATCCCTGCCCACTGAGTGCTCATCTCTGCTGCCCTCCATCTCCATGGCCCCCTCCATCAGCCTCAAGTTCCACCAGGTCGTTTCCATGGTCGTATCAAACGGGTACAAATGACTGCAGAATGCGCAGGGCAGAAGAGCCTCGGCTCAGCTCTCAGCAGAGCGTTCTGCAAAGAGGATTAGCAGCTGTGGGGGATGATTATTATCATTAATGATGTCAGAAGGGAGGCAAGCAGAGAATTCAGTGTTCGGTGCTTTGACAGAAGCCACGGGGTCTGGATTTGCAGTCAAATTCTGCAAAATGTTCCGCACCAAAGGCTTAAAAAAACAAGTTTAATGTTTATTATGCTAATAATTCTTCAGCTAACATCAAGCTAGGTGAGCGGGGGATCTAACATTTGATCCCCTGCTAAGGCTTTGGCCATTGCAAATGCTGAAAAACCCTGTGACACTACACAGGATGCCCAGAGGAGCTGCTGGGCCCTCAGGAAGGGCTCTAATTGCCCAAATCTGCCAGCACACTGTTTGTGCCCTGGCTCCTGACCCCCACACAGCCTGAAATGCAGCGTGCTCCTGCTCTCCAGCATCAAACAAAGCCCAGGAGGATGCATCTGCAGCAGGCAGGATAGCTCTGGCTCTCGTGTGATGCCCTTACAATCTGAGCACACCTCTTCAGAAGGCTGTGATCCTCCTCTGAGCCTCACTTGCCTTCAAAGAGGGCTTTTTTTCTGCAGCTCCAGCTCCAGCTCCTGAGCCCATGCTCATTTTTCACTTCCAAACCCCAAACTAGAAGACCTTGCAGGTGACAGGCTGTGCAGAGAAGTGTGTAAATAGCTGCCCACTGAGATGCTCAAGTTAATTAGGAGACAACATAACATAAAACACAATAAAAGACTAATGAATAAACAAACAAGCCTCATTTGGGATCTTTTCAAACCCTTTCAAGTTTTGACTATTGGACGCCTGAGAGCCTGAGGAGAGGCAGCACCGGCACTGGTTGTGGAATCCCAGAATCACAGGATGGGTTGGGCTGGGTTGGGTTGGGTTGGGTTGGGTTGGACTCACAAATCATCTCATTCCAACCCCCTGCCATGGGCAGAGACACCTTCCACTACACCAGGTTGCTCAGAGCCCCATCCAGCCTGCCTTGGGCACTTCCATGGAATGGCACAACCCTGGGCCAGGGCCTCAGCAGCCTCACAATAAAGAATTTGTTCCTAATATCTGATCTATACCTCTCCTCTTAAAGTTTGAAACTGCTCCCCTGTGGGAACTCAGCACATCCCTTTGGATGTCCAGAGTTGCTGAAAACCCTGTCAGGGGGCTCAGAGACCCTGGCATGCTGCCTGGAACACCTGGTGGCTTGTTTTTTATCCCTCCAATGAATTTCCAGCTTGGCATGGGGATGTGAAAGCCACACAGGTTTGAATGGTGTAATAATAAAGTATTCACAAGGTGAAAATGTAGATTTTGGGATTTTTTGGTATGGGGGTTATGGGGACAAGGTGGAGGAACTTGGGAGTGTCCAACCTTTCTCCTTCTTCTTCTTGTTCTCCATTTTCTGCAGTGATGTTGGCACTTGGGGATTGGTTTAGAGTAGAAGTGCACTGTCTAACATAGGTGATAGGCATTGGGAATTAAGTGTAAATATGCTATATGTAGTTTGTAGTATAAAAGGACAACACAGAGTGCCTGTGGCTGCCCTGCTGAGCAGACCTCGGCTGGGCAGAGAGAAAATTTTGTGGATAAGAATGAATAAACAACCTCAAGACAGAAAAGTGAAGAGTCCAGATTCGTTCTTCAGGTGCACGGGGTGCAGCAGAGACACCCTGCACATCTCAGGGCACAGAACAAAACAGAGATTCCCCCTTGTCCTATCACTATCTGCTTCTGTAAAAGTCTTGCTGTTTTTTGGAAGCCCCTATTGGGTATGGAAGGTCACAATGAGGTCTGCACAGAGCCTTCTCTTCTCCAGGCTGAACAAGCCCAGATCTCTCAGCCTGTATTTGTAGGACAGTTGTTCCAACCCTCAGATCATCTCTGTACCCAAAAATGTCCTGTCTTGGTTGCCACTGGCAGCATTGCTGCTGTTTTCATCACTGGAGGCAAGTTTTTCATCCAGGTTTCTTCTTTCTTCACATAGGTGAGGGGAAAAAAAGCCTGTCATGTGCTTTTTGTGCATAAGGGAATTCTTGGTGTGCTTCATCTGTCTTTTACACAAGTGCCACTTCCACTGATCCTTTCAGACCTCGTCACCATCCATCACATCACCTCTGCACCCAGGACACCCAGGAAATGTGAGTCAGACCGACTGGATCTTGGGCACAGAGAGCAAGGAAAATGCCTGCTACTTTCTCTAAGTTTGGGGGGATATTTTAAATGGTCCTAGATTATTATTATTATTATTATTAGCAATTCCTTCCACAGGCTAAAGATGAAAGACAAAAAAATCTGAAGGAGGAGGAATGGCATGAGAAAAGAGGGAAAGAAGAAGAAGCAGCAGCATCCTTGTATGCTCTGGAGACAAGGAATGGAAGAACCCCATTATTGCTGGTGCCTACATGCCCTGGGGAAGGCTTGTGATAGCTCACAGCAGCCTCCAGGTCACCTAGCTGTGCTTGGTGGCCTTTCAGCGACACAAAAACATCTGAAAGGGCAATGATGCTCTCCCTGGGAATGCCTCCAAATCCTGGACAGCCTGCCATCAAGGACACAGCACAGCTTGAACAGCTGGGGGGACAGAAATAGCCCAAATTCTCTCCTGAACCGTTTATTTCAAGACTGAGGTGCTTTGCACAAACCGCTATCGATGCTCCTCTCCTCTCCCTGCCTCCCACAGCAGCTCCCTGAGGCTGCCCAGGGAGAGCCACGGCTGGCTCTGCTTCCAGGCTGGTTTTGGCTGATGGAAAACAGGGCAGGCTTGGGTCAAGCCCAGCACACTCGGTGCAGATCCCAAACCTGAGGGGCTGGGTCAAAAGAGCCTTCCCAGAGCCACACATCCCTGCTGCCCTTGCCCAGCTCCTCCACCATGCCCTGTGCATGTTTGCATCCCCCTGCTGCCCTTCCATCACACCCTGGGCATGTTTGCATCCCCCCGCTGCCCTTCCCCAGCCTTTCCATCATGCTCTGTGCATGTTTGCATCCCCTATTTCATGCACAAATGTAGGTCATTGCTAAGACCATGTCTCAGCACACTGTGGATTCTCCTGCCTTATGTGCAGAGGATTTTCTCACCTCCCATGGCCCCAGGCTGCTGCCACACTGAGCCCTTCCTCCCCAGCGAGTCCCTGCTGCCCAGCCAGGGCCAGGAAATCTGCTGGCAGCAGCAGTGGCAAATGCCCTGTGACAGAGTGAAAAGAGGGTGAGGTGTGACAAACTCCAGCCTCTCACCTGAATATCTTCAGTGCAGACACCCATCCACCACCCCCAGTGCCACTGAGACCTCCCCTCTGTGCGCTGGGGTGAAAGGAAAATCAGTTTTGTACACACAATTCTTGCAAGCTCCACATTTGTGTTGGTGGCAGCAGGAGCAGGGCCCACACTTCTGGCTTTTTACTGATAGGTGGGCAAAGTCAGAAAACAAAAACAAGATGTGTGTGTACTGAGAACAAAGTAAGAATAAGGGCTTGCTGGCTGCGAGCTGGCAGCACAGGAAATCCACCTTTGTCCCATCTCAGCTGCATTTCTGGCAGGAACCTGTGGGGTCTCAGCACCTCAGGACTGATGTGCAGAGTGACCGAGACCACCCTTGGGGGGCTCGGAGGTCCTGGAATGTTGCCAGAAGTGTCTGGTGGCTGGACTTTGATCCTGCACAGGAGACGACACCTGTATGAGGATGGGAGGATTTCACTGGGGTAAATGATGAAGGGATAAGTTAATTAGAGTGTAAAACACAGGGTTTAGGATTTCTGTACAGGGGGGTCTAGAGAAGTAAGATGGAGGAATTGGGGCGTGTCCTGTCCTTCTTCTTCTTCTTCTTGGCCTCCATCTTCTGTGGTGATGTTGGCACTTTGGGATTGGTTATTACTAAAGGTGCACTGGTCAATAAGGGTAAAAGGTATTGGGGGAAATAGGTAAATATTGTATACGTAGTTTTGTGTATAAAGATAGGTGACCGCCCCGGGGGCTCTCAGTGTGCTCATGGCTGGCTGCTGAGCAGACCTCTGTCAAGCCAAGAGAAAATCTTTTAGATAAATAACTAATAAACACTGGAGACCGAGAAAAAACCTGAAGCCTCTTCTCGTCCTTTGGAGCGCGGGCTGCCCAAGGCCACCCCGAGCCTTCCCGGGTCATTAAAGCAGCCGAGAAACCAACAGGAACCCTTCCTCCTTCTCCCACTCATGGTCAGTGCGTGCTGCACCAAAGGCTGATGCAGGCTGAGTGACACCAAGCTGCGACATCCTCTGTGTGCTTGGAGGTGCCACAGCACATCTCCAGAGAGCCCAGTGACGGGAGCCAGCCAGGGGAGTGTGCTGGGGAGGGAGCTGGGGCCACTGAGGCAGATGATTCAATGTGTTGGCCGTGTCACACACGGGGCTGAGCTGATCTCCTCCACAGCAGCAATTCCAGATTCTTCCCCCAGTGCTTCAAGCCAGGCTGTTTCCCCTGCACCTTCCCCTCCACCCCAGCAAGGCTTCTGAGCCAGCAGAATTATTACTGTTAAATAAAGGCAGCTCCAAAGAAGGGCTCCTGGTGTCTGACCTAGCAGTTCATGGTTTTTTGGGAGGGTCACAGACATGGTGTACAAAAGCTCAGTGCAGCACCTGCACCGCTGACTAACCCCACCCCTGCTGAACGCTCCGTATTTGCGAGCTCCATAAATGTTTTCTCTGTTTGCACACATTTTTATTAGCCCTCAATAGGCTGAAATAAAGTGTTTTCAGGTCCTGCACAAAAACAAAATGCCAAAGGAACCTAAAATTCCACATTCCTCATGTCCTTCCTCAGATTTCACCTTTTCAGACAGCACTGCAAAACAGGAACATAATGGAGCTGCTATTACTGCTAATGCTTTTCCCATTATTCGAGGTGCAGGGAACAATTAGGTGGCATTAATGAAATGTTGCTCCACTCAGATCTGCCAAGCTGCAGCTCCATTCACCTTCTCCCCTCCCCTCCTGCTCTTCCCCACCTGCTCCCCATCAGAGGCCGAGGCACAGCCAGTTTGCTCTGCTCTGAAAATCCCATCAAAGAGAGCTCCAAATGCCCTGAGCTCCTTTCAGAAAAATGAAATGAGGTTGGGTTGGTTGAAACGTTGCCTGTCAGAGGCTGGTGCCCCAGAGCAGCAGCAGCACCTTGATGCTGTGGCACAGGGCAGGTTGCACAGCAGCTCCCGTGGCAGGGGCAGACCCAGCCCGTGCCCTGCTCTGCTGATGGAGAGCCTGGCACGTCTCCTCAGTTCTCCTTCCCAGCTCTCACGAGCCAGACTCATCAATCTCCTCTCCCTCACCAGGACAGACCTCACTGCACACTCCCTGCCTGCCAGCTTGGGAGGGAAAGAGGCAGATGGGGCTCACAGGATTTTGACCTGAGGCTGTGGGAGCTTCAGGTTCTGCAGCCCTCTGACCATGGTGGTGATGGCCCAGCTGACTTGTGAAGCCCTGGTTAAGGGCTGGAGCTCTGAGAGGTCTTTCCTGGGGCTCAGGCTGCAAGCCCAGCCTGATGGAAAGCCAGCCATGCAGTGATCCCAAGCACAGCCACACAGTTAAACAGCTGAATAACCCTGCCCTGGCACTGGGGAAGGGAGTGTCATCCATTTCATGGCTGCAAGGAGCCAGGAGAAAGCATCTTCGAGGGTAAGAAAAGCACACAGCACCACTGAAGCTGGTGGAGGATTTTGTATTGTGAAGTTCTGCGCACAGGGGTTCCAAAATTGACATTTCCTCAGAAGCACAGCCATGGTGCCACAGGGCAAGCACTGGGGCAGCCTCAGCATCCCTGCACTTGGAGGGATGTGATTTGGTGAATCTGAATAGAATTCAGATTCTAGAATTCTAGAAATTTTCAAGAAACTTTCAGCCCAAGGCTGTGTCTTTACACAAGCTGCCAGCTCTGTTTGGATCTCCACCCAGGCCTCATGGACAGTGACTGGGGTGTGAGCAGCAGCTTTCGAGGGGACAGAACTTGGCAGGTGCTTGGTTGCTTGATGAGACTGAAGGGAGGAAGGGCCAGAACCAGAAAATGATAAAGGGCACAAGTGGAGCAATCACTGCACGTGGTACAAGGTGGTTGGTGAGTGATTTGTGAGCTACAAGCTCGTGGAGACCAGCAGAGCTCCACACCTGACCAGAGAGATCTCCAGGGGCTTCCTAGAGACAGGTAAGGCAGAAAAAGTAGCTCAGAGGGTTTGTTCTGAGCACACAGAGGTGTTTTGGTTTAAAGTGAAATAATGCTGGTTTCAGAAACTATATTTGTCCATCAGCTTGTTTCCTCCTGGCACCCCTCTCCTAGTGTTTGATAATGCTCAGGGTGAAGAGGGGATGCCTGAGACATCCAGATTTGAGCCTGGAAAAGGGTGAGGGATCTGTGACTTCCTTCCAGCAGCAATGAGGTGTTTGGCCATCTGTACCTGACCTTCAGGCTTGGAGCCACCAGAGGGGACATCAGAACTCTTCAAAATCCTACGGCTTTAAATGCCTGGAGCTGGCGCGGCCAAGGGCAGCAATGCCAGCTTGGAGAGCGAGCGCTGGGTGTACTGAGCCTGTGCTTTCACAAGACTGAAGAGTTCTGCTGTGTTCTTGTGGGTGTAGAGCAAACAGAGCAGGGATTGATACATCTGGAGAGCTGTGTCCTGCGTTTGACACCGTGCGTGCACCTCGTGTGTGTGAATTCCTCCTCCAAACAGGCTCCTGCCTCTCTGCTCTCACACTAATGAGATATTCTCACTCATTTCTTTGTTATGCCAGCTCTAATTTCCAGCTCTTTGACACCAGCAACCATTTTTCTCTAAAAGGCTGAGATCACATGGCAGGATTATAAATTTACTCCTGAAACGCACCATTAATAAATAATAAAGTGTTTATAAATATGCAAAATAGATTATTAGTCAATTCTATAAAATCTTGGCTACAGGAGCATAAAAGTGTGCCCTGCAGCTTGTATATCTATTATAAAAAAAAGAGGAAGGAACTAAAAAGAAATTCAGATTCCCTTTTTAACTTCCAAGCAGTAAACGCTGAATAACTTATTTCTGATAATGATTATGTTAAAAGCAAATCATTTGTTTCCTTGAAGAGCAATGAACAATGCACTGCAAATATGTGATTTTAAAAATATTATGTACAAGCAGAGGGACAAAGTATGTCCTCCATTTGAGCAGCTCATTAAACAGAAGCTCCTCAGTGAGAGCACCCTGTTTGTGAGCACCCTGAGCAGGACCATTTTATTATTTAAGCTTGGCAAGCTTCAGGAGTGCTAAGAGCATCTAAATCTGCCCATGGAGTCAGACATGGGAAAGTTCCTGAGGATCTCAGCATTGCTCTGGGTAACCCCTGCCCTTCTAGCAGCACCCATCCTCATCAGGAGGTTGCTGCAGCAATGTTTTGCCTCGTTAGTCCAAAATAAAGAGATTTATTTCTCCTTGGCCACAGCTTTACCCACAAGGGTGTAGTTAATCTGTAGCACAGAGTGGTTGGAGGTGGGAGTCAGGAAATTGGGAATTTGGTGGCAGAAATACCTTGGGAAGCTGGATGGCAAAAGGGGCAGGAGGGGAAGAAGGGCAGGGAGCGCTGCATTCACTGCTGAGCTCTGACAGCATTGCTGCACCATCAGCAGGAGGAGCTGCTCTGACCCAAAAAAGGTTATACACAGAAGAGGAAACAGGAGACATTGCCCAAACAGACTGGTTTGGGGTTTTTTTCTGTTTACCTGAGAAAGATCTCAGTGCCAGTGGGATCTGTGCTGAGTCCTTATGCAAGGAGATGGAGAGAGCCAGGTAATTTCAGGCACTGTCCAAAAGGCAGCACTGAGACAGCTCTGCTGACAGCCAGGCAAAAATGAAGTGGGGAAATGTCAAATGTTCTTGACCTGAGCTTAAACTTTTATGAATTGAGGGCAGAGGGAGAGAAATGTGTCTGTAAAGAAGAGCTTCTCTTCAGATAAATATGTTTGTATCAAGGCACAGACAGTCTGGAAATCTGTGGAGGGGAAACATCTGGGGGAGGCAAAGGGTTTGGAAGTGATGCTTGAAGGAATTGATGACAAAGAGTTTATTTTTGCAGTGGTTATTCTGGGCTGGCATCAGAGCTGAGGAGGACCAGCTACATCAACACAGGCCCCTTTAACAGACTTATTCCCTGGCAAGAAATGCACATCTGAAACTCACAGCTGAGGATTCACTGGGAGCAGGGCCAGCAAGTCTGGAGGGGAGTTGGCTTCTGTGGTCCCATAGCCCAAGGAAAGTCTCTTTCCAGTCTGGATGTAAGAGGAAATTGTGCCACAGTTATTTCACTGGCATTTAGACTTGGCAGAGGAGCCCCCTAGGGATGTTCTGTGCTGTTCAACACAGGTCAGAGATGCTTAAATTGGTTTATTTGGCTTTTGGAATTGGTAAAGGTCCTGAGCAGGTATCTAGTGCTAGACTGTTGATAAAACAGAATAACAGCATGTACATTGAATTAAATTATCTCCAAAGAGCCACTCCAAGAAGCTCAGAGGAGATAGGCTGTGCTTTGAGCAGGTGATGGGTTACCCTTCACAGAAATGCCTTCAAATAAATTGTCCTGACTGAAGTGCTGCAGCAGGTCATCTAATCCTTATCCCTCCTCATCCTTCAAACAACAGTTCCCCATCTGCACAGGACAGAGCTGAAAGCCTGGCCAGGGAATCTGAGTCCTTGTCCTTGCTTCACACTCAGATCAGTGGGTTCCCTCCACCACTGGGCAGACAGCCCACAGCCAGGAGTCTGTTCTCAAGCCAGGGCTGGCAGCCTTTGAAGGCTGGCAATTAGGATTGTAACATCTTCCAAGACAGAGATTAAAGATGCTGGTTGAGGCTTTGAAGCAGCTGCTCCAGCTCCTCAGGACCTGCCTTCTCCTTCCTTGTCCATCTGCAGCCTAAATGGGCTCTCCCCACGGAGCTGGAGGGAGCTGGGCTACCCTGTGCTGCTGGTCCCTAATGTGGAGACAAGTGAGGGAACAAGGGGGCTGGAGACACCAGCATGAGGGGAGAGAGAAGCTCAGAAACCAGCCTTATGCCTCCTGAGCCATCAAAAACAGCATCTGGATTTTTTACACCCTTTGCCTCTTAGCTTTAAAAGCAATGGCCACGCCTTCCATGCTGCTTTCTTCAGCTCAAGAGTTGTTTTCCATGAATTAGAAGTGCTGTTTTGAAATTTATTTGGCTCATCTAACATGCTGTGAGCAAAGGCCAGGGAAGGAGTGAGCCAGCCTGGAGTGGGTGTCTGTCTGGAACCAGAGCTAGAAGAGTTTCTGGCCTCTTCAAAATTGGTAATTGCCAGCTGATAGGGAGATTAACTATCCTCAAGGCTTCTGTGCAGCCTAGTTACAGACTACTGAGTCTTCAGCAATTAGAGCTGTTCCTGTTTCACACTCTTAATAGAGCTTGTTGTCAGGCATGATTCCAATCATCTCAGGGCTCAGCTCCTGTCTCTGATAGCGTTTGCCACACATCACTGACAATTTTGCAGTTATCAGTATCAAGGCATCCAAAGATCACTGACACTGAGACACAGGGAAGACACCACCCCCACACCTTTTCCAGGGTTGTAAATGTGAATTAGCTCTGTTCACTTAACCTCACTCCTGCACACAGACTCAGCAAGAAGAGCAGCAGCTTGTACGAGGGTGGCAACAGCCACCCACGGCAGAGGGGAAGCTGTGCTGTACTCTGGCCCATGCAGAACTCTTCTAGATACTGCAGAGACATCGCCTTAACAGGATCCATTTAGGAAAAAAATGTATTAAGACATGCCTGAGAAAATCTTTCTTGCAGCTTTGGGCTTTCCCATGTCAAAATTCAGGAAGGGCTGAGCTGAGCCTTGCCCTTTCCTCACGCAGCCTCAGCTGCAATCACCTCCATCAAACTCAGCTCTTACTCAGGTAATAATTTCCAGAGGTCATTTGCTCATCTTCCACTTGAGACCCCTTCAGAGAGGTAAGTACACCAGCACTGCAGCCTCTGCCTTTTGTTCTGTCCCATCCTCACCCCTGCAGCCTGTCCTGCTTAGCCAGAGTCAGGCTAGGGCTTACCTTGAGGGGTTTTACAGCTTCCTACACAAACCAGCTGAGCTGCTCAGCAGCTGGCTCAAGGCTGACAGCAGGTTTTTGGGTATTCTGGATGAGATTGAGCTTCAATCTGCTGGCAGGACGTAATTCAAAAAGCAGAGGCGGGACAGCAGCTGCCTCTTGTCTGCAGCACTGAATTACTCTGAGACTGTTCCTGAGGAGATGAAGACATCAAGGCACAGAAATCATGGCAGAGAGGCAGAGCTGATCTATGCACAGGGTGCTGGGCCAGTCTGTCCCGTAGCTGCTCCAGAGCCCAGGAGTGTCTGCTCTCCACATCCAGGAGGAAAATATGCCCTGAGAGCTGCCAAAAGTGTGGAACAAGCAGCCTCAGACTGCCCTGATCCTCATCACCAGCACTGAATGCCCTGAAAGCCAAAGGCAAAACTGCTTCAGAGATGGGCAAGCTCATCAAGCAGGTCTGGAGGGGAAGGAAGCTGCTGAACAGCTGTGGTGTGACATGGTCACCCCAGGGAGGGGACAGGGCTTGGCCCAGTGTGCTCAGAGTCTGGGACAACAAATGTGGCCACACTTTGTGGGCTCTGAGGTACCAAACGCCAAAGGCACGGAGATCCCTTCCCTATTGCAGAGGATTTTGCCTTTGGATCCCAGCAGTAAGCCCAGCTTCCTCTTGTATTTAAAGGTCCCCATCAACCATGGTGCTAAAACCAGTTTTCCCCCTTGTTAGGTCCTGAATCAGAGTCACAGGACAAAGGGACCTGCAACCCTTTAATAATAGAGCACACAGGAGCTCTGACTCCACCTCATTCCAAAAGGCATCAGCCCTTTCCCTCTCCTGCCTCAAACATAACACACAGCACAGGGGTTTCAAGAACATGTTTAATGATGGCAGTTTCTACTGAAACACATGAAGTCCATTCAAACACAACCAATTTTTCCTTAAAAAGAAGCTTTGGTCACCATGACAAATTCTTTTTAAAAAAACTTCAAAGCAATTGCACAAAATTGAACACATGGTCCTGATACCTCCTCACACACAAACTGCAGCAGCAGAAACTCATCTAACAAGGAAAAAATCTTTAACAAAAACCACAGCCCTCCACCCTGCAGAGATTATACCATGTACATGGAATTAGAGGGAACAGTTATGAACAAAATGTTTGACTTAATTAGTGTCTAAGTTTTCAAGCTTCATTAGTGCCTGTAGACTATTACAAGTAAGTTTGGTCTTAAGATAAACACCAGGGGATCACAGAGTCAGTGTGCTAAACAAGTGTTTGCAGTCATCTCTGCAACTTACAGGGAACAAAAGAGGAGAAAAATACACATACAAAGCTATCTGTGTAGTTAGTTCTGCAGGTAAGCATGGCACACTGATTTCTGTCTTCTCAAGTGTAATCTCTGGTGACAGGGCTGTGGCTGGAGCAAAGCAGCTGCAATTCTGTGCAGGGTTTTCCCTCCACATGCACAAAGGGAAAAGCCTCTGACTCACAAACTCGGTTTGCCTCAGCCAGGAGTTGGAGGATTCTGTAAGCAGTAAGTGAGCTACAGACAAGACAGCTGTAATAACATTTCTGTTTCCATTTTCTGTAACAAAAAAATATGCCTTTTAAAATGCTCTTGAACAAAGCAAGTTTGACTACGCAACACAAAATAGCAGCAGATACTAAGACACGTTACAGTCACAATCAGATTAAATCTGCAGTGTAAGATACACAGGACATTAAGGTAAAAAACTCATGTAGTGGTTAATGGCTATTTCTTCTCTGATGAACTCCTAGAACTACCTGAACCAAACAGTTAAAATTATTAAAACTATGTTTTAAACTGATTTCTACAATTAAAAAAATATTCATATATATACTATTAGATGAGTCACGTCAAGTGCTCTTAAAATCTTAACTAAATATAGCTATAGAATATTTAACCAGACAATTTAAATCACATACAGCAAGTTTTGTAGAGGTAAACATTGCCTCACATTTGCAACAACAACTGAGTATCAGACAAAGCATTTGGATTACTTTAATGACTGTGAGCAACTGGTCAGGTTGACCTTTTATTTCCACCAAGCAGCTGCTGCTTCCCTATAAGCACTTTTTAGCTTATGGCACACAGTTTGGGACTTCCTCAAGGAGCCAGGAAATCCCAGCTGCTGTTGAGCACCTCCACCTTCAATACCTGGTCCCTGTCCACCATTGAGATTTGGCCATGTTGTGAAAATAGTGAGATTTTTTTTGTTTTTTGAGCTAAAAGCAAGGGGAGCAGAAGGCCTTTGCCAGCCTAACTCAGCAAGTGACCTGAAGCTGCTGGAAAAACTGATTTCAAGAACCAGCTTGCTCAGAAGGCAGAAGTGCCCTTCATGCTTATTTTCTCCTCATCTCTCTCCTACACAACTTGGTCTTGCCTTTTTTTTGTGCAAAGGGATGGTTTCATTCCCTGTCTCCACTCTGAGAGTGCCTGATGCTCAGCCTAATGAGTGTGGCAGGAGAGTGGGCATGAACACGTTGCCATGGTGCCTGCACAGACAGGGCAGCCACCTCATCCCCTCCCCTCCCTCCACAAATGCCAACAGAAGCTTTTAACCTCCCTCTCTCCTCCCAGCATCGCCACTTCTCCGACTCCAAAAGGGCTTGGTCTGCCCACAAAGTTCAATTGCCAGCCTTCACTCTTGCAGCCCTGAATAAACTCGGTATTTCCTTCTGGAGCATCCAGCCTAGAGCCTGAAACCTGTTTTACTGAGGTGAGGAAAGAGCTCCAGACCTCACCTGAACCTGCAGCATCGTTCCACTCTCTGCTCCCTGTGGATCCTGCCAGCCAGAACAACCTGCCCAGCCCATCCTCACCTCACAGCTGACATGTCAAATATTGCTTGGTAACAGAGGCACAGAATGACTCAAACTATTCCATGAATGAAAATAACAGAGCATTTTATAGTGCCTTGATGACTAATATTAACACAACAGTCTGCTTTGGGATTTTTCCATCCAGGCTGAGTTGGCTGTCTGCAAAGCCTTTGCTGAGTCACAGCTAGGGGAAAGCAAGCTGTGCTATGGCAGCTGCTGGGATGAATGCACAGGGCTGCTGGAAAGGAGGAAAAATTCCCCTTCACCTCCTTTTACTGACTGAAGGGCCAAGGGGAACCACACAGAACTGGCGCAGGTCATGGTATCATGACAAAGCAGTTTGGTTTCTCAACAAGCCTCAAATCTCAATAGGGCTCTAAAAAACAGATAAAAATCCCAGAAGTGGCAGCCTGCTGCAAGGCTGGTGCTTTGCCAGGAACTGCAGTCTCCTTGAGGGACTGCAACTGGGAGAGGGTCAAGCAAACAGTGGGACAATCCTAAAACAATTGGAAAATATGCATTCACCAAGAAAAGCAAGGTTTCAGCCAGCTTAAAAACCCAAAATAGAAGGTGTTAAGGAGTGCAGTAAACAGTAAAATCTGAACTTCATCTGTGGTTACTCTGAAGGAAAACCACAAATGAAGAAAGTAACCCAGTTAGGTTTGCCCTTTCTGCCGCTGGCCTGGAATGCCTGGATGCCTGTGGTCTCCCAAACCCAACCTTTCCAGATGCTGCAACCCAATTCCCACAGTGTCATCCCACAGCTCTGACCTCTGCAGCACAAAGCACAGCAGGGAACAACAGCTAAAAATCGTCCTTGAGTTAAATGAGCTTTGTCAAGCAGGTAGTAAAGGAAAACTTCCAGTTTGACAGAATAGGATCATTTACATGAAGCTTCCATGAAAAATAAGACATGTTCTCTCTGCAATCCAATCATTCCACATGAGGACTTAACTTTGCTTAGAAAAAGGTAATGAATTGTAGACAAGTTACAGTCAGCACAGGACAGTACAAAACACTGGTTTTACTCCCAGTGGAAGGGCAGAAAATTACAAAAATATATCTTCTTTAATCCAAGATTGTTGTAGTTTAGAGCATGCCTGATTCTTCCTATTTCCCTGTGGTCTCACTTACTGAAGTTGATCTGATCAGAGCTCCTTGGGACAATGAGTGTCATCGTGAAAACTTAGTGCAATTGTTGTTTAAAAAAAAAATCAGTAGCAAGTCAAGAAAATTTCCTACATGAGTCGACCTCCCCACCCCTTCCCACCCAAACCCTACACCAAACACAGTGTGGCATTTCAGCATGGCTTGCATTTTTACCATCTTAAGTCCTAAGTCACCTCTGTAAGGCCCAAAAATACTTCTTGATTTTTTTTTAAACACATGATCCGTTTAACAGTGACTGAAGTTTAACAGTGACTGAAGTGTTGAATTAGGATTTTAGAAAATAAGTCCTTGGTGCAGCTTGCTTTAATCTTCCTTGTCTTCCTCCTTCTGCAGAATTTATTTAGAGTGTAAGGAGCTGCACCTTGTAATGCTTTGGTGACACTGCAGCCCTCCTAAAGCAAGAGAGCCCGGTTTGCAAAGAGGAACTCTGGTCATTCCAACGCAGGAGCTGGGACACCAGGGAACCAAATGGTGCTGTTTGAGTCAGAAGATCCACAGCCTGCTGTACAAACAGCACCTCGAGGAGGTGCAGAGATGAAAGCCTCCCCTTTCACAGTTATGGGTTCAGCAGGTCCCTCGACAGCAGAGTGACGTCTGGCAGGGCACTGACGCTCCACGGAGCTGCTTTACCTGGAAAGCAGAAGAATTAATACAGCTGGAGATTTGCAATTAAAATTACTCACAGGCAGAGATGAGAACCCACGTGTGAAGTGGAGAAATAAAATCCCAACGGGCACAAAGGAAAAGGCAGCATCATTCACTGGGATTGCCACCGATTCCAGCAGTTTGTGTATCTGGTGGCAGTGATGGGATGTTAGTGCCATGGCAGAGAAGAGATAGCAAGGGAAGACAAAAGCAGAGTTAGATGAGGGAAAAGCCAGATGCTGGAAGATCCTGTGGTCACTCACTGTGCAGAGCAGAGAAGGGAATGTGCACAGGGAGGCACATGAAACCACATTCTGCACCTCACAGCTTTTACACACCAGTGCACCCCTTACCCATCAACACACACGGACCATCCTCCTTGCTATGGATGCTCCTCCTGACACCCTAACTGCCTCAGGGTTCAAAAAAAATCTTAACAGGAACCTGTTACACTGCAGGAATAAGGCAAGAGCCCTCCCACAGGACTGCGAGAGCAGCAGAACATGGTGTGCTCTTCAACAACTGTCAAATAGCATCAGGAAAGAACTGGCCTTCAAAACCCAGCCAAAATTGCTTTTTGACTATCTCTTTTTCTCCCCTGCTGTAGACCTATGGGAAATCCTTAACAGCAGCACCAAAGCTTTGGCAATTTGTTGTATTTATAGTGAGCTGCTGCCTGTGTTGGTGATTTGCACCCCCTTCAGATGAGGATAAATGATACCCCTCCATTTACACACAACTTGTCACTGCTGCCTGCTGGGGAAAAAAAAATAAGCTGCTATAAACCCCAGTACAATTCACCTGGCATCATCCAGAATTGCCTGCAGCTTTCACTGGAAAAAAAAATCCATTAGAGCTGCTCCCTTGAGAGTGAACACCTCTCAGTAACAAACAGAACAATTCCATGCTCCATTCAGAGCTGCACACACAGCCAGGATCTGGAAAGGATGCAATCCTAGAGAAGGCACCAGGAGTGTAACCCGTATTTTACAGAGACTCCCAAGGCTTGGGTACATCAAAGGCTGAGCCCTGCAACTGTGCTGAAGATGTTTCTCTACAGTTCAATGCTATCAGTGCCTGGAAAAGGGATGAATCCAGGATCCAGCCCTTACATGTGGTGTATCTTTCCTCTAAAACATCCTGCAAGCTCTCAAAAGCCCTTTAGACCCACAATGGTCGAATAAATATTCCTGTCCTCTTCCCTCAGCCTGCCACTTCTCCTTACACATAAATCTTTCTACTTTCAAGAGCACTTTGGAAGATGCATTCCTAATCCACTTCTGCGTTCGGCCGGTGCTGCTGCTGCTGCTGCTGCTGTTAGAGGAAAAATGACAATCCACAGGGAAAACAAACTGAGGAATTTTACTCAGCCGACAGGAAGGACAGAGGCTTCAGTCTGCCCCAAGAAAAACTTTCTATCAGTATTCATTTAGGAGCCTGACACCAAAACTGGCATTTAAATTCCAGGTTCTTTCCCCAGCTCTGGGCTGTCACACGGCACATGTGGCCCTGGACAGTTGTGAAATTCCCCCAGCTGGGCCCAGCAAGCGAAGCAGGAGCAGAACTCGCTGCCTCCAACAGCTGCAAGTCAGCAGGGAGAGAGAGGAGCCACTGCTGGTATCCCAGATTACTGAAGTGCTTTCAAAGCCTTTCATGTGCAAGGCGCCGCGGAATTTATTCAGAACCTGTTTTCAGTTTCCTATTGAAGCTGACAAGAAATCCCCCAATGAGCCTCGCTAGAGTTAATAAGCTTAACAAGCTAACAATTTTATTTACCTTTTCAGAAACTGGTTCTTTTTGCAGCTGTTTTAATCTCTTTTATTACAGAAAATAAGCGGAGTGCTCTGTGGTGGGGGATGGACACCAGTTTGCTGGGGATGTTTGCCTGTAACCTACTTTACTTCACTGCTCTCTACTCAAGTGTCCCTGAGTGCCAAATGCCTGATGAATCCATGGCTGAGCTCCATCACAGAGATCACAGAACCCGTGCAAATTCCCCCTGCCCTCCTGAAAGAAAGAGCTAAAGGAGCAAAGAGGAGAGGGAAATCTTCAAATCAAAATCTATTTGTAGGATGAGAAAAAGCACATATGGAGAGTGGGAATCTAGCTTTCCACTAACTCATTTTTGAAGATGTGCACCAAATCCCATCATAAAACTTGAAAAACTATCTGACATCTGGGAAATTATGACCAATATAGTTCATATGGTCCAGGAATCAACTGGACAAGAATACTTTTTGGCCTTCAGCACAGACTGAATTAGTGATCAAGAAGCAAACACTCTTTCCATTGCTCTGTTTGCTTTCCTGGTGTAGCTTTATAGCAATTTCAGAACAATTCTGGAGCTATTTATCCAAATGCCTCTCTCAACAGCAGAGCAAATATATAGAGAAACATGCATATTAAAACAGTGGTTTCCACAAAGCTTTTTAAGGAGGTATCAATGTCCAAGTGATCTGGCATCTTAAGTCTGTGACAGTCTTTGTTTCATACTTTTCACCTCTTTTCACACAGAAATGGTGCCTGCAGGATCAGAGGCCATGGACAGAGCTGCTTCCCTGCTACTGGAATGAGGTTGCAAAGAGGGGATCTGATCCAGCACACATTTGACAGAGGCAGCAGTGGGTGGCTTTTGCATCCACAGAAAGGACTCTGTTTGGGCAAGATTTTGAAGTGCTCTCATTAGTCTGCCTTACTGGAGAAAGGTGGTTATTTCTTGTTGCTCCACTGCCCAAGGGAAGCCAGGGGGGGAACTACTGGGAGCCTAAAACTTTAAAGCTTCCTGAAAAAAAAAAATGGAAAAAAATAGCAATGACCTTCATCCAACAGCCCAATTTACACTGTCTGCTGTTCTTTGATGCCTCGCGTAAGACTGGAAACAAATCTGCACAAGGACAGAGCATTAAAGGAAAGAAAATTAACTGCATGAGAACCAATTGGAGAGGTAAATGTCGCTTCTCCCCTGTTGCTGCTCCACACCAACTGCCTTTTAATTAGAGAGCTGTTTGCATTACATGGGGAGAGAGCACAGAATCTCAATTACTCCCCCAAATACAGATGCAAGTGCCAGCACGGATCTTTCAGCAATGGGAGGGGATCTCAAATAAATCAGCTCAGAGCCTCCCACACCATGAATACCAGCCTGGGGGGCAAGGACTGAGGCAGATATACCAAGAGAAAACCTGTTAGAAGTTTATCCCCTGACTCCCTGTGGGCAAGTGTGAGCTGCTCTTTCTGCAGCTCTATCCTCCCCTTCCCATCTGAACACAAGCACCTATGAAAAAAATCCTGAATAGTTCAATGGTCAAACTCAGCAACTCCAATTTGCAAAGGAGTCTCTTTACTGGTGACAGGATTTGTGAACTGTTTGGGATACACTCTCCAAGCTGCACAAAGGAACCAGAGAGCTTGACACCTTCCACAGCAAATGTATCCTCAAAGAAGCTTTCCCAAAACCAGCACTGCTAAGGGGCTGTCTGTAAGATGATCTTCCCCTCCAAAATGAGTAGCTCTGTTTGAGCTAAACAAAAGAATTCCTGAAACAGCAAGGACTGCAAAAATCGTGCAATTTAATAGCTGCTGCACTATGGCAGAAAGGAGGAATTCCCACAGCTGAAAAGAGGACTGCTTGGCCAAGAGCAGGGACCCAGGATGAGCTGATACCTTCAGTGATAGCAGCAGAATTCCTGCTCCAGGGAAGCAACACCAGACAACACAAACACAGCTCTCAAGAGACAAATGGTCTCCAGCAAGCCCTCTTTGTTCATCCACTGCTTCACTTTCAAACATCTTGTCCTGAAGCACTGCCATGATTGAGATTCTTCTGTTCTCACTCTTTGGGGAAAAACCCTCAGATCGCATTTCCAAAAGTTCACAGAGAAAGTATGGAGTTAAAAGGAAAAGGGTGGGACATGGGGGCTGTTTAAACTCAGATCTCTGCACTCTGGGTTTAACAAAGCTTGATCACAAAGTACAAACTGCACAAGCTGAAATTATTAGAGCAAACCCAGGGCAGCTACAAGGAATGGCAAAAGTCAGGTAAGGACTGATAGGAGTCTTCTAAATCATGAACTAATTGTTTACACTAAGGCTTGACTCACACCCTTCATTGTTTCATGGCTCTCAACTATTTCCTGATTTTTATAGAGAACTAATGCAATAATATGGGAAACAACCAAGTGGAGCATATGGTGGGGTGTGGTTCAGATGTTGGCACACATGTGCTCAGAGCAGATGTGGTGTTCCCCCTTTTCCAAAGTTAGGAGATGGGCAATGTGAGTAAAGTCTGTAAAATCACCAGTTATCAAGATCTGCATTTTTATAATTAGGAGAGCTTATTTCAGCCAAAGTGGGACAGATTTTCAAGCAGGCCTTATTTGGATGAGAACACAACTTGAATAGTGTGGATGGCTTGATGCAAACAAAAATAAAAGATGCAGATACCCTGATGCCATAAATCAACAAGCAGCATCTTTATGTGCTGAGCTGTTGCCATAAATCTTCAGGCCCAGAATAGGCAGCAGAACTTTGGGGTTGTCACACCACTTCCATCTCAAAAAGACAAACATATTTAAGGAAAGTTTGTTGCTAAGGGGTAACTGCTAACAGCATCACTGAGGGCACACAGTCCTCTGTGTCACAGACCAATCTGGTACAAATCTTGTGGAGATTCATTCTGATTTCCCTCCCAGGCTCACAGCCTGGGAAAGAAGCCCTGGATCCACAACCCTTGATCCACAGCCCTCCATCCAGGGTGAGCACACAGGAATGACTGCCAGCAGCTGCTCCAGAGGGGAAGCTCAGTCTGTCAGACCCTGTCAGCTATTTGGGACACGTGTACCCCGTTGTGCTGCTCTGCAGGGGAAAGAGGAGTTCAGACAGCCTGGGCAGTGACAGGGTTATTGCAGGAGCAGGGGACAACAGAGCCCTGCTGGGAATAGCCCTAGGAGTGTAAAGGAAAGGGAAAATGCTTGGGCAAAGAGGGAGACTGTGACTGCCTCATCCCTGCCAAGTTAGCCCAGCAGAGAAATAAAAGAGCTGTTTTCACTAACAGGAGCTCAGTGAGCAAGCCTAACTGGATGGATGGCAGCAGTACCTGTATTTCACATCAAACACTGTTGAGTCTTCATCCTCATCGTCTTCTTCGTTCAGAGGAGCCATTTCCACCCTCTCGGCCGGGGTGGTGATAATGTCGTACTTCCTGGTCTTCTTAATCCTCTTGCCAGACCTGAAACACAGAGGGGGAAAACACTCTGTATAAAATGCATTATACAGCATTCCTTGGAGAGGTGAAGCTGCTCCCAGCAGCTCTGTTGGATTCAGACCCCCTAAGAGGAACGCTTCAGAACCAGCCCCTGTCCCCTCCTGCTGCCTTTCCAATGCCCCTCTTGGTGCCTGTGTGTGGAGCAGCTCCTGGTCAGCTGCAATCCAGGTCAATGTCAGCCCTTCCACTGCTGACAAACCAGAGGTGCCCTGGCACCCAGGGCAGGCACACGAACGCTGCAGCCACCACGTGCTCCTGCTGCCACCCTCAATAAGTGAGACATGGGCTTAATCAGCTCAAGCAGGCACTGGTTTAGTGAACGTGTTCAGATGAGAAAGCACAGGTTAAGCCCTGCTGAGCCATGGGAATGTTCTAGGCAGGATTAGGAGCAAGGAGGTGATGCTGTCTGGGTACAAAATTGCCTGCTTTCCTTGCAGTCAGGCCAAGCTCAGGACTCTCACAGCAACAACCCTGAGTCTCACTGAAGCAGTTTCAGGCTCCATCTGTGCAGGTGCTATGAAAAATAATCAACCATTGTTCAAAGCTAACTGTGCCTACTGCCTCTCCTCCCACAAATGCCAGCCTTACCTTCCTTTGTAAATGGAGATACACACCTGCAAATCCCACCGTTTTGACAGATCTATTTTCTAACACTTACTTTCAATTAATAAACACTTTGTGTGTGGCTTTTCAATGTATTCTCTGCCTCTAGCTTGAATTGTGAGGGTCCTTTTTTTTTTACTTCACCTACTGTTTTCATGTATACTAGGAAGGTCACACTGCTCATGCATGAATGCATTTTTGTGATTATGCATTCAAGAACATGTTGATGTGTACTTGGCCAGCCTTCAGGGAGAAAAGTGGATGGTTTTGGTTAACAAAATGCAGAACTTTCCCCTACTCCTCTTAGTAAACAAAACTGCTACCTGCCAAGCATGACAAGGGAGCTGGTGCAGGCACAAGCAAGCAGCCCAGCAGAGTTTTGGTAATCACAGCTCTGAGCACACCCCGAGTGCACTTTCACCATCAAGAAGCCGTGCCGTGGCACATCATGCAAGGTGTGCCAGATTCAAAAGCACAGCTTTTGCCTCAAGAAGACTTTAAAACAGTTCCACAGCACTGCAGAGACACTGGGACTCCAGCCCTGAGCGTGCATCTCCACCACAGTGGTCCCTTCCAAGCTTAAAGTTAAGGAAATTTAAATCAGTGACCATCTCTGATGTGGAAATCTCAGTACCTCTGCCAAGCACTGCTTTTGGGCAGTAGTCCAAGGCTGAACAAACAGGTCCCAGCCCTTGGGATGAAGCAGTTTGCATTTCCTCCCTGTTCTAAAGGCTGGGGTTGCATCAGGAGTGAGGAGAAAGTCACCTCCTGGTCTTATCTTTAGAGCTATCTGTGCTGCTGTGTCACGCAGAGCACGGGGTGGTTTGCTCTTTTACTGCTGTTGTTGAAACAAGTGATTTTATATCCAGTACAGGAGGACTCTTAACCCAAACACTTCAAAATCCTTTTGAAACCACTTCTCTGTTACTCTGCTTCCCTTGCTAAACTAGCAGCAAAGTGACGCAGGGAGGTCTCTTCTCACAAGTAAAACATTGTTTTTACATGAAATATTTACTCATGCTGGGAAGCCTAAACATAGACCAAGACTAAGCTGTCAGAACTGACCAAGCACAGCCTTACCACTCTGCACTCACAGGCTACAGGGGGTTTCCATGGGTTCCATTTAAGATCCTGCCCAAGTATCAGGCCCACTTTACTGAGACCCCTCCTCCCACATTCCCTCCATTAGAAAATGTAACTTGTTCCACAGAGTTCCTCTTAAAACTGTTAATAATGTAGTGGCTGAAGAAATTACTGCAGAACAGATATTTTTAGAAATAGGAAACTAGAATCCTTGCGCCTCCAGCCATTAATTAGTCTATTTGGGCTACATTTTCAAGAGGACCTGGAGAAGAACTCACTGTACAGTGACCTATTAATCCTCACAACCTCACTTAATGATGGTGCTCATCTAGGATAGGGAAGAAGCTCATTTGGCTGCTGGATTTTGGCTAAGCTGTTACAACCAGTTGTTTGCCATTGATAAGGCAGAAAGGTCTTTCTTTCCCTCCCACCCCTTTCTCAATCCATTCCAGCCCAGATTATCTAGCTAATTTGCCATTAATCTGCTTTCCAGCAGTCCGTTTTCTCATTTGCTCATTTGCACAGCTCCCCCAGGCTTCATAAATACCAGAATTACCCGAGCTAACTTTGCAGGAAAGCCTTGGGAGTTTCCCTACATGCCTGTCAGGAAACTGTTTCCCATTAAAACTCCTGAACCTCAGTGGGATCCCTGTAACCATCAGCAATGACAGCACGAAAAGGAAAAGCACTTTATTCAGCAGGTGGGACCAGGCAGCAGAGTCAGCAGAGCAGCACAGGGCAGGAACTACAGAACACAAATGTTTCATGAACTCTGGAGACCTCCTGCACAGGATCAGGACACATCAGACCTCATGGGCAAACAGAGCATCTCCTTTCCAGCCACATTCATTTTGTGGGGTTTTTTTTAAAGCAAAAAAGAAGCATGCTGGAAGCTGTGGGCAGAGTGTGGCCCTTGCACAATGACAATGCACTCCCTAGGGTAGAAGTGGTTCCGAGTAGTTTAGCACAGAAAACCATCTTCCACTTAAAAAATCCTGTTGCTTCTGCTGATTCAGCCACCCCCTGTAATTAGGAGGGAATGCTACAGGTCTTGCCCACAGTTATGAGGAGGAAAGAAAACCTCCTCAGAAAGGCTAACTGGGGGCATGGATATGAACCTTTCACTGCAGACCCAGGGCTGAGGCACCACACATCACACCAGGGTCTGCCTGCTCCACCCCACATCCCTCTCCAGACAGCAGGGAATGACACACAGAGAGCAGAACGCTGCCTTTGTGGCTGTACTTTGACCAGGGGCTATTTTGATCAAGCACCAGTCATATGCAGCACTTCATCCTCCTTTCTGAGGCATCATGTGGTGGGCTAAGTGCTCGAATCAACTCACTGGTTCATTGTATTATTTACGCCTCTAATCTATTTTAGTCCACAACCCTGACATTCAAAGATTATTCTTTTCCTGACCCAGAGAGAGAGAGGTCTCCGCATTTTTTACCTCCTGCTAAGAGATGTAGAGAGAAAGGACCATCCCCTAGCAAGAAAGAAAGAAAAAAAACAACAAAAAAACCCCAAATAACTCAAAAAAACCCCTTATCCCTTCCAAGTAGAGTGCTTACTGAAAGTCTTACTAAGCCAGTCCCTCCTAGAACTGCAGCAATGTTCTATGCAGAATGGAATCAGGACTAGTTTATTTCATGTTAATGGACTCCCTTAGAAGTTAAAAAAAAAAATGGAACTAAAAACCTCAGGAAACTCCAGGCTTCCTACCAGCTGATGAATTAGATCAGCAATATTGCATTCCTGTTGATCTCTCTGGCTATCTCTGCTCTCTGGATGGTGCTGTACACAACAAAGTTGAAGCACTAAGCCAAGTCCTCATGTGTTTTCTGGAGATGGCACATTTCTGGACTGACAGGACAAGGAGGAATAGTTTCCAACTAAAAGACAGCAGGTTTAAATTAGATATTAGGAAGAAATTCTTTTACTGTGAGGTGATCTTTGAGGTCCCTTCCAACCCAACTGTGATTCTGTGATTCCATGATCAGTGCTGCTGCCTGCCCACAGCTTTCAACATAGGTCACATATATATATATATATATATATATATATATATATATATATATTTTTTTTTTTTTTTTTTAAGGCTGGATATTTGGTTGATTTGGGTTTTTTTTTTTCCTCTTCATTTAACATAATTTAATTTGAGCTTTTCTTCCCTGTTGCTAGCAGGAACATAAAGCCTTGTCTATGCTGGAGTACTGTAACTGGTTATAATGCAATTATTTTAAATCAGTAAAACTCTCTGGGGTTAAGCCTTGGATGGCCTGGAGCAACTGTCCAGCTCACAGAACAAAGGGTCTTGTATCTTATGATCATATGCTTGAACCTCTCTCCTCAACCTCATTTATACCAGTTTTGCTATTACTGGAAAACTAAGCTTAAAGTGGAATTTGATGAAGAAATCAAAATTGAACAAGAAGAAAAAAGCCAACGCAACAAGATGCAAAATAAGCAGGTAGCTTTTCTCTAAAAATCTAGATATACAGCAGCCTTTCCAGCCTGGATTCTGTTTGATCAAGACATGATGCAAACACTTACAGAGTTTTCTGCAAGTAAAGCTTTGGGTTGCTCTCAGCTGGCCCACTGGAGCAAAAGTAACTTATCAGCTTTCCCTAGAAGGCACACGGTCCACCAGCACAGTTGGCCACTTCTGAAAATTTGTGTTTTTTGTGAGCTGATCCCAAAAATTGCATTGAAATGGAATGAACTGAGCTGCACCAGGGGAGAGCAACAGGGCAGAACACGGAGGTAAAAAAGCAAAATCCAAAACTCAGATCAAAGAGTGCATTTAGCCACACACAATCTGTTGCTGCGTGTCTTGGTAATGCAAACTACCCAACTACGTGCTTGAGAATAACATGGAATTTGGTTTGTTGTGGAAATGGTTTTGGGTTGGGAGCATGCAGAGCCCACGGCTGTAGGAAAGAAAGCAAACCCTGGACTGAGCTTGCAAAAAAGAATAAATAAATAAATACTATAGCAAATTAGAGCTTGCCACATGCAGACAAACAGCAAAGTCTTGGCTGGCCTTCACAGACCCCAGCAGCCACAGAGAGAAAGGAAATTCAGACCACTTTGGGTGACACCACATTCTGAACCACACAACCATCAGATGAATTCAGGGCATAGCATTTCCAAAAGGGATGAAAAGGAATCTCTGAGTGCTGCCTTAAGAACTGAGCTGAAAGCGGGAGACAAATCTATTCCTACTCAAACAAAAAAGGGAAATAATATCAACAGAAAAATATGTTAAAATGAGATGTAAATAAAAAATAGAATGTATAAAATATTAATCTGATGCCTGTGACGAGTATCTGGCCAATCACTGGTTTACTTAATCTCTACAACTCATACAAAAGGACAATTTACTTCCAGCAACACAGAATAATTTCACAGTGAAAGTTTAATCAAAGATTGGATTTCAGCAAAATCTCTTTAATAGGAATCCATGACTCTTCAGAAAAAAAAATCAGAATGTTTTTGACTAAGTGTGAACAAAGCTTGTATTCTGATGGAGAAAAGCTTTACATTTATTGAGGGTAAATCCCTTATCTCTTCTGCAACAGAATCTCCACTGATCTGTGTTGTCAGCTACAAGTGTGACGCTGTACAAACATACCTGTTGGTATTCTTGCCTCGTTTGCAACTGGGATAACTGTTTACAAACAAGTGCTCTGTCAGATAAAGAAACATTCTCAGAAGCCAATAGCTTCATTTTCCACTTCCCCAGCAGGTTCTACCAAAGATACATATGACATCTCAGAGGGTGTTTAACATATCTTTAATGCTGCATTAACTCTGATCAGCTGTATAATGACGACTCTGGCATGGGAGAATAAATCCATCCTTCCCAAGGTGACTTTAACTTGGACTTGTTTTTGCTGATAATGGTATAGGGAAGGCCTTTAAAGGTTATCAGTTTGCCTTCTTTGGCTACCAATATTCAGCCAGGTCTCCTTGACACAAGATATTGCTTCATACTCAGAAGAAACTGTAGCAAAGAAAATAAACTCCCCAAGATCACACGGAACTAGGAGTAGAAAGTGCAGAATGAAAAGCCTTAGTTATAGACTTCCTAATTCTAGCTCATATAATCTCTACCAATTCTGCTGTTTGTATATGACAACTCTGTACAGCTGCAAAGCAGACATATTGATTTAAAAAAAAAACCAAAAAACACCTCTTCAACATTTTATTGGGCTCTCCCAAACCACATCACTTTATGAGCACATTTATTTGCATTGCCTGTGCCAGCTGCTGCACACGCTTAAGCAGAATACAGTTAAATGTCAATTTCTTCAGAAAGTAGCAGCCCTGATCATTTCGGTTTATAGACCACACTTTGGAATACTACCATCGTCAACGCTGCCCTTCCTACACGGAATTAGCTCAAAGCAGGGGATGCAGAGCATTCAGCCATGCACAAAGGAGCTGCCTGAAGACAGAACAAGGAAGAATGGGCCATCTCCACTTGTTTAACTGCTTCTGTCACCTGAGCCATGGCTTCGGCGCCGAGCGCCGGCTGTTCCCGTCTCTTTCCGGCTGGCCCTGCCCAGCAGCCGGACACCGAGCTGTGACACCGAGCTGTGACACCGAGCTGTGACACCGAGCTGTGACACCGAGCTGTGACATTTGGCCATCTGGGCCCCATCTCCGGCTGGGCTTTGTGTGTCCCCATGGCCAGGCTCCCCACGGCTCCCTGGGCACCAGCGTCCCACGACCATCCCCGCGTATTCCCCGCTGTTCCAGCGGAGTCTCCCGCGCTCCGCTCCGTGCCCAGCCCAGCCCCACAGCGCGGGTGGAGAATCCCATCGGGAGCCCAGCTCCGGTCCCGATTTCCTGCGGGAGCGGAGCGAGGCGAGGCCGTGCCAGGCCGGCAGCCCCGCACGGCTCCCCAGGGACCAGCCACACACACCGGGCTTTGAGCACATCACCAGCAGGTTATATAATGCATGACTATCTGTAAGATACGTATGATATTTATCAATAATAAAGCAAATACAGGAGGGGTTTCCCCCGTGCGGCCCCTCGGCCGGTGCCGCCGATGGCGGGTCGCGGCTGCCGCGGGCGGTGCCCACCTGAAGACGCGGAGCAGGAGGCAGGCGATGAGCGCGGCCGTGAGCGCGCAGGCCCCGATGACGGCGGCTTTGAGCGCGGAGAGGTCGCGGAGCATCGCGGGCACGGGGCTCAGGCGGGCCCCGCTGTGGTTGCCGGGGCCCGGCGCGGCGGGCGGGCGGCTGCCGTTGCCCGCCGGCGGCTCCAGGCTGCCGCGGGCGGCGGGCGCGGCGGGCAGGAGCAGCGGCAGCAGCAGCGAGGCCGCGAGCAGCGGCAGCGGGGCGGCGGCGGAGCGCATCCTGCCCGCTCCGGCTGCCCCGGCTCCGGCCGCGCTGCACCGAGCCCCGGAAGGCAGCGCCGGCCGGCCCGGCCCGGCCCCCGCCCCCCGAGAGGCGCCGCCTCCCGCCGCAGCCGCCGCCGGGGCCCCGCGGCCGGGCAGAGCCGGGGCCGGGCCGGGGCCTCCGCAGGCTCCGCTCCCGGAGCTCCCGCGGCCTCGCCGCCGCCTCGGGCCCCGCTGCTGCCGGGGCCGGCGCTGCTCCCTCGCTCAGCACGAACAGCTCTTATCAGAGAGGATGCAAGGGGAACGCGATGGTGGGGAAGGGTCTGGAGGGGCCATACGAGGGCATCATTTGGTTGTTCAGCCTGGAGGAGAGTGAAGACAGAGCCCATCGCGGGCTGCAGCTTCTCCGATCTCTGCGCTGTGTGACCAGCGACAGCACCCAAGAGAACCTGGGGGTCCGGGGAGGCTTAGGATGGGTATTGGGAAAAGGTTCTTAACCCAGAGGGTGGTGAGCACTGGAACAGGCTGCCCAGAGAAGGGATCACAGCACCGAGCCTGACAGAGCTGAAGCAGCATTTGGACAACAGTCTCAGGCACAGGGTGGAAAAGTTTGCATCTCCTGTGCATAGCCAGGAGTTGGACTTCGATGATCATAGTGGGTCCTCTCCACAAAACTCTCTGTTTCTGTGATTCTGTGGCCACTTTTAATTGCAACACACAACATCGGCCCAGCTGCAAAACAATCGCAGGGTTCATGCTGCCATCAAACAGGGCACAGACCTCCTGAGCTGCTGGGTCAGCACGGCCCAGCTGCTACATCAACAATTCCTACATCAGATTTATGTCTTTCTGCCTTTTCGCTGATCACCAGGGCTCTGCTCCCAGGGTAAGGTATTTACAGATCTTTCACATCTTTAAAAATGTAAGATGTGAGAAAATCTCAGCCATGGTTCTGCAAACCATCCTGGGGCACTGAGCATGTGAGTGGTGCCGTCAGCCAAGCCAGGCAGGGAGCATAAATCATAGAATTATAGGAATCAGAGAACATCCTGGGCTGGAAAGGAATCACAAGGATCACCCAATTCCTGGCCCTGCAGAGGACAGCCCCCAAAATCCCACCTGGTGTCTGAGAGCATTGTCCAAATGCTACAGGCTTGGTGATGTGACCACTGCCCTGTTCCAGTGACCAACCACCCTTCTCTAGATCATCCACCATCTTCATGACCCTTCTTTGAACACTCTCTAATATCTAATAAAGATATCTAAAATATCTTCAAATAGCTAAAATTCTAAATATCTAAAATGTCTTTAAATATCTGGATTAATAAAACACTCTCTAATATCTAATAAAGGCTTTATATCCTTCTTGTATTGTAGCACCCAAAACTGCAGACAGTGTTTGAGGTGAGGGGTAAATGAGGGAGCAAAGTGCCTGTGCCATAATACAGCCAAAACCAACTTTTGCTTTCAGTGTTCAGTATTAGCAAGAGCATCATTGCTGCTAAATAATTGTATGTGGAGAGAAGGGCACGTTGGCACTGAAATGATGTGAAACAAAGGGGGAAGATGAAAGAGCTGATTTCTGTCCTATTAAGCTCTGCACTTCACGGCTGGCAGGGCAGGGTGTGATCGATATTATATGTGTGACTAAGCCGTGCAGGAGATGACAGAGGTGTATTTCTGCAGGCAGTGTCCCCCCAGAGAGGTAGCAGTGGAAGAATGCCTGGTTCATTGGCCTCCCTGGCCAATTGGGATGCTGTATCAAATGCCACCCACTCGGTAATAAAAGCATCCTGTGTGTTTTGCAGGAAATTCTTTGCATGAGGAAATTTTGACATGGACACTGTGCAGAAGGCCCCCTAGACCGTCTGAATTGGGCATTGTTCCGAGTTTATTTCATTGCTGACTTTTGTGCAGTTTCCCAGTTTCCAGCACGGGGCCTTGGTTTATTTCTGTTCAGAAAAAAAAAAAATAAAATAAATAAATCAGTAAAAATTCCATCTGGGCAGGAGGTCAGTTTGGTGGTGCGGGCTATTTCCCAAACGCTGGTGTGAGCGCTGCTCACATGAGTTATCATTTGTAAACACTGACCCTGTTGCTGGCCCTGCCTGTTCTGAGATGTTTGCCAGCTGCTGCTGGCCTCTGGCAGATCCCTCTGGCATTCATCCTGGCAGAGCAGGAGGGGGAAGATGAGGATGAGGGAAGATGTGTAAAGGACTTCCAAAACAAGAATGACCTCCTGCAGTTTGAGTGAATATATTGGAGGTGAAGAGCCATTAACAACACGATTTTGGAGAGCATAATTTGTTTCAAGTGGCTTCAGGACTTCTTGTTTTGGTTTGGCCTTTTTGTAGGTTTATTTTTATTTTTTTTCTCCTCAGATTTTTACTGATATTTCCCATGTAATTTGCCTAATTTGGGAATCATTGCTGGGTCCCAGTCTGGAATGTGGGATTTCGCAACTCTGTTCTTCAATGACATCATGTGGTTTGTTCTGAACACAGCAGTAATAAATGAGAGCAAGGGGAGCTTACCAGCCCTTCTCTAATAAACATTTTATCTCAACAGTCATCTTTTGGGGATCTGAACTAATTTGTGGGGTTTAGATTTTACCTAGTAAGTCATGTTTTCCATGTATGTAGGACAAAGAGTCCCACTTGGATAACAAGGAAGGATCTTGGTTTCATCTCCCCCTTAGCAGTGGTGGCTGTGAAAGCCAGAGCTCCCGAGAGCTTTGGTAGAAGAACACGACTTTGAGAAATCCAGAGGAAGTTCAGACAGTAAAAAATGCAGAAAGTATTTGGTTTCCCCTCTGATGAAGCTTGTGTTTCATTCCTGACACAAACACTCTCCTGGAGGAGAAGGCTCTGCGGGTTGCAGGGCTGGGAGTTGGTGCAGCTTTTCTCCCTGCTGAGTTTTCCTCCCGTTTACACCTGCTCGGTGTCATTACAAGTTGGAGCTCACAGTAGCAATTGCACTTTCTGTAGAAGAGCCTGTGCTGGCTAAATAGAAGGAGTGAGCATTTCTGTATGCAATTGCTTCTGGGAATGGCAGATTTCTGTATTTATGGATGCCTGATACAGGAGCAGCCCTGTTTGTGGGGAAGGCTCTTCATGCACTGCTTAGCAATGCATATGAAGCTCGGGCTGTCCCTTCCTTTGTGCTCTCAGATGGCCTCCAGGCAGCACCCAGATGTATTTTTAGCTCTCAGAATAGGGGGAAATTTGCAAGAAATTGTGCAGAGAAGAAATAAGCAAAGGAGTGGAAGCTGGCTCAGTCGTCAGATTTGGGCATGCTGGATTTGCAGGAATAAATAAGTGTTGCTGTGAGAGAAATGAAATGTGTGCAAAATGAGGCAAACTACATTCCCAAGGATTTGCTGCAGAAGTAATACACCTCCTGGAAAAGACCAGGGTCCAGTAAGGAAGGAAATAAAATGAAGCTGGTAAGATATCTGTGCTCCATGAGCCCACCTCTGGCATCTCAAAGCCAAAAAGCCAGGCTACCAGCAGAGATATAAATTCAAGGAGCAATCACCTCTCCATCAGAGAGTGTTTGAGCTTGGATGTCAGACAAGAGAGCACAGGGTAATTGCAAGATTTAATCATTCTTCCAGTTACTATTTCTAGATAACCTCAACCAGCAGTGCAGTAAAACTGCAATGCCTCATCTATCAAGTGTGGTCCAAGGGCTGCAAATATGTCCTATTGCTAAGTGAAGAGCAGTGGTGTAGAGCAAGCAGGAGCTTCAGATATACTTGGACAAGTCTTTGCACATTCCTAGTTAGCACATTACATTAGCCTGTTATTTCTATAACCCTCTAAAACATTTATGGCTTTTTGCAGACATTAAAAGCCAGTGTTACTGCTGCAAAAGGCTTGTAATTTAAGTCTGTGATAAGCAGCAGATTCCTTTTAAATGAGGTTGGTGCAGTCATTAAGCTGGGGTGCAGAGATTATCTCTTGAGCAGGTTCTACAATATTGCTAATACACAGAATGTTGCAGTGCAGCAGTTAATCTAAAGAAAACAGGGAAAGGAAGGACAGCAGTAAACCACAAATCTTTGTTTAGTTTGGATAACAATAATCAAAGAACACAAAAGCCGATTAGGACTTTGCCTCCCACTGCTTCCCTGCCTATTCATGCAGTCTGTCCTGGCTGGCCTGCTGAAGTGCAACCTGAAGGAAACTGACAAATAATGCAAGCCTTTTTTTTTTTTTTTTTTTTAAGATAACTTGCAAATTATGTCCTTAGACTGGTTTTCTTCATTTCAGCTGCATGGAATAAACTTGTCAGGGTGGTAGTGGCTAATCTTGCAGCTTCAGATATGGTTTTAGAGGTTCATTGATGATGTTGAAGTGATTGCCAAGTAGCAGGACTCCATCCAGAATTGCAAGTGACTGGGATATGGAATAAACAGAATTGGATTTAACCTCTACACTATCTCCCAGTGCAGCTGAACCATCGTCAGACACGGCACTTATTTTGTCACTGCAGGAAAATCAGTCAGACCAACTCAAAGGGGAAATATCTGTGCTGTGATAGTGCTTCTCATCCATCAGAACCTACTTACCCACGTCTCAGAGGTCTGCACTGGCAGAAGAAGCAGGGAATCCAGCTGAGCCCTTGCAGGATGCTGCTCTAACACGTGGTGGTCATTGCTGCAGTGAGAGCAGCCTGGGCTGTCTGTGGAGCCCTCACCAGCACACATCCCTCTGCAGAGTGCACAGCTGGTCTCCAGAAGGGCTGGAGGGCACAGAGGTGCCCTGTCACACTTCTGTCCATCCCACGTGGAGCACTGTAGCCATGATATTTTCTGAAATATCCTTTCCTTAGGATTTTTTTCTCCTGAGAAGCTGAGAGGCCTCAGGAACAAAATGTAAACACTGATTATCTGCTGCTGTGGGATGCAACAGGTGCATCTGTGATTGGTCTCATGTGGTTGTTTCTAATTAATGGCCAATCACAGTCCAGCTGTCTGGACTGTCTCAGTCAGTCACAAGCCTTTGTTATCATTCTTTTTCTTCTATTTTTTTTTAGTATAGTTTTAATATAATATATATAATAAAATAATAAATCAAGCCTTCTGAAACATGGAGTCAGATCCTCATCTCTTCCCTCATCCTCAGACCCCTGTGAACACGGTCACAGAGCCCCTCACCCTGGCAGTGCCTCTGAAGAGGGGATCACTCTCCCTGTCCCACACCGTGCTGTGATTTGGAGCTGCTGCTCCTGGGTGCTCTTCTGTAAGAGATGAACCACCCCAAAGGGCTACAGAAGAGGGAGTTGTTGGGAGTCACACACCTGGCCAAACATCTGTTTGCAGGTCCCAGGAATGCCAGCACCCAGCAGAGCAGGGAGCATGGGGTGAGGCACAATATATCCCCCTTTATCCTCCAATGCATCCCCCTTTAAATCCTGGTTTAACTGAGCACTGCCTGTAATTGTCATCCCAGCACAGCCTTCTCCCTGGAATGACAGTGATCTTGAGTTGCCTGGAATTATTCTCTGTGTGAAGCAGCTCCCCTGGAAGCTGTGAGATTAAATCCTTGTGGCATCTTGTTACAGGGATCAGCTCATAGAGGATTATGGATGTGCAAGTGGCACTCGCTCTCAGGGAAAGTAGGAAAACATCTGTTAACATCTGCAGCCAGGCTTCCAAATCCCCAGTGTGAGCCAGCCCTCAGACTGTCCTGTGGCAAGATGGATATCAGGAGGAAGGTGTGCTGTCCAAAAGGTGTGCTGACAGCAGGAAGTCTGTGAGCTCTCACTGCAGTTTGTTGCTTTCTAAAAGGGCTGAACCCTGCGGTTTGTTGGTGGGGTTTTTGTTTAGTTGTTTCTGTGATTTCCAGGGAAGGATTTTTCTGGTTTTACTTTAGCATCATGAAGCCTTATCTTTGTGTGGCTGGAGGGTCTCTATGGATGAGTGAAGAAATAGCAGGATTATGACTTTACTAGATCCAAAAATAAAAGATAAGCAATCAGGAAAGGAAGGATTATTTCTTAAATTGCCAAAAATTTACTGTTGCTTGTTATAATCTATTTAATTAAAATATCAGAAAGACACCTGGGATAGGAATTGAGCTGCTCAGAAGATTCAGGTATCTCATCACTGTGAAAAAAACCTTACACCTATTTTCCACTCTCTTTAAAAAGCAAAGCAGAAAGGGAAAATGTCTTGCTAGTTCTTCAGCAGCAAACCTGTTTTTTTCAACTGAATTTTGACACAAGAGGAGTGGGTGTAAAAATGTATTTGTTTCCCTTCAAACCAACCAAATAAATGTCGCTTCCTACCACACAAATTGTCACTTAAAGCAGCCTTTGTGAGCTGCAATTTCTACCCATCTCTTGTTTTGCTTCCTGAAACACCATTTAAAATATTTTCAGCATCACCCCAAATACAGCTGATGATTTTTGGAAACAGCGCTTCAAATGATGTTGGCTGTGAAGAATTTGCCTGGCACTAAACATCTGCTGTCAGTAGTGTTATCAGCTGAGTGCCACAAACCCTTCCTCACCTGTGGGATGCTAAGAGGTTTTCTGCAGTTCAGATGAAAGATGTCTAGTCCATCAGCCTATCCTGTTTCTCCCAATTTTCTTTCCCCAACCCAAACACCTGTGAAAGAATGTGGTGTTTATGAAGCTGGAGTCTGATAGCACTATTTGGAGCCAAAAAGAACATATAATCCTCCCTTAGGATGCACTGGGGTTCTAGCTAGGAAGATTTGCTAATTTAGTCCCTGCTCCAACTCCTGTCCCTGCCAAATCTGCCATGCCTCTAAATCCTGAGCACCAAAAGCCCTATGAGCCCTTCCCCTGAGCCAGATGTACTTACTGTCCTCCAGTGTACCATAAACTTCATTTCAAATCAAACCCCTTAAAACTTCAGTCCAAAATTCAAATCCTTACTGGTAGAGTGAACCTTGCTAGAGCATGAAGCCTCATCCAGAGCAGGGAACAGCGTACCCATTTTCTAGGAGAAGGGCTGATAGAAAAATCAACTCATTTGAATTCAGCTCAGAAAAATTTTCCACTTTATGTCATGCTTCCTGCCAGCAGAATGCAAAGTCTTTTTAATCAGACTAAACATTCTCCAAATCCCTGGGCAGTGAGTAATAATGTCTACTTCTATAGTGTACTTCAAAGCCTCTCTTCAAAGCCTTCACTACCTGCAGAACACCAAAATGACCTTTATTTCACAGAGATAAAGGCACACTGGGCAGCAGTGCCAGCCAGGGGAGGATGGAGAGATGCCACAGGATGCTCTGCACATGGATTTGTACCAGCTTCAGTCAGGGGCAAGGTGGGACAGGCCTGTATGTCACAGAACAGTGAAATCATGCAGACAGCCTTTCCACAGGCAAGAGGACTTTAGCTAATGCCAGGCAGGGTGGTGTGACCCTACAGGCAATCATCATTCCTCTGCTCCCACCTACTCCAAACCCTTTAGCACTGGCTGCTCTGGAGCCATCTCAAGCAGTGTGGCAGTGGATGCTCTTGTCTCAGCTCCCTGCACTGCTCCATCCTGCCTCTCCTCCAGAATGCCCTTCCCTGGCTGCTGGCAGTGTCCTGAAGGGAAGGATGCCACAGCAAGGCAGGGACCCTTGCACAGAAGAGCTGCTCCAACTGGTTAAATCTGCCCAGTTTCCCCAGGGCTTACAGATCAATGATTCATTTTCAGTTCAGAGTGTCCCCAGGAGTCCTGTGCCTGTCCTAGCCCCCTGCTCTTCCAACCAAGAGCTGCTGGGAGATGGTTTAAGGGGACTCAACACTGCCTGCACACCACAGCAGGTTCCAAGGTTCTAAACCCTGTTTGGAATCTCTAGAATCCCTCCTTAAATCCAACTCCAGGCACCTAAACCAAAGGAAACACAGTAGAATTTTTAACTTGTAAATTTTCATCTGCCAGCAGAGGAGCTGAGTGTAGATTTCAGGGAAATAAGAGAGAGTTAGTTACGCTCCCCTGAATAATCCACTCCTGTCAACAGAGGTGGCTAATAGAGGTTCTGCCTGGGCATTTGGATGGAAATTAATGCATGGAGGAGACAAAGCTGTGTGCAGTTTGCAGACATGACACCATCTCGGTGAATGGAAATGACACATGGAGTTTTATTAGAGAAGATTCTTGGTGGACATGTTTATTAAATGACCTGCCTGCCAGAAATGCTAAAGGACTCTCTGTTTTCCTTCTGGCTCGCTGTATCACATCTCTAGGACTTCACATGGAGCATCTCCCCACACACTGCACTTTTTAGGCTTTTCACCCCATGGCATGATCCTAATGAGCATCCCCTTTAAAGCTTATAGGCGTCTGCAGAGATGAAACTTTCAATCTGCTCAGGTCTGAGGTTCACTGCACTGGGATATTTTTGCCCCAAGTGTCTAGTCTATCCAGATTCCTTTGCATTATCTTTCAGCTTACCCTGGTGTTTTTGATCCTTTTCAACTTCCTGTCACTGTGTGAATGCCTGTCATCCTTTTGTTTAATCCTTCCTTAGAGTCATCAATAAAAATGTCAGTAAAGACCAAAGACCTGATCTCTGTGATGCTCTAATAAACATAATTCTGTAACAGAATCACTCCCTGTTTAGTATTCTTCTTTGCAGCCACTCAGCTGTGATTTGGTCCATGGATTATTGTATTCAGATCATCCAAAGAGCTAAGTTTTGTGATATGTTATCAAGTGCTTTGCCAAATCCAAAAAGGCTCACTGATTTTTAAGATCAGAAAGAAGCATGAGAATATCAAACCTTCTCCTTTCAACCACTGAGTGAGCTAAAGCATCTCTTCCAGAATGTCCAGAGTTGAAGACCCCATGAGATGAAAAATCAAACACTTTGCTTCATTAATCACACATGTTGCTCTTTTTTTTTTTGTTTTGTTTTAAAATACTTATTGTTAAATTTAATCAGTCTTTGCTTTCTAGACATTTGGTTTGTGTCTTTTTTTCTCTCAGATTAAAAATTGCATGGTATCCTGTTGTTTCTTGCTGTGCTTGTTGATGTTTCATGCAGTGATCTTCGGGGTTTTTTCTTTTTTTTTTTTATTAACACTGCTCTTGATTCTACAAACTCTTCTTTTCACATGTGCCTGTGTGGAGAATTCAGTCTCTGTGATGAGGAAGCCCTGCTTTCATGGAGCAATTTGCAGGCTTTGAACTAGAGCTTCTAATTCTCCCCATAAATACCTGTCAGCTCTGGCAAGGCTCCCTGTCCTGCACATCTTGCTATTGCCTGTGGGTTCCTGATATACTTTAATTTTCATGTGTCCATGCATAACTCATTTTCAAGCATTTCAAAGCTTAGGTAAGTTTCAAGACTATCTTTAAACAATGGTCCAGATTCTCATCTTTTTCAAATGTGGGCAAATGCAGAGCAACTGCTTTGAAGTCAGCATTGGAATACAGGTATAACTGTCAGGAGAGACAGCCACAATCTCTTTTGATATCTCTGGAGCAGGTCATGCAGAAATAGAATCCCAAACAATATCTGTGACCAGCTGTTCTGTTCATCCTGTGCCTCCAGTCATTCTCCACATACAGCAGATCTCATCTCCCAGCTGACAAGAAAACCAACTAATCCAAAAAATGGAATTACCTAATTTTCTTCCCCATTATCTGAGGCTCATAATAGAAATGTGAAAAGACCTGCTCTATTTCAGCAGCAAAAGCAAAGATGCCAGTTGACTCTCAGCTCTCAATTCTCACTACATCATATTTCCATTTGCAAAGGTCAGGGTCAAGCCTGGTGGGGATTTTTGTTCAGGAAAAGCTCCCTACAGATTAAATGGGATTCTTTCAGATTTAAAGAGGGAAGGGGAGAAAGAGAAAGACAGGGCTGCAAGGTTTTATTTAATGGAAAAATCCTGCTTCTCAGGTGGGGACAGGCTGCTGACTTAACACCAGCTGCAGACTGGGAGCATGCTGTGCCTGTGCTCCACTGTCTCATGCCATAAATTGTGGCCAGAATCACATAGGCTTCCCTGTGTCCCCTCATTTCAGCCATGCTTTTCTCCATGGGAAGGACAGGGACTCACCCACCATGCTGTGGTTTCAGGGATTCTCTGGAGCCATCAGTGAAGGAGAGATGGGAGCTCCATCCTCACACTCGTACCTGTGATGGACAGTCATCCACAGGCAGGGAATCAAGAGGGAGAGATATTTAAACATTTCCTTTACTTGCTCAACCTCTGAGCACAAATATATGGGTGCCCAGGTCTGGGTTTCATCCTGTGAGCTGTAAATAAGGACCTGTAAGCCATCTTAAGCTTGCAAATCTCCCTGCCAGCCTGAGAAATCAACTGACGTCGTCTGCCAGAGCCAGCAGAACTCATTTCATAACCCTCATTCCTCAGGGCTGAGAGCAAAACCAGCACTGCCTGCAGAGCTGGGACATCACAGAGCACATGCAACAGGGACAGCACAGAGCTGCTGTCACCACCAAGGCCACCAGCAGGGCTGGGCTGCTTCCTCTCCAGGGCTGGAGCACTGGATGAACGTGCCTGGATGCATTCAGAGCCATGTTCAGGCTCCTGGCACCGAGGCTGCCAAGGAAGCAAAGTCACAGGATCTCCTCCATGACATCTGCATTGTCTCATAAGGCACCAAATCTCCCAAGGAGATTCCTCTCCCAGGCCATCATCTAGATTGGTGACACGTTTGACTTGCATGGTAGAGAAGGTGAGAGGTCTGTGCCAGAGCAGTAAGGAATGATTTTGCTCTTGGGTTTGAGTTTCACAGTGTCAGAAAGGCCCACACTTTCTGTCTGAGCTCTACATCCCCATTTGTGTGCTAAAGGAGTGTTAGCCTCAGGCTGTGAATTCAGGCCAGGTGGTTTGGCAGGGCCCTGCAGCAGCTTTTTGTAACATGCTGTTCTCAGATCAGCTTCCTCAGCTGCAGGGCTCCAGGGAGGTGATGGAGGGCACAGTACCTGCCAACAGTGCTAAAGTTATCCTTTTTCTCCTTTTTCCCCTGACTATCCTCCCTTCCATCCCTGAGTCCCAGAGGCTGCAGTGGGATTGTGGAGGCTCAGGTTTATCCAGAACTGTGAAGCCACAGGGGTGAAAGGGAGCAGCTCCCACAGCTCCTGAGAAGTGAGGAAGGGGGCAGTGAGTCAGGCAGGAGCACTGACCCAGGTCCTGCAGGGTGAAGCTGCTGTACAGCACATCAGGGGCTTTTTGGAGAGAGAGGCCAAGCCCTGGCTGGCAGAGCTACATCCAGACAGTAGCAGTGATGAATGGGACGTGATTCATGTAGCAAATGTGCTCCCGTGATGGAAATCACTTTGCTGGAGGATTGATGATGCTCAGCATGGGTCAGTTCATCTCTCCCAGTTCCCTGTCCTAGATGCTGCCAGAAACAGAGAGCACAGCTCACACTGCACAGCCCTGAGCATCGCTGACACTGTGGGACTCACCAAGGGGATTGGCTTTTTGCATGGAAGATTTTCCAGAGCCATTTGTTGGGAGCTTGGGCAGCACAGCTGAAAACAGCTTTGCGGCCCAACCTGAAAGCTGCCCAGGGCTGCAGGGAGGCTGCAGAGACTATGACACAGGCTATGTAGTCTGGGGGAGACAAGCAGAGTCTGAGGGATCAAAGTGGTCTAAAAGAGGGTGTTTCTCACTTTGCAAATAAGAGTGGAAGTTACAATAGGGGAAATCCTTGGTGGGAAACATTAGGAAGAATGAAAACTTGAGATTGTGCTACCAATTGAAAAGGTGTTTGGGACCCAGGCATCAGCTGTTCCTGTACCAGGACTGCACTCAAGAAACAGCTTAAGAACAGTGATATCAACTGGGATGGGACCCCAGTTCCCCATGAGTAAGTAGTTAAACCCATGCAATTTTGTGACTTTCTTTTCCCAAGGTCAGGACCATCTTGCAGAACCTCTGGGGATAACAGAAGGAATTTTTCCTGCTCATTGGAGGCACCATTGCCATGTGATGCAGGCCAGCTGGGGAAAACTGAGGAGCCACATGCAGTGGAAGAACAATGCCAGTCTGCCTCTGGGACTGGGGCTGCTGCAGCTTTCTCTCCTGCTGTATGTCAAGAGGGTTTTAGTAACTCTTAGGACCTCTTAAAACAGATTGTCTGATTCCTGGCAGCGTATTTTGAGCGCCCAATTTGTTTCATGGCACAGAAGCATTTGTGGACCATGATGTTTCTATGTCAACACATGCTTGAGGAGGGTTTTATTTCACCAGAAGTGGCAGGTGTTAGAATCCAGATCAGAGCTCTCTCCACATCATTATTTTTAGAAAAGGATTTCTTTTTTTAATAAGACATGTTGATATGTTTTCTCTATGTGGGATTAAAAGCACTTCAGGCTCATGCACAGAATTTTGCTTTATAAATCTGTGGGAGTGCAGATTTCCTCCACTCTTGTCCACTCTTGTTATATTGCCTTTGTGAAATGGGAATAATAAACCTTGTCTGCCTCCTGAAGGGGCAGAGAATTAACTCTTTGAAGTTTGTCAGACCATATAAATGCCTTCCTATTATTAAACTTACTACTGCTCAGGGCTTTTAAACAGCTGCCACATTTCACTTCAGAGGAGGTTGCCTTGAACTGGTAGGTGAAGTGAACACAGTATATCAGGGTGTTATGCTTGAAAAAAAACTTTGGGATCTGTTAGATTGAAAGGCCCTATATAAATATGAGTTATGTGCAGAAATAGATTTTATAACCCTATCATTCTCCTCTGGTGTACCTCTTAATCTAAGGGTTTCACTGTCTTTTATGAACACTTAACAAGACCTGTATTAAGCTTCAAGCCTCTTCAGAGCACATATTTTACAGGGAGTCAATGCAGAGGGGACAGACCCATTTTTTTGCCCAGCTTTCACAGCAGGGCAGTGAGACAGACCCACCTGGCCTGCTCTGGTAATTAGTAATTCATAATGATCTGCTGCACAGAAAATGCTGAGAGAAATACAGGAGCTTCAGGAAAAGATGGCCTCTAATGCTGTCGTGTTTTGAAAGATTCACTGCCTTTTCCTCTCCTTTCAGCTTTTCTAGGAATAGCTGAAGACTGATGGTCTCATTTAACAAATGTAGGCTCGTGCTAAGTGGTTTTGGATTACAGGTTCAAGGTCCCTGAGCCTGGTGTCTCTGTGTTTGATCTGCATACACCCATTCCCATCCTGTTCAAGAATGCTGGGACAAAATAATAAGTAAAAGCTTGTGATTGTCCCAATTAATGCTGTTCTGGAGACACAATGGGGAAACTGAGGCAATTCCAGACCATTCTATATCAGGAGTACCAGAGTTTGCATTGATAGAAGATGTAGGAGAACAGCATATAAGCATTTATTGAAGAAAGATGCATGAGGATTTTAATGCTCTTATTTATTTTATAATATGCATTTCTTGCTTTGTGTCTTCAAACTACTCAATGAGCATTAGCTAATTGATCTTTCTAGTGTGGCCTGTAAAATTGGTAAGTATTATTCTTGCTCTGCAGCCAGAGAAGTGAAAACAAGAAGACACAGTGTCTCCATGGAGCTCACCCAGAAAATTGGTGTTAAGGCCAGAAGTGAGGGCTCCTGACTGTGGATGGCCATCATCATCTGTGCTGCCATGGGCCTGCCTGGATGTTGCACCTTTCCTAGAGGAATTCACAGCACAGGCCTCATTTGTCAGCATGGAGATGTGCTGAGGGGCAGCATGAATTCTCATTTCCAGCCCTGTCAGCCACACATGTTTCCCCGAGCATGGGGCTGCTAGAAGGGACAAAGCAGAACATGGTCCCACTGTGCGTTCAAGGCTCAGCACCCTGTGCCAGCTGCATTTACAGGTGCCATGTGAGTTAGAAATTAAATACTGTGAGGCAGCGCCTTCTTTTATAGACACTTTATTTACAGCTGCCAAGTGAATTGGTTTTAGAAAAGGCATCTGAATTAAGGATGTTTCTTTCCACTAAACCACTGAAATTCCCAGGCAGGTGAACTGTGAAGTGTGAGGGTACCCTGGATGTGAAACATAAACCAGTTTCCTATACCTGCTCTCAGTTTGAGCTAAAGTTTCCCTATTAAAAATAAGCAGCCAGCACTACAGATGGAAATTATTTGCCTTTTGTGGGTAACATAAGTCTTAATAATAAAAAAAAAAAAAAAAATAAAAGCAAAGCCTAAGAGCTTCACACCATTTCTCCCAGTTTGATGATCAAAGGTGCTTTTTGTTGTTTCCGCTGCCCCTGTGGTTTTACACGGAGAAGATTCAGCAAACAGGGAGCATGGGGAGCGTGCGGGGAGGAGGATTAAACTCCAGGAGCGAGCACAGACGGCACCTGGAGGGGACACATTTTGTGCTGAACATTTCATTAGCTCCCACAAGGCTGACGCCTGTTCATTAGGCACAGACATCCCAGCCCAATTGCCCATGCAGCTCTGCGAGGGATCCCATCGCTTTATCCCAACGGTGCCGCATACAAAGCAGGAAGGCTCCAGATTTCAAGCCAGCTCCTCAGTAGGAGATGTAATTAGGGATCCTGGTCCATCAATATTTCACCACATCTGCTCCTGATCTTGCTGTGGGATGTTTCTCTGTAGCTCGTGTAGCTGCTTAAACTTATCTCCTTGACAACTCTTTAGTTTAAACAAAGATTATTTTGGAACAGGAGCTGTCAAAAAAACCCAGCAGCTCCGGGAAGTTTTCTTGTTAAAATATGTTGGCTCGGCAGCACCATCTTCTGTCGTGCCCTTCAAACAGCCTGGGATGTCACGCTGCGAACGGGAGCGGGTGCCTGGGCTAGCTCGGGGCTAAAGAACAGTTTGAAGAAGATTGAGTTAATGTTTTCCGTGCCATAAAGCAGCGATAGCACAGCAGATGGGAAGCCCGATCCAGCTCTGCAGGGACCGGCCAGCCCTGGAATCCACTTGCAGATCTCTCCCAGTCCAGGCTTTGGGGTGAGGCACCTTGGTTCTGGGGTTGTTCTCCTGCTCACAGGATTTATCACGGGCTGTGACCTCTTTCTGCTTTGGAGGGAGCAGGGCCTCGGTGCTGCTCAGCACAATCCATCCCACACTCACTGAGCCACGCTTTCCCTGGGTTTTCACTGCTTATCTCTGTTTTTTGCTGTTTTCCCTGGGTTTGCTCATCTTTGAGGTCATGAAGTTGCTGGATGGTTGCTCGTTGCTTGTGCTGCTTGACTGCCAGGTCCCACTCAGCAAAGCCCAGAGACAGGAGAGGAGGGAGGACTCAAAGGAGTGAAAAATCAGCAAGGGTGAGAAATCGGGAATTACAGAGAGAGCTGCTCCTTGTCCCACTCCCCCACAGCACATTGGGATTCAGGCGGAGATTTGTGGCATGAAGGTTAAATTAGGAGGGCAGCTACAGTCATTTCTCATATGTTCCATCTGGCTGCTGTCTCCTCAGCATCCTGCACACATCCTCTGGGCTGGCAGCTCACTTTACCTCCAAAATCAGCTCTGTTTCTTCATCCCACCACTCAGGCAACACCCATGTATATCTCTACAGTGTGTACAGGAGAAGGAGAGGCAATATCTGTATTTACCTTTAACTTTAGTGTGTTGTTGCAGGCCTTAAGTAATTAATACCTGAGCAGCTCAGATCCTCCTGTGACAATCATCACACAAGAGAAAAACATTCGTATGAAAAAGACAACAAAGCCCTTAAATCGAAACCACAGCAGCTCCCTTGTAAGAGAGACTCTGTGGCAGGATTGTGCAGCACAGCAATCAGTCTCGCTTTAATATACAGATCAGGGGAATGTAAGAAATACTTGGAGAGCAGCCACAGCTTTCACAGCAGCTGCTGCTACGTTTTTGTCAGGATTAAGTTCATTTCAATTATAGAAAGGCTTGTGATCACCTGCTAGGAGGAGGGTTTCAGCCTTTCAGGAGGCCGGGGGTGTGTATACAGCTATATTTAAATGGCAAATGCACAGAACACTCTGGTGCCATCCCATTTGCAGAGCACTCTGCACACATCCCCTAATGAAGTGTTTAACTATAGGTTCCTTCTTCCTTTACAGTGTGGTATGAATGGACTTTTTAAAAGGAGGAAATTTAAAGAAAGTGGGGAGAGGGACTAAAATGGACATCATTTGTGCTGCTGCATTGCTCAGGCTGTGTCAGGAGAGGGCTAAGCACCATCCCTTCTGGTGCTGCTGCAGCCCTTCACTTCCTACAAGGCAGCCATGGAATGTCCTGTCCCAGTGTAAGCACATCAAACACTTAAAATGGCAATTTTATTTTGCACAGACATCGATGGACAAGATGCTGAGAAACCCATGTGGATGCCTGGAGGGAGAAGAGGAGAGACTGGAAGCTGGGACAGACAATGGGTATCCAAGAAAAGGTCTCTGGTGAGAGGATGTGCAGTTTGACACAGCCCTTCTGCCAAGCACTGAGCCCAAAAGGCTCTGTACCTGTGCCCAAGCAGCCAGAGCCTCATGGCTGCAGGGTGAAAGGGAAGAGGCTTACAGGGATTGTTCCAGGTTAAAGTGTGTTTTCCACAGTACTTCCAGCCTGTACCAGTCCCTTCCTCACTCCAAACCAGGTCCAGCCAAAGACCTCTGCAGCTCCTGGAGTTTAATCATATTAAGACTTTGCCCTCCTGGGCCCTTATGTGTAGGAGGTTTGCAGAATTAGCAGCAGATGGTCCCACAAGAAATTGGGATATCCAGTGTGACTGCAGGAGAAGGCAGAGAGGGACCCATTCACCTCCCACTCCCCATCAGCTGGCTGTGAGGGATGTCACCCTGCAGAACTGGCCAGCAAGGTCACCACTGATGCTCCTCTTCCTCCTGTGTCTGTCTTGTCATCATCAGAACCCACAATCACAGTGTCAAAAAAGGGACAGGAGGACTTGACCACTCAGGCAGAAGGGAAACCTTTCAGGGTGACAACAGCTGTGGGAAGTGACTTTTGGTGAGGAGGTCTGGCACCTCATGTTCTCATAGCACTCTTGCCAGGCAAGTCACAGCTCCCATTTGACCTGGGAAGCACTGTGGCTTGATTGTACTTTCAAAAATAAATTAGGAAATGGCTAATGCCAATTTTAACAAGTGTCAGAACAAAAGAAGCTTCCTAGCACTTTCCAAAATGATGCCAGAAGGTTGCTCTCAAAAGAATTAATTTTGTCTAATTAAATATCTTCACAGAGCTCTCCAAGTAACAAACCACAACATCAACATGCAGCACTCTGCAGACTAATGGGAGTCACACTGGAATTGGCATCGTGTGCTGAAGTGTCAACAGATGGAGAGGGTGGTCACGATGGAGGAGTGGGACAACAAACCTCCCTTTGCACTTCTGCCCCCAGTGACACTTCACCCCCATCTCAGCTCACCCATCTGTTACATCCATGGAAAATACTTCCTAAAATATGGATTTACCCAGAGGGCAAGCTGGCTATGGGCACAGAGCAGGGTGGCAGAGGCCTTGAGGGAGCTGAGAGCTTTGGATTTTTTAAATGAGGTTCAGATGAGAGGGGATAGATGGATGTGGGGGATTGCATCTCACTCTGCACTACAGCAATGGGATCTCACTGTTTGCACCCCCTGAGCATTCAGGCCTGCCCAGGACTCTCAAATCTCTGTTTTGTTGTACATTGCAGCAGAGACAGCCTGAGGGTTGAGTTGCATCCTGGAGGCAGAGGGCTGCTGCCAGCTCTGCCCTGGAGCATACTCTTCTTGGATTGCTGATTCACACCAAAAAACAGACCAATTTTCCTTCCAGCCTGATTCCGTTACTGTCACTGGCTCCTTCTTTTCCTTATTAATGTCCCTAGGAAGTGAAAACCTTGTAATTACAATCAGCTCTGTTGCTACCCCCAAGTTGCTGCTCTGAAATCCTCCTCCTCTTTACTGAGGAGCATTTACACCCATAGCCATGTTTTGGCAAGCTGGAGGGGTTTCTGACACTTGGAAATGAGAGCTTTTTAAAATGTACCATACGTCAACACCTCCTGTTTTATAAAACGAGGATTATTAGTTACAAATCAGGTCAAATGAAAAAGAAAAAAAAAAGTGAGAAATAGCAAAGTCTTCAGAGGAGTATAAATAGCCAGTGGAAATTGCTAGTGCAGCCTGGTGTAACACAGCCATTCCATGCAGGCTCAATTATTTCTCCAGCTGCTCTGAAATCCCCCTCACTTTGCTACCTATTAGGAGCATTTGCCCTATTTTAGGAGACACTGTAACAGTGAAACTCTGGATGAGATTGGACATGGATGCTCCTGGAAAATCCTCCCTGTGTCAGCTGCAGCTGGCAGTGCAAACCTGGTGCCTCAGCACTGCTTGGGGTCACCTGCCTGTGGACAGGAGCATCTCACCTGCTAAAAACTGTCAAATCACTGATCCCTTGCAGCAGACAATGTGATTATTCCAGGCTATTCTGGCTTTTTTAGTGAAGTGACAGGCTCTCAGATTAATTGTTTGCAGGCTGGATGATTTCTGTTGACAGGGATAGTCCTTCTGCAGTAGGAAAAAACATCAGAAACTGACTTTTTCTCTTGCAAATAATACAGGATATGAACAAAATTTTCAGTGCTGTGTCTATGTCGGTTTAAATGTGTTTTTTTAATGGTATCTCCCATTATCTGCCACGGGTCTGTTCCCTGCAAATGCTGGATAATAGAACATCTCCCACGGGTGGACAGGGGCTAAAGAGAATTTTCAGCAGGAGAGGGAGCTCTCTCTGCACCAACTGCTGGGGAACCAACGCCTGCTGCAGGCATTAAAAATGCCAGGGAAAAGCTGTGCTCACCATTTTGTCCTCATGTGTTCTCTCATATGCTTGCAGGAATTTCACAGGCTGTTTAACTGCAGTGATTTGGGGTTGTGTATCTAGTGATGCTCTACAAATCTAATACTTAAAAGAGCTTCCATGTGGGGTGTGCATTCATTTGGTCCAAGAAGAAATAACACACACACACACACACACACAAAAGCTTTTGGAGGAGCTTGGCATTGGACAGGGAGAGCACACTTGTCACATCCCTTAGGGAGCTGCAGGTGGGAAAATTTCCCTTATTTCAAGAAGTTTACACAATGGTGAAATCTGTGTAAGACAAAGCCACAGTGATACTGAAATTCCTATTAAAAAATAAAAACCAGATCAGATGAAAATACTGTTGTCCTTCTGAGGGAAGGGAAGAAGGAAGGGAAGGGAAGGGAAGGGAAGGGAAGGGAAGGGAAGGGAAGGGAAGGGAAGGGAAGGGAAGGGAAGGGAAGGGAAGGGAAGGGAAGGGAAGGGAAGGGAAGGGAAGGGAAGGGAAGGGAAGGGAAGGGAAGGGAAGGGAAGGGAAGGGAAGGGAAGGGAAGGGAAGGGAAGGGAAGGGAAGGGAAGGGAAGGGAAGGGAAGGGAAGGGAAGGGAAGGGAAGGGAAGGGAAGGGAAGGGAAGGGAAGGGAAGGGAAGGGAAGGGAAGGGAAGGGAAGGGAAGGGAAGGGAAGGGAAGGGAAGGGAAGGGAAGGGAAGGGAAGGGAAGGGAAGGCCCACAATGCCTGGCATCCTGCTCTGGTAGTCAGGAGGCAGGAGATAACTGGATAGAGAGTTGGATAGATAGCTCGATAGATGGCTGGATGGATAGATCCTTACACCCTTGAGCTCTCTGCGGCCGGAGCTTACAGGCACAGCTCTCAGGCAGGGTCAGACCCCGCATTGGGCTCTGCTCTGGCCCCATCGGGCCCGGAGGGGAGCGGGGGTGCTCGGTTCTCCAGTCCCGGAGGGGAGCGGGGATGCTCGGCTCTCCGGTCGGTGCCGGTCGCTCCCGCCGCGCGGGGGCAGCAGCAGCCGGGTTCCAGCCGGTTTCCAGCCGGGTTCCAGCCGGGTTCCAGCCGGATTCCAGCCGGGTTCCAGCCGGGTTCCAGCCGGGTTCCAGCCGGATTCCAGCCGGGTTCCAGCCGGTTTCCAGCCGGGTTCCAGCCGGGTTCCAGCCGGTTTCCAGCCGGGTTCCAGCCGGGTTCCAGCCGGGTTCCAGCGGGACGGGAGAGGGAGGCGCCGCATCCCGGGAATGCCTCGGCTCCCGCGGGGCTGCCCTTGCTCTGAACTAGGGGATCACGGGTGGTTTGCGTTGGAAGGAACCTTTCATGGGCTGGGACACCTTCCACTACACCAGGTTGCTCAAAACCACATCCAGCCTGGCCTTTCATGTTTCCAAGGATGGGGCATGCACCACCTCTGCGCCAGTTTTTCCACCCTCGTTATAAAAAACCTCTTCCTTGTATCTAATGTAAAAAATCCTATCTTAATGTAAAAAATCGATTTATCTAATGTAAATCGACCTTCCTACAGTTGAAAACCATTGTCCCTTGTCCCATCCCGACAGGCCCTGCTGAAAGGTTGGTTCCCATCTCTCTTGTGAGCCCCTTTAGGTACTGCAAGGGGCTCTAAGGTCTCCCTGAAGCTCCTCCAGGCTGAACATCCCCAGCTCTTCAGAGCAGAGGTACTTCAGCCCTGTCAGCATCTCTGTTCCCTCCTCTGCACTCGCCCCAGCAGCTCCATCCCCTCCTGTGCTGAGCCCACGGGGCTGGAGGCAGCTCTGCAGGTGGGGAGTGCAGAGAGGGGCAGAATCCCCTCCTTCCCTCCATCCCCTGCTGCCCACGCTCCTCTGGATGCAGACTGAGGGATATTTGGCTCTGTGGGCTGCCAGCACACATGGCCAGGTCATGTCCAGCCTGCCATATCCAGTCTCACACCCACCAGCACCCCCAAGCAGAGCTGCTCTCCAGCCACTCCAGAGGGCTGCCGTTTATCACCCCCAAAGTGCTCCATGGGGCCCCTGGGACGAGCTTTGCTGGGAATGGGTGTGGGTGGGATTTACTCCAGTCACTGATAAGGGCAATGCCAGGCAACTGGCAGGGTGTTAAAGTGGATTAGAGTTTCATTTAGGGTCATTAGAGTGGATTAGGGTTTGATTTAGGGGTGTTAAAATAGATTAGGGTCCGATGTAGCAGGCCCCAGATTTAAGGACTTCACTCTGCTGCTGCTGGGTGGTAAAATAAGGCTCTCCTGCCTTTGTCCTCTGGGATCCCCAAATGGAACTGTGGGAGCTTAGCTGGATTTTCTCTCATATTTTTTGCTTTATTTCATCCTGAATATTTAATTTAAATATCTGATGTAGTTCAATTCTCCTGGCTGTTAACACATTCAATAAGGCAGATTTTAGCAGCCCTTTCATCACTTTATTTTTCTTGTGTTTTTTTTCTGGTTTTTAATTTTTTTTTCTTTGCAATAGGAAAGTCTCGTTTCCAATTTACTGCTGTGGACAAAGCAGTACATGACAAAGATGTATTTCCTTTTCACACTCTGTGTTGGTTTTGGCTGGGTTTCAGGTCTGACCTCTCCCTATATACCAGATGTTTGTGCCCTGTTGTGGTTGGTGCTGTACAGAAAACATTGCCAGACAAGTAGATCTTCTTTTTTCTCCTTTTTAAGAAGAAAATCCTGGAAAAAATCCTTATCCTTGGCTCAGAACAGGAGGGATTTAAGTCTGTTGGTATCGATTTGATTAAGAAAACAACATTTTTTATTTTCTGTTGTTTCTTCCCTGATGGGTTATCCTCAAACACCAGGAAATTGCACAATCAGAATGACTGCTTAACTCAAATTGCAACAACTCAGAATTGCAACAGCCTTTGGAGTGAGCTCATGCCTGACTGCTGAAACAGAATATTCACTGATAAAATATTTATGTGTTTAAAGAAGAAAGCCTGCAATACATACCTTAAAGCCATGACTTACATTTCAGTCTCATAAACAGATTTGGAAAACCATTGGGTTTGTTTTGTTTCTCAGCATGGCAGAGCCATATTCATCTCTCAGCTTTGGGCACAAAGTTCATGGCAGAGAAATAGCATTTCATTTTGATTTAATCCCTCTGTATTTCATAGGTATTTCCATGAGGCACACAGGGGACCTCAGCATTTCACGGTGACAACAGGACTGAGGTGTGGACCTGCCTGTGCAAATCTCCCCAGCCAGCAACAGATAAAGGTTCAGGGGCTGGAGCAGTCCCAGACCCAGCTAGAAGAAAGAAATGGGACCAGTGGGCCACATATTAACCAGTTCTTTAATGGAAACTCTAACAGAAGCTGGAACAGCTGGCATGAAAACTGATGCAACTCTCCCAGGAGGTCACTGGTCTCATTAGGTACATATTTAACAGGAATAAATTCCAGTGCTGAGCCAAACCACAGCATCAGAGGTGAAATCAAAGTCCCCAGGGAAAGCCAGTATCCTCTGAGCACTATTTTAATCACTCACCCACCTTTGATATTGACATTTATTTCTCCATGAAAGGGTTTTTGTTTACTTGGGATAATGTGGCATTCTTCCCCGGGGAGCTGGAATTTTAGCCAGGTGCAAGTCATAGCAAAGCTTTGCCAAATGCCCCGTGCACTGCAGTGGGTGGCACAGGGAGAACTGCAGCTCCTGGGTGGAAAAGGACAAGCCCTGGTGCTGCCATTCACCAGCACAGCCTGCTGGGGGCTCGAGATGCAGCACAGCAGCCAAAATAGCAGTTTTCCCTTTCAAATGTTCTCAGGGGTTCTAGTTTGGCATTATGTGTGTCCTGCAGTGGAATGTGCGCCCGTTAGCACATTCCTCCAGAATTAATCAGACACATGGGACATGAGTCTCCATGAGCAGGAAGTGAAGGCTCATTTCCTGTAAATCTGTGTCCTGTATTACCAGAATCCCTCCCCACAGCAAGCACAGAGTGTGTGATGTGTTGACATGCACACTAATGAGCAGGCTGAAAGACAGCTGCCTCTGAGCAGGATGGCAGATGGCCACGCTCACAGGCTTCCCACCCCGACTGTCTGGGGGTCAAGTGGGAAATGGAGTTTTCAGGAGACACGTAGAAACTTCTCTGCAGTTCTAAAACACGTCTTTCAGGGGCAGTTGGATGTGGCATTGGAGCTTGAAGTGTTTTAGCAGGCACTGGCAGAAAGTGCAGCACAGCACTCCCCTCCCAGGAAAGCAGGATGGCTGGGCCGGGCCGGGCCGGGCTGGGCTGGACTGGGCCGGGCCCAGCTGGGCCGGGCTGGCTGCTGTCTCACCTGACTCCACAGAACCTCAACCTTCTACATCTCCCAAACATCCTCAGCAGGGCTGGAGCTGCAGATGTCATCACACCAGAACAAGCTCCTGTTGGCTGGAGCCTGAGCTGTTTCCAGCTTTGCCTTTTTGGGGGTAACACAGGAATACTGTGCTTAGAAAATGTGTAAATACTGAAACCAGAAGTGGGGTAACTTCTTTCCAAGAGTGAAAGAGTGGGTAGGCTCCCTCTTACAGGTTATCTTCCTGCAGTTTCTCTAACATCTGGGGTGGCAATGCCGAGAAGGCCAGGGGCTCTTTCTCTTTGCCTGCTGATTTCATGGTGCACGTGCTGTGTGCTGGGTTCAGAGAGACAAACTTCCCCCAGTCCTTGGTGTGCTGGCTGCAGGCATCTTGCACTCCTCTGGCTCACTCCCCTATCTCCACTCTGTGTGTGCTGGCTCTAGTGATCATGGAACTGATCCAGCTGAAAAGTCAAGGGAAAAGGAAAAAGACGAAGTTTGAGCCTGGATGAATCTGGCTGACAGCACGGCCACTCGATAGCAAGCATTTCCACAAGAGAAGGGGCTGCTTTGTCCTTGAGCAGCAGCTGATCTAGAAGCCAGCTATTGAAAAACATGTTCCATGAGCACTCCTGCATCCCTCCAGCCCCGTCTGCTGCGTCCCAACCCAGCAGTGCCCCTGCTCAGGGTGGTTTCAGCCTGGGCTGAGCTGGCTGGTGAGTTGTTAGCTAAATTAATTCCTGCCCCAGCACCCTGGGTGGCTGTGTGTCACCAAGGGTGATGAGAAGGACATCAGTCTCTTTTCTTAACACTACAATGGATTTGTGCCCAATTAAAATGACTATTAACTGTGGCCTTCATTAGTAGGACTGACAATGGAAACTTTTAATCAAGTGTTTGGCTTGCAAAGAGGTGGAGGAGGGAAAGGATCACTTCTCCATTTATCACGGGTAAGTTACGAGAAAAAAAACACCCAACCTAAAAAAAAAATTCCCCGTGAGTAATCTGAGTGCAATACAGCTGGATTTTAAAATTCATGATTTAGGCGTGGGAGGTAGAAGATATATTTTAAACCCCTGCTTTCTCCGCCCAGCCAGATAAGTTTAGCAAGGATCAGGTTAAAGTGGTGACTGTTTTCCTTGTTGGCTCGAGTGTTTCTGCCAAAAGTGGATTTTTATGTCCACTTATAAGGGAGCTGGAGCAGGGGAAAGGTGCTGTAATGGAAGTGCTGACATCACTTCAGCACAGGGCAGCCCTGCTAATGGTGCCCACAGAGCTGGAGGAGCTCACTTGGCAGCTCACACTCGGCTAAGCCTGACAGAAAGGCTCTTTGAAAATAACTTACTGCTCCAAAAATAAACGCAGAAAGCCCAACCTTCTCCACACTGAACGGGTGGCAGAACTGCTCTCAGCTTTATGGGACTCCCAGGACATTGTCCAGGGCTTTCCCCAGCCAGCACTGCCTTGGGATAGGGTTAATTGCTTGAGGTGTGGTGGGAATTGTTGGGTGTGATTTAATAACACTCTATATCTAAAATAGCAGGGAGGAAAAACCAGCCAAGCCAGAACAGCCCTGGCCTTGCTGAGGGTGGAGGCCAAGCAGGGTGCAAGGGTAAAGGTGTCTTATCTATGCCGTGTCCTTCTGTCCCCAAGGAAAGCTGCTGGCCACCCAATGTCCTCCCAGCCCCACAGCCCACCCACCCAGGACCGTCCCAGGCTGCTGTGGTCCCACTCTTGGCTTCCTCATATATTTTTCATGACAGTGATCCCTTTTCCTTCTGTGGAGTGGGAATCTGTCCCCAGGGAGGAGGAAAAAAGGCTGGGTGCTTTAAACCTTCTCTTTCCTCCTGTTGGAGTGCATGTTATGCCACAAACCACAGGCAGAGCAACCCCACTGCAGGCGTGGGCAGCAACCACCCTGCTCCACACAGCACAAACCCAGGAGAGCTGGGCTGCAGAAAAGAAGGTGCTGTGCACACACATGTGAAAGTGCTTCAGCTGGGGACACCATTTATCTGATTTTTCAGGAAAGCAAGTCGCTGAGTTAAAAAACTGAGTTAGAGGCAGTTGGCTTTTTGCAGAGGGGAGAACTGCAGAAATCAGGAAGTTCTCAGGGTTGTTGAAGCAGACATTCAAACCACAGAATCTGCAGCGAAATTTAAGGGAGCCTGGGCCTTTTAACGAGAAATTGTCCTTTTTACATAATGAGTGTTTCAGTAGGGAGGTGACACTTCGCCAGCAGGACTCAAGAGCACTGGGAATGCAAGGGATGCTCAGGAGGTGGGAGAGCAGTGGGGCTATCACAGGAGCTGGGAAAATGAATTGAAAATGTGTATTTCAATGTGTATTTCAATGTGTATTTCAAGTGAACTTCCATATTTGGAAAAGTGATGGGGTTACTTGCAAAGCAAGTGAAGAGATGTTTTAAACTCGAGCTGAAGAGGTGAAGAGCCCCAACACAGGGTTGTGCTCAGCGAGGCCCCAGCACAGTGCAGCACAGCACATCATTCACTGCCTTGCCCTCCCTTTCTGCGGAAAATGTGTTTATTTAGTGATGGCCAGTGCTGTGTTTACCCATTATGCAGTGACAACAGTGTCCACTGTGTGGAAACCCAGGTTGCATTAGCAAACCTAACAAAGCAGGGGCATCTTTGCATTCCCTCCCTTGTCTGTGTTGACTGAGATGAAACCCCTTTTGCTTTCTTTGTCTGAGAGCACAGCCTTGAAACTGCAGTAGAACATTCCCTTGATTCCCTCCAGCCGAGCAGAGGCTGCCACAGGGGCAGGTCCATGCCTGACCACGGGTCCTCTGTGCCTCTGTGCAAGATGTCTTTATGTAACCCCAGCCTCTGACCCAGATCAGCTTTCACCGAAATGCAGGTTTGCAGCTATTCCAGGGAGGCTCTGCAGGAAGCCTTGTGTGCTGCTGGAGGGTTTTATTTCACTTCTCTGTACAGCTTGTAAAAAGCTTCTTGGAAACCAGATCTTTGCGTTTTACTTGGAGTTCGCTTATCTGCCAAAAGCTGTTTCAAGTTACTCTTTCCAAACCATATTAAATTAATCCTTAGGTAAGAAGGCAACAGCAACAAGTACTGTGTATCTTTGTTGAGAACTCGCCGCTTCTAATTATGTGTCCCTCTTCTAAGGTTTAATATCGAGGACTACAAAATGAGGTCAACCTCTATTAAATATAATGACTTTCCCTGTGGAGCCTGCAATGAAAACAGCTTCACAACAAAGGCTTCTATTTAAGGGAGAGGAAGTTTCTATTACAAAGTAGTCCCCTAACTTGGTGTAGGGGCTTTGTTTTCATTTACTGGCTACAACAGAGTGAAAAAAAGATTTGGGTTGAGGCTGTAACCAGTGCTTATCTGAGAAAAAACAGGCAAATTAATACATGAAGATAAGGAAGAACAAAAGCGCTGTTGCTGCAGGAGCTGACCTAGAACCAGTCTGGCATGCAACATGTGATCCTGAGTCACACCAGGGCCACCACGAGCTGCGTGCAGTGGGCAAAAAAGGAAGAACAAGAGCAGCATGTCTGCGTTTCTATTTTTGCTGCGGGCTGGACACAGTTCCCCACAGGAACCCCAAGAACAGGCAGCGTGGTCTGCTCCTGCAGGAGACAAAATGAAACTTGTAAGGGATACAGGAGCTATTTTGGAAGTCTTCTGGGAAAGCACCTTTTGGTGCTGTGCTGTCTTGCTGGGCAGCTCCCGTGTGCTCCGGGGGCAGATCCTGCCCTGCCCAACCAGTAAGTCTGCATATCTCTGGTTTTCAGAGGTGCAGTGCCTCGAGCTGGCTGTTGGGTGCTTCTGTAGCTATTTGCGTGGCTTTTTGGCTTGGTATTAAAAGCTAGGTGAGCACAATGCTGTCTTATTAACTAAATTCTCTTTTACACCAGAAATGGAGGTAAACATGGTCATTATTATTATTATTATTATTATTATTATTATTATTATTATTATTATTATTACTGTTGTCCTGATAGCAGCTTAACCACTGCCAAAGTTAGCTCTTTCTTTAAGGATATTTTTTTTCTTCCTGCAACCTTGCAGGAATGTGCCAGGCAGTTGTTATAACGCTGCTCCTGCCAAGCGCGGGAGGGTTATTTTGGCATCAGCCCGCAGCCCGTACGAACTGCACCGCACCAAGATTGCCGCGTTCGAGAGAGCACCCCGAGAAGGGCAGCCCTCGGCTGTTCAGCTCCGGCTGCTCTGTTCCCCTTCCCTCGCTGCTTTACGCTCCCGATGGCCGCAGCCGGCTGGAATGGCGTGTAAATGGTATTTCAGTGCATTAATGCCGCGGTGCGCGGTGACGCGCTGCAGCCTCCCGCAGGAAACACGGGCTGAGCCCGGGGCGCGCCGGCGAGCGCCGTGCGGATCAGCCTGCTCCGCCAGCGGCGGTGCTCGCCCTTTAAGAAACAGCCTGCAGTAATTTTCCATTACCCTGCACGCTCCTGTCTACGTGGCAAGAATTGTTTGTGGAGGCTGGAGCATCGCGGGTGAGGCGCAAGCCCCAATCCGGCTGCCGTTGCCTGGCTACGCGCTCGGCATGCCGGCAGCACGCCAGGCTCCTGGGAAGCACCTTTGTTCCCGAAAAGGGATTTGAGTTGTGTTTCCATGCCCAAAGCTGGGGACAAATGCTGCTTTTCTCAAGCAGCCTGGCAGAACTGGGCTTTTCAAACAGCGCAGGCCAGCCAAAATGCTCAATAGTAGCAGTAATAATAATAATAATAATAATAATAATAATAATAATAATAATAATAATAATAACATGGAGTCCATATCTTGCGGCAGTTTCTCTTCCTCTGCACAAGGAAATATCTTGTAATGTTTGTTTGCTGTTGCTCTGATCATAGCAGTCACTTAAGGTAGAAATACTGTTAGCAAAATCCTCCCCCGCTCTTGTCCTTTCCATCAAATAAACCAGACGGATCGCTGTTGTTCTGCAACTTGATAAACAGGTTTTTTGGGTTGGTTTTTTTTTTTTTTTTTTATGTAAGCTCTGGAGTCCTGATAGGAGAGTAGTCTGAAATGCCTAAAATATTTCAAATGCTGCCAGCAGAATCTGCAGCAGCAGGAGGAGCTGGTCTGTGTGCTGTCCCTGCTTGCTGGGGCTTAGCTTTAAGTATGGCAGCAGCGTCAGTGCAACAGGCGTTTCCGTGATGCCTCAAGCATGGCTTCAGTTCCAGGATAGCTTATTTTATCTGTTTGAGGCTTGATACTTGTCATTAACAAGAGTTCTGTGGTCCTGCCAGCAGCCCATGCTGCCAAGGTCTCTCCCAGCATCAGCAGACAAAACTACACTGGCAGTTGTCACACAAACAAGTGTGCCCCCTCACAAGTCCCCCCACTGAGGTAATGCTGCCACTTCCCTTCTGCAGCAGCTCCAAGAACCCTCAGGAGCTGCTCCCGAGGAGGAAGGAATGAAAATTACTTTGGAGTGTCTGTCTACCACTGGAAACCTGAGAATTTAAAAATTTGATATGAAGTGGAACACACTGAGCATCAGCCTTAATTCTACTTCATGGAGCATGCAGCCAGAGGGGAATTGTGTGCTGGCGTTCTGGCATCCTGCACTGCACAGAGGAACAAACCTCACCCTACAGAGCCCTGGCACAGCTACACAGGGGACACCTACCCAGCCCCACTCCTTGGGGAGCTCCACTTGCATCGTGGCTTTGAGGCATCTCTCCTGGGCACAGACAAAGCCTGTCCTGCAGCCCTGTCACCCTGTCACCTGTCTCCTAACCACAACCTTTCTGAGGTTTACAGTTAAGAAATGTTGGTTTCCTGCAGTTTCTCTCGCAAATTAGCAACGTTCTGTGCTTTCTGAGCTCCTTTTTGGTCCTGTTTCCTCAGAACCAGCCTTTGCACCACCTCCTCCTCATCCCTGCCGCTGAGGGCTCTGTTGGTACCACCCAGCAGCTCCATTGATGCCCCGGCCATCTGGGGACCTGCAGAGTGTTCCCCACCTCTGGGAGAGCCATGCAGGAAGGGTGGAGCAGGGCATGTTTAGCAGCCTGGCTACATGCCACCCATCATCTGGAATATGCTGGTCCTCGTGTGCCTTGTCTGATGGGAACGACTGAGCAGACGTTTGGGAAGGTGAGTTTCCACATCCCTAGGTCAAAATTTCCCACATGGGTAAATTGATAGTTAGAATCAGCACCTTATCCATGTTACACACTGCTTGGCTCTCTGCTCAGTGAACTTTTGGATTTGTTTTTTCTGTCCTTGGATGGGTTTTTGTTTGTTTGTTCAGATTTTTTAAAGTAAACTACTGCCTCAGTATTAAAAAGAAATGTATGTGAGAAAAGATGGGTTTGGATCTTAAAAACCAGTTGTTAGTAGTAGCCCTTTTTCAGTGTGTTTTCAGAAGTGAAAAGCAGTACTTGGGAACTCTTTATTTTTTCAAGAAGGTAGAGGTGTGCAAAAGAGGCTCCCTTTCCAAAATACATCTGCCCTGTGCTGTGTCTGCTCTAACACACCACCACAGTCACCTTTGCTTGGGATTTGCTCCACACGGGAAAATGTGGAGGATCCTGACTGCCAGAGGAGGGTTTGCCTCCCTTGTTTGTGCAGTTAGGAATGTGGGTGAGTCACTGCTTTCTTTGAGGGATGAAACCTTCCATCCCAACAACCCCTTATGCCTTTGTTTGCTTTTGGAACTGCAGTGCTGTTGAAGGTAACTCACGCTCCTGTGGCTTCTCTGGGGCTCAGGTTTAACATCTGGTTTCACGCTTTGTATTCCCTTTTTAAAAGCACAGATATGGGAAAGTGTATTCCCACATGTGGTCCAAAATCCACGGGAACCTGAGGACCACAGGAGATGAGAGATCAGAGCAGGCAGACCCCCAGGCTGTCCCCAGTGAGCGAGGCTGGTTTCCAGCGCCACCAGGGCAGCAGGGTGTGGCTCTTGAATAGAAACATCCCCAATTAAAAGAGGCAATTTACAACGACAAAATTAGAACAGTCTTTGAGGTCATTTCATTTCAGGAAGGCAAGAAAAGCAGCGAAAGAAAAACCCCAGAGCACAGTTTTCTAACTTCTCTAGCTTTAAGCTTAGAGACCTGTGGCCATTTTGTGAATGAATTATCTGATTTCAAAGGTTTTTAAATGCCTTGAATGATATTCCTGCTTTAGAAAATGAGGTCCTTACTTTATGGAGAGGCTTAAGTATCAGTTTGAGCTCTTTCTTTTATGTTTTGCAGATTGAAAAAAAATATATAAGACTTCATAATTGTGCCATGTTCCTCGGCTGAAATTTGACATCTAAACCTGATCTTTTTTCCATATATAATAGATGGTTTCATTCTTGTGTTGGTTTTGGTTGTTTTTTTTTAACACTGTAAATCTGCAAGTCATTCCCAAAAGCCCAGTATTTATATTTATTCCATAGCAAGCATGTGACTGGTGTGACTGCATAATTATATCAAAATGAATTTGAGTTTCTTTTGTTGCAAAATGTTCTGAGGCTACAGATACGTTTTGAATGCGTAATAAGCTCTGGGTATTGAGATTACAAGAGAAACTATCTGCAAAATCCTATGGATTAAGGTCATGCATGAGATATTTAATTCTCCCTCCTGTGAGGTTTGATTGCAAGATAGTGTGCTCCCACTGACTTCTTAAAATGAGAAAGCTTGAAAAATTGACCAGATTCTGTCAAATTTGCTGCGCTGCTAGTGGAACTGGAGGTGTTGAAGAAATGGGAACTGTGAGGAAAGGAAGAAGCAGAGACCAGGAGGGTCAAAATCCCTGCTGGTTCACAGCTTGGAAGTGAGGAAAGATAACTTTTTTTTTTTCTGCCACGATTTGATCTACTCTGGAATTCACTATATGAGAGGGAGCAGCTCTTCCCTCTGTTGCTGTGACTGCAGCAGTGTCTCAAGCTGCAGTTGGTACCAAGGTTCTGCTGTGCCAGGCCAAAGGATGTGTCCTTGAGGGAAAAGAATGCAAAGTGTGGATGGGAGAAATGCGAGGAGCAGAATGGAGGTTGTGGAGGGAGCACCTCAGTCCTATGAGAATTCAGTGATATCTCTTCCCCCCACCCCAATGTATATATGATCAGTCAATACACCACAGAGACTTGATGGAAGGTAAAACTGGGTAAAACTCTCTGGGGGATAGCCAGTCCCCAAGACTATTGCTCTCCTCCACATTTGCCAGGAGGTGGATTGAGTGAATTCTCTTTTTATGGAGGTGGCTATTCTGCCACTGAAAAACATCTGATGGGAATAATAACTTCCAGTAACTGATTCTGTCATACAAATGGGGTGTATCCTTATAGAGAACAAACCACCCTGGGTTTAAGTTAAATATAGATCAGCTGCATGGACTCCCTCTCCAAAAAAGGTGTGGATGTAACAATTTCACCCTGTTGCAGACACGATTAGTCGCTGGTGCTCTTCATGCCGCCTGTAACTAGGGCATCGCTGCTGCCTCACTGCCTGTCCGAAGGGACCTGGGTGGTGTTTGTGCAAACGCGATTGGGCTGAGGAAGGGGTGGAGAAATGCAGCTCTCAGCCCGGGATATATTTAGTGAATGCAGCTGTGGGAGGCAGCAGGAACAAGGGAGCTTTTGTATTGCCTGTGCTCTCACAGTTCACATGCCTAAATAATCTGCTAGTTTCTTACCCATATGTTTCCTCCCCCTGGTCCCCAGTGTTTTTAATTTGAATCTAAAGTTATACTTTAGACGGAATCTTTCCTAGAGCTTAAAAGTGGGATGTGTTAGCCTTGGTGCAGCACTTCAGACGGGGCAACCGGCAACTTTCAAGGACACTGGACTTTTTCCATGGCAACTAGGAAAATTTAACTTCATTTTTTAGAGAAGATAGTGATGTTCGAATATGCCTTTCGTGTGCACTGCAGAGCTTGCCTGAGGTGGGAGCAGACTTGCAGCGCTGCTGCAGCCCCTCCCAAGCAAATAAAGTCTGCTTCTTGCCAGGGCTGCTGAGCTGTGGTGCAGAGCCTGCTTTTGGCACCCTGGACACTTCAGTGAGCTGTACAAACTCTGCTGCTCCTCCTGGCATCCCTGGGAGTCTGATCCAATATTCGCTGCTACATCATGAGATAGAAAAAGGAGGACAAAAATAGGTTTACTGACCCGCTGGGTCCAGCGGGAGCAGGTTACTGTGGCTGTGCTTTAGGACTAATTTGTCTGTGCTCTCTGGCAATGTTCAGACTTGCCCCCAGAGAAAAAGATCGAGGCTGAGAATTCCCTGTGCAGCTTCTTCCCTGGCTTGTTCAGTGACACATAACAAGCCACGAGCTGGCCTGCCTCAGGCTTTAAAGGTTTATAACAAATCACACTGCAGCATGTAAAAAGAATTTTATTTTATTTTTGGTCTTGTTCTGATGTGGTTAAGGGGTTGAAAAAACAAGACTAGTGCAGGGTAGTACTGTCTGGATGGTGGAGACATCACATTTAGAGGGAGACAGACTCTGCCATTGCTTTCCTAGAGCTGGTCCCACCTTATGGTGTTTTTCCACCCACAGCAGCATTGCTGGGAGATGTTGCAGTGACACATCTGTTCTTGGGCACAGCAGCACTCTAACCCTTCCCAGCCCGCCATGGACAGCATGAATTTGCTATTCCTGTGGCAGGGACCTGATATCCGTATCGGAAATGCACCTCCTGTGGGTGGCTTTTATCGTTCCACCACAGGCCAGCACATCCAGCTTCCATTAAAACTGTGTGGTGTACGTGTGCAGGATATAGCTGTGCCACCTTTGCATGCTGTGATCTAACGGAGTTTCAGTGGCCAGTTTGTCTATCGAAAGTATTTATTGTTAAAGTATAGGAAAAACGCATTTATGAAAAGATCTGTACAAACACGATACCCTGGGAACCCCCACGGTCTTCTCTGTCTCGAATCCCGCGGACTGCGTGCCCAGACTGGCTTTGTTTCCGCAGTTAAATGGTTAACAGGAGCACTAATTGGCTCTGAGCGCTCCAGCCCTTTGCAACAGATTATTGGCATGCTGGTAGGAGCAGCTCCCTTCCTTCCCTTCCCCCTTCATTATAAAAACATGTACTGTAGAGAAACCAAATACCACATGGCGCCCTGCGCCGAGCCCGTCACCGCTCCCGCTCCGTGTTCAGCACAAAAACTCCTTTTATATTTGGGAAACGGAGGGAGAAAATTCTGGAAAGGCAAGATCGTGGCAATAGCGGCTGAATCGGCACATTTATTTACAGTGTGCAGGGGCTGGAGCCCACAGCCCCACACACCCAGGCCCGTGCGGGGAGCAGTCCCGGGGGGGCTCCGAAAGCGGAGTGGAAAGGCCGTTTTATGAAGGAGAACTCTCCCCGTCAGGTTTCGGCTTTGCGGGGGAGCCGAGAGGCTGAATGTGAAGAGAGAAAAATAAATGCTTTGCGAGGAAAATAACAAACAGAAAAAGAAGTTGCATTTCTGTTTTCCCGAGGAGCCGTGGGCGTTTTGAGGCAGCTGTCTGCAGAGGCAGGCGCCATTTCGTGAGGCGGCATTAATGCAGCGAGAGCAGACATGTTGTGTTCGTGCAGTTCGGGTTTAAGGTTTTTCCCCTTGGTTTGAAGCGAGAGGCTTATTCATCCTCGTTCAGTCCATAGGGTTTTGTTTTTTAAACTTAAAGGAAAAAAGTTACGACAAGCGAGGAAAACCAGGGAAAAGGGAAAGTTCTGAGGCTATCACAGTGTACAAGCAAAATCAGATCTCTCTCCAGCAGACAAAAAAATCTTAGAGGCATACGTGGTTCCAAAAATGCCACGAACTGCGTGGGGAGGATAACCAGGCTGTACACCCAGCCCAGGTGTGCAGGGAAAATGTGGTACATCAGGAATGTTTTAAATAGAGGATTTTTTTCTGCTACAAAAAAAAAAAAAAAGGTCTGACTGGTCTGTGCACACACAAAACCGGCCTTTTGTGATTTACACGAGCTGACTTGACTTGCAGGTTTTGAGATGCCAGTTTTGATGTAAAAGCCCAGACTATTGCTAGTGCTGCAGAAGTGCTCTTTTGATCAAAGGAGAAAATAGGAATCGTGGCAGGAGCGAACTCAGGCTGATGCCCTTCAGTGCAGAACTCCTGGAATAAGCTGCAGCATTTTCATTAAGGGCTTTTGGTATGGGAGTTGACTTTTTACCACTCCGGGACCTTTCACTTGCAAAATGCATTATAAGGCTCATTTGTTTAACAAGTCTCTGGGAGCTGGAAGAGGGAGAATTAATGCTGGCATTTGGGAATACAACTGATAGTGCTGCATTTGATTTTGGTTTCATGTCATTATTTTCTGCTTTCAGAGTCAGGAAAAGCTGCTCATTTATTTTTCATGTAGCTGTATTTTTTTTCTCCTGGCTTCTTAAGGAGGCAGAGCTCATGAAATGGTGCTGTTAAAGGCCTGGAGCTTTTGATCTGACCTTCAGTTTCAACAAATTTCTGTTCTAGAGGTTCTGCACTTTGGGGAAGGCTGCGTGTTATAGAGATAAATCAGTGTGTCTTCTAAAGGAAGAGCTACACAATGAGTGCAGAGGGTCTCTGTTTATTTTCCTTGCTGATCCATCAATGACCATCTCGTGGCCAGCTGACCAGTCCGTAATGTGTAGATCAGAAATGTTGCAGCCTCTGTGGGAATATGGTGTGGGATTGGGGATGCTGCAGTAGTGCAGCACACTTGGGTGTGGGGCTGCTGACTCCCAGGAACACAGCCTTCGTTATTTCAGCTGCTCACAAAAGACTTGAAAACTTCCAGCCACAGTATTCAAATCCCAGCTAGGTTTTCAAGGAGTATTAGTCATATTTAAGACTCCTCCATGTTACGTGCAGCTGAATTTTGCAAGGTCTTTGATCTCCTCGCTCTGGGTCTGAAGGCTCCTTTTTAAGCTTGTCACCTGCAAAGATTTCTTTCAGACAATGATTCCTTTATTACAGAAAAGCCTCTTTACCATCTCACAACTATTATTTTTCTTGATTGCCCTTTTTTACTCTTCTAAGGTTACATTCCATCTGCAGTTCAAACATAACCTGGGTGCAGTGCACTGATGACCAGCAATAAATGTAGAACTCTAGCATGACCTTTGTGTATATCCTTGGTTTGTTTGTCTAAGACTGTGCCTTATAATGATAACATAAAGCATAAAATAGTTTCCATATCTAAAAACCACTTTTTCAGCATATATTAATGTGCCTTTTGGAACCTCTTAATTAGGTTATGTTTTCCCCTAAACTTAATTCCACATTATTAACAGCACTTGAGTAGACTTCAACATTCCAATTTTGGTTACAATTTTAATTCTGTTCAGTGCGTGTGTGTATGTATATGTATATATGTATATACATGAAGATAATCCTTTATTAATCTTTTGAGCAGAACAGTTTTCGTTTGTGCAGGAGAAGTCTTGTGCCTGAATGTTCATTATCAGCACCTGATATGCTAGCCTGGAGCACAATAGCTTAATAATGGGAGTTTAAGGAGGGGGGAAAAAAAGCTAGTTATTAAAGTCACAGTGTTTCATTTTCATGCATGTTATGATTGTAAATTATTCAAGCATTTGCCTTTAGCTCCTACACATACGAACTTATGCTCTCCACACATTTTTTTCCCCAAAGTGTTCTATGGTTTCCTTTGTATTGCACCCCAGGTTGGAGAATATAAATGCACTGTTTAATATCAGCAGCATGTGTGCCTCGTTACAAGAAAATCTGAGATAGTTTCTAAATTAAAAGCATTTTATTTTGACCTGTTTGTTTCTATTTCTGTCTCATGTCTGGTCTCTTCATAGCCAATACTCTGTTTTAGGGAAGGTTTTTAAAGGCATACTGAAGGAGAGGAATAAGAGGTGAAGTACCTAGCACAATTTATATTCTTTGTTTTGCCATTATTAATAAAAATATGAATAAAAAAGAAGTGTTGGGAAAAATTAAAATAATGGTGTTGCAATTATATCTGTATGTGCAAAGCTACAATGTGCTTGCTCTTACTCTTGAAATTTAGACCTCTGCTTCAGGTTTTCTTTGCCTTCTACTGACTGGATTAGTTCACTTCAGTTGCATTTTCCAAGTACTGCCGTACATGTTCATCCCTAATTCACTTCATGTGCTTCCAAATCCTTAGGACAACATTCATTTTAGACACCAAGAAAAAACTGGAGTGATTCCACAGGCCTAAATGTAATTACTCAGCCCTGAATTAAAGACACAGGCACATAACTTATGTTCCACGGGTTTAGAGTAACAAGAAGATATCAAATTCTCAGCTTTTGTCATTAAAGTAAATGTTTCTACACTTAAGACGCATTTGTAGGGAGAAGTGATAGATTCTGGTTAGATGCATGATTAAATCTTGAAGAAAACAAATCTTGTTTTGGGCACATAGATCACAACAACACCTTGTTGGGATCTTCCTCTGGGTGAAATGGCAATGAAGGTGACAGTCAGATTTTTCAGGTGGCGATCAAGCACTGTGCATGTCTCAGCCAAGATGTCTTGTGTTTGCTCTGCTGCTTTAATTGCACAAAAAGCCATTGACCTAATTTTGTGACAGGATTGTACCAGCAGTGTTTTCTAGGGCTGCTTAACGTTTTGTCACAGCTCACCGCCTAATATAAAACTTTGACTATTAAAAAATAAAGTGCACTGTGAATGTCTTTAAGCTGAGACAAGATTGTCACCCTTACTGGTTGGTCAGCGAGAATGGGAGTATTTGTTTCAGTGTGAAAATCTCTTGTCTGCAACAGTTAGGGCTGGTAATTCTGGAGTTTATGTGCCTGGCATGCCCAGAGCTGCTCTAGTCCCTGGGCTGATGAGCTTTCTGAGTTGGGTAAAGTTCTGGCAGGAGCCAGTTTTTAATAAATTGACTGTAAAAAGAAAATATAAAATGTTTCATGGGAAACATCAGCCTGACATGAGCTGTTTCTGTTCAGGTAACATTCTAATCCAATGTGTTGGTGCCTCACTACAGCAAAAATTGGACTCCACATCTAGCAAGTATTGACAAATATGAAGAAGTTTGTTTTGAGCTACTACATAAGTGGTCTTATATATATGGTGCACTACAACAGGGTGATTCAGTGCTTTGTCACACTGTCCATGAAATAAAAAAAGTATATGCTTGTAAGATTACAGAAAAAAAGGTACCATTTCTTTTCCCTGCATGTGGCAATTTACTGAATAATGCATCATTTTGTCAACTTTTATATACCAATCAATAAATGCCCTATGGTGCCAGCTGCACACGGGAGATGAGAATGAAGATCATTATAGAAACGGGCTTGAAACTTGCTTGAAATAAAAATCCCAGTTCTACACTCGCGGTTTTGGAGACCTGGGCTGTTTTTCTTTTCATTCTAGAGTCGCTGTAATTTATCTTGTTCAGTCTGAGTGAAATTCCTCATGTTTGCAAGGCTGGTATGAAACCCTTTGCCTCCAAAACTCCAAGGAGATGTACCAAGAAAATATAGTTGTTGTTACAATCATCATCATAACTTTCCAAAGTCTCCACTAGAACTGAAAAAGAGAGTGTGTAAAAATAAAAATTAGTGCTCATAGCTGGAATTTTATTTTGTCCTGATTTTGATGTGTAAACACATATTTGTGCTAATCCTGTTTTTCCCTTCTGATCGTATTCCTTAAACACTTAAGCAATCAAGCTTTACTGGCTTTTGCAGGAAATAAGTTTCAAGGATGGTCAGGTAAATGCCTTTGGAAAATGAGCTTTAAATGTGCATAAGGAAGTAATCATGCTAGAATTTCAAAATATCTGAACTTACAAAAAAATTAATTTCATTGTCTAGATCTTCTAAAAATTTTGCAGCTACATTTAAAGTCAGATATTCTGAAGATTTTGCTTAAAAGTTATAAAATGTTCTGACTCATTATGTAACAATTCCATAACATATTGGAAAATGGGAGAACAGTATCTATTTTGAAATGTAAGATGGAATTAGGCTCCCTTAATTGTGCTGATGTTTTTTTTTTGTTGGTTTTTTTTTTTTTTTCAAACAAACTCTTGATAAAACAATGACTACAAAACACTGCCGTGACTCTGCAGACTGTTTCCAGCCGGAATGGTGAGATAAAGAACACTGCTTGCAGCTTCTACCATTTAAAGTGATTTTAAACCCTATCACCACATTTAATCCTTGTATGGTTCCAGTCCTGCAAGTTTGCAGGCAGGGAACTTGATCAGTTCAAGTGTGTAAGCCAGGTCACAGCACCTGCCTTGGTGTGCTGTGCCTCTGGCATTACAGTCCCTGAGAAAGGTGCACTTTAATTTCTTATTTGCTTTCAAAGGTGATGTCAGCAGTAAGCAATAATTTTTTCACGTAAGGAGACATGTAATACCTTGTTAACAGTTTTATAAATGCCGGTGTCTAAGTGGAGACAAGTAAAATGGTCAGTATTTTTCTACCATGTCCCAGTCCTCTTATAAAAGTTTTCCAAGCCAAGCAGAATAGTTTGTTACCTAAAAAGTGACCTTGAAGAAACAGAACATTCCAAACAAGAAGTAGGGGCTAAAAAGGGGGGGAAGGAAAACAGATTTGTTGTTCCAAGCTCCAATGGTTTACTTTAAGAAGCAATTAAACATATTATTATCCTATCACCCACATTATTTAAGTTTGAAACAGTCTAGAGTTTTAAACTCTCTTAACATTTCACCAGAATAAGGACTACTGCTTCTTACTGACTTTCTTATACCTCTAAGGCTGCCATTTAAGGCAATAGCTGTGTGTTAGACAATGACCAAATACAGCATAAATACCTTGACTGAGATGATCTCTATTTCTTACCTCCAGTTAAGATGGCAACAAGGGTTAGTTTTGAAGATGATCTGTAATGAAAACGAAGAACTAAAAGTCTCAAACCCCCTTAAGAAAAGTGGATTTGATTTCCCAAGAAAAATGTGTGTGTACTCCCTAGTGGAGTTAATATAAAGCATAATAATTAATCCTCTCACTAGACAATAGTTGCTGGTCTGCAATTTGCTTTATTGTACACAGGAACTCATGCAAAACTGAAACAGCGAGGTGTGTCGGTTGTTAAGGAGCTCTTAGATCTAAACTTTCTGCTCAGGCCACAAGATCATGTGTACAGTAACGGTACTGACTTTGATACATTGCGACCAACAAGCTAAAAATTTGCTTCAGAGAGACCATTAAGTCCCAAAAAATATGTTGAATCCATTTCTGACTTCCATTTCATCTTTCTACTTTTTATTAATAACTTACTTTGCTTTGAAAGCAGGAATAGACAGAGCTGAATCTTGGTTGAAATGGCTTCATTCTGAATAAATTGAAAAAACACTGGGGTTTGGCTTAGATTGAATGATTTTTTTTTTCTTTACCATATGTTTATAACACTGATAAGAATTTGTTTCTAATTATTCATAGTAATAAATCTTTTTTTTGCTGCTCACAAGGTTCATCGTTCTGAACATGAGCCCCACAGAAGTGCCAGCAAACCCCCCATATTAACATAATCTCAGTTTTCGGTGTTAAAGCCCAGGAACAAAAAGGGCATATGTAAAAGTTCTCTTGATGTGTGTCGATGTGTTTGCAATTATTCATTACCGGCTGGAGCAAAAGTCTGGATTTCAGCTCCAGTTCCAGACTTGGAGCAGAATGAGCAGCATGAGTTCATTGCTACAACTGAGTTTTATCCTTGCTGCTGCAGGGTTTATTGCTTGTGACATGAGCAAAAAGCTTTAGCTGGGATCAATACAGTGGAATCATCTTCACCAGTCACACAGGGAATGTGGTTCCATGCTTAGAAGGTGAACTTGTACCTACTTGAGCAGTTACTGTGATTTTAATAGTCAATTACTGAGGAAGGAAACAGAATGGGGGAGGGAAAAAAAAGCAGATTGACCAACATGTTACAGGTTATATACAAAATCTGAAAATAGAGCCCCTGCCTGATTCAGGACAAAGTGATAACTTCAATAAACACCCAGTTCACAGGAAGTTAAATGCCTCCCACAAACAGCTCGCTGTGCTCAAAGGGCATTCCATATCCTGTTTGCATATTCTCTGTGCAAGTAATCTAAACTATTCTGTTTGGCCTAGGGCCTAGGAAATTGGCATTGATTTCTTCTGAAAAGTGAGAGGTTTGGTTGAAGAAAAGTTTGGTGACTTTTCTTCAGTTCAGACTCCTGTTTTCTACTTCAAAAGGCAGATATAACACTTAACCATTTTGTCCAATATTTGTCTTTCCATTATATTTGTGTCTCCAAAGATCTGTGGGCCATGCTGTATAACAAAGAATAAACTGCTTCACCAACCTTTTGGTGTCCTCTTGTACAGAGGGCAGGTTGGGACAGGGACACTGCCCTGTGGGATCACAGTGTGCCTTTCTATGTTGTCCCTAAGGGATAATAACATGGGGCTGGGGGAAGGAAGGAAGGTTGTAGAAGAAAATAAAGTACCAGAAAGTCAGGTTCTGTGCCTCCATCTGGAATTCCAGCCACAGATGCAATCTCAGAAAATAGTTCCCAAATTAGTAATGGAAACATTAACTTGTGTCATTATTTTAGACATGTGGTTCATAAAATATGGCTGAAGTGTTTGGTCTAATGATACACAAAGGAAGAAAATGTGCTATCTGAAAAAGAAGGAATGAACTTCATAGAGGAAATGGCAGTGTAGATTTTCCTCTATGCTGAATTTAGGAGGGAAAAAATGGGGTAACTGCAGAGGCAGTAGGAATGAGAATTTTGTTCCACTGTTTCATTAGGAAGAAGAATGCAAACAGTCTGTTCCTGGTAAGGAGCAGCAACACCATGGCTCTGCAGAGTGACTGTGCTTGTGTTCACCTCCATGCAACTGCTCAGGGCAAGGAATGGAGGAGCTCATGGATACATGGAAGGATTTTCAGAGCTGCTTCAGGTCTTGGTGCCCAGGAAGCAAAAGAGCAGTGCTGCACATATTTAATGAAGATATTAGACTTTGAGTAATTTTTTGGTTACGCATAGCAGCAATAGAGTAACAGACTTCCAGAAACATTTATCTATAAATTTGCATAGGGTTGTTATGTTGGGTTTTTTTAAGAGGAACAGTCTATTAGACTAGACAGTCTGGTACAGCTAGAGAAAATCAGATAACAGTCTGAGCACACAGGTTAGGTCTTGTTCAGGCACAATCTTAACTCTCCTGGCTGGAATCACACTACTCTTACAAGGCACTATTATGTCTAGAATCTCTGATCTCTTTGCTCCCTTTCATCTGGTTATTGCAAGTGGTCTTGCATATATTCTGCTAGAAACATTCTTGTGTTTTGGGAAGAAACTAGAGAAAGGCTGGAAATTTTACATGGAATTTCTAATCTTGGTCTTTGCTGTGAAGTTTTACCATGCAGGACTGGCTGAAAATGCTGACATAAGGAGAAGTGCTGTTGCTACACCCTGCTTTCACCTGGATCCTGCCTCATCCTTCCCTCTTTTTTCACTGCTGGTGGTTTTCCAAGGAGGAAAACCTCTGAGTTCTGTTCGTGCAGGCACCTTTAGATACAGTTATAGCTGAGCAGCTCCACTGAGAGCAAGGGGATTGGCCTTTGCAGGAATCTAAATGGGAAACAAGTATGGATAGCAGAACAGGCTTTCTGCTATCCAGTCTCTGTAGACTAGAACTTCAATTAAAAAAAGGCATTCAAAAAAACTTTTAGAAAATTGGCATTTTGCCCCTTTTCAGTGAGAAGCTGCATCAGCTCTTTTGTACCACCACTGATTCCTTGACTGGAGGTTCCCATGCTGTGGCACCTTTATGTGGGACATCACCATCCCTTCTCTAAAGATGGTAACACCACTGTCTACAAGTAGTAGATATCCCCAGCTGTCTTATACACGAGGTCATCTTTGCTCTGTATTTTGAAAGGAAATACAACTCTTGGCTCAAAATCATAGGGATTCATTCTTTTCAGCTGGTCACTTCCTCGTGGTTTTTCCAGGACTCAGCTCAGGAGAGAGCTGCCAAAGTCCAGCTGTGTGATCTCTAGTGCCAGACTGGATCCTGAGGCCTTCCATAATCATTTGAAGTATTGTTAATTTAATCCTGTCATAATTACCCAGGTTCATTCATATGAAAAAGGAAGACGTAGACAATTTCTTTCTGCTTTTAATGGAGCCACCTGGATAAATGAAAGAAGGTGAAAGGTGTGCATGTTATTCAAAGTGACTGCTGAAGTGAAACTTTCTACCAGTAAAACTGATATAAATATCAATTCTGTCATGTTTGCTGTGTGTGCTTGTTGCAGAGGGCACCATAACTGGGGCTGGTACAGGATTCATGACAGTGACCAGGAATGTGAGGGATGCCTTTATATCTTGTTGATATCTGAAGTGGTTTCCATGGCTCTAGTCAAAACAGGAGACAGTGTCCTGGTGAGGCTGGCACACTATGAGTTTCTATGGTGTTGGCTGAGAAAGGCAGGATACTTAGTTTTATTTGTGCGTCTGTTTCTGAGCAGCATTAATGGGGATTGATGTGGCAGACGGGCAGGTGACTGGGTTGTGCTCGCTCTGTGCCCCAGCCGGGCTCTGGAGCTGAGGGTGCACGACATCGGGGTGTATCCCATCAGAACAGAGGGGTTCGAGGCCCCCCTTCTCCGTGGGGACCCTGCCGGGTGAGCTGTCCCTGGCTCATGTCAAGGGCAGATAACAGAGGTGGTGTTTGTGGAATGGCGGCAAACGGGGCCGTGAGATGCGGGGCGCCAGCAGCCAGCTCAGGGGGCTGAGCCCCGCTGTGTGTCAGTGCAGGCCGGCAGTGGCAGCATGAGCAGTGTCTGCAGCGGGGTCTGGCAGCGCTCGGGCCCGGCGGGGTCAGGGCTGTGCTGGCCAGTTCAGGTGGGACGGCCCGGCCAGGTGGGGCTGGGAGGGGGCGGCGGCCGCTCCTGCTCCCGCTCCCGCCTCCCCCTGAGGGGCGGCTGCTGCGGCCGGCGCGCGAGGAGGCGGCGGGAGCCAATGGGGGGCGGCCGAGGCGGGGAGCGCGGGCCAATGGGAGGCCGCGGCGCCGGAGCGCGCGGGGCCCGGGCGGGGGGAGGCCAATGGGGAGCGGCGCGCGGCGCGCGCGCAACCGAGGGCGGGGAGGGGCGGGGCGCGCGCGCGGTGCCGCCCCTTCCCCGCCGCAGTGAGGAGCGACCGGGCGGCCATGTTGTGCGGGGGGAGGGGAGCAACGAGTTGAGAGGAGACGGCGGAGGCTCCCTCACACACACGGCACAAGATGGCCGGGGAGCAGCCGCAGCTCCCGCCCGTCTCCCGGCGCTGTCCCCGCCGCTCGAGCCGGAGACGCCCGGCGGGCGCCCTCGGTGCCGCTCCCGGGCGCCAAATCGGGCCCGGCGCTCTGTGGGCTCCGGGGCTTCGGAGGGCGGCGAGCCGGGCTGCCGAGCGGGGCTGCCGACGGTCGGGCAGCAATGGCGCCGGGCTGCCGAGCGCTGCCCGCGCCGCTCCCTCGCCGGGCGGGCGCGGGGCCGCCCTTGGCCGCGAGCAGGGAGAGCCGGGAGCAGCGCCCCGTCCTCGGGGCCCCGGGTGCCTGTCAGCGGGCTGCTCTTCGCCGGGTAAGTGCCGGAGTCTCCGGGCTCCTCATTGTCCTTTGTCCTTGGGAGGAAAAACAAAATGTCCTTGGAGCCGGGAGGGGGAGGGGGCGCTGGCTCCCCCTGCCCCCTCCTTCCCCCCCCGCCGCTCGCTGAGGGGACCTGCGGGTACCCTCGGGGACCCCCGTCCGTGCCCGACACCCGGCTGGGCTGAGGGGCAGCGGCGGGACACGGGGAGCCCCGGTGACCCTCGGCGGCTGCGGGCGCTGCCTTCGCTCTCCTGCAGCGCCCGGGAGGCTCCGCACGCCCTGTCGCCGATGCAGCCCCGGGGGCAGCCCCGGCGGGTTTTGGCTCCCCTGTGCAGCACCGAGCACAGGGGGGGCTGCAGACCGGTTCCCCCCAGCGCAGCGTGCGAGGGGGGTATCTGCAAACCAGCCTGGAACTCCAATGCAGCAGTGCGGGGAGGGGGGAGAGGTGAAGGCTGTACGACAGCATCACTGAAATGTTTAGCCCCGTGTCTGTGTAAAGAGCGTTTCTTGCCCGTCGCTGGTCGGATGGGGATATGTTTTCGTAGTTTCTAAGAACAAAGACGCCATGTCCTTTTCTCTTAAAAATAAAACTTGGAGTGGTTTTTCTGTGGGGTGTTGGCTTTTAACTCTTTGTAAACCAGTAAGAGAAACGGGCTGCAGATAAGACCGATCGGTACTTTATGAAACAATAGAGAGAAATTGATTTCACTGGAGAAACAGCAGTTCAGGTGCAGAAGTTTAAAAGAAAACTCCTAGGAATTACGTGCAAATTTGATTTTGCAATTAAAACGGCAGTGTAGAAACTTAAAAGCTTCAGAAAAACAAAGCTCGGTCATGCCAAGTCTACCGTTTCAAGTTGGCAAAATACTACAGTTGTGATTTAGGCGACACTACTAAAAGAAAAGAGTTACTTAAATACGAATTACACGATAAGGAAACGGATGAGTTTGTGTCTGACATGGAAAGCTTTTAAAAAGCATTTAATGGGTATCACGTTTGTTTTTATTATTCAGTTTGTAGGGTTTTCAGAGACCTCACAGTTACTTCTCTTTACAAAACATTTTAATCGTCCTTTCGGTGTTCTGATAATTTAGAAGTTATACAAGACCTATTGCAAGACTTTCTAAAAATGCAAGTTTAAATGTAATGGCTGACGTTTGTTTTGGGTTGGCTTGCGTTCAGCAATTATCAATTTAAGGGTAAAATTGTAATTTTAAATGTATAAAAAGTCCCTGTAGAAGAGCAAAAGGTAAATAATAAAAACTTTGGTTTTAATTGGAGGTTGTGTATAGCCATATTTGTTGGCTTTTAATGGTGTATGCTTGTGCAAGGTTATAAAACTCTCGTGCAGATTTTAAATACTGCAGTTGGAGGTAAATCTACATTTTTCGGTACTTCCTCTGCAAATAAGAATCTGTCACTGCAACAATTGAAGTTAGCCCTTTTTTGGAAATAGAGATAGAAGTTTTAGCAACCACTGGACTTGTGTCACCTTTATGCCAAGTGTTCGGTGGCTTTATTTTCGATTTGGATTATGGTGGTTTTATAACCCCAGCAACAGTTCTGCAGTGTAGAACAGGTTCTGGCATACACACTTTGCCCTAAAGAAAGTTCTAGCTTTAGGTGGGTGTCTGCTGGATTTGTCTTAAGTATATTACAGGATAATTTTTAAACAGTTTTGACTGGTTTATTGTAATAAAATAAAAATAAATTAGCAGGTAATTGTCCAGAAAATAAATTACTCGCAATTCATAATGTGTTTTATTTAATACTTCTGCGGCGGGTTTTTTATGTTTAAGGTGTAGGTGTTTGAATTTATACATCTTTTAATCCAGCATAAAAATGGTTTTTAGAATTGTATATTTACAGAATGATTCTACACTTCTAGAGTATGAAGTAATACTGGTGATAGATATAATTGCTGCAAAATAAAATGTTATGGCTTTTCACAAAAGGCAAGAAAAGTTGGCTAGAGGTTGTGCAAATATGGTGTTCCTTGTGTTAAAAGAACGTAGTTTGAGATCTGATTAAAGGTTAAAGAAGCTGAAGGCTTTAAAACCGTATTCTAAAGGGCAAAAAAGATGTTTTTTTGGGGAGATGAAATAACTTAGAACTTAAAATTCAGAGAAGCTGATGACAGAAGCCATTTTAAAATAACCTTGCTATCAGCAAAGGTTTTATTTAATTTTGTATAGTGTACTGCTAAAGATTTTAATGTGGAAAAAAAAGTAAAAGGGCTGAGGGATATTGTGTGATAAATTACTCAGTAAAAAAAAAACCTTAAATTGGAATTTTAGCTTTAAGTCTTTCAAAATTAAAATAATGGGAGACAGAAGAGCTGACTGCAGTTCTTCATGAAAAACACAGATCATGCATGTTGTGTGTCAGTCACTCATCTCCAGTGGGTTTTTCTTCAGCCAGGAATGTACAGCCCCTCATACTTTTATTTTTCACAGTTCAGTTCAAAAGGCAGTTACTGTGATCATAAGTTTTTCTCAACTCAATAATTATCTAAAGATTGGTAGATTTCAGACATATGACTAACGCTGCTTTTCTAAAGCAAATACTGAAAATTTCCATACTTTGTTTTTCAGGTAGGATTTTGTGAACAGAACCTTATTTCCTGATAAGCTTCCAGAGGATTCGTTCATGCCTTATTTTCCTTAGGTAAGAATGCTTATACCTTGGGTTAGTATATTCATTTCCTTGTTTTATTTTTTTTGAAAGTGGAAATTGCCTTTTTCCTGCTGTGCAGATGTGAAGAAGAAAGAAATCTCATTTTTATATGGAGGGGACACATTTTATAAATTGTCTTGACTTCTAAAAAGCTTTTCTTTGCAGTTACAGGTAGATTGTCTTCATATAATGTCACTCTTACGTGCTGCTTGGGTATCAATTTCAGTTTACTAAGGCTATTTAATAAGTGGACTGTTTATTTTTATAATATATAGGTGCTATATACATTTATTGTATTTGGTGGAAAAGGACAGTATTTGCATATAAACTGAAGTTTTGTGTGTCCTGTTTCACCAGTGAAAACCTGCATTAAACTTGGGAATTATTTCGGTTTTTTACTTAATGAGTTTGTAGTATTAATGTTTGGGGGAAATTGTGGAATTTGTATTTGAAGGTAGTAACCCAAGACTTCAGGAATTCATAGAAAAGGAGATTTTTGGGGGCCTGTTTCGTGTTTTTGGGGACTGATGTTTAACAACGATAGGATATGGGTTTTGTACTGTTGGTAAAACTTTGGTTTATTCAAAGACATTTCCTTTACGTGTTTTCAGAAAGTTTGTCAGTCAAAAATGTTAAGACTTAAAGAACTTGTGTGTACCTTGTTTTCAGACAAACCTGGTTTTGTTGTTTTTTATCTTTAAGGGCTATTACTGGATATGGTTCTTCCAAAGATTCAGATGACTGGTTGGGCAAAAGACCTTGAGCAAGAATCTGTACTGTGCATGCCAGGTATGTTACACTGTTGTGGGGTTTTGTTTATTTTATGTTTTTTGTTTTTTAATCATCCTGGAAACAGTTTTTTCAAAATAAACATTAAGCCTTTAAGTTTAAGTGTTATACCTTGTTGAATTTATTTTCTTTTGAGCTTGGTGGATTTGGAAATCGTTAGTATGTACGTACTACAGCAAAGTTTATGTCTCCTGCATCATTGAAGATTTTATGTTCACTCACAAGTACAACTTTTTAACAATCCGCTATGACCATGTTGACATGTGGTGAAGCCAGAGGATTGTCATCTCCTAAGGATATTGTCTAATCAAACTTCAGGAATGCTTTTCCTTAGTTCAAGGTATTGGTTTATTAGCAAGGGTCGCTCATAAGCTTTTCCTTTTCGAGAAATTGCTTATACAATAAACTTTAAAATTCTGGTTTTGGTGTAAATTTTATTCTAAAAGCCTAATGTGGTACCCAGTTGTTACGAGCTGTCTTGCTCTCCTTGCAGCGTAAACAAAGCATCTTTTCAATGTTTATTTTTTGTTTTTACACTTCAGATTCTGCATTTAGGATCAGAGTAACCTTTGAGTTAGACTTTTACCACTCTGTAATTAAAAGTGGGGGATCCTGTTTGCCTGTCTTAACTGGTTCCTTTTCGCAGCTTCCCGTGTTCGTGTACTTCTGTGCATACTCAGGACCTCAAAGCGTAAGGCGTCTTCACGAGGACACATGTATCAGGATTCCCAAAAATACTTTTCATGATTTGCTTTTACAAGTTACATAATGCATCATGATAACCAAATAATACAATTGTGAGCCCCCACCTGAGTGCAGCTGTTTGTTTTTTTTTTTTTGCTTGGCTGAAGCCTTCAGTCTCTTCACAGAAAAGAGATTGTACACAGTTTTCCATAAGCTTTACAAAAATGTCTCTTCAGGTTGTAATAAACCTTTATCTGCAGTGAGTCACTGCTGATGTTCAAGGTAGAGTTCAAATTATATTTATAGATACTGGACATGTGCCACCATCATGGATGTCCTGCAGCAAACACAGCTAACGAGCAAGGTGATATGTCAGAATGTTCCTGCAACTTCATCGTGTGACTGTGTGATGGCAAGTGTGAGAACTAGAAGTTTGTGTTAGAAATTATCTCATACCTTAAGAACAACCGGGCATATCTAAAATCCCACATAAGTTTTCAGTTTAGAGGGTCAAAAATCACAGATACTGCACAGTCTGTTACGATAAAGGCAAGCCCAGCCTGGGTCACACAAAAGTCTGATAATGCTGGTGGGATTGAACCTGTCACACTTGACTTACATTCCTGGTATTAAATTCTGAAATGTCTGAATCTGCAATTTCTAACTGATCTGCTCTTAACAAAAAAAGAGTAGCAAAGTGAAAATTAGAAAACCACAGTGCTCAAGAGCAGATCTTGCCTGACCTGGGTGTTTTATGATAACGATGGAATTCAGCACTTGGATCTTAACGGTCTTGCATCTTTCCAGTATTGTCCTAATGCTGAATAGACATTACAATAAAAACAGCTTTAACTTCTGTGAGCTCTTCAGAGCTGCCTTTTCTTGCAAGAACAACTTGTTTTCAGCTCACAGTGGCTTCCCCTCTAGGAAGAGTAGACCTCAGTGTGTTAGATGCACACTAGTGGGACTTGAGAGAAGTTCCAGGTTCATGGCTATGCTGCAGCGTGCTCGTGAGGATTGGCGGGGCTCAAGGAGAATCTCTCAGCTTGAGCCCAAACCTCCTTGGTAGAGGAAGCTGTGCCTCTGTGGGGACACAAACCCCTGTTAAATATTCTCATAGAACAGATTCTGGTAGCATTGACAGCATACATGGAAGAACATTGGTGGGGTGATACCCGTCGTCTTTGCCAAAATACTTTGTTAATTAAATAATACAAGAGAAAGTAGAAAATGTGATACCAGCTCATAGCTTTTGGGTGTCTGACCTCACCTCTTGCTGAAAAAGGAGATGCACTGTGTGATGGTTAGTGCCAGTCTTAAAAGGAAGGAGCCATGCACCTATGATGCCGGGCATGTTTTGTGTGATAGGCTGTACTGTACTTGAAATGTCTGTAATTTAATACAAAAATATACCACAGCTGTTAGATAACCTAGAAAATATAAATTCACATTTATTTTTAAATAGGAGATGGATTTTTTGAATCATCCAGACTACAACAATTATAGTAGGTAGTCTGATTAAAAACTTTTGACATCAGATGAAAAGTTGTTTTCTTTCAGCCATGACTTGTATTCCTAAGCTCTGGTTTCTGGCTTGTGACATAAACCTGTAGCTTTGGTGATTTATTCTGTAATTTAAGAGTGAATGTGTGTCGGATGTGAAAATTAAAGACTCAAAATACAGGAGCTATATTCTACAGTAGTGAAAAAATAACTAATGTGAATGAAATTTAATATATTATTGACATCCTCATGCTGTTTTTACAAAACTCATTGTTTGGTTTATCCACTCACTTCCAAGAAGAGAAATGTCACTACTACTCACGATACCACTCTGACACACCAAAGACTCCTTTTGCACAAGTGTGCTGAGGTCAGAAGAACAAAACTGCAGTGGAGTCTTCATAACACTGTCATTAGAGGAAGGTGCTTTGTGGTGACAGCCATGTTAAATATTACCCTCGTTAAAGTTTCTGTCAAACTACCATAGCTGTGTGCCTGCTCTAGAACTAAAGAAAACAAAAGCAGACTTGGAAGCAGTGATGGATGTGTGGCTGTGCCAAGAATTATTAAAAATGGCTGAGAGCTGTAAACTGAGAGTCCTCCAGTCATTAATTTTACCTGCCCTGATATAGATTGTAGTTTCTAAGTGGCCTTTTTGGAGTGAAATGATTCAAAGGGCCCAAGTAACACTTGTTTTCCTGGTTCATTTTCCATGCCTTGGATGACTGATGGATGCCTCATGGCTGATCAGAGTCCAGCAGCCATGTTGTGTTCCTTCTAAAATGGTGGATGGGCACTTCCCAGAAGTTCTGTGCTTCCATTTAGTAGGAGCTGCTTGTGCACATTCAAATACATACATTTAAAAATACCATTAATACATTTTAAACCTCTAAATTTCACATGCATTAGGATATTCTACATTTTTCTGCCAGCCTACTGCTATTTTTTTCGTCATTTCCCTTTTTAAAAAGGGAACTTTTTCCATAGTAAGAGTTTCAAGTAAATTATATCAACAAAGAAATTGCAATCCTCCTCATCCCATATTTCTTTCTCTACCTCTGAGTAGCTGTCAAGTGGAAGAGAAGAATTTAGAGGATTGCACAGTATGCTGTCACTGGATAGGTTCATTAATTTTTATGCATTTGAAGCTGTATTTCAATATAAGTAGATTCTGAAAGATGATAAGGGAAGTGGTTTGCTTGTATGTGTCAGGAGGATAAACTTGAATGCCTTGCTTCATGTAGTTGAAATTCACCCTGAAAAGGGGGTTCATGAGTTGTTTTAGAGTTTTAGGTCTTTCTACCTTTGCTCAAAGTAACTGTGATTAGGAATTTATTGATGCAGATTGCCAGTAGGCATTTTCAGGGTCAGATTTCCACATTTGAACCTTGCCCATGCATGAGTAACTTTGAGATAGCGTAGATAGTTTGTTCTACATAAATGTTACATAATTGCCCTCCATCCAGCTGATACCTCCTCTCAATAAAAAGAGCATTTTATTTTTTATTGTGAAGGGCCAGTTAGTTTGCTTAAGCATTCTTCTACTTGGTGCCTGGTTGATCTTTTTGAAAAACTTAAAGAATATATTTTTTGTTGTTTTTTCTCGATGAATTTGTGGATTGGGTCTGAATTTCTTGGGTTGTTTCCAGGTTCTTTAATAACAGGTTCCTTAGTGATACTTTAATTTTTTTATAAAAATAGCTCCAGTAGCACATGCTGTGAGCTAGGAATGGTTGGGTTTTTTCTGGTTGTGGGGGCTTTTTTTGTTTGTTTTTTTCTGAGGGCTTTTGTAATAAAAGCTAATGCTTGGTCTTGTAGACCTCAAGGTCTAGATCTCTTTTATTTTTTAATTTATATTAATTCAAGTGTTTTAATATCCCATTTTCCCTACAGATGTGTTGAGGAATTGATTTACTCACAGTAAGCAAAATAGCTGCTCTTGGTTGAAGCACTGGTAAGTTGTTATTCCTAATAACATTTACTTTTTAGCTTTAATAAAGGCCCAGCAAGCACACATGGCTGTAATGTTAAAGTGGCTGAAGGCTTTGGCTGAATACATTCTGAAGGTCATTAGTGTGTGGCCATGTGTGCATGTGTGTTTCAGAAAAGCTGAAAAGGAGCCTGGGTCATTCCTGCTGGCCCTGGGGAGGTGAGCAGTGCTTGGATAGTGCTCTCTCCCTGGCTGCCTGCAGAACAGCTTTCAGAGCTGATTGTAGTTCTGGGGGCTTCCATGATTTGACTCCAGATTGCACTGAGAACTTTAATATCATAGTTGTGCTTGTTCAGAAGGGTTTTTGGTATGCAGATGTCTGTCTCTAGAGAGGTACTACACACAATTTGGATAACAAATGGTGTGGAAAGTATAGCAGGAAGAACTTGCTGTACAAGCATCTTGTGTTGTCCTTATGCTTCTGTCAGGATCAGTGGGAGCCTTTGAGCAGGCAGTAACTGTCTCCTGTTCTACGATTGTTCTGTTTCTGTTCTTCATTCATAAAACTTTGGCTTTGCACAAAATGATAAATGCCAATACAGTTTCCTGTATTTTTTTAAAATTAAACTTCTAGCTGATAGACTTGAAATCATTCCTCATATAGTCAAAACATAAAGTTGGCAGGCTTGAGTAGGTAAATTAATTCAGTTCTATACTGGATGAATATAGGGACAGAATTTTTTTCCATTTCCTTAAAGGGATTTGGTATTGACCTTTTGTTGTCTCTGGCACATTTGTGACTTTCTTAAGAGTTGCTTGTGGAAAGACCTGAGTAGTTTTGTCTTTCTCACTGCTTCAAATTCAGACTCCTTGATTCTGCATATTTAATTAGGGCATCCATTGCATTTTGTGTACATGGGTTAACTTTTTTTTATGTGAAGCTCTATTCCTGTAGCACTGTGCTTTGGAATATATGCTTTTCTTTGAGAGACAATTTCTTTTAGTCTGACATGCTACCTGATTGAGCAAGGCCTTCCATAGGCTTCAGATAACTTGGGAAAATATTCCAAGATGCAAATCCAGTATTTTAGTGGCTGGATGGCAGTGAATTTTAGCTGTGCCATGGCTGTGTTTGTTAGCAGAGCCCTCCAGCAGCCCCTGCCTTCTGCACTGCCTCAGGTGCTGGGAGAGAAGCTGGCTTTGTGCTCCAGTCCTGTGCTTCTCTTCCACTCCGTGGTGTGGAGCCTAACATAGAGCCCTTCTGAAAAGGAAAAGCAATTTGTGGGAGATGCTGCAAGCCTTGCCAAGCTGTCAGTCTGGCCTCCTGCTGCTTCTGGGCCCATTTTATTTTGGACCAATTTTATCATTTGGGTTTTCGGTCCTGAAGCAAAAGAAGTAGAAAAAGATGTAGCGGAAGAGATCATGGACTTTAAAGAATTAAGTTTTAATGTGTGTACACAAACTCATTTTTTGATAAGTATTTAATTTCTTCTACTACTATTGTCTGTATGTTTTATTACTTTGTTCTTTCAGAAATCTTAAGCTGTTTTTCCCACTGCAGGTGTGTGTTGAGCAGTATATTTCTTGATATGTTTCTTCTCCAGCTATTCCTCAAAACTCTTCCTATGCTATCCAGTGATGCCTTCCTAGCCCCAGTCACCTGCTAGAATCTCTAAACATGTGACTCATGTTCCATTTTAATATTAATCTTTGTGTGATTGCTACATCTTCCTGTGTGCATTTTTGTTTTTTCATTGGGTTGTAAATTAGCTATTGTCAGATCTGGCTCTTTGAGTAGAACTTGGCTTTTCAGTTATACACTGAGTAATTATTCCATCCTTTTCTGGTTTACAATCCTTACCTAAAAGGAAGAGGTGAATGTGAAACCTTTAAATGACTTCGTTGAAATAGTTGTATACAAATAAGTTGTTTCAAAAAGCAGTTGTTGAAAGTATTGCAGTGTGAAAGGTCTGACGTTGCATTCTCTGGTTAACATGGTGTTTAGTTGAAGCACTGATTTTTATTTTTAACTCTCTTTTTTAAGAGAAGAGAGGAAATACTTGAAAGCAGCAGGGGCTTTATTAAAGTTGGCATACTTTGCTTCATGCAATAAAATTTATTATTTAAAAACAATACCCACAAAAGAGTGCATTTTTGAATAAATCCACATGTTATCTGGAATTAACCTTGAAATCTGAAAAACCTGGCAAATAGCCTTTCTTACCTAAAAATACCTAAACCTACATGAGTTGTGCTTTTACTGCTCTGCTTAAGGAACATCTGATGGTGGTAAAAGCAGATTTAGGGCTGTCCAGAGCACAAGATGCTAAAGATGGTACAGAATAAAATAATGGACTTAGCTGCCAATAGAGAACACTCCTTCAGTGTAAAAGTTACCAGGGGTGTTGTTGAGAGTAAAACCTTGCTTTAATGAACTTTGAAGTGTAGAACTTGAGGTTTGGTTTGCTCAGAACCTCCTTTTGTCCATTCAGCTCCCTCTGTTGGAGTGAATTCCCTTTCCCAAGTAGGTCACCTGGGTTAAGAGTCTAAACCTCAGGTTTCACTCTGGAATAGTTTATAAATGTATTGGTGTCTAATGCATGGCAATTGTACCTGCTGGGCTTCAGGCTCACCTTTAAGGAATGCAGGGTCACAGGGGACCTGAAATGGCTGAAGCCATGGGTTTGGCCATAAGCAATGTCTATTGTTGCTGTGATTTTTAATACAGCAACAAATTATTGCAAAAAAAACTGAAGAGAAAAACTTTGTAAACTCAGATGTTTTGTAATTGTTGCCTTGAACCTTTAGGCAGGTTTGGAATGGATGGCATGGAGTGCCAACATGTTACCAGTGGTTTGAAGGAAACTTTGTCAGGATTACTGGACTACCCAGGTCCCTGATTTATCATCACCAAAATAACAGTGCTTGGAAACCAAACCAGTAACAGAACCTTGAGAAATGGGCAGATGCCTAATTAATTTTACAGAAGGAATGGTAGACTCATGTCATCTAGAGAAAAAAAAAGGGTTTTTCAGTATCTACCTCAAGTGTAGGGTCACTGCATATGTCTTCATGGAGGAGTGTATTTTTGTAATGTTATTGACATTTCTTAGTAAAATATGCCTTAATTCATAAGTAAACAAACACTGAAATCTTTTCAAGCAAATGTAAATTTCACAAGTGTAGAGGCTGCTGTTAATATTTTGGCCATTCCTGTGGCATCGTTTTGATGTAGAATAGCTTGGAGAACAAGAATGTGTTCTTAATTATAATACCTCATCAGTACTGTTTACTGCTAATTATTTTACAAGGTTTAGAGAAGCATTTAAGATGAAGGTCATGGGGTTACTTGTGAAGTTCTTGGTCCAAGCCAACGTAGGTGAACCGAGCAGGGAAATTTGCCCTGAGATTTCTTTTGGCAGGTCCTGTGAGTGTCTGAGGCACAGGGCTGACCCAGCTGGAAAGAGCCTTTTAAAGAGTGACTTTAAAATACATAACTAAATTACCTTTTTTAGAGGTGGGGAAAGTTGATTCAGTAATTGCATTTCTATATTTTGAGCTTATTAAAAATAACTAAAAATAATTTGAATGATCTTATTTTTGGGGTTTCTACTGTATGTATGTTAGTACTTTAGAGTGTTTGATTGTGTCAATAATGGACGACTTTGTAGGGGTTTTTTTCATGTTTTGATACTTCAGTCAAGGCATTACCGTGAAAAAACATTCAGAATTTTAATTAATCTTCAAATGCCTAAATAGATTTGAAATTAATTTGGTGAGAACTGGGAAAAAACCCCAAACCAAACCTAAAGCAACCCCAAAACCAGCTTAGTGTGAAGGAAAAACACCTTTACTTAACACATTGTCTTAACTGAGGATGAGTTAAATGTTTGAAACAGAGCATTTCTTTACACTTGGAAGTTCTGTTTCTGAAAGCATGAGTGTCCTGGGCTTGAATACTCCTGCAGCTATGCATGTTTTACAATGCAAAGTGAAATACCAGATGCCATATTCCACTTCTATGTGCAAGACTTTCCCTTTATATTTAAAACAAGGAAGTCTATAGAGGAGCATAAAACAGGACACATGGGCCCTTGTGAAATGGGCTTCTTGCACTGCTTCCAGTGCTCTTTGCTTTGCTGTAACTTTGTTTTGAGGTGAGACTGGGCAAGCTGGGATGCTGAGGCAGAGACCACTAGATGGCCCCACTGGTTTCTGCTGGGCTGTGGGTAATTTCTGCATCCCTTGGCAGAATCTGCCCAGGATTAGAGGGAGCAGAGTGATGGTGAAGTTGGTTTTCAGACTAAAATGAGGTTAAACCTATACATATCCAAAACCAGAAGTTGATGTTGGAGTGCAGATACTCAAAATCATGAAGGCATTTTAAAACCCTTTTTGCATGTCAGCCTACAGTCAGTATTGGTTTCAAAATGATGTTCTTAACACTTAGTAACTTCTGTACGTGTTTTGCATGTGAGGAGGAGTAAGGTTTTACTTGAAGCAAATTGAGCTTATATTTCTTGGAAGAAGATAGGAAGATGGGAACGTTGGGTTTGTATTTATCCATGTGGATGCTGTTTGTTCAGTTTGGTTTGTCACTCACCTGTGGGCTTGGTTGCAGTTCCATGATGAGTGCAGTTGGAATATGGCTCTGGAGCCTTGCTGAAGGTAGCTAGGGTGACTTGTGACCATTTTTGTCTGATTTCTGGTGTGTCCTTTCCCACCAGTAACTAAACCAGCCATTCCATTTGCCTGTGTGTGTGCTGTTGCACTGTACATCTTTCATGAGCTGGAAAACTGGGTTAAGATGGTGGAATGTCTTGTGTCCAGTCACCATCTGTCTATAAGAAACCAGTTTTCATTGGTTTTGATGGATCTTTGTCTTTGAAGAAAGGAGCTTGAATAGTACTTAGTTAAAAATTTTGGTTTGTTACAAGAACCTTGGTGTTGTGCTAAGCAATGTCAGTTCCAGGGGATGGGCCAGTGCCATGAAAATGGTTGCAAGAGGAAATTTCTCTGATTTCCCACCACGGATTTCTCTAGTGGTTTAAAAATGTCAAATGGAATTCATGGATCCTGAAAGGGTTCTTGGACTTCTAATATTTTCTCTTTTTTATAGTTTTGGTTAAATTTTCTTTTTTTTAATTCTTGAATTGATTATTTGATATTGTTTCTGATGAAAATAGATATTGTGGACCGTGTAACATGGAATGAAGCATCAGTTACATGTTTAAATTATCTTCAAGGTACAGTAGTTGAATGTCTTAGTTTAAAGCAATGATGTGTATTCCAACAGCATTTTTCTTCTAATTTTTCATAAAGAATCCATTGAGATGAAGAGTGTCAAAAGGAGTCTGCGAATGAGACACCAAGATGGCAGTTCCACTGGGGAATGAGAGGTTGAGGAAATGGACTAATGCATGAGTGCTGGGATGTCTGTCCAAGAAAAGGATGTTAAAACGTGGACTCTCATGTTATTAAACCAGAGAAGATCTGGGTTGTGATCATCCTATCAAAATGGACTTTGCATTTGAATTAATCAGTGATATCCAATGATGGATCTGTTTGAGAACTGGGTGGCAAAATTTTCCTTTTGGGTTGTTTTTGCATGACAGGCAAATTAATTTGGTAAAAGATCTGTTGCTGTTGCTTTTGAGAAAATGTAATTTATAAAGTGACTTTAAATAAAAGGTTTTGGTTTATTTCACACTTTGTGTTTGTCCTTTCTGGCTGAATATTTTTATTGAGTTGATACTGAAGTGGGTTACATTTTTGATTGCTATTAAACTGAGAAATACTTTAGCTAAGTACTGGAGGCAAGGTAAAATTTTGTGCTATACTTGGTATTAAATGTGGTTTTCATTTGCAAATTATGTTCACTTTGCCATGACTTCCAATGAATTTTTATTCGCTGGCTTGTTCATTCAGGTGCTTAATATGAGGGGTTTTCAGTACTTGGCCTATTGTCAGGGCACTGCTGCTGAACTTTGTGAAGTTATTTTAAGATGGAATTGATACCAATTGAAGGCTGAGAAAATACGACAATAAAAGAGTACTTGAATGTTTTGTGTAACTTTTTTAGGTATGTTCTTGGGTTGTGTGTGGGTACAGAAACTTTTCAACAGATTTCCTGGACTACAGACTTCCTGAGCAGTCTCTTTGGTCTTAAAATTGTTCTGTGCAAGTGTCCAATGTGCTTCACTGCTCTTGCATGTAGCCTTAGTGTCACAATACTCTGCCATGTTGGTGAGAGAAAATGAGTTATTTTTGATATGGCTACAGATGACATATTTACCTTTGCAAATTAATTCTAAAATAGTTCTAATATTCAAAGTCATTATTTCCTTACAGGTGTCTGGGTGGATCTAATAATTTAACTATAGGCATTTCTTTTCTGTATGTTTCACCTGAAACTCAAAGTTGTCTTTGTTTTGTGCTGGAGGGTCAAGATGGTAAACCTGGTGCTGAGAGAACCTTGAAATTGTATTTGAAAACCCAAACAAAATCCTGTTCATTGTCTGTGTTTAACCATTTGCCTTGCTCGGACTTTTTTGGAAATACCCATTTTTGCCATGATGAGTTGCTCATACCTGTTCCATCCAGCCATTTTGGTGGTGCATGCTTGCCCCAGTTTGGTTTTGCCATGTGTTTTTATGGTGGAGTTGGATTCTGGACCACCATGAAGGGTTCTCATTCAAATGAGTGGATTTCTTTAGTCTTACCAGAAAATGTTTGGAATGGTCTTGCATTGTGGTTTTTAATTCTTGCAGTTGAGATGCAAGGAGTCTTCTGTGAATAATTGGTGAAGTGGAATTTTTTAAATGGCTTGTGGCATTGGGGAGTTCCTAATGAAGCCCCTTGTGGAAAGAGGATGGATGGTTGTAGGAGATAAATGGTAGATCCCTGGAGGAATTAAAGGGGATGTGTTGGTTCTACTGGTCGAAGCCAATGGTTTTGGGCTGTTGGGATGCTGAGCCATGAATGTCCCCATAGAACCCCAAACTAGCCCATTGCCCCTTTGTCCTCCAGTGGTCCCCCAGTGGCTGGTGGCTCTTGTCTTGTTGTGATGCTTATGAATATGCAAGATGTTCTTGTGCTTTGAGGGGTTGGTTTTGGTCGTGGAAGACAACTGGTAGTCATGATCAGGTGGTCAGGGGATACTTGGATCACCTCCATTCCCATGGTGATACTTCCTCTCAATTCCAGGATGTCGTGTTGGAGATGTCCATTGATTGATTTGCAATTGTGCAGCTTGGTTATTGTGCAGCTTTAAAATTAATTTGTTGTGTTAAAATCTGTTAATGAGCATGAATGGGTTAAGAAAGTGCATTGGAAACGAGCAGTTTGGTGGTGTTGGACTGCTTTGGGTGCAGTGCCTTGGTGTAGCTGGTGGCAGTGCTGTGGCTGCTGCATTTGAGTTGTTGGGGGAACCACTAGGGAGGCGCTGTGGAGCTACAGGGCAATCTCAGCTCTGTGGGCTTGGCTTGGGAGCTGCTGGTGCTGCTGTCCCCCCCTGCCAGTGCAGCACTGGGGGGCAGAGGGAGGAGCTCTTGTCTGGGGGTTCTGCCTCCAAACTGGGGGGAAGCTGCCCCTTGGGTGGGGTGACCCCCAGGGTTGGGCTGCTGCTGCCTGCATGGCTGTGAGCTCCACTTCCATGCCTTCAAAATGGCTTGTAACAGCACCACTTCCTGTCCAGGGAGGAAGTAATTTTAGCCCAGGCACTGAAATATTTAACAAATCTTTAAAACAAAAGGCACAAATTCCATTTCTTTCTGGCTTCCAAAGGGTGCCTGAGCCACATGGGGTTAAGGTGCCCCTTGAGCTGGGGTAGTTGGAAGGAGCCAGGGCTGTGGGGTAGCAGGCACCCTTTAGGTGGAGGCTCTCTCTTTTTTTGGTAGAAATGAAGGGGTGGGTCTATGGTACATCACCTGAGTTGTGGGGTAAATGTAGAGAGTGTCAATCAAAGGCAGAGCTCAGAGCTGGGAAGGAGCTCTAGATGGCGGCTGTGCCTTAGAGAGAGCGCGCTCAGCTCCGTGCCTTCCCCAACACTTTACGCAACTTTCCCTAACTTTCAGGCAGCCTCAGGGGGCCCCCACAGCCCCTTGCCTCTCCTAGGCACTAATCGGGGGCCGAGCGGACCTTTTTCGGGCAGAAAAGCAGCTTTTGAGGGCTCCCTTTTCGTGCCTTGCTGGAAAGAAGAAGCCGTGGAGAGAGCCCAGGTCGTTGTTTTTCCAGCTTAGAAGCCATGGCGTACCTCCATTTTTGTGCGCTCTCCTAATGAGCTTTTTCCCCCGGACATTTTTGTACTAATTACCGCTTCTTTTGCTTTATCGGCAGCATATTTTTGGGATTAGAATATATATTTTTTTTTCATTTTCTGAAATTTGTATTTTATCGGTATAATTGCAAATATTTTGGATCCGATGTTTTTCCACTACCCGAAACTAATATCGACTTGGTCCTGGCGGCGGTGCATGGATCAGGTAGGTGAGCAATTAATAATAATAATTTTTAGATTTCTGCCGTTTTGAATACTTTGATTTTCGACCGATTTGTGCTGTATTGGGATGACGCAATAAGATACAGAGATTATTTGCATCCAGTGTTACTTTGGGAAAGTTTGCAGGATGCTCCTCTCCTGTGTTTATTCTCGGATTTTTCTTGTAAAAATGATTATTTGTTTTAAATCTCCGGTTTGCCGTGTTGATCAGTGCTGTGTATTGTTATAACAATATCATTGCAGCGTCAGGACTTTGTTCCTGATAATGAAAGCCAGTGAAACGAACTGGGACCTTACCTTTCTTTCAACTTTTGACAGTAAATACCTGGGCACAGGACTTCAAAGCAAACAGACACCCCTGACCCCCTTTTAATATTTAAGAATAAAAAGATGATGAGAAATAAGGACAAAAGCCAAGGAGAGGAGGGTTCAGTCCACAGCAATGCATCGAGGTATGACCTATCAACTTTCTTTTTTTTTTTTTTTTGTAAAACCTGTGAATACCCTGTTTACTTTGACAGCCTTGGGTTACTGTCAGTGCTTAATAGAAAACATTTTAGTGATTTTGCTTCCTTTTTAAGGAATGACCTTGAGATTGTTAGCATGCCACACCCTAATTTTTTTTGGTAGCAATTTCTGAAACTTGTGTTGTGACTTAAGGGCCCATGTCCTAGGCAAAAGGTACTGTACCTTTATTCAGGGCAGCCCTTGCCCCTGTATGATGTTTTTCCAGCTTTTGAATTTCAGTTTTTGGGTTTTTTGTGCTGTGAAAAATGACCTTGTCGGTTTAGCCATTGCTGCATTGCACCATTTTACATACAAGGCAAATTTTTCTTTGAAGAATCTCAGAAGTCTAAACTTTAACTGAGGGCCATACAGAAGCCTGGTGTAGTAGTAAATTATAGTAAATAGGCACAAGAAAAAGTTACATGAATGAAAAAAAGCTTATTTTAAAATATAAACTGGAAAGTGCCTGTTTGTCGGATACCTCTTACTTCAAATTTTATTTGGGCTTGTAGAACTTTGATTCTGTGGAGGTATTTTAGAATATTTTTATACAATTTAACCAGACTTTGTCCTGCTGGTGATGGCATTTTGTTTCATAAAATATACACTGGGATTGTTAACAAGAGGCACCAAATGATTTGCTTGTTTTGTTTAACGTATTTTTGCTCAGAGTATTTTTATTTACTTTTGTCAAGTAATGAGATTCTTTACAGAATTTTAGAAACTTAACCTTGATGTGGGAAAAGTATGAAATACTGAAAATGTTTGTTTGCTGGGAATGCAGAAGTACAATTACCAAATCGCTCATTTTATATTTAAAAGGTCGGCTCTTCCAAAAATTGGAAATTAAACTACATGCATTTTTGGTTTTGGTTTGTAAATATCACTGAGTTTTGCATTTTGTTAATTTCAGTTGAATCTTGGTCTGTTTCTTTTTCTCTGGTGTTGTCTTCCTGCATTTTTAACCGACATTAATAAAAAAGAACTCTGAACTGTCTGGTGTATCACATGTGCTCTATGTGATGTTCAGGTGTTTGAATAGTATTCTTGATGTCCAGTATTTAACCTTCCTTAAGCACATGAACTTGAAATAGTGTGGCTATATATATTATTAAATTATTGTAACCTTCTAATATAAACTTCGATGGTATTCTGGGTGTATTAAAAATGCAGTCAAATTTTAAATTCTAAAATAAATGTGGGCAAGATTGTTTAATTTGAAATTATTAATAACTAAATTAGCCTCAGGGATTGTTGAAGCACTTAAACAGAGCTTTTCTAATAATGCAGTTGAAAAACACATCAGATTTTCATACTGAGCTTTCTTTACTGTAAATGCTGCACACAAAATATTATGTAAAAAGTCACCATGTATAAAAATTATTTTGCAGATTATGTATTTTTTTTTGCTTTTTTGAAGTGGATATTATCAACAAGAGCAGCAATTGACATAATTTGTTGAGGAAATTGGAAGTATTTTACCAGTGTTGGAAAGGAATAGGAGCTAAAATCTGAGCCATGTAGCAGGAGTCCCACAGGGGGTTTTGTCCTTAGGGGTATGAGATTTGCATAGTGTCTCGTGTGCTTTTGGGGTTTTCATTGAAAAGTTATTTATCATAATTGATCATTTACATGTAACACCTGTTGTGTCAGGTTCCCCTTCTCCCCCTTCACATCTTTTTTTTCCTCTGAATAAACCTGCTGTGTGTGACACCGGCACACCTGAAGTGTGGGAACAATTGAGCACAGGATATTTGCAAGTGAACCCTGTTGAGCTTATTTGTGAGGTGTGAGTCAGCTCAATGTCATAAAATGGGCTTTACTTCCTGAGGTTGACCTGAAGTAGGGGAAATGATTTCTAGGAAGTAAAGCCACCACTTTGCTGTATGGTAACCCCAAAATGCACCGGTGTCTGCGCTTCTCATGCTGCTGAGACCAGCTTGGGATCCATGGAAGTACCTGGACATGGAAGCTGCACAGTCCTGGTGGGAACCCTGGGTGGTGGAGGAGGTGGATGTGGCCGGTGCCATTCACCTGGGCTGGAGAAGGGTGTTAGAGTGGAAGAAAATACAATTCTTTCACACCACTGTAGTGCCCTAACTGAGGGATTGACTCCTCCTTTTCCAGTTCTAAGGGAATACAAAGGCCTGTGTGGAATAAACAGAAATGTCTGAGAATTGTCCCAAAGCAGATGATTTATTCTTGGAGAGAGAGATGGTGTTAACTCTTCACGGTTTGTAAGCTGAGGCTTGTACTCCTGCCTCTCCAGGTGCCCAGCAACACCTGTTCTTTGTGCTTGGACAGTAAGTCCAACTTGGACCTGAGGGATTTTATGCAACTTTGCCCAAGGTAAAAGTTGCTCTGGGTCTGCTGCAGTTCCTGCTGACCCCCACCTGTGTGCCTGAGGTTTGCATCAGTAATTGAACACAATCTGCTGTATTTTCTAGCATCTTCTGTGCTGCATGTGTGAAAGGCAGGTAGTGTGAAGGTACCTCGTCCATGGTCGGCCCCCATGGGAAGTGCCGAGGCCAGGGGCAGGCTGGGGCCCCCCTGAAGCCCAGAGTGAGTTTTGCAGGGATAGCAAGTAACAGGCATGGGGATAGATACGTAGTTTTCCTTTCCCTTGGCCTGTATCTGTTGCAGTTGCTCTACCACCTCAGAAATACCCCGCGTGGGAATGGTTTGAGCTGCAGACCCTGCAAGGCTGGGCCAGCCCTTGTGTCTGTATCCAGCTCTGTGCTTCTCTAGCATTAAAACATCTTTTTTGGGGGGAAATTTTGCTTGTAGTGGATTAGCTCCTGGGCCATTTTCTGTGCAGGGCTGGAGCTCCGAGGTCTGAAATGGCTGTTTTTGCTCAGCAGCCACCTCCCAGCGCAGGGCTTTGCGCAGCACAACACCCTCGCCTGACGTGGCAGCCATTTTATGGAGATGTCGGTGCACACGAACCAGCGTTTGGCCGAGGGGGGGGGAGAGGAGGGAAACGATCGCGTTAGGCACAAACTGCCCCCGGTGTGCGGCGCGGGGAGCAGGGGGCAGCCCGTTGTGGCCGGGGCAGCGGCGGGCCCGGGGCGGGCGGCTGAGGCGGCGGCGTTGGCCGGCGCTGTCACAAAATGGCTGTTCTTTGTGCCGCACCGCTCGGGCGCCGCGGGAAGCGGCCGCGGGGTTCAAAGGCCGCCCTGCGCCGGCCGCGCCGCCATTGGCTGCGCGCGCCGCGCGGGCCCCCGGGAGCGGAGCGGGCCGGGAGCGGCGGCTGCCGCGGCCTCCCCCCGCTTCCGCTGCTCTGCCGGGCGTGGGCTCGCTCTGCTCTGCTTCATTTTAACGGGCTTTCATTTTAATACTGCCAGCTATTTTCAGCAGGCACTTGAAAAGAAGCAGGGCTATTTTTTGCTGCGGATTTTTTCTTTTCTTTTTTTTTTTTTTTCTTTTTTTTAACTTCAAAAGGAATTGTAGAACGCCATAGTATTCCCGGAACATCTGTCTTTTTTTTTTTTTTTTTTTTTTGTCTTTTTTTTCCCCTTTTATTTTTCAGAGAGATATACAGCTTTCAGTATCCTTAAATCACCAAAATTCACTGTTTGCTTTCAGTGTGTATTTTGCCACTGATTTTCTCTCAGCTGAGTAGAAACATCGAACGCATTTGTTAAAATGCCTCAAACTGTGGGTTTCAAGGTTTTATCCGGGTGATGAGTTATTTTTTAGCTGTTGTGGCCATGTGCATGTGCCGAGGCTTTCAGTTTCATTTGCACCGCATTCTTCAACAAGGTTTTTTTTTTTTCTCTCTCCCTTTTTAAGCTTTAACCCTTTGTGCAACTGTTCAGAGCCTTTTTTTGAAAAGGAAAAATGCTTGATCAGTGCGGGACACAAAAGGAATAATGTGCAAGGAATTCATATGAATCATGATGTAATCTGCAGCACAAAGGAGATTGTTCTTGTTTTGCTTTGTTACTTCTGTTTCACATTACCCTCGTGAAGGAAGTGTCTCATCTAATTACGCATGCACAATCCTGAGGCTTTCAACTCCTCTGTTCCCTGTTTTGTGATTGCTGCCAGAGATGGATACAGTGTATACAGTGCTATAAAAAGAGCTCACCAACTGCAAGAGGCTACATTTAGCTGTAGTTCATTGTTCTGGATTGTTCTTTTTTTTTTTTTTTTTTTTTTTAATTAAACATCTTAAATTGCAGAGATTCTCTAAAATGCATGACTTTTGCTGAATAAAAATTGGAAAATGGGAATGAAGAGCTCACCTGGGTAATTGTGTGACCCAGTTTGTGTGGCACAGCCTGTGCTGGGGCTGGGGCGTTGCCATGGCCGGGTGCACGTGTGTGCAGGCATGTTCCCAACTCCAGCCAAGGCAATGTGGTTCAGATGGCACACTGGAGCCTGTTCCCCTTTCTGTCGGGTTGATGTTTCACCTGCCGCACTCTGAGGGCAGCAGTTGCCCTTATCTGCACCTTCCCCACTTCCTGCAGCGCTGATGCCAGCTGTGGCTCGGTGGTGGCGTTTCCCAGAACGCGGATCCCGGCTGTGCCTCGGGAGCAGCGCTGGGGCTGCCGTAACCACATTTCTGTGTTCAAACAAACACTGCCACTGGCAGCCTTGACAGGGCTCGGAAGGAGGGCCAGGAAGGCCCCGATGTTTCATTTCAATCTCCCTAACTCGGTATAGGGATAGTCCAATTCCTGTCTCGGGGTGTTTCACCCCACAGAGAGTTAATCATAGCACTGGCAGGTTACTGAGTTGCCAGACTTGTCTCTGAGGAGTTTTTATACTGGGACATCTCTTAATTGAGGTTTATCAGTGCTGGTGTTGAGGAGCAGGTGAAGTACCTGAGACAGCAAGCAGGAGTCTTAGGGACTGAACTGAAGCTTCCCATGCCACGGACTGGCTGCTTTTGAACTAGAGACAGCTCAAGTAAACCTGCTTTGGGTGGGTTTGGCAGCTTACATTGTTATTGCATTTCCTGATACATAACCTGGAGGTGTGTGTATCCACTCCATCTTGTTTCAGGTTGCACATGACGGTCCCAGCAGGAATTGCAATGTTAAATTAGGCTGCTAAGTTCTGGAGATGGAAAAGGCTTCTAAATCTCTCCTTGCCCCTAGCTGAAATCCAGCTCAGGAAGGAGCTGATAATGGCTGGAGAAAGCTTGTGTTCTGCTTTATCTCTCCTCTCCTTCAAGGAAAATAAATACAAACAGCATTGGGGGAGGGGAAGGCCAGGATTACCATAATTAGACAGAAGCAGCCTTCCAGCAAAGGATGTGCTGTTCTACTGACATGGTGTCTTACATCAATCTTTCTGGTGTGCTTTTATTAATAGACATGTGCTAAAATGCCACGTGAAGATGCTCTTTCAGTAGGTGCTGGTGTGTATGTAAAGCCCCTTTCACATCCTGTAGAGGAGAATTGAAATAAAAGAAAAAAAGCCCAGAGAAAAAGTTTACCCCTAGTGACTTGCAGAGAAGCTTTTGTAAGTCTGTCACACTGTTAATGCCTCATTTTCTTAGAGCAGGGAGTATCTTTTGGATATAATGAGACAAATGTTGCTGATTCTTTCCAAATGTGCAGCAGCTCATTTTACATTACAGCTTGTGTGGCACTGCTGCTAAATTAACAATTTTCAATCTTCATCTTCCTTTATATTTACCTGTGGGCTGAGATAACCTACTCTGTAGTACACGTGCTTTTCTTACCTTGACTGATAAGGGTTAAAAATTAAAAAGTTTTTAACAGTGATCTCAGATTCCTTTCTGGTATTGTGCTGGAAGTGCTGGCATGGCGTTTGATCTTGGCAGGGCTCAGTGCAGTGTGTCTGCCAAGCTCCACAGACGGGATGGGATGGGACGCTTAACACTTCATTGCTCACCAACCTTTACCCCAGCTATGAACAAGGGTGTTGCAATGTCAAGAATCCACTGACTCCAGAACACTCGACTCCTTAGGAAAAAGCTGTGTTGCAACTATTTATGTTTCTTGCAAGTGTTATTGTTTGGTATAGATGACTTAATAGAATTGCTAATACGTTAATTATAGGAGTCGTTTGCAGCTCTCTGATGGGGAGGAATCTCTGTACTTCACTGCAGAGTTGTCACCAGTAGAGATTTGAACGCAATGTGCTGCCTGTAAAACTTTAGGCTTACATCTCTTGTTTAAAAACAGCTTTTAAGAGTCACTAGAAATAACCCCCTCAGGCCAGGTCAGGCTCCCTTATTCTGAACTGCAGGTCACCTGGAACCATAAAGGAATTTCTGCACCGTCATGGTCCTAAATTTCCATATACACTCCATGTCTTTGATCTGAGAGGTTGTAAAGAAGTTTACAAATATTAAGGGAGAAAAAGTACCCACTTTTTCAGTGTGCACACTCCTGCCCTCTCACGCATCCACACGTCCTTTGCCAATGGGCTGCACCGGTGTGCAGAGTCCCCTTTGTGCTGCCGCCGGGCTCAGCCTGGCTGTCGCTGGGGGCCATGGCGCAGCGGGGCTGGAACGGGAAGGGCGGAGGGCACAGGGACAGCCCTGCCCGCTGTCTGAGGAAGGGCTGCACCCCCGGCTCCTGCTCCTCTCCTTGGCTGGGCGTGAGGAGGAGCTGGGAGCTGCCAGGAGCAGCCGGGCTCCGCCCGCTGCTGTGGGATGTGGAGCCCGGAAACGCTTCGGAAATGCTTGGCTGCCTCCCGGCGAGGGAGAGATGGGCCCTTTCAAACCCGGGAAACTGCAATTGTTCTCCCCTTTCTGGGCAGGGAAAGGGAAGGATGCTGCCTTGGAGATTATCAATGGTGCTCCTTAATCAACCAGACAGGTTTTGACTCCTTTTGTCCCTCTGTTTTTTTGTTTTTTTTTTCTTTCTTTTTTTTTCTCTGTCCCCACTAGACATCCCAAGCATTTTTAGCCTCTGGCTTAAAGATCAGAGGGCGAGAGAGCCAGCTCTCCCCGTCATGAATGAATTGCTCTTTTTGCTTGCTTATGCAAACACAACATAGTGTCTTCCTAGTGGAGGAAAAAAACCCCACCAGCTTTTGGAAAGTCTGTATCATTCAGGATAGCCCAATGTGCTTTGCTGAGCTGTAGCAGAGCAATGAGGGATATATTTAGCTCTGCCTTTGGCATTTGGGAGTCCTGTGCTGAGGTAAGTAGCAGTGGCCAGAATAGGCTGGAAGTTTGCAGACACAGGTGTATTCTCCATGACAGCTTCTCACGTGCCTGTTTAAGGGGAGAAAAAAAAAGTTGCTGATCATAAAAGGAGGTTAAGGAAATATTTTTATGCTGCTTTGAAGAACTTGTTGGTAATCTGGAAGGGCCAGCCCTATCACCGTGGGAGTTTGTTGTGCCCATTTAAGGCTGGCCCAGATTTATACAAACCGTATTTTGAGTATTCAGAGTTTGAGACTCACTCCTAAACAGTATGAGGAGCCTGGTTGTGTTTAGAATATTCTAGTTTAAGTTCTTGCTCGAAGATCAATGGTTAAAAATACCGTTCATAGGTATGGAGAGTAGAGGCACAGGAGTATTTTTCTTCCTTCCCTTCCCCCCATTTCTACTTTTCCCTGCAGGTAATAAACTGGGAAAAGCTCTTTCACCAAATGACCCATCTCAAGGCTTCTCACTCAGAAAATCTTTGCCTTGAGAGACAAGCAAGCACCAATCACTTTTTAGCAGACTTTCAGAATAAAATCAAGGGAACTGAAAAAGCTAGGAATGCATTTATTTATATTCAGTGTCACAATCTGTCCTTTGCTTGGCTCTCCTGCACACTCCATGTGCAGTGTCTGTATGGCTTTGTCTGTGATTACTGTGGTATTTGCTCAGTCCTCTGTGCTACCCGTATTATCTTCTCTTTATCTAGTGATCTGTAACTAGAACCCATCTTGTGTTCTTCTCCCTGGCTTGTTTAGCCTAAAGGTTAAATTTAGTTTAGTGCCTTTTTACAGCTACCCTGTGACTTGAGTGCACATATCAACATTGATGGTGCTTGTTTGTATTTGCAATATATGTAGCCATTTCGTATACGTTTGTATAGAAACACAGAATGGTTTGGGTTGGAAGGGAACTCAAAGATCATCTCATTCCAACCTCTGCCATGGGCAGGGACACCTTCCCCTAGACCAGGCTGCTCAACAGCCCCATCCAACCTGCCTCAAATGCTTCCAGGGAATGGGGCGTTCACAACCTGTCTGGACAACCTGCTCCAGTGCCTCAGCAAGCTAACAGCAAGGAATTTTTCCTAATATTTAATCTAAACCTGCTTCCTTTCAGTGTGAAGCCATTCCCATTTGTCCTGTCACTACATGTTCTTGTAAATAGTTTCTTTTCATAATAGGGAACATCACATTTATAGATCAGATATTAAAAGGAAATGTTTAACAGCAGCCAGTCTTCATCTCAGTCGATGTGTTTGCCCTTTCTGTGGTTTGTCACCATGCTTGTGTGTCCCACAGTTTGTACAGGTCACTTTAGGAAGACAGATCTGTTTAAATAATTTTAAGTTGGTGGCTTGCACAGGCCTTGCTGCTCTATGCTTTGGAGTAAATCTCAGGTTGGTTCTGCACTGGTGGATGGGAGTGGCAGCTGGCAGTCTGAGCTGAAGAGCTGTGGGGGCTCAGGAGCCCCTCTTGGGTAGAGTTGGCTCTGCCAGACATCCTTGGGCTGACCCAGCAGCTCCTCCAAGCCTGGGCTGCTCACCCTCTTCTCAGGATCTATGAGATTGGAAAAGACCTCTGAGATCATTGAGTCCAAGCTATTGTTACATTGTCCATCTGCAACTCACCTGCACTGCCAAGTGCAGTTTATTTCCACTGTTCCTGTTACTGTAAAGGCCTGGTCCTGCCTGGGCTTAAGCTGGCAGTGAGCTGCTGTTTCTCTGGGCTGTCCAGGTGTGGTATCAGGAAGCCCAGCAGGTCCAGCCAGTGCTGGGAACACGGTGAGCAGGGAGGGGCTGTGTCCCAGCCACCTGCTGGGGCATTCTGGTGCCAGTGAGCTGCTGGTGTGCCCCTGGGTGTCACTTACCCACAGCACTCGGACGCTGTGGCCAGCAATGCACAGGAGTTAAATATAACGGTTCCTGCTGTCACCCAGCCCCTGGTGTTATCCAGCCATGGGATAATCTGCCAAGGTCCTTCTCCAGCCTTCACAGGGTGGTTTTGCTGCTGCCGAATCCCTGCAGAGATTGCGAAGCTCAGTGGAATGTTGCTGTTGGGATTCAAACTTGTTTAGATTCAAAACATTCACAACAGTTCTTAAAGCTGGGAGGAGCTTTGCTTGTGGGAGGGTGTTGGGTTATTAATCCTCCTTTATTCCCCTGTCTGAATTCAAGTTCTGTCCCTCAAAAGCCACATTTTAAACGCTGGGGCAGAATGGTCCCAGTTAGAGCCATTCCCCAGTCAGTTCTTGGTTTCACAAATGCATATTGGGGACATTTTTTCAGCTGTCTCACACCTTCTGGAAGCAGATCTACTGTTAGTTCGTGCTGAGAACTTATAAAATGATTTGCTGTTTGCAAAGATGATCCCCTATAAAAGGAAGTCATATGTGAAATATTAAATGCAAAATTTGGAGGCTTCAAGCATGTGGTAATTGCCTTTTAAACTCAGATACCTCACTGTAAAGGGTCTTATCGCTGCCTTTCAGCTACTTATTTCTTGGAAGGATCATGTTCTTGGTAAGGAATGATTTAGTTTTGCTCCCCTTCAAGTCAGGAGCAAGCTCTTAATTAAAGCAGACTTACAGCCTAAAGTATTTCTTAGAAACCAGAGGAATGTATTTGGCTGAGTCTTTGCAGATCTCAGCTTTTTTTTCAGAGTTTCTTCAAAGAAATTACCAGTGGTCCATCTGTTGCTTTCTTTTCATGTTCATGGGTGTTTTTGGAGGAGGGTGGTCTGGCTGAATTGTGATTTTTGTGATAAATAATTACAGCTTATTTCTTACTTTTAGTTCAATTGGAAGTAGGTCTTGTTTGGATGCTAACTCAGGGATATTAAACCAGGACAAATTCCAGAAATAACTTCTGAAAAGAGGACTTGGGTCTCTAGGTATATACAGTGTTAGACCAGATTTGACATCTAATGTTGCTAATATATTATATTCTGTTGGCAGGTAGAAATGCTTCCTGATTGTCCCAGTGACAGTTAGAAAGGATTCTTTTATGAAAACAGGCCTTTCAGTTATTTTTTATCTGATCGACATAGAAAAGAAGATAAACACATATTTCGCCTCAATAACAGGTTGTTCCTTAATTAAAAAAAATAAATTATTTGCAACAGCCTTCAAAAGGACATAACCACTTCTCATCTGTGTTTCTTTCCTTAGTAGGGGAAGCAGGTGTGCAGGCAAATATCTGCACATACAGATGTGTCTGCCATCAGAGAAGTCTCCCTCTTTTCAGATGGCACAGTTCACAGTCTGAAAAAAAGAATTAGCGTTCAGACAATGTTGTGGATAAAGCACATGAATTATGGCTCTTGATGTGCAGAGAGCCTGTCTTCCTGTGTCCTTGAAATAAAGCTTAAGGCTTTGAGGAACAAAGAGCTCCAGAGCAAGAGGAGGACAGCAATTACTGTTCTGCCTCTAAACAAACACTGTCAGAGCTGTCTGGCCTCAGTCTTGCCTGGGCTGTTAAAATTCTTATTCCAGCTATTGCTCAGAAATCTGACTGAAGGAAAAACTGTCTTCCTCTTCCATGCGTCCCAGTGGGACAGGAGACACCAACATGCCTCGAGCAGAGCCTGATGCTGCCACTTATGTTGTGACAGCCGAGTTTGGATGCCTCCAGATCCCATTCTTTTGTAGAGGCCCGGTGGGATGGTGTCCTTCTGAGCCCTGCCCATGGACACCATCTGTCCCCAGAGCTGCTGGAGTGCCATTGCCAGGAGCAGTGTGGCACCACCATGGCTTATGGCTGTGGCACCACCACAGGTCATGGCTGTGGTATGGCTGTGGCACCACCACGGGTCATGGCTGTGGCAATGGAGAGCTGTGGTGGACAAGGGGGGGAACTGTTGTAGAGCCCACACAACAAGGGGTGTAGTGGGACACTGTTCCTTTAGTTCTCATGGATAACCTCCATCCATGGACAGGGCCTGGGCATGGCCTGAGATGGCCGTGGTTCAACTTGAATTTTCAGGGCTGCTTTTAGGACACAATGTGATAACCCAGCTGCCTCAAACCCAGGCTGGGACTGTGAAACAGCAGCCACGGGTGATGGCTGTCCCCGCTCCTTGAGGAAGGGGCTCTGTGCCCCCTCAGGCTCGGAGGGCCGCGCTCCCCACGGTTCCCCTTCCCTGGGGCAGTGCCAGGGATCCATCCGAGGGATCCATCCGAGGGATCCATCCCAGGGATCCATCCCAGGGATCGGTCTCAGCCCCGCGGTCGCAAGATGGCGGCGGAGGGGCGGTCACGAAATGGCGGCGGCGGCGCCTGAGGGCGCGCGGGTGCTGCCCCCTGCCCGCCTCCCGGCCCACAGCCGCGATCCCGGGATTTGCCCGGCCCGGAGCGGGACGGGCCGCGCTCCCTCCGGGCATCCCCACGTGGTAACCCCTGCGGAGCCGGATGGAAATGTACATGTGCACATGCGTGCTTTGGGTTGGCTTTTGTTTATGTTGTTCTTTTTTTTTTTCTTTTTTTTTTTTTTTTTTTTAATTTTTCTTTATATTGTTTCTCCCTTGAATCATGAAATCTGAGCAAAGCCTTTCATGTGCTTTATCACTTTTGTACAAAAGTAGAAAAAAAAATAAAAAATCTGTTTAATTCCTCTGCAAAGTTTTCCTGACTCTTCTTTCATTAGTGTTATACTTAAGTGAATATTTTAATATCACAAACACATCCGGTTGCCAGTGGAAAACTGACTGGGAAAGGGGTGCTCCTTGTTCCAAAAGTTTGTGGCATCATCATTGTGTTTTTATTTGTGGCAATGGGGTTTGAATGCTGCCTTGCAGCCCACATATGGTAAGGTGTCCTGAGATTTCAGTTTGGTTTTTTGGATCTTAAAATAAAAGATATATATGTTGGGAGTGATTGGGCAAAAGTATTTTAATATTTTGGCCACCTAAAATAGTTTGGCCTCTCATTGTTTTGTTGAGGAGCTTTTATTTAAGGGGATACTTTGGGTGTTAGCCCATTTTTATATAAAGATACAAAAAAAAAAAAGAAAAAAAAAAGTGGGGGAACTACACCTACTTAGTGTTCTGCTCTCCCATTATTGGCTTGAGAAATGCAGCCTGCACAGCACTGGTGTAATCCTTTAAAGAGAAGCTGCTCCAGCCACAAGCCCGTATAAACTTCTTTTTTCTCCCCTGTTGCTAAATTAATTATTTTTGCAAAGAACATAACATTTAGCATCATTCATGGTGTTATGGGCATAGTGTTTTTGATACTGGTCTCTTCCAGAAAGCGGATATCAGTTTTATTTGGAACCACTGGCCACACAGGGATGCAGTGGAGAGCCGTGCTGGAACAACTGCTCATCTTTAATATTAGAGAGTGGTCTGTGGATGCTGCAGCCCCTGCTGTGCCTTTCTCTGCCTCGCTCCAAGACACCCAGACCCTCCCAGGAGAACCTGTGCTGCTGGTACTGCTGATGCTTCTCCTCACCTACCTCCACTGCTTTTGTTCCGGTGATGAGCAGGAGATCCTGGACAGGGATTTTTGGGGCTGCACTCTCACCCGTGTTCACTGCCAGTCTGGGAAGGAATTGCCTCTGCTGCAGAATGCCAGTGAGGGGTGTACACACAGGGTCCACACTTGCATTCAGGCTTTTCCAAACCTGTTGTTGTGGCTCAGGATGTGTCTCAAGTTTGCTCCCTGCGTGTTTCACAGCTGTGTCGGTGCAGTTAAAATGTAACCTCTTCTTTCTCTACCATTAGTCACTCGGCATCCGAAGAAGCCTCTGGCTCTGACTCTGCAAGCCAGTCTGAAAGTGAGCAGGGCAGCGAGTCAAACAGCAGCTCCGAGTCCTCTGAGAGTCAGTCTGAATCCGAAAGTGAATCAACGGGTTCCAAATCCCAGCAGACCCCTCCTGAAACCAAAGAAAAACCAGCCTCTAAGAAGGAAAGGATAGCAGATGTTAAAAAGGTATTGCCCCTGCTGCTCTGCACGGACACGTTACTCACGTTATGGAAGGTCAGGCAGCAGGACCTCAGTGAAGCTGTGCCCAGATTCCTGGCCACTTTGCACATGGACCAAACAGCCTGTGACCTCCAGTGTCCCCAGGGGCTGTTTGGGCTGTGTGCTGGAGCCCTGCTGCTGTCACCCTGGAGAGCAGGAGCTGCTGTGTTTGTGGAACAACCCCTGGGGCACCTGGTGCCAATGAGGGGCAGGTGCCTGTCATCAGTACATGATCCTGTCATTTCATCCTCTCCCTCTGTCTTTCCACTCCTCTGTTCTGTCTCTCCTCAGAAGCAGTAAAGCCTTCCCCATGTGATAAATACACAGGAAGAAGGTTTGAAGTTTGTCTAGGGTTTGAAGTTTGAACCACTTTGGGTTTTTACATCACTCTTCCTCTCAAAAAAGCATAGGAAAAAAAAAAAAGAACTTCCATTCTTTATTAAGTCCGGAACAGAACAGTGCTTCTTTGTTGGGTTTTTTTTTCCCTGTACCTTCCCAGCTCCTCCCTATCAATACGCCTCAGATAGTCAGGTTCTCCCTCCACTTGCTGTTCAGCAGGAAAGGAGATTGTGGATGTTACTGCTCATGGTATCCCTCTGCACACCCCAGGGCAGAAGCTGCACCTCAGGTACCTGCTTTACCTGAGCTATGGAGGCACCTGACTAACGCAGGGCAGTGTGAGGTGAGAAAGAGGAGCCCAAATACCATTTGGAGACAGTGAACTGAGTTCACTTGGAAGGAGAAAATTCTGGTTAGGTCAGCTTTGTTTGTTTGTTTCTTTGTGGTGTGTAACCATCCTGTTGTTCTTAGCCGTGGGTTGCACTGGGCACAGCTTGCTCCTGAGAGTGAGTTTTATGGAGAAAGGTGCTGTGTGTGTAAAGCATAAGGAGGAAGGGCAGTGCTTCCAGCCTGTGCTCCCCACGGACCTGCCAGGAAGAAATAAAGGATTTTGTTACCACCTTCTCCCTCCCCAAAGCTCCAGGCTGCTGGCTCAGGTAGTGGTTAAATCCTCCAGTGTTTAGACTGACAAGGGAGGATGAGTTTATAAGGCAGTTGTGGTAACACCATATTAAAATCTGTGGTCTACTGTTGATAAGTGGGCACCAAAGGAAGTCTTCTCTCCCTCTGAAGGATTCTAAGAGCATGTCCCTAACAATAAATGTTAACATTATCCTGTGAGGAAGTGCATCCATACCCAGGGTGATAATTAGCACGGGTGAAACATGAAAAGGTCAGGACACCCTTTAATAAGAAAGCCTCTCCCTTCCTTAATTTCTCTGTTAATGGGTGTCTTCCTTAGCTAGGTCTAACCTAGGCATGTTGATACATCTTCCCCTTGAATAACCAATGCAATTAATTATTATTGTTTATTTGGTATTTGCCTAGATACACCCATGAAGGCGAGGTTAATCTGTGTTAGGTGCTATTAAGATTTGTCATGGAAGTTGCTCCCACATTCAAAACCCATGCCATTTAATAGATGAAAAAACAAGTTCTTCAAATGATTTGGGGATGGAGCATTAAATTTAAATTTGAGAGTTTATTCTTTCATGAGAATGTACCTCAGTGCTTGCATGCCCAACAGATACACATTGTCACAGTCTGTCCCTTATCCCGTTACTGCTTTAACAGAGGCAGAAAAATTGCTGGGCTGCAGCCTTGTATCCATCATACTCTCAATCCCATCACTACTGCACCTGGCAGTGTAGTTTGATTTCCTTTTCCTGCCAGTGGCATGCAGAGGTATTTGAGGATTGGAGAGAGAGAGAATCAGAAGGAAATGAATCAATGTAGGGAACTACGAGCTCTGCTGAGGGAGAGAGGAGTTGCTGGTGTAGGAATTTGAGGGGCATGGTGGTGGTTTGTGTCTGCCCTGTAACTCTTGTGTCCTGTGTCACCAGCACAGCTCTGCATTCATCCCCCTCAGGGCATCCTTTTTTGTGTCTCCTTCTCCTGCCCATCCACAAGAACAATTGCATGCTCTTAGTTTATTGAACTGGTGAGGGCCTCGTTTTACAGCAAAGAGCACAACCATTGCCAGCAGTCACCTCTGCACATCCATGTGTCCTGCACTGCCAAACCACATTCCCATCAATGCATTCAGGAAAGGAACCAGCAGCCACTGCCTTGCCTTGCCAAATGACAGGGTATCTTGCTCCATTTACCATCCAGGCTGGGCCACAGAATTCACCTTTGAAGCTGCAGCTGGCCATGTCTCCAGGCTGGTGGTGGGGCTTTCCACCAGGAAAGGAATTGTGCTGGAAGCTGTTAGTGACAGAGAATTGCCCTGCTGAGTTGTTAGGTCTGTTCAGTCCACATCCAAGGTGTTGCCTCCATTCCTTTGGCACCAGTGCTGCAGAGGGCTGGTTACCTCAACACTCTGTCCTTCAGCCTGAGGGAGCTGGAGAGTGATTTGTGCCTCAGTGGAAAGATGGACCACTGTAAAGATAACACTGAGATAACACATGCTGTTTTAGAAAGGTGTCAAATATCCCAAAATAATAATAATAATAATCTTTCCAGCCAGTTTTTAAACTGTCCATCTGCTGGTTGCTAATTCCCTAATGGTTTTTGGTTGATTTTTTTTAAGCCACCATCAAACTTCTCTAAAATGTCAGAAATAATTGGGGTGAAGCAGGCCTTCTGATGGTCTGTTTATTTTGCAGATGTGGGAAGAATATCCTGATGTTTATGGGGTTAGGAGGTCAAACCGAAGCAGACAAGAACCGTCACGATTTAATATAAAAGATGAGGTAAGGAAAAAAAAAAGGATGAGGGATTACTGAACATATAAAACCAATCAAACCCAAAGAGGAAAGGGAGGTCTCAACTGCATTGCCTTGTAAACACTGAGTCCCAGTTTGGTGCATGGATGTTGGATCTCACAGATCCTGCAGCTGGATCCTTGGCCTGAGACCTCTGGAGTGAGCTGGACACTGCCTGGGCTGACATCTGCATGCACTGATCTGATTGCTGCAATGGGGCATAATGCAAGTCTGCTCTGCTGTAGGAATATCCTGGAGAGGAGTCTGTGTAATTAAAAAAACAGTATGAGACCAAAATGCAACACAAATCCAACCAGGAATAAAAGAAAGTTCCCAGAAACACCTCATAGCAACAAAACAGTCATTATTGCCCGTCCTGGAATGGATCCCACTAATAAATGCATTTGTGTGTGTGCAGCTTTATGACCCATCACTTTTCTTTGGTTGAACACTGGGGAGTCTTTCATGCTTCAGTTGAAGGTGACAGTGGTCAGAGCCTGGTCAAACCTTCTAATTGTTCCTGTTTCAGAACACTGTTGGGTTTTTTCTGAAGATGCAGAAATCAGGTTCCGCCTTCATTTACATCTGACAGGTTTTCTACATGCAGCATTTGACCTGCAGGTCTGCAGGAAGGTCAGGTAGCTATAGCATAGGGGAAGGAGAACCAGAGAGAGGCATCTGTGGGGAGCTTGGGGCTGGGAATCTGGAGATAAGCAGCAGACTTTGAGCAGAGCAGGGGCCCAGTGGTGCTGTCTGACTCAGGCTGTGCTTTGCCACCAAGATGTGTTCGGGTGCTCTAGGGGTGACGTGCAGGTCTCCAGCTCCTTGCTCTGGTGTGTTATTGCTGAGCCTTGGTGGCACCCCAGTGCCACCAGCTGCCCCCCAGACTCCTGTGCTGGCTGTCCCACAGAGCAGAGCTCAGGAGGGGGCTCGGGGTGCTCCATTGACATAGCTTTTGTTTTCCTTTTCACGTTGGCAGAGGCTGGGCCCCTCTGTGCGATGCCCCGGCATGCACTGTGCCAGCAACCTCACACCCACCCCAGAGCTCCACTCACCCCCTCTTAGGGGCCCAGGTAAGTCCCTTCTTTTTTTGTTTTACAATATTAAGTGGTTTTGCAAATGTTGTTTTCTTTTTCAATACCTTTATCTCCTACTACTTAAGGTAAAATTAAAAAAAAAAAATAGAAATCTGAGATGCAAAAACTTTGCTATACCACAAAATATTGTAAAAAACAAAAAAATTCCCAAAGGTCCTTCAAATGACCCTCATCACTGCAACTTCTGTGAAACAGTCAAAATAAAAAAAAATTGGAGCATGCCCTCACCCCTCTCTCCCCAAAGAAACACTGACTGGTCCCCACAGGGCAGCTCCCATCTGCAGCAGAGTCTGTTGGAGGGTGTGAGCTGTCAGGAGCACAGTGCTGGGGCCTCGCAGAGGGCAGGAGGAGATGGAAAGCCTTGCTTTTGGAAGACACCAAGAGAGAGGAGATAGCACAGCTCAAGCCTGTGTGGTGCTGAGCACTCCTTGCTGCTGCTGGAGGGGGCAGAAACCCAAGGCACATCTGAAGATGCTTTTTGCCTTCACAGGGTTAATCCTGTCTCCAGTGACCTGCAACTCTCTCTTGCTGCTTGGGACTTCCAGCACAGTGTGTGGGGGCTTGTGATTGCCTTCTTCTCTAATGCTTCTCAAAGAGCATGGTGCAGGCAGTGTGTGTGGCTCAGAGACCAGAGCAAGGGTGGATGAACCATCCCCTGTGCTGCCCCGTGATTCACCTGCACAGAGGTGGAGGTGATTCAGCTTTTGGGCCCTGCTCAGTCACTGTGTCCTCTGAGAGCAGCACTCTGGGTAGGGTGATTTGTGTGTTAGACATGGTTACCTTCTGAGGATTTCTGGGCTCGTTGTGTCGGTGCCTGAGGTGTGATCAGGGAGGGTGATAACTCGTGATCAATATCCAGGCATTGGCTGAGCCATTGGGGAAGCGAAAGTTCAGCTTTGCATAGGAGCACAGATCTGCTCAGAAGCCCAGAGCTGTCTCCAGGAACAAGAGAAGGTGTGAGGTTTTTAGTAAAAACACTACTTCCCCAGGCATTTTCTTTGCAGTTCATAAATCAGCTTCAGGTTGCAGCCAGGGCATGTGAGGTGTGCAGAACCAGGTGCCTTTCAGAGTATTTAAATTCAGTTGGGGGAGATTTAGGTTAGATATATATAGGAAATTCTGCCCTGTGAGGGTGGTGAGACCCTGACACAGGGTGCCCACTTCCACATTTCTGAAAGTGTCCAAGGCCAGGTTGGATGGGGCTCTGAGCAACCTGATCAAGTGGAAGGTGTCCCTGCCCATGGTGGGGGGTTGGAACTGAATGACCTTTAAGATCCCTTCCAACTCAAATCTTTTTATCATTCCATTATTCTGTGATTATGGGCTGGTTGAGAAATCAATGTGCCCCAACCAGACACAGTCTTTTTACTATAAAAAGAATAGTTTCAGATTGAAATTGGTGACAAATGTCAGCATTTTTTTTTCTGTCAGAGAGAGGCCAGAAGTCACGCACCAGTGTGTTCTAAAAATACAGCTGGTTTTCTTATTGGAAAAAAATCTGCTCATTTGCATTTTGGTCAATGCTTTGCCTCATGTATTTGCTGAAAATTCAAACACTACTGGTCTCACTGGGAAAGAAGCTCAGCAGACATAAAACTAACCTGGTTAGCTGAGATTCTCCAGCTTTTCTTCTTCCAGTTTGGCCTCTGTTAAGCCTGCAATGAGCAAATTCTCACTTTTACTTTAGTATAAAATACTTCTAGCTCTGTTTAAGCAAGTCATTATCTTTCCTAGTATGAGCTCCAGAGGCTCACCTGGACCTCCTCTCCAATGGCCTGGAATTTCCATTTCTCCCAGCCTGGGCTAGTGGCAAGGACACTCCTGGATAATTTATAGGAGCAGAACTTTGAATTGCTCTGTGTTGCTCTGCTTGGTGCTACATGCAAACAGCATTATGTTTGTTCAGTGTTGCTCCATGGCAAAATACAGTGCAATTAATCTGGTAAAAGTGTGTGCACTTTATGTGCTGGGAAAGAATTGATGGGAGGAGTCAGTGAGGCATGGAGAGGGAAGGCTGATCCCTTCAGCTGGAGATGAGGAAATTGTAAGAGGCCAGATCCTAGTCCAGCGGTGCAGGAATAAGTTGGGCACATTTTGATAAGGGGGAGCCACGTTTGTCTTTCCCCTTGGCCACAGCAGCAGCACTCCAGCAGGGCAGCACTGGCACTTGGGCTCTGGAGCGAGCAGTGTGACCCCAGCATCTCCTGCTGGGCTGACAAAAGCCCCAGTGGGACTGGGGATGGACTTTGCCAGTCTAGCTTGTGTCATTCGGGGAGGTGACATTACAAAAATTCAAGTTGCAATGTGATTTCCCAACCAGTGTGTTCTGGTGGTGGTGGTGAGCAGACAGAACCTCAGTGGCATGCTCTGCACCTGGCATAGCCTGGCTCTCTGGCTGTCCTCTGTGCTTTTAAACAAGGAATTTACTCCATTCTGGGATGGGGAGGATGTGGGAGCACAAGGCAGGCACATGACTCAAGCTGGGGACTGGCTGTGTCAGAGGAGATAGGACTGGGCTTGACACATCCAAAACAGACAATGCTGTCTTTGAAATATGTAAGAGAAGGTGGCTGAGCTGCAGTCACAAGTTAGATTTTTCAAGGTGGAAGAGGGGAGGAAAAGTCATTTAGAGGTAATCATCAGCTTTGTAGAGACAAGTGACAGAGCAGCGGGAGAGTACAGACATTAGGCACGAGGAACTTGGAAAATGGCATTTTGGCACAGAGGTGGAGTTAATTTCAAAGAGCTAAAGGTTGTATTTGGTTTTCTCCCAGTGTGATCTCTGACGCAGAGCAGAAGAGAAATCCACCTCTCTTTACCTGTGGCTTGCCAAAAGACAGCAAAAGTAAACGAGCACTGAGGGGCAGCTGTTAAAATCATGCCCAGTGATTCGAGTGGAAAAGCTTCAGAAAGTGGATAAGAGATTAAAAGAGAAAGGGAAAACTGAGGGCTTTTAAATTTTGTGTGTCAAAACTGAAACCTGTGGAATGCTTGGGTTGTGTTGCAAGGGTGGGTAGGGCTCTCCATGGTGTTTGCCAGGCACTTGCTTCATGGCTGGTAAACGAGACAGGGATTTCATGCAGGGCTGTGAAACAGGTGGATGAACACGTGTTTGTAGTAAGATATTGTGCAAAAGCTGTTATTGTGCCACATGCAACTCTGACACCACATCCAGGAAAGCTCATGGTCAGACATGGCATCCAGTATTTTAGTGAATACACTGATGCAAGTGAGGCAGAAGTTTCTGTGGGTGGAAGGAAAGCTGGAAAATGGGAATGAAGGGTGCATGTTACAGCTCACACTATTCCTCAATGTGTGTACAGCTGTGTGAGCTCTGTCCAGGAGGGCAGTGGGGATGTCAGGGGTTGCAAACTGTGCTACCCATAGTGATGGACAGACAGTGCCTGAGGCCAAAGCTGAATACTGTGGCAAAAAGCAGCCACAAGTGGAAGATTTCCAGTAAGTGTGTGGAGCAAGTAATCTTGGAGGCTACTTCTGTCATTTTAATACTTCTTTCGAAATCTCACGTGGGTTTCTTCAGGTTTGTCCCTGCCTATTTGTGTTTTCTGGGGGAGGCTAAGGAGAAGTCACGTTATCTGTGTGGTGATCTGTTTCATGGTTGACTAGTTTTTATGAAAATGGGGTTGTGTGCAACCAGCATAAAGAGATTATTTTAGCTATCCTGGTCTGTGGGAATTCGTGACGCCCACTTTTAGAATAGTACAGCAAGCAGTTAGAATAGCTCTAGATATATTTAGCTAAAGAGAATTCACTGGTGGAGACTGTAGAACTGGGAGGAAGGAGAGCAGCAGGACACAGCTCTGACACAGTGAGGTCCTTGGTGACTTGCTGTGGGAGAAAAAACCCAACAGCAAGACAAGGATAATTCTGATGAGATTATTGCCTTTTTACAACATTTTTATTTCATTCCTTGTAGGAAGTTTGTGCAATGAAGGCAGAGATCACGATGCAATTGTTGGGATAAATTCACCCGTGGGTTTGCAGTCCCTGGGGTGTTGCACACACTGCAGGTCTGCCTGATGCCATGGTGTCTGTTGGGCACTGGGGGCTGGTGCTGGGGGATGGATGGCTCCTGAGCTCAGGCACTTCAAGACAGGTGATGTTGTGGAGCTCTCCAGGCTTCCTGCAGGGTTTTCTTCTTCACACTGAGAGCAGAGCAGCAGGGCTGAGCAGCTGAGGTGGCTGTGCTGGGAGGCAGCTGCTCTGCACCAGTGTCCTTCAGGCTGCAGGGAAAGGACCCACCAGCACGTGTTTCACTTGCATCCTTCAGGAGCCAGCCCACACTGAAGCCTACAACTTGATTTTCTTTCTTTTCAATTAAAGGCAAGTAGCGAGTCTGAAAATGAGAGCCCAAAAAGAAGACGCCAGAAGCAGTTGAAAAGAAAGTAAGTTTCTAGGGAAAGGGTTTTGAGTGGTGATGCTTTGGTTTGTTTCTCAGAACAGTAGTGCATTGGATTGTGTGATGGGAGTTGTCAACATGGTGAGCTTGTAAAATAAATATTTTAATAATACTTTGGATTACTAAAATATGAATCTATAGTTGGATGCAATTTCCAACCCATGTTTGTATGTTCCTACTGTGCCTGTGATGGAATCTGAATGAGTCAGGTTCACTTTCTGTTGTCAGTCTTTCACTTTTCCATCAGATTACTGATTCTCCTTCAGAGACACTTAAAACAGTTTCATGCCTTCTCCTCCCACCTTTTTGATTAACTGAGAATAAAATACCAAATTATTATCTTCTTTTATCTTTTATAACCCCCTGTTAAAACAAAAGAACTTGCATAAAGAATGCTTTGGGTGTCTAAGCACCATAACTTGAGTTCACTTACAGTCATATTCTATTACCATCTAATAGGTACCTTCTAGTTTTTCCATACACTAAAGTGGAGTAGGGAACTATGAGCTGTCTGATGGAGAAAATTTAAACAGAGCCACATCATCCTGCTTGCTTTCTCCTGCATCTTGTCTTTTAACTCGTCATTTAGGTGTTCCCATCAGTGCAGGAAGGAAGGTGATAAAGCACAGGGAGGACTGTGGTAGTATGGACCTGTCCTGGGCAAGGGCAGTGATCCTTGTGGAGCCTCCATGTATTCTTGGAGAGAGGAGAGGCTCCTCCAAAAGGCATTTTGGAGCTGCAGCTTTGTTCCTAGTTGTCCCCAGAGAATGAGTTTCCTTCCACCGATGTACAGTGTGACTTGGCTTCACACTTGGAAACTTGAATTGGCAGGAGAATTTCCATGGCAGGAGTCTTGTTCCATTTTCTGGGCTCCAAGGAGCTCATGTAACTCTGCATGTTGTGGCTCATGCTCTGTGACAGTGAGCTCTTCAGATCCTTCCAGCCCATCTCAAAAAATGCAGAAGTAGAGGAAAAAATAATCATCAATCAAAGCCCTTGCCCACCCAGGCTTGAGCAGTACAGCTCTGCCACCAGCACGTGTGGTAAGAGCTGCTCTCACTCAAGGCAATCCTGCCACTGTGTGAGCAAAGCTCCAGGTGACTGAGACCCCCTCCTAAAAGCAGAGAATCACAACACAACATCCCCCCTGCATTGCCCTGAACAGCCAAGGATAGAATTTTGAACATTTTTCCTGTAATTATGGACGTGATGGTTTGCTCAGCCAAGTATTTGTGTAGAAATATTGTTGCCCTACATGACCTACATTTCTGACCACAGAATTAAATGGAAAAGAGAGGTGTCTGCTGGAGAAGAGGATGAAGATGGAGGGGAGCAAGGCACCAGTGGAGAGAGTGAGCCTGAGCCGAAGAAAATTAAAGCAAGAAGACCTGTCCAGAGGAGGTAAGGAATGGTTGGTTCAGTCTCTTTCTGCCTGTGCTGTGTGGAGAGGAAATCCCTATTTGTCACTAATGAATTTTCCCTGCAATATTACCTTTGTTTGTGACCTAATAAATCTATGGCCTTGTTATTCCCTCATCTCTCCATCTCATGCTCCAGTGAGCACTGGAGTGGTTTTCATGATAGTTAGAGCAGATTAAATCCCTTAGGAGTCTAATATTTGAGATCCATGCTTCCTTAAAGACTTATTAAAGTGGATATTTACATAAACCATGCTGTATTATGGCTTTATCAACTCTTATTTTAGAACAGTGGCCAAAACTGGTGTTAAAAAGCCCCACAAAATCCAGCGTGGGAAGAGGAAGAAACCAGAGTCATCTGAAGATGACGACGATGACGAAGACGATGAGACCCCCAAGAGACAAACTCGGCGAAGAGCAGCCAAAAATGTCAGGTGTGAACAAGTGTGGGGTTGGTTTGGGGTGAGAGCTGGCTGGGGAAGGGGGCTCTTGACTCCTGTGGGGTCCTGCAGGGACCTGTGGCTGAGGTGTGGCTCTTTGGGCAGGTTCCTGCTGGGCACATCCAGGGTTTGTCTCATTTTGCCATCTGTGAAGGAGGGAATGTTTACCAGTCCCTCCTCAGAGAAACATGAGGATGGTTTGCATAATATTTCTAAAGCACTCTCAGATGAGATTGATAATTGCAAATAATAAATGAAAATGAGCAAAAAGGAGCAGCTGTGCTGGACTGGACCAGTTGTCTGAGGGTGGCTGGGGACAGTGTGTTGAGCCAGGGTGGAGTAAAGCTTTATCCATTCCCCAATGCAGCTTCTCACCTTTCAGGCAGTCCCAATAAGGGACTTGCAAAGAGCCATCCAAATGATGTTTGGTGGTGGTTAAACATGCACCAAAGATGAGAAGTGCAGTCCCATGCAGCCTTTTGATGCTCTGCAACCTCCATAGAATAATCTTTCCCTCAGTAGGGGAGACCTTCTCTGTTATGGCCTTGCTTCTGCTGCAGGGATTGTTCCACCTTATGAATCACCTGATGTTGGCCATGATCAGAAAAGCCATATGGGCAAGATAGAGGATTAGTCTGGTAAAGTGCAGCTATCTGAGTGTCTTGGGGAAAAATATTGACCTAAGACGTGTGCTGAACGTGCACTGAACCACAGCATAAATGCTGGAGAAGCTGCTCCAGTCTGAGCCATTCTGTGTGTTGGTGGGCTTGGAAGAGTCAAAGGGTTTATATCAGTTTGGTTTTGATCTTGCTCAGCTACAAAGAGGATGATGATTTTGAGACGGATTCTGATGACCTGATAGAGATGACTGGGGAAGGAGCTGATGAACAGCAAGACAACAGTGAAACTATTGAGAAAGTCTTGGACATCAGGCTTGGAAAAAAGGGAGGTGCGTGGCTCTGGAAGAAGCCTTTATTTCTCTTGAACCGGTGCAATGCTTTTGCAACTTTAAAGTGGGGTCAAGTGCTTCAGTGCTTTTTGTCTTTTCCTCTATGTCTCTTAGTTACATCTTGTAATATGTTATAGCTTCTGTAACATATAATATTTAAAATCCTAAAATCTCTATGTGGTCAGCGGCTTTCATTTAGCCTGCACATATTTTAAAGATGCAGCCATTGTTCTGCAATTCCTGCTTTTTTCTCCTTTGAAATATAAAACAGATCTAAGAGAGTCAGTTTTCATAGTCCCATTGGCAAAGCCATAATGAAAATAAAGCCAATGTTTTCTTCTCAAAGCCTTACAAAAATGTTTTTTGTAAAACCGAATGGTTGTGAACACTTTCAAGAGGCCTTTGAGAAAAGCTATTTATGACAGATTTAAAAATACTCTGTTGCACGGAGAACTTCTGTGTGCCTGCCTTATAGGTTTGCAGAATCTTTTGGGTGTTCTTTGTGCACCCACAAAAGATGTATTAGAAGGGTAATGCAGCTGATGCCCAGTGGTGGGTCAGGAGGGTGCCAAATGCAGGCTGGTGTCTCTTGCAGCCATCGGAGCTTCCACCACCGTGTACGTGACCGAGGCCAACGGGAACCCCAGCGCCGGCTTCGACCCCGAGAAGGACGAGGGGGAGGTTCAGTACCTCATCAAGTGGAAGGGCTGGTCATACATCCACAGCACGTGGGAGAGCGAGGAGTCCCTGCAGCAGCAGAAAGTGAAGGGCCTCAAAAAGCTGGAGAACTTCAAGAAAAAAGAGGAGGAGATCAAGCAATGGTAGGCTTCGCTTCAAGCAGTGATTCTGCCTTGGGCGCTTTGTGTTTAGCCTGAGGTTTGAGGAGTCATGACTGAAAATGTTTGATTTCTTCTTAGAAAGTGTGTTTCATGTGCGCTCTGGTCTCTCTTCGCCTGCTGAGGAACATCCCCCCCACACAGAAATGATATTTGTGGTGTGGATGGCTCCAAAATGGAGAGGACAAGGCATGAAATCCACACTATTGCCACTTCCTAGCCTTAAGAATTGGGAAGGCTGATAACAAATAATTGCTGCACAGACTCACCTGGCCCAGGAGGTGCCATGAGGGCTTACAGCCTTATTAACCCTTGTTAATTATGGGCTTCTCTGTGTGCAAGAATTTGCATCAGTTTATGTCCAGCTTCCCCAGGAGCTATAAAGGGAGCTACAGTGCCTTTCCAAAGTGCTAAAGCTGGAGTAGCAGCTTCCATCTCCATTTGGTTCCTGTTTTGAGATTGATTTCTTGCATCAGAATAAGGCAGCATTTAACAGGGAGACAATCTGAACATCTATGACATTTGCTTCTCAGCAATAATTTACAATTTTAGGAAATTTAAGAAACATGTCATATTACAGTAATTTTCCCTTGTGACTTGTCTGAATGACAGAACCATATAGGAAAGTAGATTTTCTATATGCAACATCTATGAGCACTATGACAGAAACATTATAGTGTTTTTTTTTGTTTTGTTTTGAATTATTTTGCATCTAGGCTGGGCAAGGTATCACCTGAAGATGTAGAATATTTCAACTGCCAACAAGAGCTGGCTTCAGAGCTAAACAAACAGTATCAAATAGTGGAGAGGGTAATAGGTAAGTGGAGCCAAGACTTTGGTAAAGGGTTGAAGTAGGAATGGGAACTTTATTCCACATGACAGCAGAATGAGTGTGCAGCTCTCTCTTCTTCCCTGTCCTCCAGTATATCTGAAGAAAACCCCATGGTGTTTACTGTAATTCATTGTGTGAAATTTAGGAATTTGGACAGTAGAAATGCAGGTTTACGGATTTGTATTTGTGCTTGCAAACAAGCAATACAAATCAGGGACTTTCCTTGCCTGGAGTATGGGATGACACACTAGTTTCCAACAGGTTGCTGAAATTGTTGCTGCTGAGTTTCTTTGTCTCCAGCCCTTTGGATGCAGGATGTTTGTTTCCAAAGCAGCAGCATGGGCCTGGCTTTTGTGAGGTCCCTTTTCTGTGGTGTGGTTGAGGATGTGGTTAGGCTGCAAGGCAGCTCAGGGGCGAGATTTTCATGATTAATTAATAAAAATAAAACCAGAACTTACTGAGCACTTTAGTAATATCACAGCAATGTCAGTCAGAGGTGCCAACGCCCAGTTGCTTTGGGAATTGGCTTGGAGAGCTGTGTAAGCTATTTCCAGTACAGTTCCTGTAAAACCGTGGGTGTGAGGCAGTGGTGGCCTGCCCTGCTCCCTCTGCTGGCTGCCAGCATTCCAACCCTCCCTTCCCTTCTCTCTCCAAACACAGCTGTGAAGACCAGCAAGTCTGCCACGGGACATTCCGATTTCCCAGGTAAAGGCACATTTTTTTTGGTCTCTCTACACTTTTGCTATGAGCCAAGACCTGTTTTGTGGCTGTCTGGGCAGTTCAGCCTGTGAACCATGCTTGTGGTTCAGCTGCTCAGCTACAGGTGCTGAGGTTTGGGCTTTTTTTTTTTTTTGCATATTTTTCAGCAAACAGTCGCAAAACATCCTCGAATGACCCCGAATACCTGTGCAAGTGGATGGGGCTGCCCTATGCTGAGTGCAGCTGGGAGGATGAGGCTCTGATCAGCAAGAAATTCCAGCACTGCATCGACAGCTTCAACAGCAGGAACAACTCCAAGACCATTCCCACCCGTGACTGCAAGGTTTGCTGGCTTCTCTCCTTTGCTGGGGGAAGATGCAAGCAGTGGGAACGTGAAGTTTTGTCAGGATAAATGTCAGGGAACATTTTTCCCATCCTCCCACCTGCGTTTGAAGGGTTGTTTGCTGTTCTTGTATTGCACTTCAAGCAGAGATGTGAAGCCCTTTGAGTTTCATTTACTCTGTGCACAGTGAGAACGTTATGTCCCCCTGGGGAGTGGGAGGCTTAATTAATCCTTGCAAAGTGCTTCCTCCTCAGAAGGAGCTGCAGCAGTTTTAATATCAGTTGGATGAAAAAACAGCACACCTGGGAAATGAGGAAGCCTGCAAGATGCTGATACAGTGAAGGAGAGGGACAGAAATAATGGGAGAAAAACCAAAAGAGGACAAAGAAGGAAGTGGAGCTTGTTCCGACTCCTGGGTATTTTGTGCAGCTTATTACACTCCTAGGGGACTCAGAGCCCTGATCATAAACCAGAGGGCAGCAGGCAAATCACCAGAAATACAGACACAATCACTAGCTAGGAAAATGTGGATGGAAGTGAAGTTCTCTTCACTCGAACCAGTGAATAGATACACACTCTTTGCTGAATTCATCAATTTCATTGCTGAATTTTCAGCCTTTCAGCCACTGAGAGTTCTGTCTTTCTCTTCAGTGGACTTCAGGCAGGTTTTCTTCCAGGTGCTGAAGCAGAGGCCGAGGTTTGTTGCCTTGAAGAAGCAGCCCTCGTACATCGGTGGGGAGAACCTGGAGCTGCGCGATTACCAGCTGGAGGGCCTCAACTGGCTGGCTCACTCCTGGTGCAAGTATGTGCACAGCCTGGCATGTTCATTCTGGGCCTTTTTGTCCCTGAAGGATTTAGCACACCTCCCTTTCAAGTGAGGTTTTTACCCACCTTCCTTCTGCAGCTTGGAGGATTTCAAATGTTGTCATACCCAGCTGCATTGCAGACACTGCAAGCAGGAGCTACCTAAAGCATGAACTTAAGAAACCTTGTGTGAAAACAAAAAGCATTTTCCCTGTCTGGGCCTGTTCACATGATGGATTTGGCTGAGCCTGGTACATATAAGCTCTAGATTTCCATTGACTTAATGGGAAAAAGTGGTTTCTGGCTCAGTGTGCTTATATACTCATTGAAATCTTTGAGAGATGTCCTTCTAAAATTAGGCCACTGATTCCCCTCTGCCTGTTTTCCTCCAGTTTGGAGTAATCATAGTTAATTTTTGCACGTTATTGTGCCATGTTCAGTCTGGCTGTCCCTGAGATCCACTTAGAAGTGTTCAAATTACTGTTTTTGCACTGCCCCTCTCTGTCCTTGTTGTGGATTGCTGTTCATGTGGAGCACAGTAAATTAGTAGTTATAGCTGTGCTGTGAGACCCAGCTAGGGGAGAGAGAAATGATTGCATCTGACTCCATCTTATCAGAAGGCTAATTAATTACTTTATTATACTATATTATTCTATACTTTATTACATTACATCTAAACTGAATCTGCCAAGCACTCAACTCTGCACACACTGCTCTGAATCTCATGACTGTCAGCCCACAGTCCTGACACACACACACACACACTTGGCCCTGATAGGGCAAGGAGACAAAATACCATCATTCTAGGTAAACAATCTCCATATTGCATTCTACTTTTGCACAAACACAGGCACAGCAAATGATAAGAATTATTTTTCCTTTCTCTGAGGTTCAGAGAGCGTGAATCCCAGAAATATTCTTGGGAAGAATTGTGCCTTGCTTTTCTCTGTGAAGAGAAACGTGGGGCTACAAGCAGTGGCAGAAACATGCGCTCAGACAGCATTTCTGTTTGTTCTCCTCTTCCTCAGGAACAACAGCGTGATCCTGGCTGATGAGATGGGACTGGGCAAGACCATTCAGACAATATCATTCCTGTCATACCTGTTCCATCAGCACCAGCTCTACGGCCCTTTCCTGGTGGTGGTGCCCCTGTCCACCCTCACCTCCTGGCAGAGGGAGTTTGAAGTGTGGGCACCCGAGATAAACGTGGTGGTTTACATTGGAGACCTCATGAGCAGGAACATGGTGTGTAATCAGAGAGCAAAGGGTGAGGGCTCAGGGAGAAGCAGCGGGTGCACAGCAGCAGCTCGTGTGCGGTGTGTGTGACACACAGTCAGCTGGAGAGGCTGGTGGATAGTGCTGGCAGCGTGCAGGCAGCTGGAGCTGGTGTGGCTGAGTGTGTGGGTGTAGCTCCCTGCTACAGGGAATTTTGTGCTTTATTTTGCCTCTTGGAGTGAGTGCAGGAGCGCTGGCTTCTCTCAGAGCCAGCACTGATCTGGAGTGAAACATGGAGTGAGAAGTCCAGCAGTGTAAAATGCTTGTCTTCAATATTTGGGATTATTCAGACAATGGAACACACAAGTGTGGGGACTCCAGTGGTGTATGCAGTGTGGTGATGTGTTCATTAATATCACAACAGCAAGTTAACCTCATTTTGTTACCTGTGCAAGCTGAACCATGTGTGCACTAAAACAAATTATTCCTTAGGCACTTGAGCTCATGAAATGGCACCTTAGAACAACAGGGGTTTGGACTTGGTTGGAGTCTCTGGCTTACAGTTACACTAAAATAACAACTGTTAACTCTTTCCTTCTGATAAGGTGTTCAAGTTAAATTTGTTTCCCCTCACAGATACGTGAATATGAGTGGATCCATTCTCAGTCTAAAAGATTGAAATTCAATGCACTTATCACAACCTATGAGATCCTCCTGAAGGATAAGGTGAGTCATTACTCCAAGAATGTTTTTATTTAGACTTACTCTCATTTTCAAAGGAGAAAGCCAGTTCTCAGCTAGTGGGTTTCACCTCTTCCCTCTGTGGTGCTGGATAACTACAGCCACTATTTGCTTTTCCTTCCCCATTTTCATTTCCTTCTACATTTGCAAGCAAATGTGGGAATGTGGGACACATTTTGCAGTGTCTTCACTCTTGTACTGCACAGTTGTGCTATTTTTTTTTACATGTAAGACATCTGGCAGGATCCAGCAGTACCTGGGTTTTTACCTGGTTTAATTTAGGCTTGTTAAGAGGACAAAACAGTAGACTGAACTGCTGGACACAGTGTTAACAGTATTTACATTTTTACATCTACAAGAAATCTGTCTGTTTAGGAAATATGCATCAGCCCTGTCAGTGTATCACTGAGTCCTACAAAAAATGGAAAGCTTAAAAAAAAAAAAGAAAAATAATTTAAATCAAAATTCTTGGATTATTTGAACTTTTTAGGTTTGTTCATATGCTCTCCTGTTCTTGCTCCAGTGGGACCAGTGCTACCCAGGGCCCCAAGGGCATGGAGAAAGGGGGGAATGAGGAGCTGGGGAATGACTGTGCTTCCCCAGGATAGGTGTACTTGCTGCAGAGCTATTGAGATACAGCAGGAGTGTTGTACAGCATGGCTGATTTTCACCTTTTCCTTTCTTGGAAGACACCCTGGTCCCCAAATTTTGTTAGCAAGAAGATCCTGTGAGGGTGCAGCCACAGGGACACACACAGTGCAGGGTTTCCTGCCTTGGAGAGAGACACATGTGCAAGGTGGTGGAGCCTGTCTGACCCAGCATCTCCTGGTTTTTTCCTTCTTTTCCTCCAGACTGTCTTGGGAAGCATTAACTGGGCCTTTCTGGGCGTGGACGAAGCCCATCGGCTGAAAAACGACGACTCCTTGCTGTACAAAACCTTGATTGATTTCAAGTCCAACCACAGGCTGCTGATCACTGGCACCCCCCTTCAGAACTCACTCAAGGAGCTCTGGTCCCTGCTGCACTTCATCATGCCAGAGAAGTGAGTCTCCTTCCAGGCCATCCAAGAAGTGTCTCTGTTCCATTCTTGTCTGTTAAGTGGGCTCAAGGGAGTGCAGGATGGCAGAAATCCCTGAACTAAACTCAGTGGTGTGACAGCAGTGATAGGAGAACAGACATTAGAGGGGAAAATCAAAGGTTAAATAACTAACATAAGGAGTATTTCTGGCAGCAAACTGAATGGGGAAACCTGATACATGCCTTTCAAATCTGTCTGCTGTCTTCCAGCCTTCTCTAAAAAGCTGAAGTTGTTTGAAGCAATCGTTTCAGCCATTTCTGAGCTTTCCAGTACACTGTGGTTCAGGCACCTCTGCCAACCATTTCATGGCAGCTCTGGGGGTGCTGTCTGGCTGATTGAGTGTCCACAGTGTAACAAATGTTTTGTTTCCTTTAAAATAAAGTGAGCTATGGGCATCTCTAAGGCTAAGGCAGGCATGCCTCAAAGCTCACTGAAATTATGTTTGACTGCAAGGAGAGCTGTGCCGCAAAATCTTTTTTTTTGGATGAAATAAAGAGTGAAGGAGAGGCTTGAGGTCTCCCACGTGGAGGAGAGCAGATCTCCACATTTCAAAGGAGCTGTCAGAGGAAGCAACAATCCCAAAAGAGCCTTCAGAGCAGGGTAAATCAGTCCAGTTGTCAAAGCTGTGCCTGGGGGAGGCACCGTGGAAAATTCAGAAACTGCTGCCAGGTAAATGCCAGCAGAGTGAAATAGTGGGAAACTTGGGATTTTGGGTCCTGGGAATCAGTGTGGAGCTCAAATATAAGATGTTAGGAAGATGTCTAAGCCCAGAGATCTTCTAGCTTTGCCAGCAATCTGTTCAGTTAACCAGGGCAGAGTGAATCTGTTATCTTCCACTGTGTTTCCATTAAAGTGCTGCTCTCCTGTCTGTGGTGCAGCAGGAGTGCATCCAACAGCTGCTGTTTGGTGCCATAGGACAAGAGGCATTCTGACACCTCCCTTCTCCTCCTTTCTGTTCTGTCTCTCAGGTTTGAGTTCTGGGAGGATTTTGAGGAGGATCACGGGAAAGGAAGGGAGAATGGCTACCAGAGCCTTCACAAAGTCCTGGAGCCGTTCCTGCTGCGCAGGGTGAAGAAGGATGTGGAGAAATCCCTGCCAGCCAAAGTGGAGCAGATCCTGCGGGTGGAAATGTCTGCTCTGCAGAAGCAGTACTACAAGTGAGTCACTGAATGGGTTACTGGCAGTGCCAGTGGAAATGGGCACATCTCTCTGAGGGCATTGGACGAGTGTCCCAGTGTTCTGTGCATCCTGTGGCCTTCAGAGTGCAGTGAGACACCATCACCTGTAGTACTGGGAGCTCCCCAGCAGGAATACGAGGTAGAGGAGCTGATATCTTTCCTTCTGGAGGATGGTTTTGTAGAGTGATCCAGTTCAACTGGCCAGTTTTGCAAGACAAATGTTATGTCTTTCCTGGGGGAGTGACAATATGCACAAAGTTGGGATTCAAAAAATATTTAACAGTGATAATATCAATAGGAAAGTCAGGTCAGGGTTTTTAGAGAAGAAAGAGGATCCTGTAAGAGAAATGAGAAGAAATGGAGGCAGGCAAGTAGACTGGTGCCTGAATGAGCTGTTCCTGAAGGTTTTGTTCCTCCAAGGCTCTGCTCTGCAATGAGTAATGATGACGACTTTAATTTTCCTGCCTGCAGGTGGATTTTGACAAGAAACTACAAAGCTCTTTCAAAGGGAACAAGGGGAAGCACATCTGGTTTCCTGAATATTGTGATGGAATTGAAAAAGTGCTGCAACCATTGCTACCTTATCAAACCTCCTGAGGAAAATGAGAGAGAGAATGGCATTGAGACCCTGCAGGTGAGTGGTGTCCTTGGTCACCACCTTTTTCCTTAAATTTCATTATTTTGTCCTCCCAACAAAATTACATCTGGTGTAGCTTTATCTTCTGTGGTTTCTTCTTCAAAAATAGTTCTCTCAGCTAAGCCATTTGAACCCCCAGCCTTCCACTGCTACTGCAGGCAACATTTTATGGCCTTCTAGAGCAGGAGCTGTGGGCAGTGTACAATTTGTCTTGTGTGATTCATTGTGAGTGTGGGCTCTGCTGTGTAAATCCAGATGATTAGATTAGAGATGTACAAGAGATGAATGACCCCAAAAGGAGCAGGTCTGTGCAGGTCTCTGTGTGATGCACATAAGGGTAAGATTGGAAATGATGGTTATTTCTTCAGTCTTTGATCAGGAGCAGTGGAAAGCTGATTCTCTTGGACAAGCTGCTGACCAGGCTGCGCGAGAGAGGCAACAGAGTGCTGATCTTCTCCCAGATGGTGAGGATGCTGGACATCTTGGCAGAGTACCTGACTATCAAACACTACCCTTTTCAGGTGAGAAACATCAGCATGGAAAACAGCGGGGTCCCCTTGAAAGTGTGGGAAAAAGTGGAGGGAGCTTGAGCAGTGGGATTCACTGAGTTCCCCCGAGGCTGCTGGCTGGGATTACAGGTGGCACTTACTGGAAGGAGCTGGGATGTCCCTTCCTTTCAGCGTGGCCCCATCTCTGCAGAACTCCTCTGACAGGCCCTGTTTGGGCTGTGTCATGTGATAAACCCCGAGGACAGTGAGCACAGGGAGCCTGGCTGGCAGCCTGTAACGGGAGCTGCGGTGTCACCCGCCCTGTGCCTGCTCCCCGAGCATCCCCCAGCCCTTGTGACACAGCACAGATATTTTTAATTGGTGGCTATTTTTAACAATTAAGTGCTGCAGGCAGCACAGGGGGCTGCAGGGCTGGCAGCACTCGGCTGCAGCAGTGCCTCAGGGCTCCTTTACCTTCTCTCTTTTCTCACTGTTGTTGGTTTTTGCAGCGCTTGGACGGCTCGATCAAGGGGGAGATCCGAAAGCAGGCGCTGGATCACTTCAACGCCGACGGCTCCGAGGTACCACAGGCTGGGCAGAGGGTTTGTGGCTGAGCCACAGCTTGGCACTGACTCCAGGGGGTTCGCTCAGAACAGTTATTTCCACAGGAGCCCAGGTGCTTTTAAAGACACGGATATGGCAGGCTTTTCATATTTCATATTACTTGAAATGTCTCACATCCAAGGAGCAGGGCAGCAAGTCACATTTCCAGAAAGTTCTGAAGAGGCTGGGAACAGCCAAAATTTAGTAATTCTCTCCCTATTGGTCTGGAGAATGAGATGGTTGCTGAGTGATTCCAGTCTGAAGCTGGTTTTGAATATGAAATGACAGAGGCAAAAGAAGGATTTTAAGTGTTGGCAAGCAAGGGATTCCAGTGCTGGAGGTGAAAGTCTCCAGTGTAATAGGAGAGGGCATCTGAAACCTCTCATCTGGGCTTGCTGACTCACAGTGACTGGTGCAGGACACTTGTTTTTGTGTCAGTCAGCCCAGCTGTGAGAAATACCTTTCCTCGCTCCAGGAGCCTGGGCTGGAGCAGGATTCTTGGCTCACACAGGGATTCTGAGGAATTGTGGTTGTAGGAAAGTTAACAAAAGGAAGTGTGAGGGGCAAAGAGAAAGAAAGGCCACAGAAACCTGCCCTTTTCCCTGTCCTGAGGACATCCATGGGAGCTCAGGCATCTTGGCACTAAGATGGAACAGTCTGTTCATTGCTGATCTCACTCCTAACAGGATTCAGGCAGCAAAAAGCAGGTGTTTGCCTGCTGCCTTTGTAGGAGCCTGGTGAGCAACAGGGTCTGACCTTCAGAAGTAACAATAAGGTGCTCCTGCCTTGAGCTGCTTGTGTTGCTCTCCCAAATCGATTCATCCCTTCAGCTGGGCCAGCACTGCCTCACCCTGGGTCTGGGCTTAAAGACTGGTGCTGCTCAGCCTGCATGAACAGGAAAGGGAAGGAAATATGAGAAGGAAATCCTTTTTCTGCTTTAAGAAGCATGAGTGCAACAGAGCCTTCCCTTTTACAGCTTTTGAGTCACCACTGCTATTTTATGCCCACAGTTACAAGCTGGTTAACTCATGTTTTTTATTTCTTCCTTCTCAGGATTTCTGTTTCTTGTTGTCTACAAGAGCTGGAGGGCTGGGAATTAACTTGGCCTCTGCTGACACTGTTGTTATCTTTGACTCGGACTGGAACCCCCAGAATGATCTCCAGGCTCAGGCCCGAGCCCATCGGATCGGACAGAAGAAGCAGGTCAGCAGAGCTGCTGGGTTATTTCACTCTGGCTTCAGTGTGTGCACCTAAACACCCTCTCACCTCACCAAAGCTTCTGAAAACATGGGCTTGTTGTCCCAGTCCTTGCTCCAGGGAATCTCATTTAGAAAGTAGGAGACAAAAGGCAGCCCGGATTTGCCAGGTGCCAAGTCTTTCTCTTGGTTTTGAGCATACCCAGAACCCAACCCGTGGCATTGCACTTCTCAGCCTAGTCCTAGTGGACTCTGTTCTTTCTTGCCCTGAAAAACTTAAAAGGTAGAACATCCACCTTTTCTAGGGATTATTGGATATGTGAAAAGCTAGTTTGGTGCTAGTTTGAATTTAGAGTGATTGTTTCAGAAGATTTTTGCTCTGTGCTTAGGCACACTACAGGATCTGTGTTAACCATCCTGATTTTAACTGTATTTCCTGAGATATAGAGTGAATGTATTTGTTTTTCTTCTGAAAAAGCACATCTGTACATGAAGAGACAATGTCAGCAGCCCAGTGAAAGCATCTGAGGGATGCATTGCTGTATCAGCAGAGCCTGTTCAGGAAATAGCTGTGGTCTCTTTTTGCCTCTCAGGTGAACATTTACCGCCTGGTCACCAAGGGGACAGTGGAGGAGGAGATCATTGAGAGAGCCAAGAAGAAAATGGTGCTGGATCATTTGGTTATCCAGCGTATGGACACCACTGGCAGGACTGTTCTGGACAACAACTCTGGGAGATCCAAGTACGTGGCTGTGTCAGCAGGCAGAAATGTCTGGAGCACGTGGCATAACCAGCCTCCCCTGCTGGCATTTCCCAGGATTTATTTGATAGGGTTCAGGGCAGAAGGCTAATAAATCATGGCAGCTTCCACTGATTTGGCTTCTGCAGCCATTTATTTGGATACATAGGATAAAGATAATCAGAAATTCCAGATAGTTTTAGGGCACCACTTGTTTTTGCTTCTTTCTCTCACCCAGAGATCATCCTGGTCTGAGGGAACCTGGCTGTGGAACAGCTGCATTTTGGCAGTGACCTCAGATTCTCTTCATTTCCCCCAGTAGATGGAGGTGGTTCCCATTGCAGACTTTGTCTGTGCTGGAGCAGGAAAGAGAATAATAACAAAGCTTTTTATAGTGCTGGGTAGAAAACTTACTCCTTGCTTCAACTGGGAAAAACTTTGGTATGGTTTTGTGCTGTAGGAGTTCTGACTGAGCAGCTCAAAACACCTTTTCCTTCTTTTCCTCTTGCAGCTCAAATCCCTTCAACAAAGAGGAGCTGACAGCTATTTTGAAGTTTGGAGCTGAAGATCTTTTCAAGGAGCTTGAAGGGGAAGAGTCAGAGCCTCAGGTAGTTTGAAATTGAAATCACATAGCAGTTTGTAGTGCTCTCCAGGTCTGCAAGAAGGACTGTGTGTGGTTGCTCCTGCTTTGTTCTTGCCCTGTGCATGAGAGGAGGTTGGTGAATAGGACATGTGGGAGTCTGGAGAAGCTGGAAGCAGAGTCTGGGATTGTGGGATCAGGGTTTGAGGAGAGCCTTGTTGTTGGGAATTAAATGGTAATGGTCACCCAGGGAGTCCCTTGCCTTCTGAGGATTATTAGCTAGTGACAGCACAGCCTGCTGAAGGCTCCTCTCCCTGCCTCTTCTGAGCACTTGCTCAGCACCTTTTTTGGTGGTTCTGAGCGAGGCAGGAGTCAGCACAGGGCAGTGAACAGGTCGCTCTCTCCTGCCTCAGTGCAACATCGCTTGACAGTTTAGCATTGAGTGTTTTGACCAATTCTCTTAATGGTCCAAGCAGCAGAGCTTCTCCCCAGGGAGACAGTCCACAGTTCATACATCTCACTGCCTGGAAATTTTCCCCACTGTTCAGCCCTGATGGTCCTTTCCTTCTGTTCTGTCACCTTATTTGTACTTTGCTGTCCCACTTGAGACAGTTCATCCCTGCCCTCTGGGATGACACCCTGCAGACATTTGCACTTTATTTAGCTCATATCAGCACACCAGCCTGTTCTCAAAGCCTCTTACATCCTGCTGTGCCTGGCACCCTCTGCTTTATCCCTCCTTCTTCTCCCTGACTGGCAGGAGATGGACATCGACGAGATTCTGCGTCTGGCTGAAACCCGGGAGAATGAGGTGTCCACCAGTGCCACCGACGAGCTGCTCTCACAGTTCAAGGTATGGACACCCCCAGGCTCTGTGCTGGGTTTGGGAATGTGGCTCCCCACACCCTGAGGTCAGTAACAGGCAGGAACACCTCGCACACATCTCAGAATCACAGAACGGTTTGGGTTGGAAGGGAACTTAGAGATCATCCAGTTCCAACCCCACCCCGAGGTAGGTATTAATTTAATTTCAGGAAAGTGGTTTTGAAGGCTGTGAATAAAATGCAGAATTTACCAAATTTGGAAACAAACCCAATAATTTACAAATACTCAGCAGTACTCCTTAAACTGCACGTACTTCCTCAAAAGCTGTTAGTCCAGAGAAGGGCAAGGAGCCAGGAATGTAGTGGCATAGGGATCAATTATGGAGTAGTTATGGAAGTGTTGGCAGAATTCCTGTGGAGAAGGAGTTGAGGCTTAGCAGACAGCTCTGGGGTGTTCCTGCCAGGGGAGGGAATTGCTAAAACTTCTTTGCTTGTAAAAGGTTGCCAACTTTGCAACCATGGAGGAGGAAGAGACAGAGCTGGATGAGCGGTCCCAGAAGGACTGGGATGATATCATTCCAGAAGAGCAGAGGAAAAAGGTGGAGGAGGAAGAAAGGCAGAAAGAATTGGAGGAAATCTACATGCTGCCGCGAATCCGGAGCTCAACGAAAAAGGTACAACCCATCATGAGAGGATGAGAGGCTGGAGGAGAGAGCTGCCAAAGAGAATGCTCAGGGGAGGCCTCCCTGCCATCTGAGCATCTTTCCTTCTCCAAAGTTGGTTGGAATAAAGCACAGAGGTAGCACAGTGACCTCTTGTTGGCACTGTGCATTGCACCAATGGTTTGGGATGCAGCCTGAGGGCCCAGACTGGACTTGGTGTGACTCATCTCACCTTAGCAGACAAAATCAAAAGAATCCGCAGTGACCACAAAGCAAAGCACCCAATTGTATTGGATTTTGCTGCAGATTTTGCCATTTTTTGGCTGTCTCTTTTCCTTGGGCTCTCTAGCTCCCTGGGTGGCTCTTGCCTAAATCTGGATCCTGAGGAGCAAAAGAGATGGTGTCTTCCCAAGTTCTTCTTTATGTAATGGGATCTATCCCAATCCAAAAGAAAGCTGACTGTGCAAGGATGCTCTGCTGGGATGTGAGACTTGAAGGGGTTAGAACTGTTCTGTGGGCTGAGCTGGAGAAAAACATTGATGTGAAAAACACAGAGAAGGATAATTCATGTTGGATGAATCCAGATTAATTTCTGAGGTGTCCTGGCTTTCAAAATAGTCTAAGGGACTGTGGCATAAACTCATGGAAATCAATATTTTAACATTTCTTAGTAGATCAAAATTCAATTGTGAAACTGGTGGCTGTAAAAGGAGGATGACCAGCACTGTGCAGCCTCTCTGGGCTGGCCACAGGGGCTCCTGCATCTTCAGGAACGGATCCTCACATGGTTTACAGTCCATTAAATAGTGCCAGTGCACTGGGGACAGAAAATCTTGCTAGCTGATGAGATGAGCAGTTGATAACTGTCCTGCTGTTTCTCTGGTACCTGCAGGCTCAGACAAATGACAGTGAATCTGATGCAGAGACCAAGAGGAGGCTTCAGAGATCATCTGGGTCAGAAAGCGAGACCGACGACACCGACGACGAGAAGAGACCCAAGCGCCGGGGACGCCCTCGGAGTGTCAGGAAAGACACTGTGGAAGGATTTACTGATGCTGAAATCAGGAGGTCAGTGCTGGGCACAAGGGACAGTTCAGAAGACAAATATAGAAACCCCATGCAGGTGGGGAAAATCCCAGATTAATCCAGGATGTGTTCACCTGTAAGCATGTCAGTGGTTGGGCAGAGCTGGTTCACTGGCACAGCTTCTGCACCTTTATATAGCTCAGTTTGATCCCAGCTGATGGCCTTTGCATTCAGGACAGTGCAGAATGGACTGGATTGTCTTTAGCCAGGCTACAGTGAAGCTGGTGCCTTCCTAAAATTAATCCATGCTGTAAGTGCCCCTTGTGGGCCAAGTGGATGGAGCTCATGCTGTACAACATGTGAAGAGGTCTTAGGTGCCATGAACTGCAGAGCTGGAGAAGCCAAGGTCTCTGGCCTTCCTGACATTTTTCTGGCAGTCATCCTGCTGATTTAAGCTCTCAGTGAAAGGCAGGCTCTGGCAAAATGACCTCATGAGAAGCACTGGTCCTGTTGATCTGAATGTGTCAGTGTCTGATGTCAGCTGGAGACTGCATTTCAGAACATTGTTTTCTTCTCCTATCTTCTAATTCTTGAGTCTTTCTCAGAGATCTTTGTCTTAACAGCTCTGCCCAGATGTTCAGCCAAAGATGGAAGAGAGGGAGTTATGAGTTTTCCTTAACTCTCTATCTCTGAGCGGGTATGTTTTTAAGCAGGAGATAACAGAATTTTTGGGCTGTGATAGCTGCCTCATAACTATCTTGAAACCATGGAGCAGGAGGACATGTTACAATATGCAATATAACAGCCATTTAGGTTATTGTGATGTAGCAGAAAGGGGCTGAAAGAATACAAAATGAAAATAAGAAGGCAGAAAATTAATTCATTTAAAAAATAACCTGTAGTTGTAGCCATTGTGTCTATTCCAGCTCAAGGCAATGTTTGATTGCAGCAACTCTTGCTCTAAAGATGTGTTAGCCACAGCAGGGATTTTCACAATAAAAATAAGACATGAAAATAAATAGCAAACCTCATCTGCAAACCTCTGTGATGGATGGAGCCACATTTGGCTCTTCTGTGATGGGTTGCTACATTTACAGCCCAAGCTTTAAAATTACTAATGACATTGATTTAATGCCTCTTTTCTTCCTGGAAAAATGAAGTTAATAATTACCAACATGGTGTGAGCCAATGCTTTCTTCTATTTTTTTTTTTTTTGCCCTACAGTAACCACTCTCCTTTTCTTTTTTACCCCTCATCTGTCAAACACTCAACATTCATAACAATGTTGTGTTCTTCTCCAGCCAAGGTCACAAAACTCTCTGTGGGGGCTAATGGATGAGGCTTCCCAGTGCTGAGCTGCTCAGTGGGGAATGCAAGGGTGATAATGTGACAGGCTGTAATTAATATATTCAAGCACATTTGTGATATAGAACCTACTTTTTATGGCAGCTAGTTTAGTTTTTTTTTTTTTTTTTTCTCCTTAGGTTTATCAAGGCTTACAAGAAGTTTGGATTGCCTCTTGAAAGGTGAGTCCCAGCGTGGCCCTGCTCCAGAGGTGACCATGGAGGCACATTGTGCTCCTGGGCACTGCAGGCACTCATTGCTCTGGGTGTGTGACACAGCCTGCACAGACAGCACAAGCCTTGCTGCCCTGCCACAGAGCCCAGGCACTGCTGGGCACTCCCTGGTGCCTCTGTTGATGGGCACTGATGAATGCTGGCTGAAAACCAGCTGGAGCAGTGGTGGTGCCAGGCTGTGACACAGCAGGGTCCTGCTGGCACAGTCCTGCCCTTGGGGCATTCCCACTCTGCCCAGAGAGGAGAGGGAGCAGCTGTCAGGACAACAAATGCTGCCCAAAACACTTGCCAAGCTCCTCTGTGCACGTTAGCCTCAGGATTGAATTTGGAGTGTCTTTCCAGGCTCTGTCCCTCCTGAAGGGAAACAAAGAGAGGCACCATCCTTAAACATGGATCTGCAGAGCTCTGGCTCTAGAAAGGTCTCAGGGCTGAGGCAGAGTTCCCTGAATGTATTATAGGAGAACTTCAGTGCATTTTTAGCTGGTTCTGCTCTCCTGGTATGAAACACAAGGCTTGCATGTGAGTCTTGATGTTACTGACTTCAGGCAGGCAAAAGGGACAGCAGATGGCAGCTTTAGACCATCAAATGGAGTTAATGTGGAACTGGGAAAGCCTGAGGGAATACTGGACAGTCACAGAGGGTCCCTGTTGTCCCCAAGAGAGACAGTTCTCACCTTTGCTTTGGTACTAAAAAATCCACAAGATTGGATCAGTTTTACTACATCTGCACTGCAGCTGTTAGACCCAAAAAAAAGACAAAACCTGGATTGTTTCCTGCACAAACTCAACTCGTGCATGTTTTATACATTCACATGTGTACAGCACTGAGCTGTGAAACAATGGAATAGGAAATGGTTGAGAGAGGAACTGCTGTATCTCACACAAAGCTGTCCCTGTTCCCCAGGCTGGAGTGCATTGCCCGGGATGCTGAGCTGGTGGACAAGTCTGTGGCTGACCTGAAGCGTTTGGGGGAGCTCATCCACAACAGCTGTGTGTCAGCAATGCAGGAATATGAGGAGCAGCTGAAGGAAAATCCAGCAGAAGGTAGGCAAGGGGGTTGTTAGGGTGGTTTTGGGAGTGTTCCATGGAGCTTGTGAGGAAACCATTCCAGTGCTGGACAGGGAGGCCACGTTGTGACTTGGAAGCAAAGAACAAGAACACACTTAAACCACCCCAGCTCTGCCAGGCAGCTCTCACCCTCAGAGAAGAGCCCCTGAGCTTTCTGCTCAGACTGGACAGTGCCTCTTGGATCTGTTGGCTTCTGCTGGACATGAGTTTTTGTGGGGAGAGGCTGAAGTGACCAACTCATGGAATGCTGGGCCACAAAGCAAGGCAGATCTTATTTTAACTGGAAATCAAACTGGTGCTGTGTACTCCACAGTAAAGCTGGGTGCACAGCAATTCCCAGAGCTGGAATCACCACCCACTCTCTGTCTGGCTGCTCTTTGCTGTTTGTTTGGACATACAGAGTCAGGGATGGATTTCCTGCTGGGTCTCTGCCTGCTGCAGCTGACCAAGACTGCAGAATCAACAGCTCCAGTGTACTTAGAAGTATTTTTAAGAAAATGGTACTGGGAGGTGTTTAAATTGCAGATCTAAGTGAGTTAGTGGAAGAAAACTTATATTTTGGGCCTTACGTTTAAATAAGAGGTTGCAGGCAAGGTCTTGATCACTGTCTGTGGAGCCATTTTACAGAGACACTTCCTTCTGTAGGAGTTCCCTTAATTAATGCTGTGTTTTATTGCTGAGCAGGGAAAGGACCTGGAAAGAGACGAGGTCCTACCATCAAGATTTCTGGTGTCCAAGTCAATGTGAAATCCATCATCCAGCACGAGGAGGAGTTTGAAATGCTGCACAAATCCATTCCCTCGGACCCAGAGGAAAGGAAGAAGTGAGTTTGGCTAAGTAGGCAACGCAGAAAGAGGCTGAGGGAGTTTGGGTTTTGTAGTGGGAAGAGAACAGCCTGGATGTGTGGATTTGCTTTGTCCTCCACAGCACTAAAAGCAGTGTTTGCAATGCCTTTAGGTACCGCCTGACGTGCCGTGTCAAAGCTGCTCATTTTGATGTAGACTGGGGAGTGGAGGAGGATTCTCGCTTGTTGGTGGGAATTTACGAGCATGGCTATGGAAACTGGGAGCTCATTAAAACAGACCCGGAGCTGAAGCTGTCTGATAAGGTAGGTGGCTTTGCTTGCTGCTTCCACTGGGTCCATTGCTCATAACAAACACACCTCATGTACTCCAGAAACAGATGGTTATGTTTGTAACTACTCCAAAAACCATGATCAGTGATAATGAGGAAGACAGTGGCCTTCATGGAATGCTGCATGCTGGATGGAAAGCAGAGTTGTGTTGTTTGGTGGGCAGTACCAGGTGAACCACACTCAATTGATGCTGACATGTGTGGTTCCATGCACAGGATGGAAGAGGCTGTGACTTGATGTTTCCTTGAGCATCTCACAAGAAGCTGAGTGTGAATTTCTGAGTGGAAATAATTTCTCACAGATTTGACAGTGCTTATGTTAAGGCTGGTCTGTGTTAGCTTCGAGGGTATGGTTACACGACTGGGACTGGCAGCACAGCCAGCTGGAAAGCCTCCATCTAGTTCCTCTGTTCCTCAGTCATCCCCACAAGAACAGTTTACAGGCACCATGTTGAAATGATCTGGGTTAAAAATAATCCACCATCCCTTGTGTCAGTGTGGTGGAAGGAGTGTGGAAACTGCAGCGCAGGGCTGAGGAGCACTGGGAGTCTGCACACCAGCTTTGCTGCCAGCCTGCAGCATTCCCCTGACATCCCTGCTGGTGCTTTTAGCTGAGATCAGGCTCTGCCTGAGAGCCCTCCATGTGTGGAGCTCAGAAAGGCATTTTGCAATGGAAACAGCTGCCTGAAACGTGCCACCCATTTTCCAGTGAAGTATGAAGCAAACCTAGCTGGCAAGCTGAGCTATTTCCTCCACAAAGCGTCACCTTTCAGCCTTGTTTTCCAGTAAAAATTGTGCATCTGTGCCCCTGCTGTAGCAGTGTCTCAGGTTACCAGAGTGACTGGGCTGCTGTGACCAAGCTGCCACAAACAAATCCGAGGTGTCAAGGCCAGTGCACTCAGTTTTGCAACTCAAAGTCCCAAATATAGCTTGTAAAGGATTTTTTCCTTCAAGAGACCTTAGCAAGCTTGCAAGGCTTAGCAAGCCTTGGGATCCTTTAACTTGTGCAGGATTCCAAGGGGAGGGATGCTTGCTGGGTAGGAGCTTTGCCTTTGGCCACACAGGGACAGTCTGAGAGGGGAAGGAAGGCTTGAGCATTCTTGTTCCCCCAGAAGGTGCAGCATCTTCTGCTCTTTGCTGGGCCTGGAAGGGCTGCTGCAAATGTGTAAATCTTTTGTCAAGCTTTGTGCATATGGGTGTATATTTTTTTTTTTTTTTCTGCTTTATCAAAGATCCTACCAGTTGAGACAGATAAGAAACCTCAGGGAAAACAGCTCCAGACCCGAGTTGATTATCTACTGAAACTGCTGAAAAAAGATCTGGACAAGAAAGAAAACATGAAAGATGGGGAAGAGGTGAGATGTGGCCTCTTGATTCTGGGGGTTTCAGCGGGAGTGGTTGGCTGATGGCAGGAGACACTAATAATAATAAGGGGCAGGTTATTGCTGCTCTTACTGAAGGATTTGGGCTCATCAGGCTTCCTGCCAGCCTGCAAGACCTGCAGCTGTTTGCACAATGTTCAGGAGATGGGAAATGTCCCCAGGAAGCAGCTGCAGCTATTTGCTTTCCCTGACTTGTTCTGTTTTTACCAGGGCAAGCTAAAGAAGAGGAAACCCCGAGTGAAGAAGGAGAACAAGGCTCCCAAAGTCAAAGATGAGCATGGGAATGAGCTCTCCTCTCCTCGGCACTCAGACAACCAGTCAGAAGAGGGTGAAGTCAAGGTGAGTCAGCCTTGGTGGCTTTTCCAGGTTTCCTTGGGCTCTGCTGTGACTGCCCAACCTCACCTTGGAAAGCATTCCCAGCAAAGCCTCCAGGAATCAGAGGCACTAAAAGTGAATTCTCACAGGATTGGCAAACTCACAAAACCACCCATACAGCTGTTGGTGTGAAAGAAGGACCTTTCCCACCTATTCTTTCAGCTCAGTGCTTTAAGGGATTTGGGGCATCCCAGAATGGCCACAAACATCCACACATTGACTCGGGGGAAAGGTTGTCTCAGGACAAAGCCTGTTGCCCTTATAAAGGAGAGAAAGAAGAATTGTTTCCCTCTCCTTTTGGGCACGTCAGCCCGTGGTGAAGCTGGAGTTTACCAAGGTCATGCTGTTGCTTAGAAAATGTTCAGACTTTGAGTGGTTTGGCTTGCAGTCTGAGGCTTTTTGTTCGTGTGCTGATCAGTATCTACCTCAGGGGCTGATCGTTCTGGAGTGCAGCTGGCACAGGAGAGCAGGGCTGCTCTGCAGCTTGCCAGCTTGTCACAGAGTGGGGCTGCTCTGCTTTTCATACCCTTTTGTCACCTCTGGGGGGATGGCAGCTGCGTGAGCAGGGCTCGATGTCTGCCTAAAGAGGTGTGAGGGTAAATCTGGATGGACCTCAAAAGTTGCCTGTGTTTTAAGGATGTTTTATGGAAGAAAATGTACATGAGGTGAGGGACTCCAGCTTTGTGCTGTGACTGATATTCTAGGAGGATGGCTTGGACAAGAGCCCAGTGAAAAAGAAACAGAAGAAGAAAGAGAACAAAGAGAACAAGGAAAAACAGACATCCTCTAAGAAAGAAAAGGAAAGCGATAAGGAGAAAAAGAAGACAAAAGACAAGAAGGAGAAGGTATGTGATACTTTCAGGAGCAGCATGACAGGGAAGACCCTGAGCGGGGCACACTGTGAGACTTAGGATTAAAGGCCTTGTGGGGTGAGGGGTATCCCTTTTTCAGCCCTTCTGAATCGCCATAAAAAGTAGAAAAGGCACTATGTCCTAAAGCTTCATGGAATGTGACCAAAACGGAAGAGATTTTGTCAGGCTGCCTTTAAAGTACAGCTGTCCCTGTGACATGGATGTGGCCACAGAGCTGATGCTAAGGAAAGAGCCTGGAGCACTCAGATCAAAGTTCTGTCCAGCTGTGATTTATCACAGGGCTGGCAGGTCCTTGTCTGTATTCCCCTTTAATTTAAACTCACCCAAATGACCCAAGTGTCCACACCATCAAGACTGTAAGTTGTCATTGTCACTGTTCAGGACTCAACAGAATGAGTGTTTCAACATCACTGGTATGCTGGAGACTCAAATGTCTCCTGAATTTTGGGTACAACTGCCCTGAGGCTGGGTGCAAATTGGAAGGGGGGTAAAAGCTTCCATAATAATGACCTGAAGTACCTGTCCAAGGAACAGGTATGTACTACATGCCCAGTGTGTTTTGACACTGAGGTCATAAGTGCAAACTAAGAAGTTTTGTTGCCTATGTAGGGGAAAGTTTGCTTTCCAGAGATTTTTGGTGTGGCTTTGATTGCAAGTAAGTCATAGAAGTAAAAATATACATGAACAGGCCATGATTTGAGAACTAGTGATATCACATAAAGTTGCAGATGCTGGTAGAGATGAGACTACCCTGAGCTCTGTCCTTTGCAAGGGAGAGATACTCTTTATGTTAACCTCTCTTCCAAGTCTTCAACTTTGGTTTCTTCCCATGAGTGTGAATATCGTGTTCATGTCCAAACTGTTGGCTCTGACTTCTCCCTCATGGATGACATAAAGTTAAACAGAGCCATTGCAGCTCAACAGTTGGAGATTTTGGGAGGAAAGTTGTAGGAACAGTGCCCAGGTTTAGTAGCTGCCAGTAACAATAGTGTGGAGGTTGTTAGCTGGGTCACTGGGGATCCTCCATCCTGGCTCATTGTGTGATGTTTGTAATTTGTCCTTGTAAAGCCTAAAGGTGCAGAGGCCAAATCTGGAAGTAAAGGGAAGAGATCACAGGGTCCTGTCCACATCACTGCAGGGAGCGAGCCAATCCCCATTGGAGAAGATGAGGATGATGATCTGGACCAAGAAACATTCAGCATAGTGAGTATTTTGTATTTTCCTTGGGAAATGGGAGGGCAGTGCTGAGAGCCCAGTGAAGTTACAGAACACCCTGCAGCCTTAGATTCCCTCTCTTGTAGAAGCCAAGGAGCCACAGAAGTTCTTTCAGGCAAGGAAATGCAGGGGAGTTTTGAGGGTGACCTTGTTGGAGGTGCAGAGCTGTGTAAATGATCTCACAGCAAACATGCCCACCAGGCTCATTGTAAAAATTGCCTTTTAGTCAAAGTTGTCATGGCAGATTCTCCTTGGCTGAAATACCACTTCTTAAAAGCAGTTCTCTCAATGCAAATCTCTGTATTGTTGAAAGTCCTGTGGGGTTTTTTGTCTTTTTCTTTAACTTTACTTCTGTGATGTACAAAAGATCCAGGCAGGCAGTCAAAAAACCTGTCTGATTCCTTATCTGTGCATAGTGTTGATGTGCCCAGGCCGAAAAATGCAGTGCTTTCATCTCATGTCTGCTAGTTTTTGTAAAAGCAAGCATTAAAGTGACCAAAGATGGGATTGGACAGGATTGAATTGAGCAGTTTTTCAGCTGGGGTGGCTGATTCAGTGTGTGGAGGCTTGGATACACTTCCCTGCGTGCCATGGGATCCATGCAGGGGCAGACCATGTGTGCTTACTGCTTGCAAAGCAAATTGTTCCCTCCTAAAAGGCAGGGGCAGTGGAGGTGGGGAAAATCTTGTCTTTTATTGATGATTGTCTGCAGCTTGTCTAACAATTTGCTATTTTATAGCTGATTTCTCCTTGCCTAATGGCCAGATAAAGCTAAACGAGGTTCTTTTCGATTAGCAGGGCAATGATGTAGAGCCCTCTGCCAAATTAATCACTGTCTCCTCTCTGTTGTTCTTTCAAGTGCAAGGAAAGGATGAGACCAGTCAAAAAAGCACTGAAGCAACTTGATAAGCCTGATAAGGGACTGACAGTCCAAGAACAGCTGGAGCACACACGAAACTGCCTCCTGAAAATCGGTGATCGCATCTCTGAGTGCCTTAAAGCCTACACTGACCAGGATCACATCAAGCTGTGGAGAAGGTGAAGGATCATTTTGTTTTCCTTAGCTGGTCTAGGATATTTTGAAATAATAGTCAGAGGCTGCTGGGGTTTTTTTGTGGATGGATGTGCCATTTGCCTCTTATTTAACCCATGAAATCTTGTGATTTCTGCTCCACTCAGTCTACAAATTCACAGAATTATGGAGTGGTTCGAGTTGAGAGGGACCTTAAAATCACCCAGTTCCAACCCCCTGCCATGGGCAGGGACACAGTTCACTGGACCAGAGTGCTCCATTCAGCCTGAACCTTGAACACTTCCAGGGATGGTCTTCCATCACAAGTCCCGGGCAAATGTTTTGTCTTCAAGTTGTCCTGGTTTCATTAAAACTGATTTCAAAGCTAAATCACACAAACCACTCCAAACCTCTTTATTTTACTTTGAAGAATATGGTTTCAGCCCTCCTGATCATCCTGTCCCGAGCTGAGACTGTTTTCCAGAAAGGGTAGAAGGAATTTGATGTTGGTTTGGAAGTCATTGGCAGTTAAACTGCTGCTGTAGCACTTAACAGAAAATGTTTGTGTCCTTCTAGGAACCTATGGATATTTGTGTCAAAATTCACAGAATTTGATGCCAGAAAACTACACAAACTCTACAAGATGGCTCATAAGAAAAGATCACAGGAAGAGGAGGTGAGACCTGAAGTGCTTTTCCTTTAATTTCTGTCCTTAAAAGTTGCTGCACTGGAAGTGCCAATTCTTTCTGCCTCTTACCGTGGGTGTTCTTTGTTATTGGCCCTGTGGTTTTCTCAACATCTAAACAGTCTGATTGCATTTGCCTTCTTTTCTATGTGGTATTTCTGGTCACTTTGTCCTGGCTGTCCTGACCAAGCAAAAGCATTGTTTGGTGTGGCATGTGATGTTCAGTTGCTCTGTGGAGTGAAAAGCCTGGGCGTGCTGTCCTGTAGAGATCAGGTGTAGAAGCAGAGCTGCGAAACTCTGCCTGTCCTCCACCACGTTTGTGCCATTCTTGAGTACAGATTTGGCTCACCTCAAAGAGGCAGGAAAATCCAGAGCCTGGCAGACAAGCTTGGCTCACAGTCCTGCTCTTCTGGTGGGAGAGCAGCTGAGCCGTATCCATCCCTCTGTTCCCCCTTGCAGGAGCAGAAGAAGAAGGAGGACATGTCCAGCATGAAGAAGCCGTTCCGCCCAGAGCCGTCAGGCTCCAGCCGCGATTCCGTGATGTCCCAGTCCCACGTGCCTCACAATCCCCACTCCCAGAAGATCCACATGCCCCCTTCCCACACCCAGCAGCAGATGCACGGCCACCCCCGGGACAACTACGGCCACCCAAACAAGAGACATTTCAGCAACACAGGTGAGCCAGGCTGGCAGGCTGGGAGAAACCTTCCCTTCTGACCTAATGCTCCTGGACACAAATCCTTCTGGGACTTGTGGCTGCTCAGGTTTAAAGGGGATGGGATAGAACATCTGTACTTACTGCTGGGCTAGAAAACATGGTGATGTACTGAGGAAAAGAATGTGAGTAAGATTTGTGAGGATGATAAAAAAATAGTGATAAAGAAATTTGTGACCGTGTTCACTGGGGTCTTAGGATGAGGGAAGAGACAAGAATCTGACTTCATGTTTCAGAAGGCTTGATTTATTATTTTATGATATATTAAAACTATACTAAAAGAAGAAAAGATTTCATCAGAAGGCTAGCTAAGAATAGAAAAAGAAGGAATCATAACAAAGGTTTGTGGCTCGGACTCTGTCTGAGCCAGCTGACTGTGATTGGCCATTAATTAGAAATAACCAACATTGGCCAATCACAGATCCACCTGTAGCATTCCACAGCAGCCGATAACCATTGTTTGCATTTTGTTCCTGAGGCCTCTCAACTTCTCAGGAGGAAAAATCTTAAGGAAAATAAAAGATGTCTGTGACAGAAATTCAAAGAATAAAATGGGCCCACGTTGTTTAGGGAGGAGAAAGTTAGAGTGTCAATAGCTATTATTTCTTGGAGAATTCAGGGAAGCAAATGGGCTTAAACCAAATCACAACAGAGACTCAGAGGTGCTCTTTGCCCGCGGCAGACCGAGGAGACTGGCAGAGGGACCGAAAGTTCAACTACGGCGGCAACAGCAACCAGATGTGGGGCGGGGAGCGGCACCACCAGTACGAGCAGCACTGGTACAAGGACCACCACTACGGGGAGCGGCGCTCGCGGGGGGACCCCCACCGCAGCTCCGGCAACTACCGACCAAACAACCTGTCCCGCAAGAGGCCCTACGAGCAGTACAACAGCGACCGCGACCACCGCGGCCACCGCGACTACTACGACAGGTGAGCGATGGTCTGACTGCGTCTGGACGCACAGGGGTCTGCTGAGCAAGGCAGAGCCTCCCCTGAAATGGAAAATGGAAACACCCTCCCTCTGAATTGGTGTAATTTTGGAATTACGGCAAAGATACGGGGAGCAGGAGTAACAGTTTTTTGTTAGGGAAGAAAATATAAAATAAAGTAAACAGTGCAGTAATACAAAATAACACTGACAGAGTCAGAATAGAGCTGACACGCTGTGGATGTCAGCAGTCCCATTAAATGGTGGCTGCAGCCCTCCTGCAGTGCCAGGTGTGGTTCTGTTGGAGCAGTGTAGTCTTCCTCTGAAGGAAGGTAGTAGTACCTCCAGTGTAGTGTAGATTAGCCTGATCTTCCTCTGGGAATCCAGTGGAAAAGGCTGCTCCTCTGGAAATCCAGTGGGAAAAAGGCTGCTGCTCTGGGAATCCAGTGGGAAAAAGGCTGCTCCTCTGGAAATCCAGTGGAAAAGGCTGCTCCCCTGGAAATCCAGTGGGAAAAAGGCTGCTGCTCTGGGAATCCAGTGGGAAAAAGGCTGCTCCCCTGGGAATCCAGTGGGAAAAAGGTTGCTCCTCTGGGAATCCAGTGGGAAAAGGCTGCCTGTGGTCTTCCAAACCTCTGATTAGATCCAGGTAGGAATGCTTGGCTCCTCCCTCTGGGCGGAGCTTCTCCCAATGGTATTATGTAATTTTATCAGTCATACAGTGACACTCATTGGCCATTAACAGAAGGGTATTTCCCAGAGGGAGGATTGGTTGTGGAAGAGATAAAGGAAAAGTAAGAAGGTAACTAAGAAGGTAACTGCTTCACAGATAGGAATAGAATACACACACCCATTTCCAACCTAAGACATTGCCCTCACCTCAGTGGGCTTGGGGAGCTGATCTCCATCCATTTCTCTCTGCACAGGCACCACCACGATTCCAAACGCCGGCGGTCCGAGGACTTCAGGCCTCAGAACTACCACCAGCAGGATTTCAGGAGGATGTCTGACCACAGGCCACCCATGGGCTACCACGGGCAAGGACCCTCGGACCACTACCGGTCCTTCCACACAGACAAACTGGGCGATTACAAACAGCCCCTCCCTCCATCCCACCCTCCGGTGTCGGACCCTCGCTCGCCCCCCTCGCAGAAATCCCCCCACGATTCCAAGTCACCTCTCGATCACAGGTCACCTCTGGATAGGTCATTGGAACAGAAAAACAATCCAGATTATAACTGGAACATTCGGAAAGCGTAGAGCGACGGAGAGGGCGAAGGGCACGTCCGAGATCCTGGGATTGGTGCGACGGTGGCTGCTTTCTCCAAGCCAGCAACCAGAAACTCTGAACATGCTGCTATCATCTGGCTGGGTCAAGGAGGAATTTGGGGGAGTGGGTGGAGGAAGATTTTCCCTAGTTCTTGATTCTGGTTTAGATTCCCATTTCCTTTCCCCTTTTATACCATTGAACTGTTCTGTCATGGAACCAGCCTTGCTGCCTCGTTTGTTGTTTTGTTTTTGTTTTCCTCAGTCCAATGGACCCAAGGGAGTTTTTCCCCAGCCAGTGTTTCCTCAGAAGGAGAAGGCAGATTGATGCTGCTTAGGATGGTGCAGAAGGCTGTGTGCCTGCTCTGACTTGATGTTACGTGACAGATGCTGCTTTGGGGTTGGGGATAAACTGGTTGGGCTGGGATTTGTGTGTCACCAGCATGGGGCAATATATTCAAGGAAGGACAGGGAAGCCCCTCAGCAGCCAAACTTGGTTGAAAGAGGGCCTTGATGTCCCTGCAGAATGACTCCAAACGAGCTGGAGCCATGCTGGTGACAATTCATCACTTTCCTGGCCATGTTATCATTTTCATGTCTTTATCCATTTCAAGAAACTGGCTCTGCTTTGATTGCTGTTGTGTCACCTGCAACAGAAGAGGTGGAGGGGATCTTCCTCCCTTCTCCAGAGCTGGAACTGGCAAATCTTGACTCTGGGGTTAAGTGTGAGCTGGGAAAAAAAGGCCAACAAAAGGCTTAGTTCACTTCTAACCATCAGGAAAGAAATTGGGGTGAGAACAGTATTTCCCAGTGGACAGGGCTCAGGAGTTCATAACAAAACTCTTCTCTTCTGGCATGGGCAGCTTGGGTGGTCCAGGAACTAACAGATGCTGGCTGCTGCTAACAGGTGCAAGATCAAAAAATGGCTCTGGGGATACTGGAACTCCTAATCTTCCTGCCTCTGGTCTTTGGGCAAATCATTTCTCTCTGTGCTTCACAAAGCAGTGATCACAAACCTTTACTGTGACTGAAGGATAGGGGATGGTAGAGCAAAGTGAAATAGGAATCCAGTGGAGTGATCACTGCTCAGGGAATGGTCACCTTCCAGCAGTCAGCAGTGACTCTGAATTGCTAAAAGAACCTGCACTTATAGACCTTTTGTTTGTCTAAATTGGAAACGAACCTGAGGACTTGGCACCTCAGTGAGCAGGGACAGAATGAGGAATTCCTTGGAGCAAATGTCTCAGAGCCCAGCGTGGCAGAGGGAAAAGAGGAATGTGCAGCCCAGCTCAGTGAACTTCAGGGCAAACACTCCAAGTATTCAAACCACAGTATTTGATGCAGACCAGCATCCATCCTGGACACTGGTGTGGTGAGGGGTTGGTTGTGCACATCCTGCTGGCCAGAAGCACCTTGAGTGATCATTTTTCAGGTTGGAGTTCCCTGGAGACCACAAAGGCTGCCCTGAGCGTGGTGTCTGGGGCTGCATCACCATCACCACCCAGAGCTCAGTATTAAAGACCAGGCTGTTCCAGACTCCTGTTTGGCAGGGCACAGAAGCTGGGCCTCCTATTAAGATGCCAGTATTTGACTCTAATAAGCTGTGATGTCCCTTCCCCAAAGGACTGAGGGCAGATGGGTGTTCAGGGCTGGCTTCCTGACTCCAGGCAGTGCCTTGGAAGGTGCATGCAAACTGACACTAAAACTCCTCCATGCAGTGTATCCCTGGAAATCTGCTGCCATCACTCCTCCCCATCCCGCTGCTCCACGGGGACACACGGGAAGTGTTTTGTTCCCCTTTTGTTTTTATGTTGCAAGATTTCCACCGAATTCAGGGCAGTTTTGTTTCCTTAGGGGCACCTGCTGCCCTGATAAAGTGTTACACTTGTGTTTACCTGTGCAGCGTGAGGTGAAGGCAAGTCTTCCACAGTCCCCCTCGAGGGGTGGGAGGTGTGGAGAGAGCCCCTTTCCGTGGTGTTTCCCACTAAGCTGTGATTGCAGGCTGTGGTATTCAACAAAGAGGTCCTTTCTTTTCAGAGGTATTAGCTTTTAATGTGAAAATGGAGGTGGCCTCAGAGGGGCAAAGAGAATTGCTGTTTTTGTCACGGTGGGAAGTTTGTGCCATACTCGTGTAGCAAAGGCAGTACTGGCAACCAGTGTGAGGGCTGGTGCAGGAGAGCTTTGGATCCCAGCAAGAGGCATTTTCTGTGTTGAGATGTGGGGGTTTCTGCTTATCTGAGGTTGGTTGGGATTTCCTTCTTGTGCAACAGCAAAAGCTTTACCCATATCCACTGGAGAGCTGTCCCCACTGTCACTTTAGCCTGATGTTGGAGTCACATCATGTCCACTCATGATGGGTGAATGTTTGCTGGGTTTGGCTTTAGTGAAGCTGGAGAAGGAGATTTGGGAGAAAGTCTTCCCTGAGCACACACACACACTTATGCATTTTATGTCCCCTCAGCATAGGGACCACAACCAAACACAGTCACGGGGACAGGAGTGGGATCAGAGGGGACACATCCACAGCCATAAACTTCCCTGTGGTGTTTGTGACAGCTTTGGTACAGCTCTTCCTTCCTAACCAGCTGTGGGATTCCCTCCAACCTCTTTGCAGAAAATAGCAGTAACTTGCTGGGGTTCAATTTAAATTAAAAAAAAAAAAAAAATAAAAGAGTTTTTCAGCCTGACCTCTTTGGAAATGGTGTAAAGTTACGAGTTCACATGGTGGAAATCCTGCAGACCAAAACTTGCTGTGGGGACAGGTGATGTGGTCCCAACCAAAATGGACACGGAACCGAGTGCTGAAGTCCTTGTGTGAGTGGTTTGTGATCCACACAAAAATATTTTTCTGCTTTCACCCGTTTCCTCCCCACCTCTGCCTCCCCTCTGGGGAGAGAAGGACTCTTACTGTAAAAATACGGACTTTTAAACCTGTTGACTAAAAACAGTAATTAATATTAATTTATATTTGTGAAAGAAATGCCACTGTCCTAGTGATTTCTGATGTAAATATGTTGTTTATATAGTATGTATGAAATTTTCCTACATTGTAAAACTGCTGTACTTTTGATTCTTGTATATTAAAAAGTGTTACTGAGATTTTCAGAAGGGCCCCAGTGTGGTGTCTCTGGGGGCTGCTTTGGGATCACAGGGCCCTTTCCTGCCAGCCATAGCCAAGCCACCATGGATATTTTCACTGTGCAGGAATAAGCATGTTCTGCTTGGCTGTTTTTACATAGTTTCACAGTCTGTGCTGATGGAGACTTGGAAGCTTCTTCAGATGGGAATTTCCACCTGATCAGAAGGAGCTGTACATTCTCTAACCCAGATCCACCAGGATTTCACTGGGATGATACTGGTGATTATGTTTATCCCACCTCCAGGTTTTACGGATTTCTGAAGATGTGTAACTTTTCTTTTTTGCCTTTTCTGGGGAGAATTCCTCTTTCTCTAGAAGAAGTGTTGCTGCTGCTGCATCAGTGAGTTCTCCTGTCTGTCCCCAGCCCCTCCTGGGCAGGATGTGCCTCTCCAGGTGGGATGTGATGGCATCAGTGGCTGCTTTGGTTTGGTCTTTACCCTGCACTGCTCACACTGAGGCCCACACAGAGCAGGGATTGGAGCCGTTCCTCCCAAGTTATAAAAGCTCATTGTAAGAAGCACTTTTCACACCTGTAGCCACTGGGTCCAGCCCTTCCCAGTCTCTCTGCTGCTGAGCCAAGTTTCAGCCAAGAGTGAAATTTCACAGCTGAGTTATATGCTCCTGAAAAATGGATTTCCTAATGGAAAGAGTGACTGGCTGTTGGCCATGGGGCTCAGCTGCAGGGAGGCACAGGGGCTCAGGGAGCTGGGCTGGCTGTACGTGCCTGGGTCAATCTACCTGAGGCCAGTGACTTTTTAAATGTTTTTATTTTTATTTAAGCAGGCAGGTAAGGATGTGAGCACCCTGATGCTGCCAGGTGTCTCCCCCAGCCCTACCTTGCACCCACCCCAGTGAGGGGACAGGGCTGTGCTTTACAGAGGGGCAGACCCTCTAGAGGGAGCTGGTTCCTAGCAAAAAGCTCATTTTTGGTGAGCAACATCACTCTGCAGTTGTGGCTGCTCCTGCACAGCTGGTCCTGCCTCACCCCAAGCACTCAGAGCCCAGGACAGTGGCCAAAGGCCAGGGCATGGGCAGGCACAGCCAAAGTGGGGCTCAGGCCCCAGGTGGTGGCACTTGAGCTGCTGCCCATCACAGAGTGATGGTATGGGACCCTGGATCCCGCAGGGGCTGCCCCCTCACCAGCCCTCAACACGGTCTGGAGAGCAATCTGAACCTCTCCCAGGTGCCACCAGGCCACCACTGCCACCACCAATGTCCCTGCACATCCCCACTTGGCTCCTGGGGATGCTCTGATGCCTTGTGTGGTTAATGGGGACAGAGTGTCGGTGTGCATCAGGGGTCACATCGGCACTTGGCCCCACTGGAACATGCAGGGGCTGCCTGCTCACTGTCCCAGGCTGGACAGCAGGGCACAACTGGTGACCTCCTAGCAGAACAGTAAGGGAGACACCTGGCCCCTGCACTCTGGGCACTTTGTAGATGAATTTTCAGATTTAGCCATTTCTCCCATGCAAGGATGGGCAGAGAGAGCGGATTTGGCTCTTCCCAAATACTGCCAGTTCTCTGGGCTTTGGAAAGCCAGATGTCAGTCACATCTCTGGTGCTGGGCATCACTGCATGGATTCATCCATATCCATGTGTTCTCAGCTGGCGTGGGTGTCCCACCTGCCCTCAGCATCTCCCTGTCCCCAGCTGCTGGGACAATGAGTCCTTTCAGATTTCAAAACCGAAAAATTTAACAGGAGAAAAAAAATGCAATTTTGTTTTTCCTCATTAGAGGGCAGCAACAAACCCAGCTGGGACAGGAGAGCTGCCCAACAAAGGGAAGAATTACCATTACTGGGATGCACACCCCAATCTGCCGTGGTGAGCAGTGAAGGGTGGTGATACCCACTGGGACCCCATTGCTGCACATTTCCCTTCCCAGAGAGACGGGGCTCTAATGGTTTATTACCTATATTTTCACCTCCATCCCCTTTTTAATTTTCTCATAAATTGAACTCCAGAGTGAAATTCTCAGTAGGATTCCGGACAGAAATGAGCTGTCAGAGGGTCCTTCAGGTGGAAGAGATCTGCTTTCAGAGTACAGAAATGGGGCAAGTGAGTGGGGAACAGCACCAGGCAACACACACGGGGAACAAAGCGAGACCCACTCGTTTATTGTCAAAAAAACCTCAAACTTTACTTGTGTTTCTCTCAATAAATAATTTACAGTATTTACAGGCGGTGACACTCCCGTGGGTCTCAGCACAGGGAGGAGCTGGGGGGGCATTTTCAGCATGTCCCCCCTTTGCCTATGTATTTTTTTTTTGTTTTATTTGTTTCCAAGTATCGGGTCCTTCTTGGCCACACTTCACCTTTAACCAGAACTGGGTCAAACACAACCAAAATAAAGTGCTTCACTGTTTGCTTCTAAAACAGGGATACCCCAACAACCACCTCACACCACCAGCCACCACTGGAGCACCCACCTGGACAGAGGGAATGAGCCAAGCCATAACCAGACTTTCCCTGGATGGAAACTGTCCCTAAACCACAGCGTGCCATGCTGTGGGGTGATTGTTTTATAGGAAAGCGAGCTCTTAAGGGAATAATTGACCTGTTGGCATGCTGTGGCTGGGCCAGCTCAGGCAGCTTTAAAGCAGCACTGTGTGCTCAGAGGGAGGCTGTGCACAGCTGCATTGAGCTGTGGGGTAAACCTTTGCCCAGAGAGATATTTTGTATTTTAAAAGGTGAGTTTTAAACTTCTAGGGAATATAAAAATTTGTTTTCTCCAGAACAAAGGGAAAAGAAAGTCCAAATCAGCCTGGCTGAGCATTAGTGCATTGGGAAATGAAACTGTCCAGTGCTGTGGTCCAGTGGCTGCTCCCCTCAGCACCTCCAAACTGTGATATCCTTATTTCAAAATCTCCCTAAACAGAGTATCTGGGGCATCAGCAAACAAAGCAAGGAGCAAAGTAGTAAACACATCTTTTTGTTTCTTTTCTTTCCTTAAACATTTAAAAACCAATTACATCTTTTCATCTGTACAGTCACACGAAATCAATGCCAGGGCTCTATATATTAAAGAGACAATATAAATTACATCAATTGACACAAGTTTGCATTTCTCTGCTGCTTTACAAATGGAGCTCTAGAGCTGTAAGGACACAATGAATAGTCATGTTCAGTATTTACACCAGGCTGCCTCTTGGCACCAGTTCAGACTGCCAAACCAAGCCTGTTCCCACCTCTTTTGGTGCTAGCTTGTCTCATCACGCCCAGAGACCTCCCTTCTGAGAGCAGGAGGTGCCCCCAAGTGTGATGTGTGTTTTGGGGCTTGTTTCTGGGAACTTCCCCCTGAGGACAGGCGGGGGAAACCCACCAGGAGGTCTTGAAGGCGCAGACCAAAGGTGGTCCTGATGTTTGTTCAGTGAGCCATGGGGTGAACCACAGAGGAACACGGAGTGGAGGAGATGGGCAGCACTACGTGGTGGGGGAAGGAGATTATGGATGGTTTTGAGGCAGGGAACAGACATCAGGAGGCAGCTGGGGGGGTCCTCTGCTGCATCCCATCTCCTGGCTGAATTCTGACATCGCCCCATTTCTGATTCAAGCCCTCAAGGGCTTAAGGTGCAACTGGTCTGCAATGGGGTTGCAAGTCGCGGCCCCAGGATGGGGAGCAGAGCAGAGACCTAGCAGCAAAAATAAAGAGCACCACGCTCCTGCTCCATCCCAGGGCTGAGCCACAGGCAGGGAGGGGCTGGAGGGAGGTGCAGTTGGGTCTCTCACTGAGCAGCCACCCTGCTGCCAGTGTCAGGGGACCAGGGAGTGACCAGGGTGTGAGGAACTCATCCAATGCTGGGCAGAAGTTGCAGAAACCCCTTGAATACTGGCCAGGTTTCTCCCGTTCCCATCAAGAGTCCACGGTGGGTCCAGGCAGAGACAAGGGAGACAGGAGTAAAACTACTGAGTGAAATCAGCCAGGTGAACTGGCTAAAACAGGGGAGGCCTTTGAACCACAAAAAATGCAGGCCAAGGCTTGAGGAACGTGTGCTCCTTCCACCCAGAAGGTGCCTGGCACCAGCAGCCAAGCAAGCGTGGGATCACTGCCCACCATTCGGGCCCCTTGCAGCACCTTCTGCAACAGCAGGGCTGTGGGCAAAGCAGGAAAAGCAGAGCCCAGCCCCAGTGAGCAGGACATCCTGCCCTGCTGTGCTGGTCCTGTCTCACTGCTCCGTGCCCTCCTCGTGGGCTCTGCTCTCTGCAGACAAAGCCACGTTCACACACGCCAGTGTCACAGTCACCATGTGCATGGCTGGGACCAGGGGAGTGCTACAAGGGCTCCCCAGCACCCCCTCGAATGGCAGCAGGAGGAGGGGGAAGTGAGCAAGGTCCAGACAAGGTCCAGTCCAGCAAAAACTCCTGTCTGGTCCCACTGGCAGCACATTCCTCCCAGGCAAGAGCTGGGAAGGTGGAGGACTTGCACCAAGAGAGAGACTGAGTTGAGGACAACCCACGTGGCTCTGATGTCCAACCTCTCGTTTTCCAACACCTGCATCTCATCTCTGGCTGCCTCCTGCTCCCCTTTCCCTTCTCTCCAAGGTGTGAAGGAGCAAACCTCTATAACAAGCACAGCCAACACAAACACAGCAGTGCTACCCAGAGGGCGGGATGCGTTCCCGTGGGCGCCGTGTTGCCCGGGCTCAGCACCCGTGTCCTTTCATAGAGGTGCAGCTTGTCCTTGTTGGAGTGAAGCATCTTCACGTCCTCAAAGGCATAGTAAGCAGCCAGCATGAAGTTGACATCCCCCGTGGTGAGGAGGTCAAAGACACAGGACTGGAAGTAGAGGTCCTCCACGGGCAGCTTCTCCCTGCACTTGGCCGTGGCCGTCTCGTAGGTGAAGGCCTCGGGCGGGGCGGGCAGGCTGGGCCCCTTCCTGCGGGCCCGGCCCTCCGTGGCCTGGGCCGAGCGCACGGCCTGGAAGTCAATCTGCTGGTTGGCCGGGCAGCCACGGAGGCACAGGTAGAGGCCCTGGCTCTCCCTGTCCTCCACGGCGTTGACCACCTCCTCCGGCATGCGCACGGCGAAGGTGAGGTAGCGGCCCACCTGCCTCACCACAATGGTGGTGCCGATGTACTTGGCCTGGATCTCGATGTGCTGGCCCGACACCTTCTCCGTGATCTTCAGGCTGTTGGCCCCGTGCTTGTCCCCTCCGTTCTTGGAGCCGTCGACGAAGGCGGCGGGGAGCTCGTCCATCTCTGCCTGGTACACTTTCTGCTCCACACACTCCTGGAAGCTCTTGAAGATGATGGTGAGCTGTGGGGGAGGAAAATGAGCATGGTTACAGCCAGTGATGACCGCCTGAGAGCAGCCAGCAGTGGGGTGGGAGCTGGAAGGGCTGGATGCAGTCCAGACAGAAACATGACCGTCTTTCTCACAGTCCTTCACCCTAAGAAGTGGCCCTGACTTTCAGCCCCCCAGACATGGTGATCCTGTCCAGCCAAAGGGTGAGAACACTGTGTAGAGATCCAAGACCCAGAGGCTTGACTGAATGCACCACCTGGATCTGCCTGTTATCTCCAGGCCCAGCAGAGGAGCTTCCTTGCAGCTGGAGCTGGGTGGAGTATCCCAGCTCACAGGCCTGTGGCAGCATGCCCGTGCACGCAGCACTGCGTTGCCTCCAGGGCTGGCAGATGGCAGCAGGGATGAGCCCTGACTCCCTTGGAGGTGGTGGAGCTTCTCTTCTGACTCCCATGGCATTTACATCCCAAGGGCTGGACCAATTTGTTTCCCTAACCAAGTGCAGACCAACAGGATTTCTCCCATGGGCCCTCAAACACGTCCTGCTCCATCTCAGCCCCACAGGCACACATGTGCTCAGCCTGCTCCTGTGGGGTGGCCCTTCTAGGGGTGACTTCAGGGTGGCCTTGGCACTGCTGGGTTAATGGTTGGACTCAATCTTAAGAGGTTTTTCCCAGCCTTAATGAATCTGTGATTCTATGACACAAACATAGCCCAACATGCCTCCTCACCCCTGGCTGGGCTCAAACACAGGCCCCTTCCAGAGAAGGACCTCACAGTGCTTGCTCTTCCCTTGCTGGCCTGGCTTTTGGAGGGAAGACTTGGGGAGGAAAATGAGTAGAATTTGCATGTACAAACAGTACAAACTATGTTTCCTCTTCCAGCTCTTGCAGATTTGCTCTAGCACCTTTCTGCCCGTGAGGGAGAAGAGGCAAAGAGGATCTCCTGCCATGTGGGCCCTGTGAATGGGGAGACTGAGACCTGGCCAGAGTGGGGTGGGGCTGGAGAAGAGAGCAGAGAACACACAGAGCCCCAAGGACTGAGTGCTCCCATGGTTTCCAGCAGCACAGTGCCCACAGCAGTGCTTCCCACACTCACGCTGCAGATCTCATGACTGATCCCTCCTCACCACAAGCCTCTGAGGCAGATAAGAAGAGAAAAGCTCAATTAAGATGGTGATCCTGCGATCCCAGCAGGTCCTGGGATCCTTAAGGACCACTTTCCTCAAGGCAGACTTCCTTGCAACCTTCAGCAGGTTTTGATGTGTTTTAGCAGGTAAGGACATCAGATAAGTATCTTTTAGGGGGTTTATCTGGGACGGGTCAGAACCTCACTGCCAGTTCCAGCTCAGCATAAAGGGGTGACATGAGAGCAGAGAAGCAGCCCCTGTCCTACACGTGCTTCTCTCCTCTCCCCACACACAGGGAGAAGCAGAACTCCCAGACATGGTGGGACAGGACATTTTCCAAAAGCAAGAGCATGCCTCCTGCTGAGCCTCCCTCCTTCTTTAGCACAAAAAGTGCCCTGTTAGCTTTAGAGCTTTAACATGACGGGCAGCACACCAGCTCCTCAGCTCCAGGTCCCTCCTGAAGCTGAGCCTGTGACACACAAGTCCTGCTGTATCACAGCAGCACACTTTCCCTTAGGCTCGCTGTGTTTGCCTTGTATCTTCAGGATGTTTATTTAGTCTGTCAAAGCACCTCCAGTACAGACTGTTCCCCACAATATGTCTTGACTTGGCTGCAAACCACAGAGACAATTACAAGCCTGGCTAGAGGGGAAGGCAGTGTGAGGAGCTCAGCTCCCTCCAGGCTTTTCCTGCAAGCTGGAGTCTCCCTGGAGGGCAGTCCAGGGTCTGCTTTGGGGGTCCCCCAAGAGATGCCAGCATCATTCCTGATGTGGCTGTTCACAGCAATCCCAAGGTGGGAGTCCTCTTAATTTGCAATACCTGGCTTGGCCATGGAGGCCCCCTGAGGTGCAACACCTCAGCCTGCTTGCTGTGACGGGGCTGGATGTGCTCAACAAGAACCACATTTCAGTGAATGCTGGGGACAAAAAAAGGATGGATATTGAGGGACAGACATTCAAATTCAGAGGAGCTCATGCTCTGTCTTGCCCTCCCCAAGGAGATGTGGAAATGGAGGAAGACACAAAGGAAAGAAAGGCTGCTCTGAAGCCTCTCTGCTCTTGCCCACCTCTGCCCAGGGGGACAAGGCTCACCTTGCTGGTGGCGGTGGCCGAGGAGCCAGGCAGCACAGGCGTGTTGGTGACCTGCACGTTCAGGTAGTTATTGTCTATGAGTGGCCAAGCCCCCTGCACCTTGCAGGTCTGGAAAGTGTCCGTGAAAGTCCTGAGGTGGGGGTCCCCAAAGAGCCCGCAGTGGGTGTAGTTGGGGGCGGCCGAGTGCTTGTGGAAGCTCTTCTCGTAGTGGCAGATCTCGGGGCTGTCGGAGCGCTCCTGGCTGTCCCCGGGGGGCAATGTCCGGAGGCGGGGCTGGGACGTGGGGCCATCCTTGGAGCAGTTGTGCTGCACCATGAGATCGTCTATGCCATGCACGGCCGAGTGGTAGGCCAGGTCTCCCCTGCAGGTGCGGGCGGTGCGGCGCGTGCAGTGCGCGTAGGCCCGCAGCGCCGTGCAGAACTCGGGCGCCTCCTCCGCGCCCAGGTGGTGCGAGCCCGACGTGGCCGCCCAGAACTCAGAGTTGCACTTGAGGATCTTGCATGGAGATGTCACTGTGGGAGGGCAACAGAAACAAGGGGATCAGTGCTGGTTTGCCCAACTCTAGCCCATCCTGAGGCTGCGTCCTCCTCCCGCTGCCCAAACTCATGACACCGGCCCGGCCGCGTGACGGGGTCTCGCTCACCAGACGTGACCCTCTCACATGACCCAACTCTCATGCATCAAAGCCGAAGAAACCAACAGGATCTGCCCCAATTGAAGCCAAAAAGGGAAAGAACATGCAGCCTTTAGATGAATGATAATGGGGGGAAACCATGGTGTGGAAGAATGGGATATATTCATAAGCAGTGATAAGGGAGCATCATTAATGCAATGGGGTTTTTAATGCCCTTTTAGGGTTTGACATTCTAAGCTCTGTGCTGCTTGAGTTACTGTGGCACTGTGTTCCAGACTGATCTCTACCAGCACAAAGTTCTCTCCCTTTTCCTCCTTTATGAGCTTGGGAAAACAGAGCAGCATCACAAGCACTGTGCCCAGGTTAGAGCAGGACCAGTGCCACGACCCACCCTGCAGCACAGCCAGAAGCCATCCATCATCACCAGAGCGGTGACGCTGCAGCGCTCATCCCTGTGCCACTGTAAAGAAACAGGAGCCAAAAACCCTCTTTCCTGACATCCGTGCGGCTCTGCCCAGCCCTGGGAGCCCGTTCCCCACCACGGCCCGCTGAGAGAGAACAAGAGATGGAGGAGAAAAACCGGCACAGCAGGTGCAGGGATGCCAGCAAGCCCCCGCCTTGCCTTCCCTTCCCTTCCCACCCGCCGTGCGCTGCCCAGGCGGAGCAAAGCCAGAGGCTGCAGGGCCTTTGCCGGGCTCAGCCGCAGCCCTGGTGCTTCCTGGCAAGGCACAGGAAGGCAAAGAAAATTCAGATCCTGCTTCTTCCCCCCGAAACACAATGTCTGCTCCCTGGGGCAGTGTGGCTTTCCCCAGAGCAGACTTGAAAGCAGCTGTGCGAAAAGCACATGGCCATCGCTGAATGTCGCAGACGCTGCTCTGGCCCTGCCAATTTGGACTCTTGCTGGGTGAACCCAGGCTCACACTACTTAAAATTCATGGCATTTTCCTTCCTCTCCTCTTAATCGACTCCCTCAGAGCGCTTGGGAACAGGATGGGTTCAGGCAGAAGAGGCAGCAGGAGGAGGAGAAGACAAGCCCCACCATTTCCAGATGCTTTCATGGTGCCTTTTGCAGGCGTACCCATATATTCCTGTCTTGGGGCTTGTTTAGAAGGAGCTTGGCAGGGCATCCGTGCCAAAAGTATCTCAGATTTGTTTAGAAAGAAAGTTACAAAACCCAGTATTGTTTCAGAGAAAACAGTATGTTTGAGTTTTAAACATCACAGTGCTGGAAACCTAAACAGAGTTGGTGCTGGAAAATCAGAAAGGGAGACTTAAGACTATAAAACACTGAGCAGTTCGGCTGTGAGAAACAAGCCAGTCTCCTCTCTGTTTTGAAGAAGACTGAAGTGCAAATAGGAAATGGTGACAGGTTCCTCACAGTTTTAAAATTCATGTTTAATAAACTCAGATGCTAGCAACAGCACCGAGAACCCGGGAGCTGTTTGGTCTTGGCAGCATCCCACTTAAACCTGCAAGCAGCTCTGTGGAAAGCCTTTAACTCATCATTGACCAGAGGTGACTCAACAACAAGGTTCTGACCTGGGACATGGGCTCATATTTGTGCATGTCGGGGTCAAATTTAAAGATATTTATTATTTCACATCCCTCTCTTGTTCATGCCAGGAGTGTGGTTTTCCAGGACTGTCATAATGGAAGGCAGGAGTCAAAACGGTACGGCAGGAGTGTGACCAGTGCCACCACTGCCGGTTATCCCAAACCCTTGTGGCATCAGGCAATTAAAGTCATTGCTCTCCTAGTTGTTATGTTAATGTGCAGCTTGAGGATGCCTTGGGGTTCCCTGTGGCAGAAGGTGCTGTCACTGCAGCCCGACCTGCCTGCACAGCCCCAGGAGAAGCTGGAGGACACATCCCTGGACACGCAGGAGCCACACACACCCCACTGCCCAGCAAGGCACCACGACGCACGACACAAAGCATCCCGTCATCCCGGGAGCAGCTTGCAGAGCACTTTGCCTGCTCCAGCCCTTCAGCTGCTGTGTAGAGAGGATTTTTTTAGTACGAACAAACCCACAGCTTCTTGTTCTTTAAGGGCTTGCTTGGATGAGGAGATGCAGACCGGACAGAGAGGACCCTGCTGAACAGCCCCCCGCATCCAGCTGAGCATCCCCCACTGCTGCCCTGCCCGGGGTCACACATGACTTTATAAGGTCCTGAATTAAAAAGCCCCAAGCGAAGGGAGGGCAGGGAAGCCCATCTCCTTCCTCCCTGAGCCTGAAGGGGGAGCGTTCTGCCCTGCGATGTTATCGCTGCTCTTTTGGCACCGAGCCCCTTCTGGCTGTTTCGCTCAGGGCCCCATATAAGGCCAGATCTCCCAATCCAGGTGCCCCGGCGCTGTGTGAGCGGGGCCTGTGTGTGCCTGGCCTTTCCACGGACACCTCCCCAGCCACCCCCATGATGTGCAAACCCCTCACGCTGCTGGGGAGGGAGCACAGCTGACAAAGGCGGTGGAGGAAAGCGAACACGACCCTCACCCCTCCCAAGCAGCCTTGCCTCGTCCCCTCTGGCAGCAGCTTTGGCACAGTGGTGCAGGCTCATTTGTACCCTGGCCAAGAAACGATGTTTATTCAATTTCGCATAATCTATTTTCCATCGACTCACAATGGTTCTGTTTTTCAACCACAGATGACTTAGCATGGAAACAAATCCCTCTCAAGCAGGAACCTAGCAAGGCTCTCCTGGGGTCTGTGAGACATCCCCAGGTCTGGGTGATTTCTTGTCCAAGGCAGAGCAGCCTTCACCTCACACACAGGTGATTTCAACCCCTCCAAGCCACCTCCCAACCCTCCCCATGATTTTCTTTCAAGGCCTTGAAAGGTGCCACTCAAACCAGAGAACAAAATTTCCTTTGTTGTCTGTAAACCGACGGTTTCAGAAAGCTAAAGCCAGAAAAAAAAATCAGAAAACCACCTGGACTAGGACAGCCCTCTCCCATTTCCCCCATCAGTTCAGGGACATTTCCCGTAAGGTCTGCGCCCACTGAAAAGCCACCCCGTTCCCGGGCAGGCTGTTTCAGGAGTTTATCACCTCCACAAAACACGGGTCTTGGTTCTAAGTGGATTTTATCTGACTTCATTGTAAGGACATAAAAAGAACCAGCGATTTTCTCCAAAGCAGTAAAAGGTCCGTTAGTGACGAGTGTGTTTCCCACAAAGATATTTACACACTGCAATCAAGTCCCTTGTCAATCCCCAAGATAAGCTAAACGGTTTGCACTTTTAAGTTCTCGCTGGAAGGTGTTTGCCCAGCCCCACCATCAGATCTCCCTCCAGCAGCCTTGTTTCCTGCACAACCTGTCACCCCGACAGGATACGGGGATAAAAACACGCTCACAACTCTGCCGAGGTCAGCCCTTTAACCAGGACATCCCATTGAGCAGGCAATGAATGAATTGTGACCTTTCCCTGAGCTCCTGGTTTGGAAAGCCCTGGTCCTCCATTCAAAAACATGCCATGGACCACCAAACACACACTCAGGGCTCTGGGGTATCAGATGCCCTCATCATCAGTACACTGCATTACCTGATGTCAAATTAAATGTTTCAACATATGCACACATCTAACTTTAACAGCATTTAATTATCAGTGCCCCCCTATTCTCCTTTCAGTGGGTGTCAAGTAACCTGGGTTTCATTTACCCAAATCAAACTCTTATAGAAAACTAGCACAAAACCAACATTTCATCTGTTCTCCTGTAATTCCTGTAACAAAGAGAATTACTGGAAATTAATTTCTGTAAGCAAAAGCCAATTCTTTTAAGACTCCTGAATGCACATTCACCAGACCTGTTAATTTTAAAGTGTTCACTGCTAAGCAATGTTTTTTAATATCCTCTTGGTTCCTAACGGGCTGGAAAGTATTTCATCACCCACATGTGATGCAAATACATCATCCCGCGTTTTTCCAAATACATGGATTGAAGTGTAGATGTGCAAGCCTCACACAGGCAGTAAAGGGCCTTTTTGGAGAACACAGTAAAACGTAATTACCTTTGGCCTCAGATCTGAGCACCCTGACTTAGGCTCCTAAACACATATTTATTTAAGTAATCTAAATAAACATATTTATGCTGACACCTCAATAGGAAAGGCACGATTCTCCAAGGTGCTAAATACCAGCAACATCTGCCAGCTTCAAGGAGATGTGGGCTGCTCTGCTCACAGGCAGACAGCAGTCACCACCAGCATGAAAACGACCCCAAAAGTGTTAAAAAAAATATATAAATCACAGTGCTCCTTAAAAACACGGCACAAGAGACTGCTTCCAGCAAGGTATCAGGGGTCCCCAGCAAAAACTGTGGGAATGAACATTGTGCTTTGTATGCAGCCCCTCGTGCTGCTCCTGTCCCAGGGGTTGTCCCCATGAGCCACTCCTCATGGTGGCCATGCTGGACCCACATTTGATGCCCATGAGGGTTGTGAGATTAGATACAAAGAAGGAATTTTTTTACAGTTAGGGTGCTGAGACACTGGCACAGCTTGCCCAGAGAGGTGGTGGGTGTCCCATGCCTGGAGATGGAAGACGTCCTTGCCCATGGAAGGGGGGTTGGACGGGGTGACCTTTAAAGGCCCCTTCCAACTCAAATCATTGTGCGATTCTATTTTATGACACGGATCAGCCGGCGCCTTGTCACACCAGGGAGAGAAAGGAGCGATTCGGGGCAGCCCTGATGGATGGGATGTCACGGGCAGGGACAGCTCTGCCGCACCCCACGGGGCACCGCGGGGCGAGCGAGACCCAAGGGCCACCTGACCCAGCCTCGGTGAAAGGATTTGTGCGGGAAGGCAGCGCCGGGCTCTTCCAGCGACCTCCTTTGAACTGTTAATCAAGCACAATCTTGCAGAATAATAGCCTGGTTATTATTGCCTTGTTTGCATAACAAAGAGGCCCAATAAAACTGATTTGACTGTGCTCAGAGGGGGTGTGAAAGATCAGCCCTGAGAAAAGAGCTGCAGGAATGCAGCAAACTGCTCCAAAGCCTCAACCCAGGAAGAAAGACAATGCAATTTGCCATCAAGAAAAGCCCAATAGACCAATAAATTACCCATGTGCAAAGGGATTAGATCAGGTTTCAGTTGCACTGAAGTGGGGGGAGGACCAGGAGGAGGGGACTGGAGGAGAAAAATAAACCTGAGCTCTTAAAGAGCTGAGGCTCCTATTTTGCAAGGCTGTGCGCTGGGAGGTTGGGGTGGAGGGGCCACCTTCCACGCTGGGGCCGGGGATATGTGCTCATTTCCACTGGCAAAAGCAGCGAATGCACTAAATCCAGGCAAAGGCCCTACTTTGTGTACGATAAAGTGATTTTAGAAGTACCCCAGAGCACACTTCAAACCATGCAGCTTCCTTAAACCCAGTCCTTGTCTTGCTCAAGAGGATGCTGGAGGAAGGAGAAACCAGCTCCTTGAAGTCAGAAGATGGACACAGAAGGATTTTTCTCGTTTCAGCCCGTGTCAATCACTAAATCATCCAGAGGACCCGCCATGGCCACCTCCTTTCTGTCCTCAGCACTGAGTTCACGGCCCCCCATCTCTCCTCTGCAGGCATCACAGAGACACGGGGCAAGTACAGGCAGGAAACCAGCAGAGTCAGTGTCTTCAGCAGCTCCAGCACAAACTGCTGCACGCCGCCGAAGGAGCCCTTGATCGCTGCTGTCACTTAGTCAGCTCTTTTGGCTCCAGACTCGGCTCTCGGCTGACCCGGCATGCTCCGCGCCAGCCAGGGCAGCTCTCCCAGCCCCCAGCCAGCAATGCTCCTCCAGGCTCACCTCAGCATCCATGAAAAGGGTGAGCAGACACCCATGGAGTTGCCAGCCAGGGCCGTGCTGCTCGGAGAACTACCAGCAAACCTTGGGCAGTTCAGTGGGGCAGTTCAGATGGGCTGAGAGGGGGAACTAGCACAGCAACAGAATCACAGACTTTGTTCTTGAATCTTCCTCCTGGGATTTGGGCCTCAGTGCTGCCTTTGCCTCAGCTGTTGAGCTTTTGCCTGCTCAGAGGAAGCTGTGCCATTAGGTGGTTCAGGAGATTCAGGTTTTACTCTTCCATGAGCTGGTGGATGGAGGATGAGCAGGGAGGGAAGGATAAGGCAGTGATCTCTGACTCCTCTTCTGCAGAAGGGCACTAACAAAGCTGGGTCTCAGCAGCACAGGGTGCTGCAGGCTAGGAAGCCTTTCTGGAGCTGCACACCTGACTTTCCCCATTGGGAGTGCACCCGGGCACTTTCACCAACAGTTCCCAAGAGCTGGTAAATTTCCTCAGGCAAATGGTCCAGTTTAGAGATGAGGACACTGAAGGATGTTAAGGCTTTCACCCAAGATGAACATCGTGGGAAAAGAGGTGAATTTGCACTCTCATGCCCTGCATGAAGCAGCACCCTCACCTTCCTCCTCAGCCATTCATGTCCCCATCCCTCTGGAGCAGCGGTCCCTGGATAAGGCCACCTCTGCCAGCCACCCCCACCGCCGAGTGTTTCAGGTTTCCAGCAGACATCTCTCTCCCCACGCCAAAGCTGTTTTCCCAGGGAGCCTTTGAAGGCAGCGCTGCCACCCACCAGTGCCCGGGGGCCCCCCAGGTGTGGTAGCGGGTCCCTCGCCCTCCTCCCCCTCGCCCGGGCCGTGGTGGGGCTGGCAGGGAAACGCTTTCTGCTCACAGGTGTGGATTCCCTCTAGGAATAATCATCCCCGCTGTGCTCTTGTGAAATTTCAACCCTTCAAACGCAGAGGTAAATGAGATACAAAACGAGGAGATGGAGAAAAGCCCGGAGCACATAAATCTGGATGAGGCAAATTTATACAATTAGATGTCTGCCAAAAAATTGCGGCATCTCAATCGGAGGCGTTGGCTTGCGCAGGGCGTGGGGTGGCAGCTGCCCGGCTGGAAGGCAGCAGCCCCACCAGCCCATCAAGACACCTGACTGATGCTGGAGCCCCACCTGGGGATGCAGGGGACCCTGTGGATCCATTCCTGCAGGCTGGGCTCCCACCCAGCACCAGATTCCGTCCCCATCGCTCATACCCCATGGAAGCCACAAGAGCCTGTTCATCTTTCACAGCCACAGACCTTCAGAGGTTTATTTGCTTTTTAAATGCTGCCTCTCCTGGATTCAGGTTTTAAATTTAAGAAGAAAAAGTAACTTTCTAACTGGAACCCACTCCACCAGTCCCACTGCTCCCCCACTTGTATCCCAGCACAGCGATGCTTTCTCATCACTGTGGGCTGGCAAAGTTTGGAGTCATGTCCTGCCACATGCCCTTGTCATCTCAGAAAGGGCCAGCTGGAGTGTGTCACACAGCAGGAGAAAAAGGTAGCTTGTCCAAAACCCAAAATGCCATAGATCATTCCTAAGGCTTTGGGGACCAAAGTCAACAGCTGTCCAGGAAGGAAAGGAAACCAAGGGAGGAGAAAATTCTTTGGCCTCAAGTGAAGCTTGCTCTCTGCCTGACCCATAAAACCTGTACGTCAGGGACAGCTCTGCTTGCTGGGAACTGAATGGCAAAACACTTCTGGATGCTCATGCAGTACAAAGTGGGACTTGACACCCTTCTGAAGGACCTGCTGTCCCAGCAGCTGTGGGGACATGAGACCCTGGCCACCCCACACACCACGGCAGAGTCAGACAGGGCGGCTCAGTCTGCGCCTACCAGGGCTGTGTGTGTGTGTCGGAGCCAGCTTGTTCTCTGCAGTGAGAGCCCGATGACTTCATCAAGGGGATGGCATCTGGTTTTGCAGTTGGCTATAATTCAATTCTCCCCCTTGCTGCAGGAATTTCAGCTGGTGGAGCAGTGATTTACTCAGCCGGGCTGCACTTGAGTGCAAAGCAATCTTGAGGCTACAATCGAACGCACTGTTATTTTGAGAGCTCACAGACAAGGGAATAAATATCCTCCTCTTTTCATCCCAGTAGCTGCCAAGTGCAGGCTACAGAGCTTTTTAAAGGCATTTAGGAGCTCTCCTCTAACAAGTGCACTCTGGATGCTGTGCACGGTCAGGCAGGACTTTGCCTGCACAGCTCGCTCCTGATCTGTGGCATCAGGATGGGATTTGCAAGGACAGCCAGACACAGGTCAGGGCACCCCTCATCTGCCCACCACAGCTGCATCTCCATGCAACCCCCATTTTCCCCAAAACCCTTTCTCCATCACCCCAGCACACATCACTCCTGGATCCCAGCAGCCCTGAGCTCACCTCAGCCCTCTTCCAACCACCTGAGACCCTGAGGCTCTTTTGGTCCTGGCTTCCTACACTCCTCCTTACTCCAAGTCTGGTGTCTGCTCCAACAGGAAAAGCAAATCAGACCAAATCGAACTCATCCAGATGGATCAAAAGCCCTCATCTTTGACCTCTTTCACTGTCTCACCAACACTTATCCCTTGGGAGCAGTAGGGCTTGGCTGTGGGATCCCCTGAAGGACTGACGGGCTGAGGAGGGGCTTGCTTGGGCCACACACTGCCACGCCAGAGCCTTCGGATGCTTTATGGGCTGTGCCCATCAGGGAGCCAGAAGAGAGACCACAAAGCTCATTGTCACTGGGGCCGCAGCCTGGCTCTCCAGGGACAGCAGGTCAGGGCACAGCCCAAGAAGAGCCCCCAGGTCAGGAAGTTTTTATGGTTGCCCAGCCCTGTGAGCACTTTCATGTGCACATCCGACTCAGCACAGCTGTCCATGCCACAGAGAAAGAAACCTCCACTGTTCCCATGATAAACCCAAAGTCACTCTTACACTGCCTTGTGCCCAGCAACCAAGGGCCAGGAATTCCACGATTTTCTGTGGAAAAAAGCAACATATCCACCCCATCTACAACAAAAACAAGGCGCCTCCTTCCAGCCCCACAACGTGCCTTGCTGGCAATGGCAGAGAACTCCCTGTTCCAAGTACGAGACCAGCTCCAAGCTTGCAACAAAACAGGGAAGCCAAAATATTTCCAGGTTTACGTTTGAATCCCTCCCTTCTTCTCTGCCCTGACAACATCCCGCACAGGCGCATTCCTCCCCTGCCTCCACCTTCCCCAGGATGGGCTCCATGTTCACAGCACTCTGGGGGTTATTTTAGCCTCTAAACCATCTCAATTTTGGCTTAATGCTGCCATCAGCTCCCTGCTGCTGAGACAAAAGCCATTTATTGACAACCCTTCAATAAGGTTGGATCCTTATCTGGAAACCACTGCACTGTCTGGATGGACCAACAGCAGAAAACTCCAAATTTTTATGGAGGCAGAAGTGTATTACAGCCAAAACAGCCAAGCTGGAAACAAACAGGGAAAGCCAAAGCAAACCTGAGCCTGCCACACCTGGGGCAAAAACACCCAGGGCCAGATTCTGGAAGTACAAAAGGATTTGCAAGAAAACGAAGCACAGCCTGTACTGGGAGGCACAGGTTTGGTTCACCCAGGAGGATCAGGGTCTCAGCTGGGAGAGCACCCATGAGCATCCAACACTGGGACATGGCACAAGCTCCAAGGAGAATTTCTGCCAAGGAAACAATGAGCCAGTGGCGTGCTCTGCCCAGACCTCCTTCCCCTGCTGCCTCACGGTCACGCTGACCTACGGCCAGAGCACCCAGCCCAAGGGCACGGGATGCCCAGGAGGCAGCAGGGCGAAGCCACCAATGTGAGAGCAGCACAAGGGGGAATCCAGCCCGGGCTGCGAACGCAGGGGGGGTTAAGCAAATAAATAAATAGGGCAGGACTCGGCAAGGCACTGATCTGACACGCCAAGCGCCCGCTTGGGCAGCCTCCAGCGGCCCTGCTCACCTGGGGCTCCCAGGAGGGCTGCGAGGCCTCCTTGGTGCTGCTGGGAACCCACAAATTCCCAGGAACCACAGGGAAAAAGGATCAGGCAGGGAATAAATCCCCCTTTTCCCCTAAAAGCTTTTAAAAAAGCCCCCAGCCTCCTTGCTGCTGCGAACCTGCTGGGAACCCACAAATTCCCAGGAAACATAGGGAAAAAGGATATGGCAGGGAATAAACGCCCCTTTTTCCCTACCTTCCCACCCATAAAGCAGCTCCTTGGTACTGGGAACCCACAAATTCCCAGGAAGCATAGGGAAAAAGGGGCAACAAAGATACGGCAGGGAATAAATCCCCCTTTTTCCCTACCTTCCCACCCCACAAAGGTTTTTTAAAAGCTCCCAGCCTCCTTGGTGCTGCGAACCTGCTGGGAACCCACACATTCCCAGGAAGCATAGGGAAAAAGGGGCAAAAAGGACACGGCAGGGAATAAACCCCCCTTTTTCCCTACCTTCCCACCCACAAAGGTTTTTAAAAAGCCCCCAGCCTGCTCGCAGCCCACGGCACGGGGAGCCCCGACTCCGCCTGCGCCCCGCTCCCGCGGGCTCTGGATCGCCTCGTTCTGCCAGTTCTTTGCACCTTATTTGACTGCTGAAGGGAGAATCAAACAAAGCAGCCAGCCAGATCTCCTATCAAGTTCTTTCTTGCACCGTAAATCTCACAGCCTCGACGCTCTGCAACTCAACCGCTCCAAAAAGGGCGTTAAGCAACACATAAGGGAGCAGCTCCAGAATTTCCAGAAAAAAAAAACCCCAAGAAACAGGGGGTTCAGCTTCCAGCCTGCTGGGAAGGTTCACGGGAAGAGTGGGGTCCAGAGAGACACCTCAGTGCTAAGGGCAGCGCTGAAAAGGTCTTCCTGGAAGAGGGCGAAGAGGGCAAAGATGGGAGGAAGGGCGTAAAGCAGTTATTTATTTATTTCCTACATGTGTGTGCAAGACTACTTCACCTACGGTTATGCAAAAGAAAGGCAGAGGAGATTTTAAAATTAATAAATTAGATTTTTTTTTTTTTTTTTTACAAATGAAAGTTTTAGAAAAACAAAAAGGGAGATAGGGAGATTTAAGCCTTCGAGTTTTTCTTTCGCCCTCCTGCTTTCTCTCAATTTTTTCCCCCCTTGCAAGTGAAAAAAAAAAAAAAAAAGAAAAAAAAAAAGAGGTAAAGAAACTGGAGAGTTTTGGAAGGAACAAATCCGCCTCTGTGGACTGGGTTTCCCCTCCCCCAACAAAAACAAGCACTCAGGGCTTGAAGGAATTTGCAGGCAGAGATCTGCCAAAAACATTGTGAAAAACTATGGGGGATTCATTGGAAACAGATGGCGTTTTCAGCTGTAATTCTGAAATTCTCCCCTTTTCTGACACAATACAAACATCGGGGCCGGGGGCGGCGGGGGGGCCGAGCCCCGCGGCGGGTGCGAGCGGCCGGCCCGGGGGTGCCGATGCTCGCGGGACCATTTGGTTGCCATCCCGCCCTCGGACAGCACAAGAGCTCCCGGCCCAGGCAGGGACGAGTTCTCCGAGCAAACGAGGCTGCCGAGCCCCCGGAGCCGTGCGGCGGGGAGCGAGAAGGGGCGGCCGCCCGGAGCGCCCGCGCATCCCCCGCCCGCCCAGGTGCGCCCCGCGGCCGCGCTCCCCCCGCGCTCTGTGGGGTGCGACCCCCGGGCCCCCACAGACCCCAAACCACACCGCAAACACCCCCCGAGCCCCTCCGACACCGCTCCCCGCCTCTGCCCGCCGCGGGGGCTCGCGGCGTGGAGCACACACCGCTCCCACGGTAGAAATTTCCAGTGGGGGTGCTCATACGTGGGTCACCCCACCGGTGTCCCCCCTTCCCTTCGCGGCAGCCGGGAAGGGCAGAGCGAGGTAACCTGGCGCTGTCAGGAGCACCTCCCTCCTCCCGGCTGCCTTCGCCGCTTTGATTTCCACCATCTCCTTCCTTATGGGATGAGGAGCGGGGAGACAAAGAAGATGAGGTCAAGGAGAAACACCCACCGCGACTGCTTGGGGAGCGGGGAATTGGGGGTGCACGCACCAAAACCGAGCCCCACTTGCTTATTTTAAACATGTGGCAAACTGCTGCGAGGAGAGGGAGAGGGAAAGAGGCCCAGGGACAGGGGAACGGGGGCGGCGATCCAAGGGCTGCCAGAAACACAAGGAAAAAGTCTGCAAAATAAAGAGGCTGTTCCTTACCTGAAGGGAAGATGCAGAGAAAGACAGGGAGGATTTGGAAAAGTCCCAGGGCTGTGGATCCTGCCCCTCTCCCCATACCCATCCATCCAGCTCGAGCTTTAACCACTATCCTCTCCCTGGAAGAAGAGTTTAAAAAGGAAAAAAAAAAAAAAAAAAAAAAAGACAAGGGGAGAGAGGAAAGGGGAGGGAAAAAGGGAAAAATAAATCAATCGAAAGAACTTCGGGGAAAAAAATGAAATCAAAATCCCCGCATGGCTCCGCGGAGCGCGGCAGGCACGGGCGGCCCCAGCTCCGGGCTCTGCACTGAAAGATTACACAGACTTTTTCTCCTCCTCCTCCTTCTTCTTCTCCTCCTCCTCCTCCTCCTCTCCGTCCCCTCCCATTCCAGCCCAGCCCCAGCCATCAATCATCCCGCTGCCTCCCAATGCCTGCATCCTGCGCTGCGCCTCCTCCTCCGAGCGCGCCCGCCTCCCCGGCCATGCTGCGGGAAGGGGCGGGAGCGGCCGCGGCCATGGGAGCCCGGCTGGGAGGAGCGGCCAGAAAGAGCCGGGGAGGGACCGCAACAGGGGCTGGAGATGGGGATGGGGCCACCGAGATCTGCTGTGTGTGCCCCCAGGGAAGGGGGTGGCGGTGGTCTCACACAGGATGGGTAACGGGATGTGTGCCAGCATCGCAGCTCGGTGGCACTTTGGGAGAGGGGCTTCCTCCCACCCCATCGGGTCTCAACACACGCTGTGCCTTCCCTGCCCCTCTCTCGTGGTCTTTCTAAGAGCCCTTTGATCTAAGTAAGGCAACCTGGCCCTGGGATCCTGCGCCCAAAAATTAAGCAGGTTGGGGTAAAGGGGCTGTGGTACAGCACAGGAGGGAAACTGAGGCAGGGAGGCTTTAGGCAGCTGATGCAGGGTAGGGGTTGTGACAGCATCACTGAGGTCTCCAGCCTGCTGGGGGATGGTGTTCCCCCAGCACATGGAGTTCCTCCATATCTTCCCAGCCCTGGCACCATGGTAGGTGAGAGTTTCACAACAGTTCCAGGTCATTCACCCGCACCTGCACTGGCAGCGGTGAAGTAACCCCAGGTGACTCAGAAACAGCAACTCTTATAGATCCTTATCACCAGACTGGCACTCCTTACATAGGGGCATGGCTGTCAGGTGCCCAAATCCAGCTGCCAGCCCACCAAGGACCGATGGAGATGAATAACAATACCTAAACTCACTCAGGGCCACCACCACTGCCTCCTCTGCACTTACAGACCTGGATGTTCACTGGGGGAAAGTCTCACTCATTATCTTGGTAGGGTTGTCCCAGGGTCTCACTTTTAAGCCTCCCTTAGAGACCCTCCGGGCGGTCCCAGGCAGGCACCAACCCTGGGATTGCCCTGCCTGCTCACAGGCCATCAGATGGAACAGCAGCTTGGAGCACACAGGCGTTTGCCTGCTGGGTTTCAAGATCCTGCTCTTTTCTCCCTCCTGCAATGCCACATTGTGTGGAGGTGAGCAGACTGGATCTGCATCCCCACCATCACAGGGGTCTGTGCCACCCATGAGAGGGCTAGGCTGGGAGGAAGGCATCCACTTAGCTTGGATCTCTTAACAATTCCCCTTGAGGGATGTTTTAGCCACAGTGAACTAAGACCACCTCTGAATGAGGGTGCCCACGGGTGTAGGCTTTAATGACTTCCCTGTTTTGGATCATTAGCTCCCCTTTGATGGCGTGTCCCCTTGCCATCCGGATGTTTCATCTCCTTTCTTTTGGGGTTCTTATGCAAAGAATAAAAGGATGCTGGTTGTTTCACACCACCCTTCTCCCAACTCTGTAAGACCATGCTTCTTTCCTCCTGCGGGTTGGGATAGGTTGGGATACTCCTTGACATTTCTTCTAATTATTCTTGGAAACCTCCTCTTCTAGCTCATAAACATCCTTAAGGATGCTTTTTTGAGTGACTGTGGCTTGAAATTTTTAATAGCAGTTTGTGATCTCCTTCCTATCATGGATTGAATCTGCAATCCAGTACAACAAATATCCCATAGAAAGAGGAAGAGGAGATGGGAATAAATATCCAAGAAGCAAAGATATCTTTTAACACATATCTATTTCTCTATAGAAAGAGGAAGAGGAGATGGGAATAAATATCCAAGAAGCAAAGATATCTTTTAACACCTATCTATTTCTCCATGAGGGGAGTGAGCCCCGATGCCTCCAGAGAAGGAGGAGCTTCTCTGGAGCTTTATCCAAGCTGCAAAGCTGCAACAGGAATTAAAACACTGCAGCTTTTCCATCTGGGACCCAGATGGGATCCAAAAATCCTGTGGCCCTGCCTGCCTAACGGAATATCTGCTTTGGTCCTGCTGGTCCTAGAGCTGTGCTCAGATGGTGTCCACTAAAGTCAGAGGGAGCTCTGTGTGCAGAGGAGCTGCCAGAGTGGGCAGAGCTGGGCAGGAGATGAAAGCTGGCAGGCCGGATCCAGACCTGTAGCAGAGGCAGTGTGGGAGGAACGCCGACTCGAAGCACCTCTTTGTGGGGGATGTCAAACAGGGGCAAGTATGTCCAAACCCTGCCAGCTGCTCCTACCACCCAAGAAGAAATGCCTGCTGATGGGATGTGTAGGCAGCTGGAGCTGGAAGGGGCCTAGGAGGAGGAGAGAGAGGGTCTGTGAGCTGGGGAGAGCCCAGGGAACGGGGGGAGATCCAGGGGATGGCGTTCCAGACCTCAAACCCCTTCCCCTTGCTCCCACCCTCTCCTCTTGCAATGCGACTTTTGCTTTCATTTCAAAATAAAAAGCATAATTTCTGCTGTTATCCTGGCTGATGACATCTAACACGATCTGTTTAACTAAAAAAAAAAACATCTGAATTACGAACTTTTAAAACCCAGCTGTTAAATAGCTGCTGCGAGGCTGCTTTGATGATTTGACCTAAAGCACCACTTTGGTATTGCCGTTTTGGGGCAGGCTGACACATTGCAGTGATAGCCTGGAATCCAGTCTGAGGCATTACAGTTAAAATAAGACCCTTGATGGAAATTCTGCCTTTGGTGTAGGGAAAACGGTGCTGCCATAAAGCAACGGTCGGATGCCCCTGGCTCCAGTTTGTAAAAATTTCTCCTTGATTTTGCTCCGTTGCATCATGCATTGCAAATGGGATTGCTGTTCTTGGCACTGATCAAAGCAGCGGATTTCGCTGGAGAAAACAACAGATGTGTCCAAACCGTAACTTCGGGGAGGAAAAGGCCCCAAATAAGGTGTGTTTCTGAAATCCTGCTCCCCCTTACACGGTTTCGAAATAAACTTCACCTTTCTGTTTAGCTGAATCAAATCTTTGGACTTTAAATCACTTCTGAATCAGGCGCTGTGCGAAATTCAAATCTGTGCCCTGCTTTATGGGGATGGCTAGGCTTGGAAATGTGGAGTTACCGCCTTTCCCCCAACTTCTTTCCTTCTCAAAGCCCATGCAGGACTCCCTGTTCAGGCAGGGTTGAGCCTGATGCTCCTTGCAAACAGAATGTGGGAAACCACCCACCGCTGACATGCAACCACGGCAGCGGCTCAGCTCCGGGGCGCAGGCACCTCCGTGGTCATCTGCACCTTGTTGTCGTGTTTGCTGTCACTGTGGAGGGCTGACATGTAAATCACAGCCTTCTCCGAGGCATTTGCAGGATGCTGGAGGAGTCTCAGATCCCATGGGACACTCAGCTGGGCTGAACTTTCCTTTTCTCTGCCCTGCGTGGCTGTGGGCTTCAGTGGGGCTGAGTGAGTGTGGCTGATTTGAAGCCAGAGGTTTGCAGATGAGGGCTGCCCTCACAGCCTTCCTAATGGAATCATTCACTACCTGTAATTATATGGCTAAAATAGTAAACATGGGTATTTCTGAGGGCTGCAACTGGTAGTTAGAGGAGTGGATGTCGGGGCTCCTGGTCTGCTCCTGACTCTCCCGTGAACTTTCTGTGCGGCCACTTTTCACACCACTATCTCCACACTCCTGCTCTGCCTCAGGACACCGTGTTCAACTTGTGGCTTGTCTGGGATAAGCCATAATCACTCCTGCAGGAAGCTAATCCTGAAATGCTCTGCAGGGATGTGTGTGTTTGGGGTGAGCAGCAAAAAAGCAAGCTGCTCCTTAAAGGAGGAAGAAAGGAAGTCTGGAACGGAAACCCCCAAGTTGTTGCCTGGAGAGGTTTGATGACTGATCCCAAAATGTTTGTGAAAATAAAAGCAAACACTTGTGCATTGAACAATTCTCTTACTAAAGAAAAACACCCCCTGAATAAGAAGACCAAAAAATCCCCCAACATCTTTCTGCAGTAACAGCCGCATCTAATATCTGCAATTAAATTTAAATACCTTCCTTTTATTAATCATTCCAAACTGCCAAATACGCCTCTAAACTTCTTCCCTACCAATATTTCCTTGCAGGTAGAGCAGGAAAATGTCCCCCTGAGATCTCCTTAGTGCCCTGCACTGAACTTTGGCATCAGCAGGATGGGGCAGGCAGAGGGGATGGCACAGAGCTGGGCTTTGAAGGGTGACCCACTCCTGCATAGCAAAGTGCAGAGAGGAGTTTGTTGGTTTATCTAAATCCTCCTTTCCATCAGCCTCACCAACCTGGCTGTGTAAAAAGAGGCCGGTTGTGAAAGGCAGAAAAAAAAATTACATCTTTGTGCCACCAGTAAATGAAATGTAAGAACTCTTTGTTGACCTGCATCCTCGCATCTGCAGATTAACTGATTATCAGCAACCCCCACTGAAGTCACAGTGGGTAACCTTCTCTCCTCAAATTGCCTGCTCCAAGCCCACAGCCATAAAAATCACCTCTAAATGCTGAGAAACAGCCAGGCTGCATAAGGGGAAGGGAAGATGGGCTGGTGGAAAACTTCCAGTCTTACCCATGACAGAAAACAAAACAAGCAGGGTTATTTTAAGGCAAATAGAGTTCATCACACTGACTTTTTTTTTTTTTTTTTTAACTTGTTAACACTCATTTGTGTCTCTCCCTTTCCCTCACTGGCAAAGCCCTGGGGGGGCAAGGCCTAATTCCTGCACATGGGAACATGTAACCATCCCTTGTTCCTCAGTGTTTGGAGGGCTGGCTGGAATTCACCAGCTGTGTATTTCACTCTCTGCAGGGAGCTGGTCTGCCTGGCCCAGTCTCCTCTTTGGGGTAGATATCAAGCAATATCTCTGTAGTGTATCTTCTTCACATCCGGGCTCCCTTCTAAGCAAAAATAGAAGATGGCCTGGGAGGTTCCTTAGAGCAAGTTCAAATGGCCAAATGTCAGCTCAGCAGAAAAGATGGGTAAGTCTGAACTGCCAAAAAATGATCAGAATCACAGAATGGTTGGAGTTGGAAGGGCCCTTAAAGAACATCTAGTTCTGACTCCCCTGCCATGGGCAGGGACACCAGGAGAATTGCAGAGAACAGGGTGCTTATCAGCAGAGACAGAAGCCAGTCTGTGTGATGGGACAGTCTTTCTTTTAAAAGCTCCTGACATGTCGAGAAAGTGCAAACATAGTTCACCAATTCCCCTCCTCTGACTGACAGGTCAGCTAAGGACATCTCCTCCATCCTATTTAAAGGTGGGAGATGGCATTGAATGTTTGCAAGCCTACATCTGCAGCCCTTTGAGCAAGGGCTGTTTGAAGGATCCTCTGGAAAAAGCTCTGTGAAACCCAATCAGCCTTGCCAGCTCTCCTTCTGTCAATTTGCATCAGCAGTGGCCAGAAATACAACCCAACACAGGATGCCTTTCCTGCATTCTCAGTTGTGAGGCACTGAGTGACAGCGACCTCAGCTGATTTAAAACTTTGTCCTGAATATCTGAGAAAGAGACATTCCTTCTTATGGGGGGAAAACCTCCAAACCCAAACAACTTTAATCCAGCACTTCTGTGGGTATTTTGGCAAACAAAAACGGGAGTTTTTGTGAAGAGGGAGCATCGTGGAGTTGGCACCAGGAGTCGTCCCGGGCGTGCCTGGCTCGGGGCTGGGCTGGGTTAGGGTTGGGCTGGGATTAAGGCCGGGGTTTGAGCTGGGACTAAGGCAGGGCTAGAGCTGAGCTGGGACTGGGATAAACTGCGCTGGTACTGGCCTGTACTGGGATTGGGCTGGGCCGGGGCTGCGGCCCCACTGGGTGGTGCTGTTATCCCTGCGCCGCCTGCAAAAGTATCCAGTTTATAAAATAAATGCAATCCAACGCCGCCTTAAACCACATGACATAACAGCAGTTTGCGAGCTCCCATTAAAATCTCAATTTGGGGAAATTGATTCTACCTCTGAGCAATTGCGATGCAATTACTCCAACAGGCAGCAATCAAGAATCACATCAAAACAACACCAAACTTTCATCTCCTGCCTCACAACCACCACCACAACAAAAAGCACCTGTCTTGCAAACGCAGCCCGGTTTCCATAAATATATGGAATTTTTAGGAAGGGCAACGTGCATGTCCCAGAGGGGAAACTCGGACAGGGGCTGCTCTGCCTGGTGCATTTGACCTGTCCTGTCTGGGGGCTTTATTCTGTCCCCTCCGTCTGCTGGAAGAGATTTTTGGGCGATTTACGGGCTCAGGACATCAGGAACGGAGTCGCTCCCGCTGCCCTGGCGCACTCCAGCTGCCCATCCTCTCCCTGCGCACAGATGTGCCCGTCCCAGCCGTGTCCCACATCTGTCCAGCTGTCGCCCCCCGCCCTCCTCCCCTCGGGGCTCCTAAACCCCCCAGGCACTTCGGAACCAGGGGAGAGCTTTGTGTCCCCGCTCCGGTCTCGATAACCGCGATCAGCCCCGGGATGAGCAATCCGAGGGAAAGGGGGAAATATTGGGGAGGATGTTTACAGTTCTCATCAGTGGTCTGCAAGGAATTACTCGACTGACTTAGCGCAGCAGGGAGCAGCTTTAGTGGCAACCATCAGAAGGGAGGATAAATGAATAACCTCATGCATGCCAGCTAGCGCCGAGCCGGGCAGGGGGAAACGGGAATAATCCAGGTTCTTCATAAAAACGGCCAGGAAAGGGGGAGCCAGGAGGGGACCGGGAGCCTCAACAGGTCCGGAGGAGGAAGGGCCATGCAGGGAACCGGGGGACATGCGGCCGGGGGGTCCCCAGCCCCCTCCCCGCTTACCTTGGCGGCCGCATCAGCCTCTCCAGCCCCGCGGGGGTCGGTGCAGGCAGCGGCGGCTTTTATTTTGTTTTTAATATTCTTTTTTCCAAGAGGGATAAATAAAACAAAAATAAAAAACGAAATAAAATAAAACCCGAATGAAATAAAAGAGTAAAAGCCCCCACGGGCGTCAGCGGGGGTGGCGGGGCGCTGGAGGCCGAGGGGCGCGGGCAGCCCCCCGCCCTGCGGGCAGCCCCGGCGGGGTGCAGGCGGCCTCGCTCAGCGGGACGCGGGGAGCCGCATCGCCCTCCCGGAGCATGTGAGAGGCAGCCGAGGAGATAGAGCCAGATAGGGAGGTCCCCTCCCTCCTCCCTCCTTCCCTTCTCCCTCCTCCCTCCGCGCACGCTGGGCAGCGTCGTTCGCGAGGAGCGGCGGAGGGAGGGAGGGAGCGAGGGAGGCGCAGCCCCGCGAAAGGTGGGGGCCGGGGGTCTCCGCTGTTACAGCCCCGACCCCCAGCACCCCCTCTCCGTGTGCAGGCAGACAGGGCTGGGCGACGTGGAGGAGGATTTCAGGGTTTTCCCGCAGTGGTGGGGATGCTCCACCTGCAGCAGGAGGGGATGAAGGGGAAGTGGGGTTTGGGGGGCACCCCCCTCTTCAGCCCCCGAGAGCATCTTTACATTGACGGGGGATGGTGACAAAGACTGGCACTGGGGGCGGGAGGAGGACCCCAGCAGGACTGTGTGATGGGGAAGGGATGGAGACCCTAGGCTGCTCTCAGAGCCCCTCAGCGTCGCTGCCCACCCCAGCTGCCCCACACCCAGCATTGCCGAGAGCTGGGCAGTGTGGCAGCTCGCCCTCCAGTCCCCCCAGCACTCCTGGGGACAGGCCTGTGGGGGCTGGTTTTGGCAGGCACGGGTACCAGGGCGATGGGAAAGCTCTGGGTGCCGGGCTGTGCCAACCCAAGTGTCAGACACACTATTAATTGCTGCAGCCCTAGAGCCACAAACACTAAATATGCCGTCGCCGTAGCGCGTGGATAATAGCAGCTCTTTGCAAAGTGTTTCTTTCTCCCCTTTCTCCTCTGTGTGCAAGAGACAGCGACTGCAGAGAGCACACAGCAGCTCTCCACTGCTTGATTAAGTCAGCAGTGAAGACAAAATGTGCCTGTACAGCTCGGGCTTAAGGAGGGATTTGAGTGTGTGTAAGGTACAAATTAGAAAATGGATGTGATTTAATCACAACAAATCTAAACAGCCCTGCTACAGAAACCTTGCCATCAAAGAGGGCTTTCTCTTAAATGTGGGCACAGTGAGTGTATAGTCCTGACAAAGGAACAACGTGTTTGGGGATGAGTTATTAAAGCAGGAACAGAGAGAAGACTGGGGAAAGCCTGATGTATACCAGATAAGTTATCAGTTATAGAAGGAACGGCTTCCTTCCGTAATAATTATTTGCAAATCAGTCCTCAGCTCTGGACACTGTGGTGTCTGGACACCACAGCAGAGACAGGGCAGCTTCTGTCAGGCTTGGGATGCTGCACAGACAGGAAACCAGGCACAGCCCCTGCCTGGGAGAAGGTAAGCTGCTTGTTCAGAGGAGCCCAAGTGAATGCAGCAGACAAAGAGGAGGGGGGAGAAGCGATGGCAAGGCCAGGCCTTCCTGCAGGTGTGCACAGTGGGTCGGGCGCGAGTCCCAGGCTGTAAAATACTGTACACTGGAGCGTTACTAATCCCAGCTCTGGGGGACTGTGCCCCTGCTGGCTGGGGGGCACTGCCACCGCCACCACAGCAGCCCTGGCTGGGCTGGGGAAGGGCTTCCCTGAGAAGACAAAGCACAAGACAGAAGAATGCTAATGCACGGGGCGCTGAGGTGCCTTGGTAACAGCAGCAGAGCATTGCGGCGGCAGCAAATTGGTGCTGGGCCCGGATCCTGTTGGGAACCAGGAGCCTCAGAGTGGGGAGGCTCCACCAAGGCACAGCTGCATTCATGGGAACTCTCAGAAGTCTCCGCTGGCCTCTTCCCCCGGCTCTTATCGGCGCGCCCGTTAATGTTTGGCATCACAACAGGAGTTGGCACCTCCAGTTCCAGGTGCAAGGTGCGTGTCTTTGACCTTGCCATTTCCTCCATAAACTCCCTGCGAGGTGTAAGAGCAGCAACGGCCCTGCATGGGCACCTTGTGGGGAGCTCAGCCCCGGTGGTGACAGCAGCACCCAGCTGGCAGGGCAGTGGTGAGGATCACCGCGGGTCCTGGGGCAAGAGAAGGCCTTCATTGTCCTTGCAGGGAAACTCCAGGAGTAATGATGTAAAATTTGGTCCCCAAGGTTTAAATTAGGTTAAAATTAGATCCAGCATATTCAGATTTCCCATTTCTTTGCTTGTCTGGTGAATCCCCAGTTTAGGGCCCGTGAGCAGCTTATTAGCCCTGGAGATGAATTTGCCGCTCTGCCTGTGCAGGGACCTTCCTGGCCACAAACCAAACAAAGCAAACAGCACCAGTAGAGTTTGTCCTTCCAAGTATGATTAAGACAACGTGAGTGAACAGGCAGTTAAAGGAGGAGCTTGGCCATGGGAGGAGAGGAGCATGAGACCCATTATCAGGAGGCAGGTGGCTGTCGTGAGAAGCAGGAGGACTCAGGTAACCCAGGGAATATTGATGGGTTGGGATATGTCGTAGAATCATAGAATGGTTTGGGCTGGAAGGGACCTTAAAGATCATCCAGTTCCAGCCCCCGTGCCATGAAATATGTGGCAGAGATCACAGCTCACTGACACTGATGGAAATCATCTTCAGTAGCTTTTGGGCATTACCAGGCTGACATGCAGGTGCAACTGAGGCCATGAGACACACGAGCTTTTCATCTGCCATTTCCATCCGTGCATGAGGATTGCCTAAACCTATTATTTTGAAGACATTTTCCATGCTGCAGCTATCTTCCTTGACCTCTAAAAGATCTGGCTGATCCTGATCTCGAGATGAAAGATTGCCACCTCACGGGCTGTGAACACCCGTCTGTGAGATTAGGCCCTGAATTATTAATACAATCAATGACTACCTCTTTTCATCCTGGAAGAGGCACAAAGGAAAGCTACGGGGGCCCTGAAAGGGAGGGAGGATTCTCGAGCAAGGGGGGAAGAAGTCACCAGTGGAAACTGGTTTTCTTTGGGTGGAAACGCCTCCTGTGTCTGTTTTATTTTGGAGGCAGGAACAATGGCACCATTCAGGAGGTGACAACCCAGCTGTGTTGGTAGGGCTGAGGGTGGCACTGGGAAACCTGTGTCCCCAAGGGAGGGCATTCTTCCTTCCAGCCCCTCTCCTGCATTCAGTGCACTAAAATGGGGGCCCAAAGAGCCTGAGCTGCAGAGCTAAAGCTGGAGCTGCTGAGGAGAGGAGGAGCTGGGGAGCAGGGGGATGTGTTCATCCTTCCAGTGCACAAAGCTACCAACACCTACACTCACAGGTCACACCTGTGGGGTGTCTGGTGGGGTTTCTTCACCATGGGAAGGATGTGGACATCACCAGACTGGAGTGAGGGATGGACTGTCAGGCCAAGCTTTTGCTTCCTGGAGCACAGTAACCTTTCCTTTCCCCTTTTCCCTGTGGAAGTTTCAGTGTGGGGGTGTTGTGACCATGTGCTGCTGGGTCTCTGTCCCGATCTTTACACTTTTCCTTCGCTTGAGCCTGACTGACCTATTTTGGACATTTTGGTGATACTGATTCCTTTCTCCTTTCCCTGTTGCATTTAGGAGGAAGGTACCACGGCCCCATCCTCATCCAGAACCAGAGAAAATTCCCCAGTTCTGAGCCCCACATAGAAAATTAAGCTAGTTGGAAGCCAAAAATAAAATACTATCTTCGCTCCGTTTTTCAAGAGGTTAAAAAAAATTTATTGTGCTAGTGAAGCTATTCTTTCTGGGTAGATAATGTAAAGCATTGCTTCAGTGCTGGCCAAAATGTCTGAGAAACATTTTTTCCCCTCCTTTTAATTAAAGTTCATATTAACATTGCAAATAAGATAAGAAAAGAAGTGTTCAGTTACAATTATGTAGCACTTTGTGATCACAAACAGATTCTGTAATCCCTACTCAGGGGGTTTCAGAGCTGAATTTAGCTTATTTCAGAGTACTAAGTTGAGCTCAGCCAAGACTGCTCTCCTACCCTGTATGATCCTCATCTGTGCTCTGGTCACACAAGGGACCCATGGCAAGCCAGGCTGCACAGCCAACAACATCCCACAGATGCATCAGCTGCCCTGGCTGGGGACCAAACCTCCTTTTTGCCTAGGCAGCTATTTATTAATATTCTTCTACCTATTACTTTTACACTGATGCTTGCTTCGAGCATCAAAACCTGGTATTGGTTCAGTTGCAGCTGCTGATTGTCTCATTCCTAGAGATGTGAAGCCCTTCACTGTCCTGAAAGTGAGCGTTTATGGGCTCTGACCTGGGCAGTGTTGTCCTCTCCTAAGCAGGGCCATGGCCCATGGGCAAAGGCAGGATCCTGAGCAGGTGGAAATATTTCTCCTCCCTCACCTGTGCTTCTAAACTGTCTGACCTTAAAGAATTTGCAGCAGGCATGGGAGTAGTCCCCTGGGTTCAGCATGGCCATGCTGTGTTTAAATTTAGGCACGAGTTGAAATACCTGACTGAGAGCCTTGGGGTGACATTTACAGTAGAGCAACCCCTGGCACTTAATGGACTTAACAGAGCAACGCAACCCACAGCAAATGTGAGACTCAGTGCCAGGCTGTGCATGGATAAAGCTGCAGAGACAGGGAGATGGACAGGAGTCAAGTGCATCTGGGCTTCTGGAGAGCAGCCCCAGCTGCTCACGGCTTCTGCTGTCACTCCTTGACTCCATGTCACGAGATGGAAAGAGCAGAGGATGGAAGGTCAGTGGCAAGAGGATGCCCTCCCCACAAAAATAGTCCTTTGCTGTGCTGCAGAGCTCCACCTCCGTTTCCAGGCAGCTGTTAGAGAAACATTTTGACATCGTTATGTCTCCTTGAGCGATCCACCAAGAGGAGCTTAGGGAGGCATTAGGGTTTTATGTGAGTTTAGGTTGCAGTTTGCACAAGTGCTTTGTTCCTAAAGTGCTGATTAGCTTTGCTGCAGACGCTGGTGCGTTAGAGGCAAGTCTGGCTACAAGGTGAGGAAAAAGTCACCTGCCAAGCAATCTGGAGAGCTTAGGCCTCCCCAGATAATTCAGTTCCATGCAGGACACCACCACAAGAGTCTCCAGTTCGGAAGGCCACATCTGGAGAGTGAGTGGTGAGGTAAAATTAAATTAAATTGAAAAGTTCAGCCAAGGATTTCGGGATTGTTCTGGAAAGACAGTGTTCAACATCAATCACTAGAAATAAAGATTAATGAAGATCTGAGCTCCAAAAGCAAAGGAGCAGTGTGGAGGGTCTCAATACCACCAAAATGGCGTGAGGACTCCGAAGAAACATTAAATAATAAATACAAATATCTGGAGGCACCTTAGACCTTTCTTCCCCTTTCAGGCTATGCAGCCAAGTTTGAAATTACACAAACCCTTCTGCCCCACAGTGCAGGGCGGATGTCCCCCCATCCCTGGGACATCACCCTCCCCTGTGCCACTGCCACTGACCCCCTCTCACTCCCTGCTCTGCTCCAGTGCCTCCTCACCGAGGGAATACAACGGGGAATACAAATTGGGCAGCACTGCAGCATATGGAGGGGAAGAATGCTCAGCTGTGAGTTTCAGGGATGGGTATTATACAAACCCAGCCACCAGCACGTCACCTTTTCAAAGGCTTCAAATCCGCTACAAATTGCTTCTGAATGACAATGGGAATTTCTCGCCCTTCACAAAGCCCCCGGTATTAGCATCTTTATTGGAATAAACTAGCTAATTTCTGCAGTCCAAGGGCTGGTCTGGAGAATCCCTAATTCTAATTAGATGGATATTCATCAGCACCCTGATGCTTGCAGGGTGTCTAGTCCAGCCAGGGGCTGCCACCTGCCCAAGTTTGGATCAGACAAAGGCAAGGGGAGCCTTCAGTCCCCAGGGCCAGCAGCAGAGCAGGACACTGCAGGGACTGAGGGGTCCTTGTAATCCTCAATTTGTTCTTTGTGCCATGTGTTAATTCCCAGGCACAGGGTGGGGAGCCTGTGCTTGCAGGAATAATGATCAATCTGTGCCCTTCACCATCCCTGTAAGGAAAATAAACCTACAGCTAAGCCAGGCTGGCTGACTGTGGCCTGGCTGAAACACTTTAGGAGTGGAAGGAGATTCAGTCTGTCTGTCTGTCCATCCTGAAGAACTGCATGACAGCTTGTCATTAAAATCAGCATTTATCTTGGAGAGTGGTTGTGGGGTTTCTCCAAACCAAGGGCTGATGCCCTGCAGTTGGCAGTGGTGCACAGATGAAATTTCTTTTTTGTTGCTACCAATAGATTCCATAAAGAGAAAGGGAAAAGAGAAGAGATAAGCAAAAATCGATAAACATAAATACCCCAAAACTAAGCCTCAATGATTTTGCAGGGAAACAGAGCTTATTTCTCACTATGCACTGAAAATGTGAAGACTTGGGAGGGCTTTTCCTGGACATGTGATCCCTACAACATTAATAAATCGGGCATTCACTGGTCTGGCTCATAGCCAGGATGGCCCAGGACTGTCCCAGGACTGTCCCCACAAAAAATCCTGAACTATAACCCAGGTACCAGCCATGCTGTGGCAACTGCAGTGTTATCGAGTGGGAGAGTGAGCGATGTGCCTTCCTCCCTGTAGCAGCTAACTTTAATCTCGGATCTGTTTGGCCAGAAGTGGCTCAGATCAGTTGCATTCAGTGGCTCTCAGTGTCAGCAAGGCAATATTTTCCCTTTGTTTTTCTGTTAAACTCTTGGATTTGACCCATGGGGCATGGCTGCTCAGGAGCATTGAAGTCTCCACGGTGTCATTTGCGAGGGACAGATCCTTCAGATTTTATTCTCTTACAAGGTCAGGCTTGGTGGAGGAATGCTGGAAATGTCTCATCTCTGTGCTGAATAAACACAGCCTGAGGGCAAAGCAGGGCTGGTTTTGACACTGTCTGTCTAATTGTCAGAAGAGTGAAGCCCCCCAGATGTGCAGCATCACATCTGGCAGAGCTGGTAGCTCCAGAGCCCTCAGAACTGCTGTGCCTCTCCCAGCGTGCTGTGGACCAGGCAAAGCAGCAAGCCCATGCCAGGCTGCTGTCCCTGTGCTTCCCCCATGGATAAATCTGTGCCTGTGTTGTGTCCTGAGGGCAGCTCACTGCCCTTCACACTGAGCACCAACCACCCAGTGTGCAAACCCATTCCTTTCTGTGCCTCCCACCTCTCTGAGGGTTAATGGAAACAGGAGATGGGCTGCTGAAATGCCAGTAAACAAGGCTCAGCTGCTGAGGGGAGAAGGTCAAAGGACAAAAATGAGAACAAGTCTGTGCTCAGCCCGGCTGCTGCTGCTGCCACCTGCCCCGGCCCCGGGATGGAAATTGCTGCTTGACTCTCCCTTCCTCCTGTTGAAGGTCTCACCCTTCATCCAGGCTCTCTTTGTATTTCAATGGATTTGCCAGAGGCTTTCTTCTCCCCCAGACCAGTGGCTGAGAGTCCCATGGATGCAAATTGTCTTGTTCTGGGTTTTTCTGAGATGGACACACAAGGGTTCCTGCTGAGGAGGGGATTTGACCCAAAATAGAGCAGAGCAGTGAGGTTTGCCTCCCATCACCCAAAAACCCAGTGAGGTTTGCTTCCCATCATCTAAAAATCCCAGTGAGGTTTGCTTCCCATCACCCAAAAACTGCCAGGCCACCCCTTGCCTGATGCAACACCTTACACAGGCAGATTGCAGAGCCTGCTGCCTGCTTTGTGAGCCTTGCTGCAGACTTATTTATGCCGGAAAAAATTATATTTGAGAATATTTTCCCCATCCACTGATAGGCAGCCACTGCTGGGGTGGGATGTGGGAGCCTTGATATGGGCTTTCCTATCCCTTGCTCCTGTCCCAAGTATCAGTCATCTTTCAGCAGTGCTCTGGTGATGGGATTAACGTGCATTAGGAGGTTTTGTTCTCATCCCTCCCTGGGAGGATCAGATGCAGTGAAATATCTCATTTTGCTGGTTGCTTTTTGAAAAATGTGTGGTATGTGTTAATGTTAGAAAGGCAAGGTCAAAGGAACAGGACCGCAGGACACAGGGCTGGAAAAACCCTTTTAGGGCAAGGATTTTGGCCCATGTTTGCACTGTTTTAGAAGCAGTGCAGTTGTTTACCCCCAGCACATGTGCTGCAAGGCTGTTCCTGGAGCCCAACTGTTTCCTGTGAAGAAATGTGGAAGAAAAGCTGCGGATCTGGTGTCACTTGTCCTTCAACAAGAGAGCAAGCCCTGTGCCAGCTCAGCACAAGCTCCATCTGCTGCACCCACACGCATGTAGGTTATCCTGCCTTGGGAGGTTTCTGCTCTACCAAAGAAATACAAGTTGCTACTGATATTTATCCCAAAGTTTTTCATTGGCCATTTTGGCTAGAGGAATGTGAATTTGAGTTTGAGCAGTTTTGGCAGAAATCAGCCCTGAAAGGACACTTTTTCTTCAGTTTGTAGAGAGCACTGATGGCATGGTTTAGGAAGGATGTTGAGAGTAACAAACCCAGCTGAAAGAAGCATCCACCAAAAGCCCAAAAGCCATTTAGGCAGCATTGTTACATTGCTGCTGGCAGCAGGTACAGCTGTTAACTGAGCCCTTTGATGGACAAAGTGTCAGTGACATCCCCACCTCAAACCTCCTGCATGTTTGATCTGTGACCCATTTCCCTTGTGGGGCCAGTGCCCCCAGCTTGACCTGCTCGAGTCAGTCATCTCAGCCTGAAACTGTTCCTCATGTGGGAGCAGAAGTGATTTTAGATCAGCTGCTTGGGGACAATTTATACCTCTAGTACACCAGAAGTGTGAAGTACACATCTATATTTCTAGGCACTTCAAATTTTGTGGGTATGGTACCAAGAGCTCTGGAGAGTTCCCTAATAATGATGCCTCACATTTTGCTTTTCTTGGCTTCTCCATCCCGAAGGTCACCCTCCTTCCTGCTCACAGTAATGGAGAGGTGTCCAAAGACGGTTGCACCTTCCTCCAAGCAGGTGTGACACAGCCACAACCAGAGGTGACCACTGAGTGCACCTGGGCCACACACCTGGAGTGAGTCCCACACTGAATGGTACAAATGGGAGGCTTATGAACCCTTTCAGGAAGCAGATTTACAAAGACAGGAGTGTTTTCCCAGAGCTGGAGTGAAATTAGTGGTAGCAGTGGCAGGAACATTGTTTTTGTGGTGAAGAAAACATTGTGTGGCCAATGCCAATAGAGCGTGATCCAGCTTCCTGGAAGAGCCTTTGAGCAATTTGTTTCCCTTTGGCTGTTGGCACCCTTCGCCATTCTGTTCCCTAGGGATTTCAGCTGAGCTCTTTTCAAAAGCCAGGTCTCCAAACCCAGTGTAGCTGTTGAATCAGAGGTACATTTGCCAGAAATGCCTGGACCCAAACCTGGCTGGGAGCTCTGTCCAAGCCATCCTGGACCAGAGCTGTTGGCCCATCAAAGCAGCAGCCTTGGATGGAGTGGGTGAGGTGCTGAAGTGGTTCTGGCTGATATTTTGGCTGCCAGGATGGGGTGGGAAGGCACAGGTTATGTTTTAGGGGGGATGAGTCTTCTCTCCCCAAGGCATGAGTGTTGCTGGCTCCAGCTCCCCCATGCTGGCAGTTTTGAAGGTTTGAGTGCACATAGAATATTAGAATGTCCTGAGCTGGAAAGGACCCACAAGGATCATTTAGTCTATGGGATACTTGAACAGGCACTCCTGGACATGAATATTGAACAGACCCTTCTCCAACATTTCTTATAAAAGGAACATATTTGTGTGGTTTTAATGTTCTTCATCCCTGCAGATCCCCAGCTACACCATGGGACCAGAATTACCTGGGGTAAACAGTCCTTGAGGGGATGTGACTGGATCTGGAGCAACCCAGCAAACCACACAGTGCTTTAGGGGATGAAAAGGAGCTGGTGTTCTTGTGGGGATGGAGTACAGTCCCTCCCAAAACCCTCTGGGGCACTAAAGGGCATTTATCACCATGCCATGACTCTGCTCCTGGGAGATTTCCATTTACAAAGTTAATAATGCACTGGTAGGAGGCAGAAGGCAACCAAGGGCTGATACTTTCAACTGTTAATTAGCAAGGTCACACACATTTATGTTGGATTTTCCTGCTGTTGTGTTTTAATTTCATTACAGTTATATTTGTTAGGATAGAATCACAGAATGATTTGAGTTGGAAGGGACCTTAAAGACCATCCACTTCCAGCCCCACCACCATGGGCAGGGCCACCTTCCATGAGATCAGGTTGCTCAGAATATAGCTGGGATGGGCATGGATGAGCATTGAGAGAATTCCTCATGCAGAACAGGAATTTTTTTTCCTTCCTCCCAACAGGCAGTTCATGCACTGCTTGTTCATAGCAGCATATTTCTGGAAGACAAGTCATTTTCTACCCTTTAAAAGGACTTGGGGAAAAAGGACCATCATTTCCAGGCAGAAATTCTTCTGAGGAGGATATTTTTGTGCCTGGCTAAGGAGAGATGTGAAAAGGTCATAGAAAATTAAAATCACATGCTCAGAACATTTTGGGGCAGGTGTTTTTCCTAAGCCAGAACTCAATATTTGAAGGGTGTATCCCGGGATTTACATTCCTCCTGATATTTCACCTGTTGCAGCAGTACAACTGAAAGGCTAATGATTTCATCCCCCAAGCAGCCTGGTTCCTCTGGACCCAGCTCCACAGCAGTGCTCTAAACCACGGCAATTTCTGCAGCTCTCCCAACCCTCAGACGAGCACTCCGTGGCTGCATTTCACTTGGCATGTAGGCTCCGGGATGAGGAATGCACAGAATTTCCTTTTCCACCCCGTCAGATCCTCTGTCTCGAGCCTGGCCCGGCCCCAAGAGCACAACGGATGCAGCTGGAGAAGGGCAGGTCCCATCTTGCTGCTGAGCCCCAGTGACTCTTCCCCTCCTGTGCCGAGCCAGCCGCCAGCAGCTGGAGGTGCCTGGGTCCGTGCTGAGCATCAGCTGCTGCCTCTGGGGAAAAGCTCCTTTGTGAGCCAACAGGGGCTTGTTCCCAGGCTGGAGGGGGTGATGGAGCCTGTGGGAGAAGAAGGAGGTGGCCTTGAATCTGGTTGAAGGTGTTTTCCTGATTTGGCATCTTGATTTCTCTGTTGGTGTCGGGCTTGTGAGCTGGAGGTGCCTGGGTCCGTGCTGAGCATCAGCTGCTGCCTGGGGAAAAGCTCCTTTGTGAGCCAACAGGGGCTTGTTCCCAGCCTGGAGCCCAGGGCTCCTATGGGAGAAAACAGAGATGGCCTTGAATCTGGTTGAAGGTGTTTTCCTGATTTTGCACCTTGATTTCTCTGTTGGTGTCAGGCTGTGTGAGCAGGTGATGGGAGCGCAGCTCTGCCTGCAGCTTTGTCCCAGCAGGAAGACTGACCACAGTTAATTGTGATTCCTTAGTGTCAGCAGTAGTTGGGAATCAATAGGGAGCTTTGAGCTATCAAATAATGAGACTGGTTAATCCCTTGTGCTGCTCCAGAAAGGTGTTTGGGAGGAGCGTTGCTCTGGGGCAAACATTTCTTGGTGCCACTGATGCTCTGTGAGACTGAGAGGCTTTCCCACAGGTCTGCTGCCTGGGCCTTTGTTGCAATGGGGGCTGTAAATACAGGATCAAATTCTGTCTTATCTCATCCTTAAAAATTATTTTTCTTGGCCTGGGATGGAACATTAACTGGCTTCTTTCCTAAAGCAGCTGTACAGCAAAGATGGGATTGAATGAACCTCTTTCCCTTGAGCTTAGGAACAACTCAAGATGGGTAGAAAGCTGCTATTGCATCACTGCTACAGAAATAACTATAATTCACACCATGTACACAGATACCAGAGTCTGATTACTACCAGCAATGGCTGCATTGGGCACAACTCTCTTTATTGCATCAGGAAAGCAAGTTATATCCCAAGGATGTTGCTGAGAAATGAAAAAGGGGTTTTAGTTTTGTTTGGTTCTTCCTTTTCATTTTTTTTCCAGTGGAATTATCCCAGCAAACAGTGTATAAATTGCTGGAAGAAAGTCAGACTTCAAAAGACATAAGAAAGTATTCCTTTTCCTCCCCAGACTATAGATTTCCTTTATTGGAAGAACAGTGCCTTGAAAATAGCCTGTAATAAAATTTGCTGTTTAATTAGACTTCATTTAATTTATGTATTTAATTTTGCTGGGATGGTTAAAGACTACTGATGTTGAGGGAATTTCCTTTTTGTTTTTCCTGTGTATTTCCTTATCTTAGAATTTCTAGGACTGTTAAATCTTTTCTTCTGGTTTTGCTAGGAGGTCTTCCTTAGCTGTGTAGAGGCAAGTTTGCCTAATAATGTTTATTAACTTAATCAAAATATTAACAAAGACCTCTTTTAAACAAAGTGCTGGCCAGACACTGGAATGAAATAACTGTTAACAAAACCTATGAGTTTAAACTAGAAAGGAACTTTCTGCATTCAGCTTTGTGTTCCTAATGGTGTCATTATTTTGCTATTTAGTAACCATATAAAGCTCAACTCTCACTTGAATTTTTCACATCAAAAATTGCAGAGAAATGAAAGGTAATTTCTACAGAGAAATTTTTCAGGCTTCTCTCACCAGCAAAAAGAAATCTAAGCTTAATCCTACATATTGATGTCTGTGGCCTCTTAGCCAATTGGGTTGGATTTAGTTTAACCCAAAGCAATCATAGGGTCATGGTGACTCTGGAAACAATTTTTTTTTTTTTTTTTTAACTGAACTACTTTGTTCTTGTCTCTTCCTTCCAGTTGCTATGAAGCAAAAGGCTTCAGTTGTGTGTTCTCCAGAGATCGCAGCAGCAGCAGAACAAGTGCCGTGCTAATGAAATCCTGCCTTGCTTCAGTCTAAGCAGGGATTTGGGATAAACTCTGTTTGCTCAGTGATCCCCCAGCACAGAGGTGCCCTGGGCATGGCTCAGGCTGTGGCACAGACCTTTGGAGAGCCAGGCTGGGGGCTGAACGCGGGCAGGGCAGTGTTATCCCCAGCTCCTGGTGCTCTGCTGGCCATCCCAGGGATAGAGAACGGGGGAAAGGTAACTCTGGTCTCCTCTGCATCACTGGGGATTTCTTTGTAAGGTGGTCAGTGCCTTGTCACCCTTCTCACTGTGCTGGGGATGCCGAGCACTGATGGTGAGAGGGAAGAATGCTCCCATCCTGCTGCTTGGCAGAGCCCCCCGGGCTGTACATGATGTACCAAACTGTCTGCAGCAGGCAGGTAAGGGCACCTGAGCAGTGTGGGGTGTGGAAAACTCCCCGCCAGCCTCTGAAGCACGTTGCAGTGATGCAGGATGTAGAAATTGGACAGCATTTGAAGTGTTTCCTTATAGGATAATCAGAGGAAGTCATTGTATTAAATATCCATTTGTGTCATTAGCCTTTTATTTGGTGCTTTGTCCAGACATCCTGTTTGCTTCCCCTTGGAAGTAATGAATATATTTCCCCTGTGCTGGGTCCGATGGAGAAGTGAAGGGAGCTGAGTCCAGTGGTGTCCTCAGTGTGGAAGGACACCTCCAGAGTCACCTCGTGTGAGCAGTTTTGGATAAACACACAGCAGTGTTTATTGGTTGTCCTTAAACCACACCCCAGCCCTGCCCAGAGGTCTCAGTTACCTGCTCCCTGTGCTACAGGGAGGGAGTTTCTGGCATTTGGGACCTCGTGCTGCTGTGGTGGGACATGGCAGCAACATCTCCGGGTCACCTTGGCTGGCCCAGGGATCTGCTCCAGCTCCCAGGGTGCACAGAGCAAAGGCTGAACCATAATTCTATGCATTAGGAGGTATCAGGTGCAAAGAGTTTTGACCTCTCAGTCTGTAAACTCGGAAAGTCACAAAACTAATCTACATTCTAGCTGAGGGAGCTCCCACCACCTTTCAGGCAGGCAGCATCAGTGTCCAGCTACCTGTCTGCAGTAATTGCTTCATCCCTGCTGCCTTAGCCATCCCCAGGGCTTCAGCCTGGGATCTCAATTGCTAGAATTGAATTCTAGCTAGAATTCTAGCAACTCAACTAGAAATTGCTAGAAACAACTTAGCCACTGTTTCTAAATTGGTGTCTGGGCAAAGATATTGAGGTTTTATATGTGGGGCCTCAAGGAGGGGCATGATCTATGCTGATGATGGAGTACGGCCACATCCAAGGTGCACCTTAAATACCATGAGGAATGTTGTGCCAGCACCTGGGATCCTGCCTAAAAAACAGCTGGAGCAGCTGCAGAACCCCCTGAACGGAGTGGGGAGAGCAAGAGGGAGGGAAGCAGCTCTTTGTGTCTGTCTTTTGTGCCAGGTTGGGAAGGGTTAACAGGCAGGCACAGCCCCTGAGGACCGGGGCTGCTGTTCCATGCAGATTGGCTCGCTCTTGTTTCTTCTATTGATCGCAATCACTCAGAGCTGTGCCTGTAACAAACTGCCTTAAATCACTGCAATCATAATAAGCACCCCTCGGTAAATAATGCATGAGATGTCCCTAAGCCTGGATTCATTAGAAGGAAGGTGCATATGGACCTTGGTAACAGTCAGGGCTTGGGATGGGGCTGGGCTGCTTGGATTGAGATGTAGTGGCTGCCAAGGATGAGCCCTGAACTGAGCTGGGCTTCAGGAAGGCTCCCCAGCCCCTCAAGATGTTGGAAGCATCGACAGGCTCCTTTTCACATTCATGAATTTTGCAGGAGATGTTTAAAATGCCTCCAAGGTTCACAGCATAATACAGGTTGGGCGGAAGAGGGCTTGTGGCAAGTCTCCAAACAGCATAATAGCAAGGCAGCACAATTAATAGTGTTTAATACACCTTAGTGACAACAAAGCACACACTGGGTAACAAGTTTTGCAGTGAAAGCCTCACTGCCAAGTTAATGGTCTGGATATTAGCAGCCTTTGTTTTAAAATGCAAATTAAAAATGCTTAGTTTTCCATTTGTCTTGAGGAGAGTGGAGCTTCTTTAGGGCAATTTTGCTTGGGCTGGGGGTCAGTGTAATGCTTTGGCCAGACCCTAGGGCAGGGCAGGCTCGAGTGCTGCAGCCTTCATTAGAAGGTTCACAGGGCAATCTGCAGGAAAAATTGGTTGTGCAGCAATTTCCACCTCCTTTTCATTCTAGGGAGATGACTTTTTTGTTTGTGCTTAGTGGCAATAAGATAAGTTTGGCTTTTGTGTGGTTGGAGGAGGCTGAGGAGGAGGCAGAAACATTCCTGGCTGTATCAGACAGCTGTGGATGGTGATGGGTCATTTCACTCCATTATGGTTTCTGGCAAGTGAGTATTGAAGGGGGTGTGAGGGCATCATGTCTCAGCGATGACTTCATTTGGCTGTCTAAACAAACAGCCCTTCCTCACCAGGTGCAAAAGGTCTTGTATTTGTTTTTTCCTTCCATGGAGGGAAAAGAAATACCTAAAGTTAAAATAGCACCAGTGGGTCGTGTCTGCTGGACAGCCATGGTGGTCCCTGCTTCCTGCAGAGCAGGAGAATCTCACCGAGCCCCTGTGGGGTGCCTGCATGGACAGATGGGTGGGTTCAAAAGCCCAGAGCCCCAGATTCAGATCTGTGCTCACACTGGATGGCTCCAGGCTGTCTGTATCCATCGTGCAGGTCTGCTGGGAGCACCCACAGTGGGATGTGTAAGGTCTGAGCTGGCACAGGACATCAAGGCAGGGTCACCAAGCCCATGGAGGTTTGTGCTGGTGGAGGGATGAGCCTCTGGTGTGTTTGGTTTACCTGAGATTAACTGTCTTCTCCTGGAACACAAGTGTGGGGACTGATCTTGTGCATGGTCAATGAGTCTGGCCTTGAAAGTGGATGAATTTCTCTGGTAGCTCTCCTGAGAATCACTTGTGTATGGAGCAAACCTGAAAGCGTGGGGGTCCTTCACCCACTGCTGGGATCCAGCATTCACCAAGTGCAAGGGTAAAAGAGATCATTTCTATATGACCAAATGTGACTTTCTGTCTAGCTCTGCTGAAATGACAGATTTGTTCTCTGTCTGAGCATTGTCCTGGCTCCTGGGACTGCTCACCCTCTCACAGAACCACATCCCTTGGATGGCTCATCCACCTGCTGGATCAGGATTCAAATTCTGATGGACATTCAAAAGGTTCTGATCCCACTCTGGATCTTACTTTTCTTTCTTTATGCTGTTTGACTGCTAAATTACTTCACTTTACTTCCAAATAGCTTTATTTCTAAGCAGCTGTTACGTTCTGGAGCTCAAATTCTCTGCTGATCTCAGACTCCCCTTCAGTTTTGCCCACAGTCTTGCTGTGCTTTGCAATGAGGCAGTGAGTCAAGTCAGGTATCAAAGGCATGGAGAGGTTCAGATGTTGGGATGGATATTTTTTCCTTGCTGGCCATGCTTTTCTTGCAGGACCAGGTTGCAAACAGTGAGAGATAAATAAGAAAAAGAGCTCCTTCCTTCCAATGTGAGCATTGGAGCTGGGAGTGACCAGCACTCTTATTAAAATGATTTTGAATGTTTCTCCCTGACTCTTTGAGATATTTGGGTTTACCCCAGTCAGTGGAAATAAGCAGTCAGATCCCAGCTGAGACTTGACGTGAGCTGAGGCATTAAAAACAAATCAAACTGGATGAACATTTGGCTTACATGGAGCATTTTTACATACTGGCTCCTCATCTTCACTGGATTCAGACAAGTTAATTCAGTGTGTGAATGATTAAGGGCTCTTGCCTGTCATAAACTGAGAGTCCTGAGTCCAGGGAAACCTCGAATGGCAAAGAGGGGAATCCAGGGGGGTTAAATGCACCAGTGCTGCTTTGTGCACAGGGACAATTTAAATCTGGGTACATGCTTTATAGAGAAAGTAAAGAGTCAGCTGATCACAACTGTCATATAAGGATGTCTTGGGCTGCAAAGGACACAGGTACTTTTCCTGTGAGCAGGCAGGGATGCTGGCAGGGGCCAACAGAGATCCTTTACCCTTGTGCTTGAATTTAGCAGCAGTGAGTGTGTCCTTCCCCCCATGTGGAGAAAGGTGAGCTGCTGGGGGGTGTGGGTAGATTAGGGGGCAGAGATGGCATCTGCCTGCTTCCAGAGGGCCAAGCCAAGGCAGGATGGCTGGGTATGGCTGCAATGGAATCTGGTGATAAGTGCTTTAAAATGCTCTCCTGCAGATGCAGAGGTCAGGTGTGACTACAAAGGCTGAGAGAATTCTCAGCATCTCAGGATTAATTAACACATTCTGCCAGTCCCTGCAAACACAAGCTGCTCTCGTGTTTGCAGAGTACAAGGAGCTGTAAATGAAACAACAAACGAAGAGATTGTTGTCTTAATTAAAGTCTCAAAAAGATTGTCTTGAGAATGAGTTCCAGGCCAACCTGAAGAATGAGTTCCAGACCAATGCCAGTCCCGTGTGGTGGCACAGGTGCTGGGCAGTCCCACCAGCTGCTCTCATCTTTCCAAGATGCCCTGTGCTGTGTCCTTGTGGGCATAATTTCCTAGCTCACATGATAGTTTGAAGCCCACAGGAGCTGTTGATGTCTGCTCAGGTGTTCAGCAGAGGCTGACGTGTGTGGGGAGAGGAGGACTGTGTGTTCCGTGCATCCCTCCCGCCCCAAAGCCATTGTTTTTATCCTCAGATCTATTTTATTCTCCCCACTAGACACTTGGGGAGGACAGATATAAATTAAAAGCAAATTATGCAGCCTGATACCATCAGTCAACAGACACCTATCTCTGCCCACACATCCCAAATAAATGAAACAGCCATCATATCTGACTGCAGACTGTGGAAAAGCTGAGGGAGAGGTTTGAAGGTCAAAACACTCAGGCACTGTATCCATCATGTGTTTGGGCATATTTTGAACAGTGCTGCATCAAGCAAGTGTCTCTCTCTTTGTGGCTGTGCTTGGCATCACTGGCTGTTTCAGGTGACAGCCACTGGATGAAGAAGCAGGAGTGGTGGCATGAAATTCCCTTCAGAGGGAAGATGGATGGGGTGCATTTCTGTTCAATGCATGGAGCAGCCGAGGCACTCCAGGACCTGCTCCTGCTGTGGGGAATTGTCTCTGCAGGTGCACAGAGCTGTGGAGAGTGCTGGCAGCCAGGCGAGGGGTGCAGTCTCGGGTTTTGGTTGATAATTGCTGCCCTGAGATGTGCAAGGTGTCTCTTCTTTGGCCCACACAGCTGAAGAACGAGTCTGGACTCTTCACTTTTCGGTCTTGAGGTTGTTTATTCATTCTTATCTATAAAATTTTCTCTCTGCTCAGCAGGGCAGCCACAGGCACTCTGTGTTGTCCTTTTATACTACAAACTGCATATAACATATATTTACCCTTAATTCCCAATACCTATCACCTGTGTTAGACAGTGCACTTCTACTCTAAACCAATCCCCAAGTGCCAACATCACTGCAGAAAATGGAGAACAAGAAGAAGAAGAAGAAAGGCTGGACATGCCCAGATTCCTCCATCTTGTCCCCACAACCTCCATACCAAGAATCCTAAAATCTACATTTTCACCCTGTGATCATTTTATTATTACACCATTCAAACCTCTGTGACTTTCATGTCCTCATACAAAGCTGGCAACTTGCTCCAGGGGTCAAAATCAAATCCCCAGGTGTTCTGGGCTGCCTGCCAGGGTCTCCAAGCTCCCCAGTGGGGTCCTGGGCAACTCTGGATATCTGGAGGGATGCACTGAGTTCCAACAGTGCAGGACACCCAGCGCCCCTTTATTGTGGGGAAGGGATACAGGATGCCACTTTTCTTTGCACTGTAGCCCTCCTGCTCCCCAGGAGCTCAATTCCAGCTGAGATAGAAATTAGGGTTAGCAGCATTTTGATCATGAGAGATCCAGTGTCCCTGCATCCATCCCACTCTGTCCATCCAGCCATCCACCACTTCCTCCCAGCTGCAGCTCAACTTCACCTGTGCAAATGTGTTTCCCCATTAAATCCCTGCTTGCAAAGCTTGCAGAGGCTCCAGACACGGAAACCCAAGTGCTCTGGGCTGTGCTGCAACCAGCTGGGTGCTGTTTATGGCCCCCAAAGCTCTCTGTAATTGCAGGAGCAGGGCAGGGCTGGGCTGCAGGCTCCTGTTTCAGTTTTGCTCTCACGCTTTCTTCCACACGAGGGTTTTGTGTCCCTGCATGAGATGCAGGTCTGGCTGCTCAGTGTGAGCCCACAGAGCTTGGCAAAAGCCCCTGTCCCCTCTTCATCTCTGCCCAGCCTTTCCTCATGGGTAGTGAAGGGGTAACCCCTGCGTTGGAGGGAGGCTCCAGCTGGTGTCCACAAAAGAGATCCCACATTTTGTATTCCTGTCCTGCTCTCTGCAGAGCTGAAGAGGTAAATTTTCCTCTGCATATCCACTGTTCTGCTGGAGAAGGGTAAGGCCAGGCTTGTCCTGATGAACTCAGCTCTCCCATGGTGGAAAAGGCATAAAATGAGGCATTTGGAAGGGGCTGATGGAAGATGGGGGTGACCCCAGAGGTGCAGCTTGAGGGGCCTTTGGAGCAAAGACCTTGAAAACTGCATCCTTGGCACTGAGGACAGCCTTCTCCATGGTCTGCTGCTCATTGGTACCTTCCAAACTTCTCCATGCCTGATTTAGCTGGTTACAAGGAGCTGCCATTGTCACAATTTCTGGAGATGGCATTTCCTCCCTCACATTTGCTCCTGGGGCTGTGCAGTGGGAGCACGAGGGTATTTCTTCTGCTTGGTTGAGAAAAGCATCCAAGCTGTCTCCTTGCCATTTCTGCATTTCCCAGGAGCATCCAGCTTGTGAAATGCCATTTTCTCCTGGTATTGGGAGCTCTGGAAGATGCAGGCAGCCAGAAGATCAGCATCTTTATACCATGAGGACTTATTTTGGGAAAAGGCAACTGCATAAGGAATTGTCATGGATGCATGAATGAAGTGTTGAAAATCAGATGAGGGGCAGAGCTTACGGGGAAAGGTGTGTCTCTGGGCGTGCTGAAAGGAAATGTTATCTCCAAATTGCTCATTAAAAACCTCATTTAAATGTCCTGATTCAGATCCTGTTTATTCCAGGGCAGTCAGGAGGAGCACAGCTCGTGCCAGGGATGTGGCAGTACCCAGGTGGTGCAGCAGGAGGAATTTGGGAGCAGAGGCAATCCCTGCCCCTGGGACTCCTCGCTGTGCTGGAGCACACAGCAGCTACAACCCACCCCAAAATCTGCCCCATTTGGGGGAATTTTGCTGTCAGAATTGAACACAACCCCCAGCTGCTGAATCTTTGGTCTACCTGGCTCTGTCCATCAGTGAGTCAGTCCTTGGTGTGCTGCTCTGCAGATCCTGTAATGCTGTGTTGGCAGATTCTCCAGGCAGTTCATGGGTAGTCATTCAGACCCTGTTCAAAGCCTCATGTAATAAGTTAGTAGCAAGGCAGCTTCCAGAGCTCTGCTCTATTCCAGCCAGCTAGAAATTACACTATTTTCCAACTTCATTATTACCTCTGTTTTTTATTATAGCATCATTATGGTGAGAAAGCTGGAAAGGAACTGGGGATTGTATAATGCAGGAAATAGTGAATTAATACCTCTACCATATGATGGAACGGTGCAGAGCTGTGACTGTGTCAGGAAAATATAAAGCAAATAAAGATCATGTTGGCTGGGTGAGGATGGGACTTTTCCACTTGCTCAGAGGAGTATTAAGTTCCAAAAAGAATTATTTCTCAGAAATGCAAGATCTGCATTTTCTCTCCTCATGCACGTGCTCTTGCCTTTGATTAAAGCCATCGTCGGGATATTGAATGTGGAGGGGAAAAATAAGCTTTTATGGGATGTAGATGGGCTTTAGCACATCAGCAGAAGAAAGCTGATTTATTGCCTGAGAAATCGTGTCAGGGCATTTTAAGGAGGGGGCTACAAATGGTAATAACAAAGAATTGTCTATTCCTTATCATAGGGCTTCTCCAGGGCTAAACCCTGAGCAGTGTTTATTGGCTCTTGAGCATTTATAACTACTGGCTTTGGTGGGCTGGGATCTGAATAGGAAAGTGCAGCTTGTGACAGCCAGGAATGAAGAGGGGTTTGTCTTTTTTATTCTGAAAGAACAGGGAATGCTAAACAGTGCAAAACATCTTTTTATTCTTTTCCCTGACACTTTTTGAATCACATTTGTATTTTCAGGCTCAGTGACCTTACAGTGACACACACAAATCAGACAAACAACCTGCTATTTGCTGTTTCCCCCTGAAATTTCTGTTGGAACATGGAAATTCCACTGCTATAATACATGGAAATGGCTTTGCCTGCACTTTCTGGGGATGCTCAGCTAAAAGCCTTTGTAAAATGTATCCCTTAAAAAACCCATTTTGTTTATAGCAACGCCAGCAGGTAATTAAATCTGCACGTGCATCATTTTTATTTTGACACTGTCTTTGGAGAAATGCAGGGATTACTTGGGGTGAACCAGCCCTGCACACAAACCGTGTGTATTCTGTGGTGCAGTTGTCAGACCTCAGCAAATGTGCTTTTATAAAATGTGCTTGTTACTCCCCTCACCGGGCTGCAAAGAGATGCAGCTTTTAGAAACAATTTCTTATTTATGTATCTTATAATCATTCCAAAAACCTGACAGCAACAGGATGAAGATGCCACTCAGCTGAGCAAACACCTCGGGAAGAGCTGCAGGCAAGGAGGGGAGAGCACAAATATCAGTCGGGAAGCATCAGTGGGCGAGGAACTATGAATTTTAAAGGATAAAATCCGGATTACACGTTTCTAGAGGCTCTTGAAGGTTTAAAACTCTTTACAGCCTGTTGAGAGCAGAATGATCTCTGACTTCCTGCGGGGAGGCCAGCGCAGGGGTGGAGGGATGCAGCTGTGTTACCGGCCTGCAGCAGCAGCTGGACAGGGATGGGAGGGATGCAAGGAGGGATTTTACATCACCTGAACACCAGGGAGGAGTGGGAAGGAGTCACCCAACCTGCAGGGAGGCCCTGGAAATGCAGCACCTGGAAATGCAGCAGCTCTTGGTCTCATTCCTGATGCCAGCAGGACCAGCGTGGAGAGCTGGGGCAACCGCCGGCGATGGTTTCAAAGTCATAGAGTTATATAGGAAAATTATGGGATGTGAAATAAAATACTAGGTGATCGATGAAAAACATACGTTTATTGAGATGTAACAGTCAATTGCATGGCTGTTAAAACAGCTATAACTGGGTATTAAATAATCAGTTCAGCTGGTATTTATTTAATATAATCGCAGCCTATTAAACCTGAATTAAGTACAGAGTTAAGTGTCTCTGGGACACACGGCTGAAAATGGTGCCAGGAACATTTTATGTTGCCTGAAACCCTTTGTGGAAAGGTCCCACAAACACAGACTCTGATGAACTATCCTTTGCTTGATGGGGAAAATAAAAGATGAGATTTTAAATTTTGACCTGGGCTGCAGGAGAAATATCTGCAGCTGTCACCTAGACTGAGACTTAATGTGGATACTTAATTTCTTCAGATCAAAAATATTTGAGTGACTTTTTGGAACTGTTCCTTTCCAGATTTTTGTACGGTTTATTTTGATTACGTGCACATCTTTGCTCCCCTGATTGCCTGACACTTATGCAGTTATTCACACCAGCACAACGTGAGTCCAAAGTAAATGTAAAATGCTGCTAAATCAACACGGGATTTGCTCTGGCCTGGCTGGGCTTACAGATGGGAGGTGTGGATAAGGAGCAGCTCACACCCTGGAAATGAGGTCGGAGGACCCGAGGGGATGTGGAGACCTCAACTCCCAACAAGTTCCCTTTTTGTTTCCAGCAGCTCCCGGGGGTTTGTGCCCCTCTCCTGGGCTCGGGCCATCGCTGGGTTTGTGCCATGAGTGTTCCAGGGCTGCTCTGGAGGCAGCTGGTGCCAAACAGCTCGCAGCAAGCACACAGCCATACCTGGGATGAAACTTATATCTGCTGCTTTGTGGAATTGCTGCTAAACCTCTCCTGGGTTTGGGTCAAAGTTTTCCCATTTTTGCTTCTTTTACGCCTCTTCTTTCTCTTTTTAGTGACAAGTGAAACCAAGTGAAGACTCTTGTCTTTCAAAATAAATATCCAGACCGAATGCCACGTAAACTGCATATGGTGTGCATTATAAATTTATTTTCACGAGAGCTTGCAAAGACAAACTGCAAGCAGAGAGTCAGGGCAGACCCTCACTCATTAACCCTTGATGCCAGCGCTGTCTGTGGTGTTTTATGTGCAGGTTGTGTTTCTTTTACAGGACTTTCCTGAGCCAGTATGTCCTTTCACCATTCCCAGGGTGTGGAAGAGCTGATGGCAATTTATCATTCCCACCAGAGATGTGGCAAACACAAGCAGAAAGAAGGTGATGGAACCCATGCCAGGCGTGATGCTGCCTCTGAAAACCTCTCCTGTTTTACAACAGGGGCAGAAATCAGCCGGGATGGGGCAGATCCCGGATCCTGCAGAACCTGAAGAGGACTTTGCTGAGCCAATATGTCATTTCACCATTCCCAGGGTGTGGAAGTGCTGTGGAGAGCTGATGGCAATTTACCCTTCCCACCAGAGATGTGTTCCACAATTGTGGCAAACACAAGCGGAGAGGAGGTGATGGAACCACACCGGGTGTGATGCTGCCTCCGAAAACCTCTCCTGTTTTAGAGCAGGGGCAGAAATCAGCAGGGATGGGGCAGATCCCGGATCCTGCAGAACCTGAATGTCTCAGTGTAATGAATGGCACCGCTGCAATGCCCCTTCCCCTCCCTCTGGCTAATTATCCCGTGTTTAACAGCCGGACAAAACCCCCTGCACCTGCACAGCCCCGGCCAGCACAATGCCAACAAAGCGGCCAGGCAGGGACCCCAGGGCTCTGAAAGAACACTTAGAAAAAGGATAAGAGAAAAGGGAGGGGAAAAAAAAGAAAAAAAAAAAAGAAAAAGGAAAAAAAAAAGAGGAGGAGGAGATTCGCTCGCTTGGACTTTTTCACTATTGGAGAGAATGGGTGAAAGCCCCACAAAAGCGGCTTAATAAAGAGGAGAGGGAGAACAAGGCGAGAGGGGAAGTGCAGGGCAGGCTGAAAGGAAGGAGGGCTTTCCAGGTTGTATTGTTCCCTCCGGAGATCCTCGCTCAGCCTCTCAAAAGCCGTGGATGACATCAAGTTGATTGGTTTTGCCGCAGCCTTAAAAGTGGGCTGGAGAATCAGAGTGAGCCTCTTCCACACGGGACCCACTTGTGAGGAGCACAAAATTGGTCTCATTCATGGCACTACAAAGGGGGGAGCTCTGCTTTGATGTGGTGCTGGATGGCCCCTTCACCTGTTCCTTCCCTTGGGAAGAGACGTTCCTTCCCTGAATGAGATATTTTTGCCTGTCTTTTTGGCCAAGTTCTTCCTAAAAATCGCTGAAGTTCAGCAATAGGTGAAGCTATTACTTATTTTTTTTTTAATACAAAAAATTATCTAATGAGAAGAACAGAAATATTTTTTTTAAATACAAAAATTATCTAATGAGTAGAATAGAAACATTTTTTTACTTTCCATCCAAAAGTGTCGACTTGTTCCTCCCCGGTCCATATTCATACAAAAGGAAACCTTATGTAGAACCTGTGTTTTTATGGATGGGTCAGATGACTTTTTGGCTCAATTTTAGGGCACAACTCTTAGAAAATGCTGCTGCCTTGCCATAAATCGTGGTTTATGTGCCCTGTGGGGAGATTCAGGCTCCCAGGCTGATGTAGGGCAGCTCAGAGGGAGCAAAGTGAGGTGCATTGCTCGCAGCCACCCGAGGCACAACCGGAACTGCCACAATTTTTTTGTGTGATGGATGAGCTGTGCTGCAGGAGGGAAACCAGAGAGGGCATGGTTAAATATCTTTCCTGAGATTGCTGAAAGAGTGAGTGTTGAGGATGGCCATAGATCTCCAGAGATTCTTACTTCCAGGCCAGTGCGGCTGGGATGGTGTTCACAGGGGTCTTGAGATGAGGGAAGAGGTGAGAATGTTCACTCCACGTTTCAGAAGGCTTGATTTATTATTTTATGATAGATATTATATTAAAACTATACCAAAAGAATAGAATAAAGGATTTCACCAGAAGGCTGGCTAAGAATAGAAAAAGAATGAATAACAAAGGTTTGTGTCTGACTGAGACAGTCTGGAGAGCTGGATTGTGATTGGCCATTAATTAGAAACAGCCAACATGGGCCAATCAAAAATCCACCTGTTGCATTGCACAACAGCAGATAATGTTTACATTTTGTTCCTGAGGCCTCAGCTTCTCAGGAGAAAAAATCCTAAGAAAGGATTTTTCAGAAAATATCATGGCTACTTTAGCCATCTCTTTAGTCATCTTTTCTTGTTATTATCTGTATGGGGTGGAAATAATGGAGCCCACACAGCCCAGATGAGGTCCCACATCTGTTGTGCATTTCTCCTCAGCTGAGTTAGCACTCCCTGACCCACAGTTTGGTGTGGAATTCCTCAGAGAGCTCTTACAGGGGAGGGTCTGTTCCCTGTGAATGAGCTCACTGATGTAAGGACTGACTGCTGTGTGTGCTGGGGAGGTCTGGGACACCCTGAGCTCACCCACGTCCCCTTCCCAGCACCCCCAGCAATGCCAGGCATGGTGCACACAGGAGGATTGTGTGACTGAGCGGTCCTGGGCGGTGCTGTCAGTGGGCTCTGGCATTGGGACTGCAGGGCAGCCAATTAGGAGATTGCTCACAGGAGCAGCAGCACAGTCATTAAGGGCTTCAGGCATCACATGGCTGGCCTCAAAACACGAGCAGAATACAGTCAGGCTTAAATAGCAGAGTGATCAGCAGGTCAGTCCCAACAAGAATCCCTAGGAGTCTAATATGCTGGACATAAATTAGTATCATTAGCTCAAACACCTCAAAATGGGAAGTAAATTACTTCAGACACTCCAGACAGATGGTATCCACACACCAGGCAGAGAGCCCATCTCCCAGAGCAGTGCCAGTCCCTCCCTCTCCCGTGGGCTGGACAGCAGCAGGGAGATGGGACTATTGCTCGATGTGAAACAGCAGAGAAGGGAAGGGGCAAAGAAAAGCGATTTTTGCCTGGGAACAGATAATTTTTCTGCAAGTACTGCTTCAATTCATCCAGAACATGAGCAGCAGAGAGAAAAACTCGTACACTAACCCAGTCCCCTGCTGCGTTCTCCTACAGTGATAAAAATATGGCTGGGAAATGTCTGTGCTGTTTATTGCTTTGAAGTCAAATGTGCGCCGGTTATTTTCAGAAACAAGGGAGCAGAAGTGCGTTCTGGCTGCCTCTGAGCTGCAGGGCCATGTGACAAATTTCCCTTTCCCTGTCCCCCTGCTTTTGTACACACATGGATATTTTCACTGTATGTATTCAAAGTAGACCAGACCTTGGTGTGATGTGTGGCACGGGAATAAATCACAGAGGAGAGCAAGGGTTTGCTCAAGACAAGGCTCTGGAAGAGACAGGTGGATGCAAACAGATGTAATTAAACATTTTTACAAGCATTTGCATCTCTAGGCATTCTTTAAGAAGGTAAACCAGACAATAGACTAGCTTATGCTTCTAACAAACTACAAGAGTTTTTTAAAACCTAAAGTATCAAACACACTGCACGTATTCTACATTCTTCTACAAGTCAATCTATTGTAGAAAGAGCACACAAAATCACTAAAAATAATTCTTGAAAGGCAAAAGATAGTTTTGTAACTCCTTCAACAAAAAGCACATTCCTACAGCAGATCAAGCTATGTGAGCCCGTGGGCTGGAGAGGAGATTTAAAGGGTGTTCAGGGAGAAGCTGGGGGGTTCAGCACAATGCTGACAGCTTCAAGTGAGGTTTCATGGCAAGGAGAGGGGAGAAGAAAGCTGTTTTCTCTGGTTTTCATGGCTATAAGGTTTAAGAGAGGCTGCAGCCTTGGGGACTCTATGGGAGTGGTGGACAGAGGACACAGAAAACACCTGGGCCAGCCCTCTGCCTCCTACAAACCACTTGAAAGTGTCCCAGGACATCAGCTCCAAACAGCCAAGCAAAGCAAATCCAGACTTTAAAGAAAGCACAAGGTTAAAGAAGATTATGGAGCTCTTTTGTTTCCTGTCGGGTAGCTGCTATTTGCTTTCTGACCCTTGTGATTAGATAAAAGGAAGAAAGCCCTTGAAAAGGTGACTTAGGTGTGCTCAGGGCATGGAAATTAGAGCTGCTGTTCTGACAAGCATCAGATACTGGACCTGGAGCTTGGCAGAGGGCACCAGGGACTGATCCCCCACCTGATGCCACCAAGAGCGAGGCAGCCCTGCCTTGGGCACCCCACAATTCCCAGATCTCCACCTTCCCCTGGAAAAGCCGGCGCTGTCCTGCCTGTGACATGGGGGCAAGGCTAATTGCATGGCCCCGGTGCTGAGAACAGAGGAGCAGAGCTCTGCCTGCTCATCACACTCATTATCATCATCCTGCCCTTCCAGAGGGATGGAGAGAGGGATGGAGAGAGGGATGGACAGCCCCAGTGCCTCGAGAGGGCTTTGTGCACAGAGCTGGGCGCTGACAGAGAGGGGAGCAGGGCCTGGGCTGGCCTTGATTGAGTGTTAATGGGTCCCAGCTGGGAGATAGGCTCAGCTGGGTGCCAATTACCCTAATTGATAAGAAGCTCTGATGGGAGCCTTGGAGGAAGCTGCCTCCTCACCGAACTTACTAAAGGGAGGCTGGAAGAGGAAATAGCTGCTGTTGGAAAGGTTTTGGTTATTGATTTTTTTTTTTCTGTTGTTGTTTGTTTTGGGTTTTTTGATCATGGTTTGGAAATGTGCTATTAGGCAAGTGGAAGAATTGGAAAACAGAACCAAGAGAGCTGTGTTGTGGGTTGAGGTTGCACTGAAACAAGCAAAAATACCCAGAAGAAGGTTTCCCAAGAGCAGGTAAGAGACGGGAGCCTTGGCAGGGCTTCCTGATGGGTGTTTGCTTGTTCAACTACTTGTAAGGAAAAACCAGAGCTGCATCTTTCTTCTTCTGCTCTGGTTCTTTCCTATCGCCAGCCGGGGATCTGTGCACAAATCACAAACGGGACGGGGCTGCTGAGGAACGTGCCTTGAGCTGGTTTGTTTTTCAGCATCAGTCTCATTACATGGTTGTGACAATGGGAAGATGCCACCAGCTCACATCTCAGGCAGCAGACGAAGAACTTAAGGTTATAACTTACTTTATAAGTTTTTTGACCAATCACACAAAGCAAAAGCACATTGACAGTAGTTCTATCCAACCACTATAAGCACAGGTACCTTTGGTTAAAACAATGCTTGCTTATTTTGAATACAATACCTGCTTGTAAGCCTTAAAACACAATGCACAGAGCTCCATTATTAAGCTTCAAACATCCTAATATCTTGCTAGATAAACTTTCCTGTAGCTTAGAGAGTTGTTCTAGACAAGCGTCAATACATAGACCATTGTTCTATTTGCCCTTGCTTTTCTACAGTTTAAATAATTTTTCTGCTGACCAATCTCATGGCTGCTGCTTGGCTCTAATCACAGTTCTGCTGCCTCTGAGGCCTGCCTTTTGCAGCTTTCCCAAGCTGCAAAAGGGTTTTTTGTGGGTTCCCAACAAGTGAGTGGGGCTGGGAGAGGAGTGTGTGGAAGCTGAGGAGATGGTTCTGTGTTCTCCCCCCTTGCTGTGGCAGCTGTGAGATGCAGAGCTGTGTGCAGGGGCTGAGGGGCTGCTCTGATGGAAGGTGGGACCCTGGGGGCCTGCAGGAGGATCTGGTTCATCCCTGTGCTAGGTTAGGGTGCCTCTTGGAGCCTGGGATGGCTCTGTACTCGCTGCTGTATCAGATTCTGTGTCAGTGCAGTGTGGGGAGAAGGGGTCAGGGAGAGCAGCTTTTTGTGCTGTGTCTGCTGGCAATGCTGATGTGAGTGATGGCTTTTGCCTGATGGTTTCCTTCCTCCTGGGACCTGCTTATTACCGTTGGAATAGATGGAAACAGGAGGAAATAGGAACTTCTGGCTGTCTTGGAGTCAGACTTAACCCTTTGTAAATGAGGAGGAAACTGAGGCACGGAGAGGCTCTGCACCAAGTGCAGCCCAACAAGCCTAAATTAGCTCTAGGTAAATTCAGACTGTAAACACACAAGCACATCTGGTGCTGAAGACTCTCTGCTGTTTATTTTGCTGCTGGTATGCTGAGAATACCCAAAACTTTTCCTTTGCCTGCCAAACTGCTCCATGGCCCTCTCTTCTGAGAGGTGGAACCTTTGGTGTCTCAGTCAGAGCCCTTTAAATCCTTCCCACAAAGGGTTTTCCTTTCCTGTAGGAGGAAGGAGTGCAGCAGGCATTGCACAGCCCTGCTGCAGTGCCAGACACTGGTAATAACCTCATTAGAGGATTCCCTCTTCATCTTTCTTCCTCTCTAGGACCATAAAGCACTTGCAGATGTGAAGGCAGCTTCCAAGCATGGCTCACCTGCCCTTTGCAGTGCTTGGGCTCCATGCAGCTCCAGGGAGTTCTTTAGAAAGCCCTGTAAAAGTACCAAAGGGATGGCTGCATGTTTAAAAACCTTTGGATAGGGTTTTCTGGCCCGGGCTTTGTGAAAGTTCTGTTTTTCTGCAATCAGTCAAGGTTCCTGGGCAGACCAAAGGTGTGTGTCTGTGTCTGAGGCTGTATTTTGTACTCATTAATGCTGGCTTTGTGCATTGCACTGGCCAGTGGGGCACCTGAGCTGCATCACATTTGCCACATGCAGGACTTGCACTGGTTTCACCCTTGTGTGCTGGGGAGGCAGGTGCAGAGGGAGCTGGATGCTGTTTAACACAGCATAGACATCTAAACTCTCAGAATTAACCTGCCAAATTAATATTTTTTGAGCAGAATTAACTTGCCAAATGAATATTTTTGGAGCTGGAAAAATGCATTTTTGTTGAAATAGTGTCTGACACTATTTTTTTTAATTGTGTTTTTGAGCTATACCTGCACAATAAATTTTGGACTTAAGGCGGCTTTTTTGAATCCCAGCCTTAGATGATCAATAACAGCGGCTTTTGGAAAGAGGGTGAGAAGTGAGCAAGCAAGGAGTGATTCCCCTCATTTTATTCTCTCAGGTGCTGTCAAGCAAACAATGCTGGCCATAACCATGTGAATTTTATCTGTCTCTGCTGGTGAAAAAGGAAAAACACAACAGACACCAAGGAAAGCAGCATAGCCCAGTGCCTGCTGCTGACTTATCAGCTTTTAAATTGCTGACAAATGACAAGCTCCTGTAATGATCCAGTTCAGAGGGTACCTTCTTGGAGAAACACGGGGATGCTCCTGGCAGGGTCATTACTGGGAGTCGTTAATCACTGATTTGATATTCAAAGCTGATGGCGAAGTCAAAGCGGGTCAGCATGCTAATGGCCATCAGCGGTGGCAATGACCAATTTCCACGGAGTTATTGTCAGAGCAGGCAGCAATAAGCAGCTCAGAAAAGGCAATCTTTTATTTTTAAATGGGAGCCCGTATGGGGTGGGCTGCAGGGGCAGGATGGGCTGCTGCTGACAGGAGGCAGATTTGCTCCTAATTGGGAGAGGCAGCGGCCAGGAGAGGAACAGCTGGAGCTCCAGGGGCAGGGAACATTTCCCAGCTGAGACCTCTGCTGTCATTTTGGACAGAGGAATTAGGGATGGTGATGGTTCTGGGTAGCATGAGGGAGCTGGAGTGTGTCATGAGGGGCTTTAACTGGGGATGACTCTGAACTGGGGACTGAGGGCAGCCCTGTCCTGGTGTGGGAGGTGATCAGAGGTGTGAGTTTAAAGGTGGAGAACAAATGCTGGGAGTGCTTGAAGTCATTGCTCAGAAATTGAAAACAAAAATGTAATTTTTTTTAATGTTCAACTGCTTTTGGCAACCCTAAAGACACTCCAGAAACAGCCAAGGCAGGTTTTGGTGTGTTTCCCCCCAGTCCCAAGTGGAGGAACCATCTAGAACACCATTGCTGTGATCTGCTGGTTTTGCCAAACATGGAGAATTTGTTTTCATTTGTGTCCGATAGTTTCCTGCTCTGTCAAAACAGCTGAGTCATTTTTTCCATTAATGTGATTTTTTTTTTTCAAGTATTTTGATATTTCACTTTCTGTTTTCAACATCTTGGTGAGTGGCTCTCCCTCAGAAGTTTTAGTTTGCTTTCTTTGAAGGAGAGCACTGGTTTTCACTGGGAGCACAGAGGTGCTGCCTGGCCATGCTTCAGAGCGGTGATGGGTTCTTAGTCCTGTGCTCATTGGAAGGGAATTTTGTGCCAATGGCAGTGAAAAATTGGAGCAAAAAGTCTGTCCCTGCCCTATAAATCTCCATGTCTAACTCCATCCTGTTATCTCAGGCGTTTTTCCTCGGGAAAAGAAAGATTGCAGCATCATGATGGGCATGCTCATGGCTCTGAATTATTGACTTGATGTGTGTGAATCTGAGAAATCTCAGAGTTATTTCTCTGCAAAAGCATGCGAGGTGTGAGAACAATGGCTCTGGAGTGCAGAGAGCAGGACAGGCCCTGTTTGATCGCCCTGACCTTCACCAAAGGGGGGTTCCCACCTGGGAATGAGGCAGGAGCTCCCCACCCTCGCTCCTCTGCCCTTGTGCTCCTTCAGCTGGTGCAAGTGGACACACGTGTACTAGGAACTGAATGTGAGAGCAGCAATTAATTTCACACCATACCTTTGCTGTCCCTTTGCTGTGGGCCGGATTTGAATTACTGACCTGGAGCTGAAAGCCACCACAGCCCCCCAATAGCCCCCCAGTTTTCTGTCTGGCTGTGCTAAAACCCCATGGTCAGGCTGCTCCCTGCCTCCCTCAGGTTTAACCCTCTCCCAGCCCTCTTCCTTCTCCTCCATCCCTCTGCCTGCTGGGCATGACCAGGACAAAAGGAGGAGCAATGAGAGCCATATGTGGAGCCTTTTCACCCCTCTGCTGTGGTGAGCCTGGCTGGGGGTGAGTTGTGCAAATCCTGGGATGCTCTGGCTTGTTTGAGCCTCCAGACATGGCTTTCAGGGCACAGCATCAAGTGGAAATGTGTTTGCTGGGGGAGAAATGGGAGCGTTCAGGAGTATGAGATCTGTAACTGGCATCCAGTTGAAGGGCCCAAGGCTGCATCTGATTCATTTTATCTCCATGTGATGCTCATGCATCTTTACCCTGTATTTCCCCATGTGGTGACAATGACTGGTGGTGGGATGTACTGCAAAGCAAATTCCCAGCATCTCTGGTGCTGCAGACAAACGGAATTACCCTTTCCCATAACACCATCTCCAATCCTCTTCCTGATGCAGATTGGGAAAACCCCTCTGACCTTGGGTCTTCCAGCTAAGATGCAAGATCATCCATTCTCCTGTCCTTTGTGCTGCTGAGCCACAAACCTGAAACTCCAGGAGCCAGTCCAAGGCTGACATGCCCTCGGGTGGGGAGGTAAATTGAGCGTGGTTAAGTTTCACTCTGTAGCCAGAGGTTGAGGGCTGGAGCTGTCTTGCCTCGAGGACCTTCAGAAACAGAGCTTGAGATGTTATTTCTAAAAGGGGATTAGCCAAACCTGAGAGTATTCCTGAACAGCTCCTCCTTAGCAGAGCAGGCAGGGAGTGCCTGTCTCTCGTGTCTCTCACCTTGTCTCTGGCCAGGCTCCTTTTGGTGTCCTTTTGGCCTGGGATGGGATCCAGGCTGGGTGAGGAGCAGAACAGAAAGCAGTTCCCATTTATGGACACGCACTGTGAATTATCAGCAGCTTCCATCCATTCCTAGTGATCTCCAGCAGCCCCTGGGATGAGCAGGAGTCCCTCAGCACTGGGGACTGCTCTTGTTCCCAACAACAGCAGAGGTGCCACAATTTGGGCTGGATCTGCACAGTGCCAAGTCTTGTTGCTGTGGTAGCATGGAGGGGAGAGGGGCTTCTCTGAGGTGTTTTATGAGGCCTAAAAGCCATGTGAGAGGAAGGAAAAGTGAAATATCCTGATTTGGTGCTACACTGAGGTGCTGTGGTCTGGTGAGCACCAAGGAGTGACAGGCGTGCTCTGGCAGCAGTGAGATCTGTGCTGCAGAGAGCTCCCACCCTGGAATGCGAGAGCTTTTATGGGCACTAATAAATTAAACCTCATGTGTTGACTCTAAAAATGTGGTGGTAATGAACCAGCCTGGATTTACAGATAAGGGGAGCAGGGCACAGAGCACTGTGCTAATTTCCCTGTGCTTGCAGGGCCTTCCAGCAGTGTGGGTGGGATGACACCCAGGAGTACATCTCTCCTGCACAATGGGCTTTCCTTCAGGCTCTTGCTCCTTCCCAAGTATTCTCTTCCAAAATCCTCCCTCTGATTTTCACCTAGCAGCACGTGGGGTACTTGTGACTAGCCTTGGATAGGCTCCTCAGAAAAACAGGCTTGTTGTTAACCTGGAGTTCTCTGTCCAGGAATTCCTCTCTGTCCAGTGGAGGAAAAAAAAGAGTTCTGGAAATCAGAAAAATGCTGATGACTCCATAGGTCCCGCTGTGTCTGTTTTCCAGAGCTGTGGCTGCTTGGCCATCCCCCTTTTGAGGGCTGGCTGCCAGATCAGTGACAGTTCCTGAGGAGGGGAACACGTTCCTGCAGGTCCCACGCTGAGCAGGAGCTCTGAGCCTTCCTCACCATCTGACACAGAAACACAAGAGGCACCCTTTCCCCAGATAATATTTCTTTTTTCCCCCTCTGTCCTCTCCCTCTTTCACAGATGTCTTGAGGACCTTGCAAAGTCTCACATTCAGGCTCTTGGCCCCGATGAAGCAGAAGCTGCCTGCAGGCAGCTTTTGGACAGCTGGATGAAGATATCACTCGTCAAGCAGCGTCAGCCCTCTCCAGGTAACAAATCTTTTGCTGCTGCTCTGCAGGAATGTCTCAGTCACAGGCTCACACGTGAGGCTGTCAGCCTTCAAAGCCCCTCTCCTGCGACAGGGGGGTGAGTGGTGCACACACCTGCTGCTGCTCTGGGGCTTGGGCCCTCCAGTCCCAGCCAAGCAGCTCCCAGTTCACCCAGGGCGTTGGGGAATCTCAGTGCAGGCCAGAAGGAATCTCACCCCTTAGGAAGGGAAAAAGCTGCTGCTTCCACGTTGGAAAAACTCATTGGGATCCAGCGCTGTCCCGCTCTGCAATCTCCCTGCAGACCCCTAATCCCCCCTGCCACCTCCCATCCACCCAGCTGGGATGTCCCACTCAGCCCCCACTGCTGCCTCAGTCTTCTCCTCTCCCCTGCTGTACAGTAATTATATTAATAATAAACACTTTAAACCAACCTTTGTGTCCCTCAGGGTCAGGGAGTGAAGTGGGAGAACACCAGGAAGGATTTATGTGAATGTGAAGGACGTTGGTTCAGGAGGGTGGCCCTGCTCAGTGAATTAGTGCCCCTTGGTGTCCTGCTACAGCGAGGTGATGAGATGACAACTCGGTCATCCTGCTGTCATATGGGAGAAAAATGAGTGTATTTGGGGCAGGAGTGAAGGCTGGCAGTCCTGGGAGGGTCCATGCCTTCCCTAAACTGCTTGGCAGCCAGCTATGGAGGCTGTGACTGAACTTCTCTTCAGGTACAAGTGTGGGCTTTAGGTCCATGCCCAGTGAATTTTGGCTACTGTGCTCCCTGAGAAATCAGGAAGGTCATATTCCCCTTTTGTAGCAGCATGGATGTGGCAACAAGGGGAGCATTTTGCCTTGGAAATCGTGTTGCAGAGGATATGGTGACCTTGTTCTGCTTTCTGGGTCTCCACAGGGCTTTTGGTTTGTGTAGTTTGTCAAAAGCAAGCTCTGAGTGCTGCATGTGCTGTGGGGAATGGGCTCTTTGAAGCACTGCAATGTGTTTGTGGTAGGGAAGCCTCTCCCAGGACCAACAGGAAATATTTCTGCAGTCTTTGCCATGTGTCCCAAAGCATGAATTGCCTCCAGCACATGGGGAGGGTGCTGAAAATAGCAGCATTCAGACTTTCTTTGGGGGAAAAAAAATAATTATATATATATAAAGAAATGGACACATGGTAGGCAGCAGGAGAAAGGCAGTGATGGAGTCCTTCCAGGGAAAACAACTCTGTTATGGGTCGTGGAGTAAACACAGATGTCTGGAATTGCAAGGAGCAGAGGAGCAGAGCCATCCTGGTGTGCTGGGGAGGGTTTGCCTGGGGGATGCTGCAGGGTGAGACAGCAAATCCCTGCAGTGATGAGCTCTGGACAGGCATGGCAGCCCTGCCTGGGTCTCTCCAGCTGTCCTGGCCATGTGGGCTTTAGTTTGGGTTAGGGGCAGGGAATTTATGGAATGGGGAAAAAAGCCGCCAACTTGACCAGAGTCATTGTTGGGTGTTTTTTATCAGAGTGAAGAGTCAAGGTTTGATCCCCCATGTGTCACTGGGCAATCTCACTTTTGCTCACAGCTTTAAACAAGAAAGAGGACCCTGAAAATCCAATGCATTGTGGGTGAGAACTGGCAATGTGCCCTGAGAAGGGAACAGAGAGGAATATCCTTCCCAGACAGATCTGGGTGCTGCCACTGAGCTAACCTCTGCTGGAGGAAAAATTATTTATATTTCAGTTACCTAGATATGGGAAACAAAAGGAAGGAAAAAACAGCAATTGTTTAAAAAGAAAAATAACAAAGCTGTGACAAATAGCTGATCTACTTGTTCCTGTCTGGGAGGAGCACCATAATGGGCTGTAAGGACATGGCATAGTTCTGCTTCCTCTGCTCTGTGAGCTCCCAGCTCTTTGGCCAGCAGAATTCTGTCTATCACTTTTTTGCCATTATGATTTTTTGCCATTATGATTTTTTGCCATTATGATTTTTTGCCATTATGATTTTTTGCCATTATTTTTTTTGCTATTATGATTTTTTGCCCTTTTTTTGCCTTTTTTTTTTTGCCTTTTTTTTGCCTTTTCTTTCTTGCATTCGTTGTAGTGGCTGAAAAGAAAGGGAAACTAAGTCTTGAAAAATGCGGATGGGAAATGTTAAAAATTATGTCCTTGTAACATTTCTCATCTGTATTTTTGGTTAGGTGTGTACTTTGGTCAGGTGTGTATTTATCTGTATTTTTGGTTAGGTTTTTTTTTTTTTTTTGTTACGTGTGTACTTGGAGATATTTTAGCAAGGATTCCTTTTGAAACTGGGTTTGACTGCATTTCTCAGGGAAGGGAAGCCAGAGCTGTGCAAGGAGACCTGGAGCAGCCCAGCTCCCTGCAGTGCAAATGGACCTGGATTCTGACCTCACCCGGGCTGCAGGCAGTTGCAGGAGGAATAAAAAAAGTAAATCTGGGCTTGTTGCCATGAATAATATGATGTCTTTACATCCTGACCTAATTGTATTAATTCTTCATGGCAAATATCATATGGAAGTGGCTGATTAGTAGCTAGCAATGAGAGGGGTATTGGCCATCTGGTGTGCTCGGCTTGGAAGGGGAAAAAAAAAAAAGATCAGGATGAAACAAAACTGAAACACATGAGTCTTTCAGATAATGAATTAGCCAGATTCATTAAATTTCAGTTCAGATTTGTCTCTGCTGACACTTGTGTATGGGCAGGGCAGGAGGCAGTGGTGTCTGGGAGGAAAGTGATCCCTTCAAGCTGATGGTGTGCAGTGAATTGTGGTTATTTTTCAATAAGAGCCCATAAGAAAAAATGGTGTCAGCTCTGTTGTACTTGAGCTACTCACAAGCTTGCTTCTGTTAACCTTATGATAAGTTTCTATGAGCTTTACCCAGGGAGTGCAGCTCATTCATGAACAAAAATAATTAAAATCAATTAAAATCAACTGATTTTTCTTCCATGAGTAAAAACAGAGCAGAAAAGCTGATCTCTTTCTTATGTCTTACCTTGGCAAAAGCATCTCAGCTGTCTGGCAAGGCAGTCACAGAAATCCTTTAAACTCTGCTCACCTCTGGCAGCTCAGAGGCACAAGACCTGTCTGAGATTTTGCTCTTGTTGATTTTTAAATTATTATTTCCTTTCCCTGCAGCCCTGGGAGAAGGTGTTATGATGGAGAGGCACTCTGCACTGCCCTGAGGAATGCTGCAGCTCCTCCTGGGCTTGGGCAGCAAAGATCTCCCTTGAGATCTCTCTGAGGTGTGCACATGCACTGAGTGAGATTTGGCTTCACACACCACGATATTGGGACTTGTGCTGAAGAATTCTGCTGCTGTTGTTGTTGGAATTAGCCAGGAGGATCCCATCTCAGTGCGGAGAACAGGGTGGGAAGCCTGAAAGGAGGGCTCCAGGGGGATGACAGAGTGGCTGGGCTGGGGAGAGCAGCCAGGGAACCTGGGGCTGAGTCAGAGGCTCCCATCTGTGCAGGGGTTGTCCAGAGGTGAGCTTGAACTCATCTTTGGCCAAATGTCCTTGCTGGACTGGTCACTGAAAGGCCCTGGGCGTGCCAGAAGTCTGCTGTGCTCTGCAGTGCTTCCTCCTGGGAGGCTTTGGGGGAAAAAGTTTAATTTGTTTTTGTTACCAGGGGATTTCCTGCATTGCACCTGTGCAGGCTGGGAACAAGTGAGTGGTGGCAGGCTTGTTTGGATGAGAGGGTGGAGGAAAGGGGATGAGACCTCTTGGCTTAGGCTCCAGAGACCATGCCAAGCCCAGAACTCTGCTAATCCCATGCTAAATCTCTGGAATCAAGGAGATCTTGAAGGCAACATTAAGGATGCTAAAAAGGGGTGGATGAATTTCTCAAGCAACTGAATTTTGAATACTATTCCAAGACAGCAGCACTGTGAATTGGCAGGGGAGCCCTGATCCCTTGGTGCCAGGTATGGTTACAGGGAGGAGCTGTGTGCCTTTGTCTTTATTCTGTGTTTATTGTGTACCTAATGAGCTCTGGTTCTGCTTTTAATTTAAGCCAGCCCTTCTTCCCCCCTCTCCTCCCCAATAATTAATGATCAACACCATAATCCGACCTGATTGCCTGACAGACAAGGAGTGCTCTGTGACTGTGGCCTTTTTAACAGGCTCCTTATTAAATGCTCCTGCTGGATAAACAAGATGGGGGGAGGCTGCTGGGGGTGATTCCCAAACACTCCAGAGCTGCCAAAGCCCTGGAGCAGAGTGTGTGTGCTGAGGGCTGTGAGAGTCATTTTTTACTGACAGATGCTCCTAATTGTGTGTGTGTCTTTCTCTGAGGGATGAGTCATGGGCTGCTGGGAGCAGCAAGAGGTTCCAGAGTGGCTTTGATGGACATGATTATTGCAAGAAGCCCTAAATTTAGGATGCTCTTGGAGGAGCCAGGTTCCTGGGACATGGCTATTACCTTACCTCCCTTTTTAAAGATTGGACTTAATGATGTTAAAGGTCTTTTCCAACTGCAGTGATTCATTTAGGCAGGTGCTGGAGGAGCCGACCTGGGGATGTTGCAGGATAAAGGCTGATGTGCTGTGGGCTGGGAGTGTGCAAACATCCCATTCCCACCAGGAAGGACATTCCCAGTGCTGCTCCAGCTCGACTAAATGGGGTCTTTCCCAGGATTTATTTCAATTATGGTTTTAATGGTGGATTTCAGACTTGTGTAGATACCAGGGTTGGTTCCAGGGAAGTATTTCATGGCTGTGGCTGCTGGCAGAGAGCTGGGTATGGTGACCCCAGTATGTCTCACTTGGACTGCAGGATCTGTTCTTCTGCAAGGTGCAGGGCTGCTGCTGGAGATCCTGCAGCTGAGCACTGAGGGGTGGCTGTTGGCAGCTAAGAGTGTAATCTCCTATTTATTTTACTTAAAGACACAGATGGGAATCACTCTGGATCATTCACGAAACCTGTCTGGGTTTGGAGGCAGCGAGCTGCAGGTCAAAGGCTTTGTGTCCTGTGCAGTCCCTGGGGATTTGGGGACACTGAGCTGCACCCTCACCAATGTTACAGTCACTGCTTTGGGAGCCAAATGTGCAGCTCCTCTGTGTGCCCTCCTTGCCACACTTCAGCTTTTCACACTGTGGTTTTGAGGCTGACAAAGTGGCATCTATGGTTCTTTCCTCCCTCACCCTCTTCCCAATCTGTTGTGGCTTGTGTGAAGCTCTACCCAGTGGTGGATCAGCCCATCACCTCCTCTCAGAGATCACCTCATGAAATGCAGACCATGGAGCCTCTCCTTTCTCTGCCAGCCTTTTCTTGTGTAGCTCCAATCTATGAATCTCTGATTTTGTGCCCTGAGGAAGAATCCTGGTGACACCATGCCCAAAGAGGGATGGCAGTGAGGCCAAACCTGTATGTAATTCCATTTTTTGGCTGGATGGTGGGATGTAGTGAGCAGGTGTTGTGCCCACACTGCTGCTTCCAGGATCACTCTCTTTCCCAGAGAAGTGGCTCTTTATTTCCCCTATAGACTCCTGGTGTTTGTTCATTACTAACCTAAAAATAAACAGCATCTTGCTTAGAAGCAAGCCTTTGCCAGCTGATTATGGGGAACCTAAAATATACTGAACTCTGATTCATCAGGGCATGATAAGATTTGATCCTTTTATAACTGGTATGTGGAGGACTGCTTTATAAATAATAACATCACGTGATTAATATGACAGAGAAGTTATAATTAATAGCAACATCCCATGTGATGGGAAGGGTGAAGGCAGGCAGACACCTTTCCCACCCTCTCTGAAACATGTTGAGGCAATAAAGAAAGTGTTAAAAATACACCTAGCATGGCACTGCATTTAACAGCTGCTGCAGAATGAATCACAAATAAAAACACAAGCTTCCATTGATGAAAAAACTGGGATAATGATGATAAGCAAGTGACCTCAGCTGCAATGGATGGCACTGTGCAAACACATAATTATGCAAGTGATTTGCTTAGCATTGATGGTGTCTGTGTCGCAGACATCCTTTAAGAAAAATCCTTCCCTTAGGATTTTTCCTTCTGAGAAGCTGGGAGGCCTCAGGAACAAAATGCAAACATTGATTATCTGCTGCTGTGGAATGCAACAGGTGCATCTGGGATTGGTCTCATGTGGTTGTTTCTAATTAATGGCCAATCACAGTCAGCTGGCTCAGACACAGAGCCTGAGCCACAAGCCTTTGTTATCATTCTTTCCTTTCTATTCTTAGCTAGCCCCCTGAGGAAATCCTTTCTTCTATTCTTTTAGTATAGTTTTAATATATTATATTCTATTAATTTATAGATATCAATATATATTATATATATTATATATATTATATATAAATTAATAGAATATATTATGTTAATATCTATATAATATATTAATATATTATATACTAATATAATATATAAATCAAGCCTTGTGAAACATGGAGTCAGATCCTCATCCTTTCCCTCATCCTAAGACTCCTGTGAGCACCATCACAGGTCTGTGCAAAGCAGAACAGGGCCAGCACTTGCTCCCTTGATCCAGTGCTTCACTGAGCTTTGGAAAACCTCTGCAACTGCTCAGCCTCTGGGGGCTGGGATGTTTCTGCTCCTGCATTTCCACAGGTTTGCTGAGACCAAGGCACTGAGAGCTCCCCCCTCCCTCCAGGGACCACCAGAATATACAAATATATTCTTGAAACCACCTCACAGCTGCCTCAATGTATGTTTGCTCATTTGTTCCAGTGTTAGCAGGACCCAAATGCATTGTTTTCAAAACATCCTTGCTTTTCTCTCCAGCAGTTTTACTGCTTCCAAATATGTTCTGTGCCCCTGCTCAGCAGTAGGTAGTTATTTAAAACAATACATTTCTCTTCTGTGCAGTGCTTTCTCAGAGGTCTTGGCTTGTTCAGCCTTTAACTAGGTTTCAGCATGCAAATTTAATGTGTCACTGTGGCATACTTAGGAATAATTAATATAGAGGGGTTACTTGTAAATTGGTGCTGGGGACTGATTTGTCAGGCCAACCCCAGCAGTGGTTTTCTTTAAATGCTCAAGCTGATGACAGGTTTGATGTGAGAGTGACATTTACTAGTGGGAGGAGGCCAGGAATATTTATATTTTGGATGTGTGTGGTGGGAATTTTTTGGGGATTTTTTTGGGTTTTTTTCTCATCTTCGCTTTTTTTTTTCTGTTCCCAAATTTTGCAGCTGTGATTTGATTTACACAAAGCACAGTGCTGAATATTTAGGAATTATTTGTAAAATAAAAAAAAAAATAAAAAAAAAAAAAAAAAAAAAAAAAAAATTGGAAAGCTGCAAATTCCCTTTTAAACCTCAAAGAAGAGGGAAGCCCTCCTGTTTGGTGATGCAAACTGGTTTGTTACAGAAAGGGATTGGGAAGAAACTTTCCCTGAAACATCTGGGGCTGATCCACATCAGGGTCAGGATGCAGGAGCAGATGGTCAGCTCTCCTGTGAAAATTCTATTTTTTATTTACATGAAACCACACTTTTAGCTGTGGGGAAAAAACGTAGCCAATTCTGCTGTGAAGAAATGTAACAAAAATGAAAAATTTCTCTATTCTGAGAAGCTCCTTGCCTGTTCGAATGCTGTTTCAATAGGAGTATCAAATGAGGAGTAAGGAGATCAAGAAGGAAAAGCATCAGCTCTTTTTTGGCTTTCAGGGACCAGCAGAAATACAGAGGAAAAATTGCTGGTAGCTGATATATTGACCAGTTTTCATTATAACTTCAGTGTTTCTTTCAGCTGAAAGAGAAGATATGATATGTCTTGATTAAATGAAATGTCATCTCAGCGTTGAATTAATTACGTAGAACACGGGCAAGGGCTTGGTATTGTATTAATTTGGCTGCTCTGGAGAAAACATCAATAGGCTGTTTGTGGATGACAGCTTCATACTCTGCCAGCTCCTGCCTAGGATCTCACAGCTCCTTGCAAGTTCTGGTCTGTTAAGCTTGGGTAGAGGCACTGGAATCATTAAAATTTCCCTTTTGTGCAAGCTGGAGCAGCACTATGAAAACTCTCAGGCTTTTCCTCTGCAGTTCAAAGCAACGGGAATTTGTTAGAGGTGTGGAGGACTGGACCCTAAATAAGCCCCTGAAAACCTTTCTAGTCCCCACCAGCTTGCACAGGATTGGCCTCAGAGATGGAAAGAAAAGGCCAGATTTCCATGTTATTCAGCACTGAAGATTTCAGATGAAAGTTGAATTTCTCCCTGCTTGGTGGCTGATTAAGAACCAGCCACAGCCAGGGGTTGGCAAGGATCAAGATTGGTTTTACAAGCAGAGATTGACTCGAGTGAGTTGTCACAGTCTGCTTTTCTGGGAAAAGGCAATTGTAACTCAGGAAGTTCTGATGTGAAAATTATTTTGGCAGATATGCTCTTTTTTTAATAGTTTATGCATGCAAAAGCAATAGGGGAGATAAGGTGATGGGAAAGGTGAATCAAAGCAAAAAAATCTCTTTGTGTGGGGTCATGTTTTCTTTCAGAGATGTGCTCAAAGAACATGCAGAGATACTCCCTGGGTTTGCCACCACATTTAATAGGTCATTTCAGGCTTGAGGAGAGGATTCCTGGAACTTTGTAGAAAGGCTTAAAAACCTGCTTTTATCAAAGACCCCATGGGCAGAGATACAATGGCTGATCCACCCAGAGCATCCCAGCCCTGATTTGGGTTATTTTTGGGGCAAAGCAAGATAACAGTGGGGCTCACTGCCTGCTCAACCCCTCACCCTCCCACAGAATGGCCAGAAATGTTCTGGTCCCCATCAAGGTGCAGAGCTCTCCCTTCCAGGTAAAGTCCCAAGTCACCATGGTTGTTATGGCAGTCGCCCTGGGAGGTTTTACAGCACAGATGCAGTTTTATGGTTATTATTTATTTTTATGGTTCATTGGATCGAGGCCCCCAATTCGCTTCATAGCTCTCCAATGTCAACAGTTATCAGGCAGCTGCTAATTGGGGGCTGGATCAGAAAATCAGCAGCCTCCTATCACTGGAAAGCTCCGTGGGTGATGTTTCTGACACCTCCAAAATCAATGGCAACGAGCCCAGCTTGGAGGAAATTTAGACACTGAGGAAACCAGGAACACACCCTGCTCTCCTGTGCCCAACTCCAGCAACAGCTCTGAAACCTGATTTCCACACTGGTAAAAGCTAATGAAGCATGGAAGAGCATCATTAACCCATAAGCAGTTTTTGCGTTAGAGACTGGATGCAAGGAAGAATCCATTGGGGGTTTTATTTGGCTTTTTTTGTGTAACTGAGTGACTGTGCTGGAGAATTCAACCTTTGGATGAGTGAAAAGGAGAGACAGAAAAGGTAAGAGGAGAAGAAAAAGGACAGCATTCTTAGAAGGAAAAGGGTAAAAGGATTAACTTTTTGGACAACAGTTCTTAAATTTCAAGTTCTTGCAAAAGTAGCAAAAAATGGAAAATAAAATGTAGACTAGTCATAATTTAGTTCCAAACCTCCACCCCCTCAATGACAAAAAAAAAAAAAAAAAGGTCAGACATAATTTTTGGTCTCAAAACTTTAAGACTTTTAAGTTTTGGTTGAGTTTAAGCCTCTAAGTGAAGTTAACCTTTTAAGCTGAATTTAGTTTTCTATCAATTCCTAGGAGGCAAAAATCTTTAAAAATATCATTTTGCACCTGATCTAGCAGTGGCAGAGACCAAACTGTGCTCCGTGATCCTTGCTGTCCTTGCTGCCACCTGTGCCATGGTTTCCAGGTGGCAGATCCTGCAAACCTCGTGACAGCTGCAGTGCAGGAGGGGCAGGATTGGATCCATCCAGCCTGATTATTCCACAGGCTTGCGTGGCAGGTCACGGGCATTTCTCTGAGCTGAGCAAACAACTGACATATGTGCACTGAGAACAATTTGAAAATGTGCATTTGATAGATTTTAAATTATAAGACGCTGATGTTGGTGCTGTTTTTTCTGAGAAACCACTAAATCTGTCGTGCTCTGCCCACGAGCCATGCAGGGATGTTGTAACTCCCCACCCAAGCTGATTCCCCAGCCCTATATTTCACCTTCCTTTTGATGGCTCTGTCATTTAAGCCTTCAGATAATAGGCCATTATTCTCAGAGTTGCTATTATATTTTATTAATAGGAAGAAGAGAGGGGGGGAGAATTATTGTCACAAACTCTGAAGGATTTGCACTTGGAGCACTCAGAGCTCTCGAGAAGGGCAGTTCATCCATCTCATCCCTTCCTCCCTGCTTTTCCAGGTCCTGCCAGCCATGGGGACAGATGCCACCCCAGGCTGGTGGCAGGACCAGCAGTTTGGTGTCCCAGGGATTATCCAGAGAGGGATCTGTGCCAGCTGCAGTGGTGGGTGATGGATGGATGGAGGCTGGGTTAGTGCAGCTGAGCTCTCCTCGCACATCTGTGCGTGTGGGTGTGTGTACACGTACAGACAGCCAGAACAAGTCTGTTCCTGTTTGGGAGATCAGTGTCAAAAGTGGATTTTGTAAGAGCTGGCCAGGCTCCTGTTTCCACATTACTAGCCAAAAGCAGTTAGATGGTTTTTTTGGGTGCCTCTGCTTTTCCAAATCACTGCATGGCTGTGTCTCTCCCTTCAGAGAGGGGAAGGACGTGCTCCAGAGATTCCGTGGAGGTGTGACAGCAGCTCATCCCAGTTTGGTGGGGCTGGGCATCACAAAATAGGGTGGCCAAGGTGTGACTGCAGCAAGGAGGGAAGGAAAAAGCTGTGCTGGGGGGTGGGGACCAGCCTGCAGAAAGGTTTCTGCTCCCCTTACAAGAAAGGGATGAGTACAGACATGTTGGATCCAGCTGTGGCTCCCTTTGTGTCTGTACAAATTGTACCTTCTCCAACCTTTCAGAAACACAGGGCAAGGATGGTTTGTTGGTTTTTCTGTTGTATTTTTTTTACCCTGAAGTACCTGAACACCTGAGCCTGAAAATCCTCTTCTCTCTTCTTTTTCTCCTTCATTCATTACCCTTGGTGGGGAGCCAGCTGCTAATTGCAGTGTCCTGCGTGTGTCCGTCAGTGCCCAGTGAACAGCATCTTCTGGGGGTGTTTTAAGCACCATTATACAGCTGGGATGGGGAAAGGAGTGAGGTGTGGTGGGGGAAAGTGGCTGCTCTGCCTCTGCTAGCAGGAGGAGGGGGAGAGGAAGGGGAGCATGGCTTGCTCCAGTCTGTGCATCATCCATCCTGCTGCCTTTGGGGCTGTAGCATCTGGGGAGAGGGAGACACAACCAGCAAGAGCTGGCCCTGAGGGGAAATAAAACACCTGTGTTGGGAATCAGCTTTTAGCTTCCAGCCATTGCCTGACTGGTTTGGGTTTTTCCTTGTCTTTGACACATTTTTCTGCAGCTCGCTTTTCTGTCAGGCCCAGAACAAATGGTGTTTAATGTGCAGATGCAGCCCACAGCTGGGATAAATGTATGCATTCCTGCACCTTTGACTGGCTTTAGGTATTTGTCTGGGGGAGCGAAAGCGCTTCCATGTTCTTGGAGAAGGGTCATGCATTTTATGCAAAGGAGGAATATAAATTCATAGCTGCAGCAGCAGCTGGTTTTATTAGACTTGCTTGTATCCTAAATGGTTTGGTGCAGTCACCAAGGTGCTGGTTTAGAGTCTGAGAGAGGATGCTGGCAGCAGGAGCACAGGTGGGCTGTGAAAATCCCCTATGGCCAAGCTCTGGGGTGGTGGGGCTGGAAAATTCCTGTGTGTGACGGTGTTCACAGGGGTCTCAGGATGAGGGAAGAGATGAGGATCTGACTCCATGCTTCAGGAGGCTGATTTATTATTTTATGATATATATTACATTAAAACTATACTACAAGAGTAGAAGAAAGGGTTTCCTCAGAAGGCTAGCTAAGAATAGAATAAGAAGGAATGAATAACAAAGGTTTGTGGCTTGGATTCTCTGTCCGAGCCAGCTCACTGTGATTGGCCATTAATTACAAACAACCAACATGGGCCAATCCCAGATGCACCTGTTGCATTCCACAGCAGCAGATAATCAATGTTTACATTTTGCTCTTGAGGCCTCTCAGATTCTCAGGAGGAAAAATCCTAAGGAAAGGATTTTCCATAAAAGATGCCTGTGACATCTGTCCCTACATCTATCCATGCTCTGAGCTCCAGGGGTTGGTTCTGCCTTTACCTTAGGGTGAGCTGGGGGAATCACCATCCCTGGAAATGTGCAAAAACTGTGTAGATGTGGTGCTTGGGTGAGATGTGAGTGGTGAGAGCTGGTTGGACTTGGTGATCCTGGAGGTCTTTCCCAGCCTAAATGATTCCATGATTGTCAATGCAAAGGCTTCGCTGCCACAAAGCAGCACTGACCAATTGATATCCACCATGGAAGGATTTGAAGATGATCTTCGCTAAAAGAAACACTGCCAAACATCATTACTGACAGAGCTGGAAATAGAAATGGGATTTCTTGACTCCCTGTTCAATCTGCAACCAACAGATTTCAACTGCTGAAAGAAATCAGTTGGGATGTCAGCGGGTGCTTTGATATTTTAGCTGTTCATTTTCAGTGCTTTTTGTCATGTCCTTTTAAATCATGAACTTCAACAATTCCTGCTTGGATACGAACAGTATGGTCTGGTTTTCAAAGCTGCTGAGTTGTTAAGAACATTATGAAAATTAAAATAAGGACTTTGGGTTCTCAAATATATCCTCAGGAGCTCAGGTTTAAGCACATGGTTTGCATACTTTATTTTTATTATCTGCACCTTTAAGATAGGAAAACAAATACAATTGCTGCTCAGCACTATCATTAATCCAAGCAATTTGAAAATAGTTTATTTTGTAATGAATTAGTCAATTAATTCTGTTTGTTAATTCGCTCTGTTGCAAAATGTCAGGCTGAAGAAATTTTCTGTACATTAACACAATAAATCTTAATTTGTTACTGCTGTTTTCTGAGTAACCCACAGCCAGCAGAAGTCAGATTTATTTATTTTTTCCATTTTCTCTGGTTAAGTCTAATTCTTGTGCAGTTTCTTCTGTCTCTCTGCCGATTCTTCAATTTTCAAGATCCCAAGGTTCAAAAGGTCTTTGGGGAGACCTTGTTTGTATCCTGAACTCGGGAGCAAGTGTTGCAGGTCCCAGTTTGAAAAAAGGAGCTGCTGACACTAATTATTTTTTGTTGCTTGTTTATCTCTTGATAGTTCCTCCAATCCAATTAAAATCATTGCTGTTCCTTGCAGGTGGCATGGATCTTCATTTGGATTTCAGGAGCCATAAACAACCAGCAGCTTGTGAAGGCAACGCTTCTGTGAAGGGTAAATTCACTTCTGAAAATTCACCATGAAATTCACTTTTGTTCCAAAAAAATAAAATGAAAAGAAATGCAGAGACTGTGGAGCTATCACAAGCCTCCAGCAGTGAAGATTTAGGATGGTAAATATTGCAAAGCTGTTAATAACCCTTATATGATGACTCTGTTTTAATGATATTGAAGGAATTTGGTCTTGAATTACCAATAATTCCTGAGAAACCTGTCAAGAGAAAAAAACAAAACGGACTCTAGAAAAAATACAGTTAAAAAAAGAAAAAAAATCACTATTCAATTTCAAACGATTCCCTGAGAAAATTATCTTTAAATGGCTGAGGGCAATTGGAATAATGATTTAAATTTGGGCTGGAGGGTTGCAGGCTGCTGTGGGTGCTGGCAGTGAATTGAGGGGCTGGGCTGAGACACAGATTGCTCCAATGAAAGGCTCTCGGTGACACTGCATGAAATTCTTATTTAACAGTGACGTTTGCACTCCATGGGGGCCCAAGGGAGGCAATTAGGAGGGCTGGAGAGGGAGGGAATAATTTTACCTGTCAGGTTTGGAAGTGGGCAGCTCTGGGAGTGTGTGTGAGGGATCCAGAAATTAATGAAATAGAGAGGCTTGGCGGGGACTGTCAAGCCTGTGGTTAGAGGCGGGGAAAGAGCTGTTTCCAAACCCACAAGATTTATTTCTGGAGCTGGTGGGTAGGTGGGAGGCAAAGTTAGCAGGCTTTACCCTTCAGGGCTTTCATCTGCTTTAAGTTCAGCTGAAATTATTGCTAATTGTAGCAGCAAGCAGGCAAGGTACCCATGTACATCTTACAGGTGGCTTCTTTACATTTTTGTTTAAATTTTTTTCTCTGTTTTTTTTTTTTTTTCCCCCCACTCTTTGATTTCTCAGTGTGTGAACAAGGAGCCATAGGTAGAGGAGGCTCCAAATTCAGTTCTTGCAGCTCACAGGCCTCCCAATGGTGCAGCACTGCCCAGAACTAACCTGGCAAACCTGAGCTTTCCCTTTTGGGGTGGAAAACTGAACGGTGCTAAGCTGGTGTTCAAAGCTGGTGTTAAAATGGCCCTTGCTCCAGGGGTTGCTGATACCTGCCCTGGTGCAGTGCATGAATGCTCCTGTGCCCACAGGAGGGTTTGGATCAAGTCTGATCTCAGCTTTGTGATCAGTGTGGTCCTCAGTGAGAGATGAGCCCCACATCTTTCACCTCGTTGCTTTTAGGAGTTGTGGAACTACAGTATTTCATATCCAGGGCAGATAAAGCTGATGAGTGTCACAAGAACTCAAAATATCTGGGGTCTTTTTATTGTCAAATTCTTAATGATTTTCAATTTGGATATGTGGGGGTGATTTTTCCTTTTTATTCCATTTTTTTGGAATAAAACTCCCCCCCCCCCATTTTTTCTGTTTTTTTTTTCATTCCCCCCCTTCCCCCTCTTTCCCCCCCTTTTTCCATTTTTCCTTTTTTTCCCATTTTTCCTTTTTAATTTTTTCCTTATTTTTCCTTTTTTCCATTTTTTCCTTTTTCATTTTTTCCTCCTTTTTTCCTTTTTCCTTTTTTCCTTTTTTCCCTTTTTTCTTTTTCTTTTTTCCTTTTTTTTCCTTTTTCCCCCTTTTTTCCAGTTTTCCCCTTTTTTCCTTTTTTCCCTTTTTCCCATTATTGCCTTTATTTTATTTCCTTCTATTTCCTTCTATTTCCTTCTATTTCCTTCTATTTCCTTCTATTTCCTTCTATTTCCTTTTATTTCCTTTTATTTCCTTTTATTTCCTTTTATTTCCTTTTATTTCCTTTTATTTCCTTCTATTTCCTTCTATTTCCTTCTATTTCCTTCTATTTCCTTCTATTTCCTTCTATTTCCTTCTATTTCCTTCTATTTCCTTCTATTATTTCCTTCTATTTCCTTCTATTTCCTTCTATTTCCTTTTTCTCACTTTTATCCCTTTTTTTCCTTTTATGGCTTTTATTCCTTTTTTTCCTTTTATGCCTTTTTTTCCCTTTATTTCCTTTTCCCCCTTTTTTCCTTTTTTCCCTTTTCCCCCTTTTTTCCCCCCCTTTTTTCCCCCCCTTTTTCCCCCCCTTTTTCCCCCCCTTTTTCCCCCCCTTTTTTCCCCCCCCTTTTTTCCCCCCCTTTTTTCCCCCCCTTTTTATCCCCCTTTTTTTTTCCCCCTTTTCCCTTTTCTTTTTTTCTTTTCTTTTTTTCTTTTCTTTTTTCCCCCCAGACAAACCCTTCACGCCCTATTCCAGTGCTTTCTCCAGGCATGTCTCTGTTCCTTGCTGCGGACAGAGGTCAGTGGGGACGGGACCTTGGACACAAACAAGATTTCACATCAGCCTGAACCATCTGAGGTCCCTCCCTGATTGTTCCTGGGACAAAGCCCCGCTGCAGGCGCTGCAAGGGATTCCAAATCAGCGGCCAAACATCTCAGGAGCTTGATGCTGGTGCCCTGGATCAGCCAGCAGGGATGGTGCAGGTGTCATTGCCTCTCCTCAGTGCCCACACAGGCACCTGCCCTTCCTCTGCCAGAAATTATTGGCCAAAACCACAGAATATCCTGAGCTGGAAGGGACCCCCAAGCTCTGGGTGTGAATGTGAATGCACGGATCAGCTGCTGCAGCAAAGCAAATTTATCATCAGGCAGTGCTTTGAGCTGACACACTTGTGCGTCTCTGAGGCAGTTATTTTGGGGGGAATATATATATATATATATATATGAACTGGGGCTTAAAAACTTGGCTGGAGCTGAGGGCAGAGAGGCAGCTCACTTAGCCTGAGGAATGCTTTTGACAGAGACTCCTTGTCGCCACATCTCTTGGCCGGGAATGAGTTGTACCTTTCCTGCAAATGGAAATATTTCTCTGAAGCCCAACAGCTGCAGGAACAGCAACTTGTCTCTTGATCACGTTTTCAGTTTTAAAACCCATTTCCAGTCCAGCAGCGAGGAGAAAAAACCCCAAAGCTCATTCAAATGAGCTTTTTAATGGAAAAAGTCACATTAAATCTAAACCAATTCCATGATCTCGTCTGAGTCATGGCTTTTTAAAGACTGGGGGCTGAGGCTGCAGTTAACATTGCCTTAGCAATGCTCAGTACTTATCTGTGAGCAGATAGGTGATGGTGGGGAAGGGCTGCTGGTGTTATTTTTCTAAGGGCCTGATCATTTAGCTATCTAATTTGGGAAGCAGGACTATCTCTGGCTGACTCTTATCACCCTTTCAGCGAGGCAGATAGCAGCCAGCACATTACTCAGCCTTACCCCGTGGATATCTGGTGTCTGAGTGTGTGTTACAGAGCAGAGCACTGAAACCTCTCAGTGCTGGGCACACAAAAGTGGCTTCAGCCCCACCTGGTAAGGGATGGATGGATTTGTCCTCTGGGCTTGTCCTCAGCGCCTGAATTGAGAGACCCTCAGTGGCTCTGCTCTGTTGTCACTCAATTATTTACTTCTTCTTACTGTGATATAGGAAACTTTCCTAACTTGCCTTATAACTGTAATAATGATATGGGAAAGTTTTTTATTTATAGTTAGAGAAGGACTTTCATTTTTTCCTATCTCCTGCTGTCTTCTCCCTGACAGCTGGTAGTGAGGAGAAATTTAACCTCTTACTGGTGCTTTGCAGCTTTGTCTTCCCCACAGGGTTTCAATGTGGGTAGCTTCTGTGGGAATTTTGTATTTTTTTTCCTGTTTTGCAGATGGAAAATAGAGACCTGCAGCTCAGAAGTGTTTGTAGGGAGACTTCTGCCTTGAAACAAACCGCTCCAAAATAACTTGTCAAGTTCTCTCCCTGCCTTCTGATGGACCTTATGGATTATTTTTATGGGTGCTTGTGAAGCATAAAAGTGCAAATGGTCACTGCAGAGGTTGGAGAGCCATGAGGCTGGTAGGAAGAATGCCCAGGTTGTCCTTGCTCACTGGGATATGACACATCCCACACTGACCAGGGTGGCTGAGGAGCACCCATGGCTTTGTTCCATCACCCTTAAACCCGCCCCAGTGCAAGCTGGCCCTTTAACAGGAACCCACTGCTGTGTGTCCAGAGGGGAGCAGAGACAGAAAGGAAGTAACATTGAGTCACAGCAGTCAAGAAGGATCAAAGATTGGCTATTTTTGACACACAAAAGGGTAAGTGATGCTGAACTCTCTCTAGACTGATTATAGCTGAACACAAAGCATTTTAACCTCTTAATCCTCACTTCTGAGTTATAGCCCCGACATTGAGGGCTTTGTGGCTTTTTGGAGATCCTCTGCTGCGTGTGACCCTTGTCCCAAGCAAATAAAACACACCCCTGGCTGCTGCACAGCATGTGCTGAGTGCTGAGCGTGGTGCTAATCCTGCCAGCTCTGGGGTTTTTTGCCTCCATAACTGGAATCCATGGGAATTCTGTCAGAGAAAAGCAACCAGGTTGGATGGGGCTTGGAGCAACCTGGAATGGTGGAAAGTGCCTCTGCCCATGGCAGAGAGGTTGGAACAAGAGGAGCTTGAAGGTCACTTCCAACCCAAAGCATTTTCTGTGATCTGTGAATTGTGGATGTAATTTCTCATTTCCTATTTGGATTTGTGGCAGCAGAACCCCAGTTTCACCTCACTGTCCTAGGATAGCCATAAAATCCCCGAGTTCCCCCTCAGAGAAGCTGTTCCTGGGCTCTCCTCTGTCGTCTTCCCTCCCTGGCTGTCACAGACATCTTTTATGAAAAATCCTTTCCTTAGGATTTTTTCTTCCTGAGAATCTGAGAGGCCTCAGGAACAAAATGTAAACACTGATTATCTGCTGCTGTGGAATGCAACAGGTGGGTCTGTGATTGGTCTCATGTGGTTGCTTCTAATTAATGGCCAGTCACAGTGAGCTGGCTTGGACTCTGTCCGAGACACAAACTTTTGTTATCATTCCTTCTTATTCTATTCTTAGCCAGCCTTCTGATGAAATCCTTTCTTCTATTCTTTTACTATAGTTTTCATATATATCATAAAATAATAAAGCAAGCCTTCTGAACCATGGAGTCAGATCCTCATCTCTTCCCTCATCCTGGGACCCCTGTGAACACCGTGACACCTGCCCATTCAGGTATCCCCTCTCCAGATCCTGAAAGGTTCCTCTGTTCTTCCTAGCACATGGACTGGTGTTCTCTATGAATCCACATCCTCTGATTGTAGATGTGAGAGCCTTGTTTTGGTTAGGGCCTCATTTGTATTATTTTTGGTTTGCATATTTGGGCTTGACATGAAACCCAGCAGAGAGACTCTTACTCAGCCAAGGCCATTGCTGCATTCACTGCAGATGAGCGTGGTGCTCCAGGGAACCAGTTTCATTCCAGGCTTTGCCAGTGATTCATTTCTGGATGCTGCCTGCGTGATTCCCTCTGGGCCTCAGTTTCCTGTTCTGTAAAATTGAGATAATACCCTTTCATGGCACAGGGCTGCTTTGAAGCCTGTGCAGAATTACTCTGATGTGTTTGGATGAAAGTTTCTCTAAAGCAGATTTAAAAAAGCATGCAGCTCTCATTGAGGGGTTTGTATGGAGTGATCAGGACCCCAGAATTACTTCCAGGATGAATGTGTCTGTGTTGAACCCTCAGACAATGCTGAACACTGAAACTATATTCATGTAACTCTTCTAAAAGCATCCACTGTTGGTGCCCATGGCAGGGTTTGCTGCTATTCATTCTTTTTGTTTGTTTTATGTAAATCCTTTTCCCTTCTCATTGAAAACACAAACAAAAAAAGGGATGGCCAAAAGAAAGAAAAAAAGAAAGAAAAAATTTTTGCTCTGTAAGCCCCATAAAATTGATTCATCTTGAAGAAGTTTTTAGCAGGACCAACCCTCTGTGCCTATCTGTGCGATTTTAGAACAAACTCTCCTCTTTCTCCTGGCTGTCATGTTATAGAAGAAATACCCTGAGAGCAGAAATGAAAGGGAAAATGCAGAATTTTTGTCTCCTTGCCTTTCTCACTCCGGTCCCTTTATGCGCTGTCCCGCCGCCCCCCTCCTCCGTGCCCTCCCTCCTGCTCTGCCTCAGTTCCCATTGAAATGTCAAATGCAGCAGTTGTCTGCGAGTGAAAGAGGGACTCCCTGGTGGGAACAGGCTGCCCTTCTAACCTGAAGGCCTCGGCTGTTCTCTTCTCCCCTTTTTGGTGTTTCCCATCCCACTTTCTCAGCAGATGTTGTGTGGGGCAGCACAGGCTGTAAAGGAATGGGTTTCTTTTCACCTGGCCATGTGAATGGGCTGGCACAGAAACCCTGGCTTATTCTCTCAGACTCTGGCAACAGCTTACACAGAAAGAGATTGTTCGAAGAGCTGTCTCTTTTCTTTTTTTTCTTTTTTTTTTTTTTTTTTTTAGACCAAGATAGGGAAAAAAGGCTGAGAGATGCTGGCTGTATTTTAAGCTCCCTCCTTGGGTGCCAAAGGAGTCCTTGGAGTTTTGTTGCTGCTACTTTTGTTCCTTTTATAGTTTCCATTCAAGCCCCAGGCTTTCAGCTCCCCTTTGTCTTAGTCCTACTTTTCCCAAGCAGTTGACATGAGAATTAGTTCAGAAGGATGGTGGAGGTTCATCCAGGAGCATTGCCCCATTTTAGTCCAGGGCTGTAGTTTTTGACTCTTTGGTGGAAATTTGGAAAAGAGTGACTTTTCCCATGCTTCTGTGAGGAAATCATTTAGTTTCAGATGAGCTCTGTCTGAAAACACATAACAACAGTGTGCAAAATGCACAAATTCAATCCTAATGTTGAGTTTTGTCACTTAAGATTGGAGAGGCACCTTAAAGGTGGAGGAAATAAGGAGTGCATGAGTTTTCAACTTTTTTCCCTTTTTTTGGCTCCCTGTTTATCTGTTTTTCTGTAGCTTTCTGTCCCTTACCAGGACCTTGGGCATCTTAGAGCTGGTCAATTGAACCACAGCAGAAAGGTACCCAGAAGAGACATTCCCTCCCTTGTGCTGGATGTCTTTGCTTGGCTCCTTCAGAGCATTGTCACTCATCCAGCTCACTTTTGGCCATGTCTCTGTGCCCAACTCATTATATCTAAAGTTTATATATATTCAAGAGCAAATTATGCACATGGCTTGTGAATGGTTGGATTGCCAGCGTGAGAAACGCACACGCTGCTGATCCTGAGGAATGGAGCTGTCGCTTGCTGATTTAATGAGTAAATAATGAATTATTCTGAAATGCTGTAGGGATATTATGCCAGTGGTTCTCTTTTGGTCTTTATACACATTTTAACTCCAGTTGGTTTTTTGTTGTGTGTGCGTGTGGTTTTTTAAAAATCTGAAGTTTATTTTCGCAGTGGTGCTTGGAAAGCTGTAAATGATCCACAAGGAATTAACAGACAAAAATCCCTGGCTCTGCTCCACCCTATTGAAGTCGATGGCAAAACTCCCATTGAATTCAGTGGAAGTAACAACTAGGCCCTGTGAGAGTAAACAATAAATCAGTTTTATAATCACAGTATTTCTCTAGGTCCTGTTCTCAGTGCCTTATGTGGCAGAGGTGTTAGGTGTTTGTATGAAGATGAAAGGCACAGACAAATCACAAACATCTCAGGCGAAATACTTCACAGGCTTGTGAAGGCGAAATTTCTAAATTTGAAAGCTTTGGGTAAGCTTCACTTTTCAGGCAGTAGTTTGGAAACCCGCACTCCAATTCTGTTAATGGCAATTCATTCTGAGAGGCTGAACTGCCTCTCCATCCATCATGTAGCAGGTGTAGGAGAACATTTCCCCTTTCTGGTTTGTAAAAAGTGCAGTTTTTAGAGACATGGGAGCGTAAGAATCAGCAAACTGATTCTCCTGCCTGGACGAGTGGACATGTCACAAATCCCATTCCAAAACTGATCAGGAGGAGCTGGATCATGTCCTGTCAGATATCCTGCAAATGCGGTGCCTGCAGTTAGAAGTTTGCAGGAACTTTTATCCCTGTGTCTGCTCTGGCACATCTCAGCATTAAAACTATTCTGTTAAATAATAGGGAGGTATAAATAGCTCAGAGGTTTAGTTCCTATTAATCCTATTCTGTCAGTGGACTCCAAATCATTTGATTGAGGAAACAAATATCAAAATCTTACATTTTGCATGGGGGAACCCATGGCACGGCCAGATACTCAAGGATGGAGTTCAGTCTTTTCCTAAGTCCTGGTCTAGCATCTTATCCCCTGCCTTTTAAAGGCTTTATCCCTAAAATGTGTCTTGAGTTAAGGGCTCTGTATTGTAACGTTTTCCTATTGATTCCTTCCCTGGAGTTTGTTCCTTTTGGAGGAGATGGGGCATTGATAATTCAGCTGTTCTTGACTGTTACAGGGCCCTTCAGCAGAACTGTGTAGCCTGAGTGCTTGTGCTTTGTAAAAAAAACCCTTTGGCCCTGCAGAATGGCAGGATTTACAGGTTTAGCCTTCTTGATTTGTTTTGAATTATTCTGTTTGAGCTATTCATGGAGGGTACAACAGAGCTGAAGGTAAGGCAAGGTTGTTACCAGACTACCCAAAGATGAGTGCCATGGAAATAAAATGCTATTGTTGCTCTTCAGGCAACGACACTGACTGAAATAAAAGACATCTGGGTAGGAAATAGCAGCCTGCTTGCAGGGAGCATCCATGGTGTACCTCAGCTTGCCATGAATGCTAGCCCTGCTAGGCAACCAGGAAAGGGATCTGCAGGCAGCCATGAGCCAGGCCAGAGAAAGAAAAAGGCAAAAAAAAGCCTAACCCTGAGAAAAAGGGGTGCATTCTTCCTAATTGTGCTTTGGAATGGAAATCTTTTTATTCTTGCCTTTTGTTGCATTTTTCCTCTTCCTTTTCAGGCCCCAGCAGCAGCAGGCTGGGTGTCTCTGGGAAGGGCTGGGTGGCCATGTCCCACCCTTCCAGCTCTGCTTGGCCTCCAGGTGCCTTTGGGGGAGAACTGCAGCATCTCTGCATGCTCATCTCACACTCTCTGCCCTGGGAAATGGAGCTGCAGTGCAGGCCCTTAGGAAGGGAGGGTGAAACCTGCCCCAGTCTGGCTGCGGGTGATGGCAGAACTGCAGTTTCACCTAAGGATAAGCTCCAGCCAAAATTGACAGGATTTTAAAAATTTTTTTAAGTGGCTGGTGGCCAACATCAAGTTCAGAGTGTTTGGAATGTTTAATAGATGTTCATAAATAAAACATAAATATCTCTGAGCAGTGCTTTGAAGAAGGCAGTGGTGGACAGGAGGAGGTGTGAAATAGGATGCCCAGGGTTAGGGGAGGAGACAGTGGCAGGGAGAACTGAATGTGGCTCTCCCCTGCCCAGGCTGTCACCCTCACTTCTGGGCCATCTTTTCTTGTGCTAGTAGACTAAACCTCACTCAAAATCAAAGAGTGAAGGGCAAGAGAAAGGAGGAGGTGTTGCTCAGGGCAATTTGGGCAAGAGCTGAGAGAAGCTGGGACAGCAGGGCAAGAGCAGTGGCAGCACCAGTGGAAAATGCTCTGAGGTTGTAAGGAATCAGGACCAGAAGCTGTCTGGGTGAGGAGAGAATTTCCCCATGGTGATGGTCTCACCTCGCACACACATTTCTTGTCGTCTGTTTTGCCTTTCATGGTTCCCTGTTCTCCCTTTATTATTAGATGTGCACTGGCAGCAAATGGGTTCTCAAACATCAAAATTCTTGACTTGATTAACGAAAATTTATTATATATGCCTCCCATTTTTAAACAATGAAGCTGTGATACTCTCTGGCTACCCAGAGCTGCTGGAAGTGACCTAAGGCATCCCCTCCTTTCTGCACAGGCTCAGGTTGAAGTGCAGGGGAGGCTGCAGGCAGGACCAGCTGTAGCTCAGGCAGCAGCCTCAAGAGGGAGAGAAGGCTTTCTCAGAGGCTGTTATGACCAATGTTCAAAGGGAAATGCCTTTAGAGAGGAAAAGGCTGGGCTTTCTGGCTGCACAAAACTCAGACCTGCAAATCTGTTCTGTGCCTTTGTTTTCCCTGATGCTTCTCTTCTGCCTAATCCTTCCCTTTGCTGCTGCTGATGTTTGGGGACCTCTTTTCTCAACCTGGGGGCTTTAAAGCTTAGCCTGGGATGAGGGGCCTCACCTAAACAGATTCAAGCCTTTTCTCCTCGGTCAGAGACTCTTCATCCCTGTGTATGACAGGACAAATAGCCTGGACAGGAGGTGAACAAACTGATTATTTCCCTTGAACTGAAGGATGCCCTGGCCCTGCGTGGCTGATCACTGGACAAGAGCAGCACGATTGGACAAATGACCAATATAATAGCTAACAAATGGAAAGCACTGCTGCCAGCAAAGGAGCAGGCTATTTAAAGGCAGCAAGAGGTTTGCAGCACCAGCCCTAGCAACAAGGACAAAAGTTATTCCAAACACATGAGGCAAAGCCACCATGAACCCACTGCAGCATGCTATTAATAGGAAAGGGGCCTTCATTAATTTCTTAAATGGTGATGCCAAAACATCAGAAGAAATTTGTGGTGCACATAAAGGAGCAGCACGTTGCGCTGTATCTAATTGCCAGAGTAATTATTTTCTGCTATGCAAATTACCAGGAGCAAATCCACTGCAGTACATCTATGTGTATTTAATTATCATCAAGACCTGGAGTTGAGGGACTAGGTTTAATATGTTCATAATGAAATAGCTAGAATTTGTGTGTGCATTTGCAGAGAACTCGTTATTTTGCCACAGCTGGATTTGTTTATTTTAAATAAATCATTATGGCAGATACAGTTTCTGCGTGCTTGCCCATCTGCTGATTTATCGTAAAAATTGTGGTTTCACTTCTATGGGTGGTTTCTATCAAACACACATCACCCCTCTTGCTTGCAAGCTGCATGTTTCTGTAGGATTTGAGGAGTAGCTCAATGCAAAATAAAAGTCATTTTGTCCATGGATAAACAAAAGCTGGAGGAATAGGAGGAATCAGGACCACCTGGGTGGGTTAAGATTTTGTAAGGCTTTGGGTCTTCATACTTACAAGCATGTTGTGGTTTAAAACCAGGACAAGGATGAAAACTGGAATTCTAGCAGCACCCGTTTGCAAGCCAAACCTCTTACTGTTCAATGTCTATTTGATGGTGTGCAGAGGCAAGTTAATGCTTTTGGTTTCTAGGAAATAATTTGTATTTTCTCATCATAGCAAGAAACAATAGAAGTGTACACAGGATACAGGATTACCACTCTGAACCTGACATGGTTCTTCCCCTCTTAAGCTTCAGACTTTCTGGGCCAGAGCTTTACAAAAGATATTGGGATATCATTGCAAGGCTCAGGTTATAAGAAAAACATTAAAACTGGGAAGAAATACTTTTTCCACTTTGTCATATTTTGGTGGTTTTCTGTTAATGCAACTCTTGGAAAAAAAAGAATCTGAAATCCAGCAGTGTAGGTGGCTGCTCAGCCAAGAAAAATCATGTTGTGCAGTCCCCAGGAGCAGCGTGTGTGACATGATCCTGTTAA